>NW_026294402.1:108052201-108652201 GCF_007827085.1 Peromyscus californicus insignis
TTACTTGAGTAAACAATAAGAAACAGAGAGCCGGGCGGTGGTGGCGCACGCCTTTAATCCCAGCACTCGGGAGGCAGAGCCAGGCGGATCTCTGTGAGTTCGAGGCCAGCCTGGACTACCAAGTGAGTTCCAGGAAAGGCGCAAAGCTACACAGAGAAACCCTGTCTCGAAAAACCAAAAAAAAAAAAAAGAAACAGAGCCATTCTGGTAACACATGAGAAATCACATGGTTTCTCTCAGACTTGGGATTTCACATTAACTGGCCAGTGAGTGACCATGGCAACACCTAGCTGTCAGCCAAGTTCCCTGATGTGCAGTCTGTAAAGCACAGTCAGGTGGCACGTAGGCTGAACACCCAGTATTCCCTGACAGAGTAACACTGAAATTCAGGACCTAAATAATAAAAAGTTAGTTGGCTGAACCCTGAGACTTGGAGGTTAGGAGTACATGCAGAGCCAATTGCTGAGGAAATTAAGTCTACTAAAGTTGCTTCATGCCTGACCTTGGTTCAACAGATACCTGGGAACCTGTCCTTGTGTAATTCATTTGCAGGAGCAACTAGTCTGCTTTGAATTTGCTCTGAGGTTTTAAATCTGCTAATTGTGCAAAAAGCTGTCTTTGTAGCTGAGAACACCATTGTTTCCTATGTCAGTCTAAGCTATGAAAAATATCCTAGTATTATTTCTATTCATCAAAATTGTACAGCTTAAGAATAAATTACCTTCCTAACTGTAGATGTATCCAACCTTCTTATTAAATAAGAAACACAGAACCAATGCAAAGAAGAAAGCCAAGAGGTCAGAGCTAAGAGCTAAAACCTTATCCTTGCTCCTGCGGTGGTCCTACCTCTCCGAACCAGAGCTACCCCTGTGTTAAAGTCTTTATATAGAGTTCCTGTTCTGCCTTCTCATTGGTTGTAAACCCAACCACATGACCGCCTCCTCACGGCCTGTCTGTATAGGCCTCCAGGTTTTCCATGATTGGTATTAAGATTAAAGGCATGTGTATCCAATAATGGCTGTATCCCTGAACACACAGAGACTTACCCAGCTCTGCCTACCAAGTGCTGGAATTACAAGCGTACGCTACCACTGCCCTGCTTTCCTATGGCTTGCTAATAGCTCTGACCCCCGGGCAACTTTATTTATTAACATACAAATAACATTTTAATACAAATAAAATATCACCATATTTCCCCTTTTCTATTTTAATAAAAAGGAAAAAAAAGAAAAAGCTTATAACTAATATAAGAAAAACTATATAAAAAAGGACAATAACTATATACAATATATACAAGTAATAAATACCTAAACAATGTCTAGTCCATTTGTATTTGATAATTTCATTATCTATCCTATTTTGGTAAGTCCAAAATGTATCCTAATTAATCTTCAACTATAACTAACTAACCTTCAACTATAACTAACTAACTAATCTTCAACTATAACTAACTAATCTTCAACTCCCTCAGAGACCCAAGAAGGAAATAATATTAGCTAACAAAAATAAAAACAGGAAGTGCACATAAGCAACTTCCAAAAAATTTGTGAGTTGACAGAAACAGACAGCTGTCTGGACAGTCACCTGAGGTTTCTCCGCAGTGCTGGGGCATCATCTTCAGCCTATAGGCTTAGCATATCTGACAGACTCATTTGTGAAGTAGGATGTACACAAGGTCAACAGTTCAACCTCACATTGAGTGAGAGTAGTCTATGTACCAGAAACACCTGAATTCCACTAGTGTCATGTCATGATTCAGGATTTTAAATTCTGGAAATTGTTGATGGTTTTTTAATTCAGCTGTCCATTCTTCTTGGCTGTGTATATATGGCTTCATCTCAGCATCCCATTCTTCTCCATATCCCTCTATCAAATGCCAGTCTACTATTGAGAGGCGTGAGCTTAGTTACTCTTCAAGAATAACTGTTTCAGCTGCTGTTCCATTGCACATCAGAGGCCATCGGCCCATTGCCTGTTCAGCTGCCTTCGAAGAAAAGGGCACTGTACCTTTTTCGAATTGCGAAGGCCACTTCAGGGATGGTGCCATATTGTCCTGGCCTCTGAAGATGCCTTTTGATAAAGCCATAACCACACTTGTTTTGGCAAGAATCAGTAATCCTTTGTTTTATGTCCTGTCTGTCCATTTTGTCCTGTTGATTCGAGGATACTTTGTTGTCCAGTGGCTAACTTTTGCCACAATGAAAGTTAACTCCATATGCAGTTTCTTCAATGCCCATATTTTCTCTGAAGTAGATTGGTACTGCCAGGAGCCGACATGTCTCATAGTCATAACAAAAAAGAAAAATTTTCTAAGTTATTAAAACATTTTAAATGCCATATTCTGTAGATCTCTGAAGGGTTTGAAGATAACCTGTCTATCTAAAATATATCTACTCAATCTTGAAAACATACCTAATATAACTACAAGTTCTATTATAATATCTAACTACTAACTTTTATTTCTTTATATCCTAATAGTTGGTAATAACATTCAAGGATCAGAAAATTGCATTACATTGTTAGATGAACGGTACAATTAGAAAAATATATATAACACTTTCTAACAATATCAATTTCAATATATATAATTTGTATACAATATAAAACAATCCATTGTAAAGTATTTACATTTTTCTTTTCTTTCTTTCTTTTTTCTTTTTTTTCTTTTTTTTTTTAATAAGAACCTTAAATCTAATCTCCTTTGCTTAGCCTTTTTCCTAACCCTTGACAACAACTTGTAACCAACCCCCCTAATCAATGAAAATTATCCCAGACCCAAAACCCATTAAAAGACCAAAAAAAACCCAACCGCCCCACACCACCTCTTTGGGAATGTGGGCGTCGTATTCTTGAAATTGCTTCCTGCTGGGTATGGGCGAAGGTATCTTTATCCTGAAAGAAAAATTTTAGGTTAATTGTCAAATTCTAGGAAAGGTAAATATATCCTTTGTTATCCAGTCTGTGTATAATGCCAAAATTCAGGGTTTATCTCAAATCCTTATTCAAGTAGTCTTTGAGACTGGATCATCTCAGCTAGCTCTCTCAAAATTGCTCTGAGCACTTTGTAGTTCAAAGCTGATCTGTAGATGATGTTTGTCAGCTTAGTGATGTTATTATTGTCCACGTGGAATTGTTGTTGTTGTGGGGCCCCATCTTCCTGGAGACTTCAGTTGATGTTAGGCCTAACCGTGATTTCCTGCAAAAAACTGATAAGAGACTCGAACACAAAGACTATATATGCGACTTTTTAGAATTAGTTAGTACTCTATATGACCATTTATATCTTAACAAAGTTTAAAATGTATATATATCTATATATATTGATCTTGTAAATTTTGATATAAAATTCATACTTTAAGAAAAGTTTAAAGAATCAGAATAGAATCAAAGAGTTGAGATTCGTAATAGAATAGTCCCTTAATTAATTTGGCTTTTCTCCTGTCCCATAGCAGAAGAATATGTGTGTGCAAAGAGGATGGAATATATACACAAGATAAAAACACAGACAGTGGAGAATACCCATTGCCATTTTTAGGGAAGAAATGTAGTGGCACATGAGAAAATTCACAGACAGAAGCAACCAGTTTCCACAGCCAGTAACCCTACAGTCTTTGCCTCATGGGGCTCCCTATCAGAGTTATTCATCTGGTGGGTTGACCTGTATTATTAATTGCCATCTGTTGTATGTATGTCGTGGCCCATGACAGGAATTGTATCCAGGACCTCTGGAAGAGCAGTCAGTGCTCTTAACTGCTGAACCATCTTTCCAACCCCTTAATATATATGTTTTAGCAATTATTACTCATTTCCCAAAGCAAAATGAATTCCAATCTTCAGTTCATTTACATTCTCATAATAATGGTAGTTTGTGCCATTAGCAGATAGGAACATTATTCTGTGCATACTTGATGGACTTTAGCTTATTAGAATCATCACTATATCTCTGTCAAAATAATTATAGGGGCTGTGCACAGTTCAGACCATTACTAACCTTGGTAATATCAGGGTTTCAGGAAACTCTTTTCTGTTCTCTTTAGCCTGGCATGGCTGTGCATGCCTGTAATCCTAGTCCTGGAAAGGTAGACTCAGGATACTTGCAGGTTTGGGGCTGGAAAGATAGCTCAGTGGTTAAGAGCACTTGCTGGTCTTGCAGAGGACCTAGGTTTGGTCTCTCATATTGGGCATATTTGGTCTCATATTGGCACTCATATTGGGCTGCTCTCATCCACCTGTAAGTCTAGTTTCAGGGGATCCAACTCCCTCTTCTGGCCTCCTGGAGCATCTGCACACATGTGGTGCACATATAGATACACAGAAATAAAAGCTTTTTTTAAAAAAAAAAAAAGGAGTATTTTTTAAATGATTTATATTTATTTTATGTGCATTGGTGTTTTGCCTGCATGTGTGTCTGTGTGAGGGTGTAAATCTCCTGGAACTGGAGTTATAGACAGTTGTAAGCTACCATGTGGGTGCTGGGAATTGAACCCAGGTTCTCTGGAAGAGCAGCCTGTGCTCTTAACCGCTGAACCATCTCTCCAGCCCCAACATGTGGTGATATATTGTGTACCCTAATAAAATTTGCCCAAAGATCAGAGAACAGAACAAGCCACTAGATTAAACATAGAGGCCAGGCAGTGGTGGCACACACCTTTAATATTAGCACTTGGAAGGCAAAGATCTGCCTGGATCTCTGTGGGTTCAAAGCCACCATGGACTACATGAGATTGACTCAGTCTAGGAGAGAAAACAGAGCCAAGCAGTAATGGCACACACCTTTATTCCTAGTACTTGAAGCACACACACCTTTAATCCAGGAAGTAATGGCTAGGTGGAGAAAGGTATATAAGGCTTAAGGAGACAGGAACTAAAGGCTTTTCAGCAGAAGTGTCTCTTTCAGCTACAGGCTTTTTCAGCTGGAGCTTTTCGGGTGAGGACTCAGAAGATTTCAGTCAAAAGACTCATGAAATGGGTGAGGCGAGATGTGGCAGTGGCTTGTTCCTTTATCTCTCCATTAGAAATTCGAGTTATACAACATAAATCTTAAAAAAAAATCTGAGAGGGGTTGGGGATTTAGCTCAGTGCAAGCGCAAGGCCCTGGGTTCGGTCCTCAGCTCTGGAAAAAAAAATCTGAGAGTTTGAGGTTAGCCTGGTCTACAGAGGGAGACTCTGTCAATAAATATAACTAAAAATGCCTCTAAAAGTCACATTATCTATTTGTTCACTTGCTTATTTATTTATCTATTATTTATTTATTGTGTGTGAATGAGTGCATGGGTATCAGAGGACAACTTGTGGGCATCAGTTTTCTCTTTCCACACATGATACCTGTGAATCAAACTCAGGTTTATCAGGCTTGGTAGCAAAAACCTTCTTATGCTGAGCCCTCTCTCTGGCCCCCAAACTTCTTTTACTCACTGACTCATGTTCCTACTTGAATATACAATATAAAACTAAACATAATAATTTGTTGGTCAACATGGTCCCTACCTCACCTGTAGATTTTCCTGATCTAGGTCTGCTCTCTGCCACAGTGAGTGTGGTTGCCCTGTGAAAATGATCGACTACTCTGGAAATAGTGTTTGACTTCCGAAAACAAGTACTAAAAGGCACTGTTGTCTCCCCCTTGATATTTTCTGAAAGGACATAAGTTGCCTTGTCATGAAGACAATCATAACAACCAAAGCCTCCCGATAAAAGCCAAGTGAAGGAGCCACCTTGAAACCTCCACGTGCCTTCAGACAATTACCTCAGGAAAGAATCAGAGCCAAACCCTGGGGAAGTCTTTCCACCTCCTGCCCTGCCAGATGTTAGAGGTAATAAATGGTACTATTGTTCTAGACCGTTCAGACTGAGGTGGTCCCCAGCTCAGCAAGAGATAACTGATACAGCAAGTCAGCCAAGCCAAAGTGCAATGCAAACTTTTTAGTATGTTTTCTTATCCAAAAACTCTGCTAGATGAAATGGAAACGTGACATTTCAAACCAAACATCTAGTCACAGGCAACTGGGGCAGGATTTTATTTATAGGACTTTGTAGATAATTTTTTGTTACAAAACATTTTTACAATGGTCTTTTATAAGGTGGAAATTTTACTTCTGAAAACAGTAGGTTGGTGGGTCTTTGCAGACAAGATGTCTCCCAGTCATGCAATGGGGTAGTAGCTTTACAGTTTGTTTTACAGCAATCTAACAGGTTGGCACCCTTGACAAGGGAACATTACTGGATTTATGGATACCCTCAAAGCACTGATTTTCCTATCATTCATTACACACGAATTTCCTCTTTTTCTCCAGGCTTTTATTGAAAACAAGGACGTTGGCTTTTAGGAAAAAGTGGAATGATGTTTATTTTCCATATTGGATCATGTGATTAAAGCTTTTTATGGCTTAAAATCCCAGTAAGAACTCTCCATGAAAGTACAGGGAACCACCGTGAGTGGCTTGGCAGGGATTGCTAAAGTTCTGCTTGACATTTCCTGCCTCTGTATTGAAAGGAGTCCTGTTTCTCTGGGAACCTTTGCCTATGATAGAGAAATCATGCCCACCTACCCAATATCTCATTTGTCTAATAGCAGGATGCTTTTTTGTTTTTGTTTTTCAAGACAGGGTTTCTCTGTGTAGCCCTGGCCATCCTGGAACTCGCTCTGTAGATAAAGCTGGCCTCAAACTCACAGAGATCTGCCTGGCTCTGCCTCCCGAGTGCTGGGATTAAAGGCATGCGCCACCCCAGCCCAGCTCCAGGGTGTTTTCTAATTGAAGGGTGACATTGAAGGGAGCAGGCAAAAACACCTTGGCCTGAGTACTGCTATTTTGACTTCAGACTCCATTTTACCTATATAGTGAAATGAAGTTCAGGTTCCCAAGCCCTGGGGGAGTTGAGAACTTTCCAATGGCTGATCAACCTCCTCCCTAAACCAAAGAAATAGTCATTATGCATCTTTAGTTCTTTAGAAACATTATGGTTGTTCCTAGCAACAGAAGGAACAAATGAATCTGATTGGTTGGACTGAAAGGCTTGCATTACATATTGGTTGACAATGATGGAACATTCTAGGAAGCCCCCAATCTCTAAATCCTGATTGGTGAAAATTGTAACTATAACTTGGCAACAAATGCTTGTGATTTTTGTGCTTATAAACTCTGCTTCTGTTTCTGCTCTGGGCTATCAGGAGAAACAAGGCTCCCAAATCCTTGTCCTACAGCCCTGATTGATCAGCAACTGGCTTAGGTGGTGATTTAATAACATCTTTGGAACTCATAAGTGTTGTCTCTCTCCTTCCTCGTGGTGCATAGTGGGTAGGTGTAAGAACATGAAGGAGTCCTTCTGCACCAGGACACAAAGTCAGGGCATCAAAACCGTTGTTGGTGTGGAGGTGTAAAGAGAGGAACTCCACAGTTCTCAGTGTTTCAACTCAATCTCTATTTTGATTCTATGTCTTCTTTTGTGGTATTGCTAGTCAGACCTAGAGTCCTTCACATGCTATGCTAGGCAAGTGCTCTACCAATAAGCAACATCCTTTTCTGTGGAGCTGGGGAGACTCTTACAGTGTAGCTCAGAATGGCTTCAAATTCCAGATGCCCTTGTCTCTGCCTCCCTGAATGCTGAGATTACAGGCATGCACCACTGCTCAATCACCCCTGACCTGTGGCTGTTAGAAAAATGTAAATTATACATAAGTTCACATTTATATTTCTCTGGGTAACCCTGAAGTGAGTAGACTATATTATGTTTCCCCCTACCAATTTAGTTCCTTTCCTTAACCTTGTATTTCTTTTTTCTAGGTATAAATTACAAACAGTAACGACACCACATACTCCTCATAAGCACATTTTGAATTTTTGTGCCCATGTTCAACGTTATGTTTTTGGGATTTGTACTCACTGACTCGTTTTATTGCTATTGCTGAGAATCCTACTGTCTGGCCCCAGCACAGCGACTTCCCCGTGTGCTGCCGCTGTGCTGCTTCCAGCTGGGCTGGGCACATCTGGGGTCAGTCACTCTTTGTTCTCTTCCACCCCACCCAGGACAGAACACAATGGCTTTCTTGGCGGACACTTGATGAAAACATGACTTCAAACTAGCAGCGTGGTCACTTCTTTCCTAGCTTTTATATGGACAATAAACTCCTGTTAGAACAAAACTTACTCAGACTTTCCACTATTTTTACAAATAACAAATAGGTCAGGAAGTCAGTCTCTAGTATTTCAATACGCCATTCCAGTCTTGTTAAAAATAGACACATGCTACTAGATACACTTTAGTGACTGACCATGAAAAGATGTTCAGTATATCATTTTCTTTCCTAAAATTCCATCTTTTATTTCTCTGCATTTTTCACCCCACCCCCACCCCCATCTTTCTCTGTGTAGCCCTGACTGTCCTGGAACTTGCTCTGTAGATCAGCTGGCCTTGAACATGGAGATTGCCTGCCTGTGCCTCCCAAGTGCTGGGATTAAAGGTGTGTGCCACCACTGCCCAGCATACTTTTTTCTTTCTTTTTTTTTTTTAAAGATTTATTTTATGTGTATGACTGTTTTTCCTGCATATCTGCATATGCACTGTATGTTTGCCTGGTGCCCAGTGAGACTAAAAGAGGGTGCTAGATCCCCTAGAATTGTAGTTACATACAATCCTGGGATGCATGTAGATGCCAGGACTCAATCTTGGGTCCTCTGCAAGAACAAGTGCTCTTAACCACTGAGCAATTTCTCCAGTCCCTTCAAGACTTATTTATTTATTTATTTTTTAAGCAGAGTTGCATGGAAGAGGGTGAGGAGTGTCAAAGTCACTACACAGTGAAGGATGATTCTAAACGCCTGATTTTTGTAACTCCTCCTGTATGTTGTGATTATAGGTCCTTGTCACTATACTTGGCTTTATGCAATGCAGAGGGTCAAAACCAGAGATTTGTGCATGCTAGGTAAACAATGTCAATATCCCAGTCCTAAAAATTTTTATCTCCTAGCAGGATGGAGAAATGGCTCAGAGGTTAAGAGCAAGTACTGGTCTTTCGGAGGATCCGAGTTTGGTTCCTGGCACCCCCATTGGTTGTCTTACTACCTGTAACACCAGGTTCAGGGGATCTGATGCCTCTGCCTTCAAGGGCACTCAAACTCATGTGCATATACCTAGAATTATGAAAACCTGCAAACAACGCAGATGTCTATTGCTAGATGAATGGCTCAACAAGTCAGAGTACAAAGGAAAAGGACTAAGTCATAAGAAGAAAGAGACTTATAAGATACTCACTGCATGGAAAGAAATACCAACACTTTGCTACAAGAAAGAAGTTAGACTCAAAGACTACAGCAGATTGAGCCTTAGGGATGTACCTCAAATTTCACCAGGGTCCAAGAAAAAGGGGAGGGGAAGGAAAGGAAAAAGAACAGTGTGAAGTTACATAATTTACAAAAGGGAAAATTATCCTATCATGTTAGAAATAAAATTAGAATGTAAGAGCCTGAGGGAGAAGGATCAAGAGTTCCGGCCTAGCAGGAGCTTCACAGCCAATCCTATTCTCAACAACACTGGGCTGGAGAGATGGCTCAGCAGTTAAGAGGACTTGCTGCTCTTGCTGATGGACCCAGGTTCGGTTCCTGGCCCCCATATTAGGTGACTCACAACTGCCTGTAACTCCAGTTCCAGGAGATCCAAATACCTCTTTTGACTTCTGCAAGCAGGCACGTGTGCACACATGTATACATAAAATAAAAAATCTTACTAATAACAGCCCCAGCCGTCCCAAAACAAAACTCGAGTTTTGTGGCTCAGGCTTGTATCCCAGCCATCCCCTGCTACAGGGCAAGTTCGAGGCCAGCCTGTACTATACAAGGCCCTGTCCAAAAAATAAAAAATAAATAAAGAAAGAAAAGTAACAAAATCAAACCCCAACAAAAGCAAAAACCAAATTGGAATCGCTTAGGGCTGACGTGCTTAGTGGGCTACAGCGGTGTGGGAACTTCCCGGAGTTGGGGGGTGGGGGTGGGACGTGGCAATGTGTTAACAGAAATGTGAATCCACTGGCAAAACCTTCGTTATCAACTAGAAACAGAAAGTCTTCCAAGCGACTGTGGGGGCGGCTGCGGGCAGGGTCAGCCAAGTCTTCGCCGAGGAAGAAGGCGAACCGTGTATTCCGGTTTTAAAAGACGGCAGGGGCGGGGCAGGGAGAGAACAAGTACCAGAAAGTTTTCCTTTAGTACTGATGATGGCGGCAGCGGAGCGAATCGCCGGAGATTCCGGGATCCCCACAGGGGACTTGAGGGAGCGCCCACGCGAGTAGACCGAGGCGACCCCGACCGCCCACCGCTCCCTCCCTCGGGAGCGCCAGAGGCCGCAGCCCCCGCCGGGCCGGGGCGCGCCGGGAGGCCAGCTCCGCGGGCGCGTCGCTCTGACGTCACGCACGCGCTGACGTCGGCGGCAGCCGCAGCCTCTGAATCGGGGCTGGGACCGGGGGGCGCCGAGTTTGACTAGTTTTGGGGGGGGGGGGTTCCCCCGCCGGCCGCCGTGCCCCGGGGAGCGGCGTCACCGGGTGGCGAGCGCGTCTCGGAGGCCCCACCGCCGCGGCTGGGCGGTGCTGCGAGGAAAGTTGGAGGCTAAGGGGCCACGGAGGGGCGGCGGGCGCGGCCATGGAGCCCCGCGGCGCCGAGTACTTCAGCTCCCAAGTGCTGCAGAAGGACGTGAGCGGCCGGCTGCAGGCGGGCGAGGAGCTGCTGCTCCACCTCGGCGCGCCCGGCGCCATCCCAGACCTGGAGGACGACCCGAGTCGCCTGGCCAAGACCGTGGACGCACTCACCGGCTGGGTGGGCTCGAGCAACTACCGGGTGAGCGGCGGGGCGGGCGGGCGCGCGGCCGGGGCGGGCGGGCGCGCTCCTCGCCGCGGCTCTTTAACCCTGGCGCGCTGCCGCGGGGGTCCGGGGACGCGCTGGCTTCGCTCTCCGGGTTTGGGGTACGGCTACAGGCGGCGGTTCCGTGACACGTTGCGGAGCGGCTTGGCGCTTTACAAAGTGATAATTTGCAGCCAAAGGCTTGAAGACTTTGTACGGTTTGTACACGCCTTGTGTAACGCCTGCGCCGAGGCAGGGCGTTAGGATGCGGCGTGAAGTTGGCCAGTCAAGTTCATCTCTTCCGATTGATTTCTATTTTACTTAATCTCCAGTTTCTTTTCTCTCTCCCCCTCCTCTCCCTCCTCCAATCCCTCCTTCTCTTTACTTCTTCTCTCCCCCCTCCTTTCCTCTGTCTTTCCTTCTCCATTTCCCGTCCTTCCTCCCTCCCTTCCTATTCTCTGTCTCCTCTCCCTCCCTCTCTTTTCCTCTTCCCCTCTCCCTTTCGCCGCCTTTTTTCTTTCGTAGTCTTTACATGAAGGTTGTGTCTTCTCTCAAAAGTATCTTTAGCGCTTACTCAGGTCCTTCGCACGAAAGGACTGCTTGTCTCATGGCGTTATTTATTTGCTTTTCTCTTAATTGACAACAGAAAGCGGTTGAACGCTCATTTGTCCTCTTGTTTTTCCGCAGTTGGGGACGGACTCAGATTTGAAACCATTTACTATCAGTTTGTAACGTAGCCACGGATGGAGATAAGGAAATATTCTGTAATTAGCCGGTTCCGGGGTTGTTAGCAGTTACTTTTCGTTTTAGTCTTCTGGTGGCAGTATTGCTTTAAAATCGGGTGGGAACTTCCCTTGGATGGAACATTTTTAGTAATATATCCAGTGAACAGGCTGTACTTTGAAATTTTCATCTATAGAGACAAGAAAACAAACCCTACAATTATGCAGATTTAATAGTGAGGACTGTACAAATTATAGGAAGGTTAGACCTTTACCAAGATTTAAAATAAAGTTTTAATAGCATATAATATGAATTATACGTAATGGGCTTCATTGTAGCATTTTCATGTATGCATGTGTATAATGTACTTTGTTCACATTCACCACCCATTACTTTTATTTTCCTACTTTTGCTATTTCCATATAGTTCCCTTCTTCTTTCATGCCTTTTTTTTTCTTAATTAAATGAATCGGTGAGCTTAATGAGGGTTACTTAAAGGAGCATAAGATCCCATGCTACTGTAAAGGACCCCTCGCTTATGCTCCTTTAAGTAACCCTCATTAAGCTCACCGATTCATTTAATTTACAGTAGCATGGGATCTTACTAGTGGCTACATCACTGAAGAAAATGTTTCCCCTAAAGGTAATGGAGTTTGAGAACTCAGCACCTTAATGTTCCGTTACATATTTTCTCTTTATTCTTACTTTTTTTTTTTTTTTAAAGTTTGAAGAAAAGCTAGCTGTGGTGACACATGCCTATAATAAAGTCCCACTTGGAAGGCTCAGGGAGGAGGATCCCAAGAGCAAGGTCAGTCTGAGCTAGATAGTGAGTTTGAGGCCAAATTGGACTATATAATGAGACCCTGTCTTTGGGAAAAAAAAAAAAAAAGGTTTGGGAAAAGTTAATATTTACTAAAATAAGGTTACCAATTGGGAAGTATTAATTTCTTTTGAAGAAATTAGCTAGGTACCATTACTGTGTAAGAAAGGCATATGTGTACTCAGCATGGCTGGTTTATGCTGTTGCAGCATTGGCTGTTGTGGGCAGTCAGCCCTTTAGTGATGTTGCTCAGCCTCTCCAGTGAAAACTGATGTGCTGCTGCGTTCTCCATATTGACCGCAGGATTGCCTTCAAGCCTTCGCAGCCTTCAGATGTTTGTCCGTTGTGACACCACAGTATCCCAAGTTTCTGTCATGTCTGAGCTTCCAGTTAATTGGTTAGAATCCTTAAGGGAAGCGCCTGAGGTTCACACATTCTTTCCATGTTCCTCACAAGATGCTGTAGCCTGAGACCGCTTGAGCAGTTGGAAGGGCCCCGCACTCTTACTGCGCTATCCAAACACTTTCTGGTGGCACTGCTCACTGGTCTCTCTTTTCTGTTAGTTGGGTGAACTTGCCTGTAGCTAGAGATTTCCTGCCTGTCCCACGGTCAGGGCAAATCTCTCTCACCCGCCAGTCCCACAGCCACTCAGACCCAACCAAGTAAACACAGAGACTTATATTGGTTACAAACTGTATGGCCTTGGAAGGCTTCTTGCTAACTGTTCTTACAGCTTAAATTAATCCATTTCTATTAATCTATACCTTGCCACATGGCTCGTGGCTTACCGGCATCTTCACATGCTGTTTCTCATCGTGGCGGCTGGCAGTGTCTCTCTCACTCAGCCTTCCACTTCCCAGTTTTTTCTCCTCCTTGTCCCGCCTATACTTCCTGCCTGGCCACTGACCAATCAGTGATTTATTTATTGACCAATCAGCAACACATTTGACATACAGACCATCCCACAGCACTTCCCCTTTTCTTTTCTTAAAAAGGAAGGTTTTAACCTTTACACATCTCCAAAGTCAGCTTGGTATATTTGGGAATTTGGGCATAGCTTCTCTTACTACTTCCTGCTGGAGGGGGGCGCTGTATCTTCTGGGGAAACAAAGAAAATTTTAGGATCATGGAGTAGTCCGTGAGGCTGTATCGTCTAAGCCAGTTGCCTTGAAACCATTCTGGATGTTGGATCATCTGGGCCTTGGTGTCACCTTTCAGGGGGTCTTGGCTGGTCAAACCTGATGTGTCTTAATCTGGAACAAATCCATAGCCTCTGGCTTTCTGTGGGAACAAAAGCAGAGACTCTTTTCCAAAGCAACATATCCTTACATTCAAATTTTGAAATCAAGGTACCTTTAAAATATACATTTTGGCATAACTCAACAGCTTTTGTAATCAAATGTTTTTCTTTAGTTACGAATATCAAAGAGAACATAATCCAGATTCTTTGTGTGGTAGCCATCTTTACGTGGCTTATTTTTTTATATTAGCTTGAGCCTATTGCTTTGAACTGCAGCCTTCTAAGCCTGAAACAGCGCTGGCGCTGCTGGCTCCGCCCACTTCAGCTTCCCAACATGGCAGTGATACGTTTTCCGCCAGCTCTGGGAGCCATCAACTCTCAGAAATAGTGGGTCTATGCTTCCATCAAAGCAGCGTGTAGCCCAGAAACCTTTTTTTTTTTTTTTTTTTTTTTGTACTAGCAAAGGCTAAATCCACCACACAGCTTAATGTGCCACTTGCAGAGGCCTCATTCCCACCATACTGCAGGTCGAGCATGCACGCACGCTAGGAACCCGCCAGTAGCTCAAACCGGCAGGCTGCCACTAACTTAAAAGAGACAACTAGGAACTGTTTTTAGCTCCGTTTTAGAATCTTTTTTCTCAGGTTTTAGGTGGAAACTCTTGCCCCACGTTGGACGCCACTTGCCTGTCTTCCTTCCTTGTGCCAGTTCCTTGGCTCTGCTGTTAGATGCTGTGCCTTTTCTACTCAAGGGCACAGGTCACTCAGTTTTCTCTCCTTTAGGAATTACTTGTCCTCAGTGCTTAATTTTTTAGCATATTTTTTTTCTAATATTGTTAGAAAGAGGGCATTCTATTGTAATGAGCCTGTTATTTATTTATTTATTTATTCACACAAGATCTCACTTCTTACTATGTAGCCCTGGCTAGCCTGGAACTCATTGTGTAGACCAGGCTATCCTTACATCCATAGAGATCTGCCTGTGTCTGCCCCTGCCCCTCCTATGGTGGGGTCAAAGGTGTGTGCCACAATTCTTGGTTTATTTTTAATTTTTTAAAACTTATTTATTTTATGTTTGTGTGTAGATGTTCTGCATGCACGTATGTCTGAGTGCTGTGTGCATGGCTGGTGCCCACAGAGGCCAGAAGAAGGCATTTGAATTCCTTGGAACTGGAGTTGTAACTAGAAGGTTGTAAACTGCCCTGTAGATGCTGGGAATAGAATCTGGGTCTTCTGGAAGAGCAGCCAGTGCTCTTAACTGCTAAATGGATATACAGATGTACAGGATTCAGTTGGTTTTTTGTTTTTTTGGTTTTTTTTGAGACAGATTTTCACGTTGCTTAGGCTGGCCTTAAACTCACTGTATATCTGAGGATGTCTGATCGTATTCTCAATGTGGTAGAGGGTTTCTATGAGGGACAGTCCTTTAGTTGGAAAGTAAAGGAATAACAAAAAGCCCAAGGTTTGGTAGCAGTGGCAGTGCTGAGAAGTGGACTTTTTTTTCTGAGACAGGATGTGGTGGCTTGAAATGAGAATGGCCCCTTAGGCTCACATATCTGAATCCTCTGTTGGTGGAATGTTTAGGGAGGATTAGGAGGTGTGGCCATCTTGGAGGTGTGTCACTGAGGGTGGGCCTTGAGGTCTCAAAAGCCCATGCCAGCCTAATTTTCTGTTTCCCCCAATTTTGGGGTCAGGATATAAGCTCTCAGCTAATGTTTTAGTGCCATGCACATCTGTTTCCCACTGTGATGTTCATGGACTAATCCTCTGAAACTGTAAGCAAGCCCTCAATTAAATGCTGTCTCCTGTAAGTTGCCTTGGTCATGGTGTTGTAGCTGGAGTTTTCTCCAGTCCTGCTTGGGCCTGCAGCCGCTCAGACCCAAGTAAGCACACAGAGACTTATATTACTTATAAACTGTATGGCCATGGCAGGCTTTTTGCTATCTAGTTCTTATGTCTTAAATTAACCCATTTCTATTAATCTATAAATTGCCATGTGGCTTGTGGCTTACCGGTACTTCACAACTTGCTTCTCATGGTGGCGGCGGCGACAGCTGGCAGCGTCTCCTGACTCAGCCTTCCTGTTCCCAGAATTCTCTTTGTCCCACCTATACTTCCTGCCTGGCTACTGCCAATCAGCACTTTATTTATTAACCCATCAGAGCAACACATTCACAGCATGCAGAGCAGTATCCACAGCATGGTGTCTCTTCATAACAGTAGAACAGTAACTAAGACTCAGGGTCTCTGTGTAGCTCTGGCTGGTCTGGAACTTGCTATATAGACCAAGCTGGCCTCAAACTTACAGAGATCCATTTGCCTCTGCCTCCTTAGTGTTGGGATTAGAGGCGTATACCACCACACAGAGCTAAATATCTGCGATGTAATTTATGGTAGGTCTAGTAGGACTTTTGTTGTGGAATGTGAAAGCCGGCTGCAGACTTTGTTTTGGGTTAGTGTGAGGCTTGAGAGAAACAGGAATTAGAGTTACTGCCTTCTTGAGCAGTAGGATAGGCATGCTATCTGCTGAATGGAGACCAGAGGGCGAAGAAAGAGTAAAGTTTGGTTTTGATGAGGCTATGTTGGAAAGATTGTTTAATATTAAAGTTAAAATATTAAGTACATGGTTGAGGTCTTGTGTCTGGTGGAGAAGTCATAACTGTGGACTTAAGATCACAGGAATGGGCATATATGTGATATATACTCTGGTATTTGAGTTTTGTTAAAAGCCTTATAGATTTTGTAGCAATATTATGTTAATAAAATTTTCCCCTTAAATATTGTTAAAGTGAAAATATCCATTTAAAAGCTGTCCTTGTGAGTCTGAAGCTCTGTCTTAAGTGCTGAATTTGTATGATGTCATTTATTCAATAGGATGGCTTTAAGAAGACTGTACCCTTTTTTTACTTTGTAGAAAAGATGACCTAAGTATCTTGACTTAGGTCAGAGCCCTGCTAAATTATCAGGAAAGAACTTGAATGCTCTCTTTCTGTTGTGTGCCTTTTAAGGATTGATAACATTTACATCCTGTCTACAAGCATAATAGTAAGTGGACTGAAAATAGTAACTAGCATTTACATAGTGCTCAGCTAATGAATGTGCCAGTATTTTATTTCTGGGAGTCCAGGATCACAGCCCATTTTCCATTTATTTATTTATTTGTGTGTGTGTGTGTGGGGGGGGTGGTTTAGGTGCACACTTGTGCCCCAGTCCACGTATAGGTCAAAGAATAACTTATGGGAGCCATTTCTCTCCTTTTATCATGTGGGTCCTGGGGAATCAAACTCAGGTTGTAAATGCCTGTACCCAGTGGCCCCCTGAACCATCTTATTGGGCCCCATTTGACATTCCTATACCTCCCAATAATATCAGTATTACCTAAGTCATATTTCCTGTTAAATACCACATTCTTTTTTTTTTTTTTTTTTTTGGTTTTTTTTTTTTTTTTTTTTTTGGTTTTTTCGGGACAGGGTTTCTCTGTGTAGCTTTGTGTCTTTCCTGGAACTCACTTGGTAGCCCAGGCTGGCCTCGAACTCACAGAGATCCGCCTGGCTCTCCACATTCTTAAAGTATACCAGTTTTATTATGTTTTGCTGAGTGTGGGTGGGTGGGGGACAGGGCTGGTTAGAGGACAACTTGAAGGAGCCGGCTTCCACCACAGGGTTCTGGGCACTGAACTCAGGCTCTCAGGCTTGGTGGCAAGTGCCTCTACCTGCTGAGCCATTTTGTTATTCCAAGTCTACCAGTTTTGGTTAAGAGAAAGGAGTCAAGGTTTACCTCTCATCTCTGCTTACTGATTTTGTCTGTTCTTATTTACCTGCTGGGTGGGATGAACATCCAGGTTGTTTTTAATTCTTTTTACTTTTAACATTATCTCTTTATGTTGCCAGTCTGGGCATATACATGAGAATTGGTCTGGAGTGATTTTCGGTGAAGTTCAGCGTTAGCCTTTCTCTCAGGGCTTTGCTGTGTAACCCAGTATACTTTCAGTCCTCCTGCCTCAAGCTCCTGTGTGCTATTCCATATTGCCTAATACAGTGTGAATACTTGTTATATTGTGTTGTTCAGAGATTAATGATAAAGGAAGAAAGTCTGTAGATGTTCAACATAGACTTAGGTTTTCTCCCCAAATATTCTCCATCTGGTGTCAGTTGAATCTGAGAATGCAGAACCTGTAGATATATATGCCAGTCTGACTAACAATAGTCATGCGGCTGCAACAGAACATGTCATTGCTGAAATGCCTCCATACCAGTTCAGACCACTATAGATGAGTGGTTGTTGGTGACTAAGACTTTGCAAGTGGTGTATTAGCAAACTCCATTTCTTCAGTATATGTGAATTTGGAAGAGTTTGACTAATTGGGCTGGGGAAATGGCTCCGTTGGTAAACAGCTTGCCACAGAAGTATGAAGACCTGAGTTTGAATCCCTGTACTCCACATAAAGACTGATTGTGGAAAGCATGCATCTGTAATCCTAGTACACCTTTGGGAGATGGAAGGCAGAGACAAGCGAAACCCTGGCTAGTTGGCTAGCTAGTATATAGTACACATAGGCAAAACAAGAAGAGACCCTGTTTCCAACAAGGTGGAAGTTAAAACCAACAGTCGGTAGAGCATGAGACTCTTAATCTCAGGGTCATGGGTTCGAGCCCCACGTTGGGCGCCAGATATTGGTGAAATTATTAAGGCCACTCCATGTAGTTAAAAGGAGATTTATTTAATGGCGTAACTTACAAATTAAGGGATAGGTAGGTCGTGGGGTCTGGGGAAGGTGTATCGCAGTCCAGCGGTGTTCTCTGGAGCTCTGCTTGGTCCACCTCTCCAGTCCAGGGTCCCGGATCCGAGCGGGAGCCCGCCGATCCAGCTCTCCAGTCTCCAGGCGCCTCCCTTGGCCCTGCCTTGTAGGCGTGACAGTTGCTGAAGTCTCAATGGGGGTTGGAACTTCCAGATCAAAGCTGGAATGGCTACCCCACTACAGGGTTTCTCTGTGTAGCTTTGACTGTCCTGGAACTTACTCTGTAGACTAGGCTGGCCTCAAACTAACAGAGATCCACCTGCCTCTGCCTCCCAAGCGCTGGGATTAAAGGCATTCATCACCTCTGTTTGGCTAAACAATAACTTCATTTTTAATGAAAGTAATTTTCATTTATGTCTTTAATCTGGTTTTTGCTTAATTTTTGTAAATGATATAATGTGTAAGTTGAAGCATATTTGTTTTGCATGCTGACATCTAATTATAGCAACATTTGTTTAAAGATTAATCTCTTTATTGAATGACTTTGTATAGTTGTTAGATACCAGTTAGCTAGTTTTTGTCTATTTTGTATTGTCTTCTGTTTTATGAAACTCGGGGTTCATTCTTTTTAATAGCTATACTTCCTTTTAAAGAAATTAATTACTTTTATGTGTGTGGGTGTTTTGCCTGCATGTATGTCTGTGACCACATACATGCCTTGTTCCTTAGGCCAGAATTGGGCCTACACTCTCCTGGTACTAGAGTTAGGGACTGTTGTGAACGGCCATGTGGCCTCAACTGGCCTTGAACCTGTGTCCTTTGGAAGAGCAGTCAGTGCTCTTAACTGCTGAGCCATCTCTCCAGTCCCAGCTATACTTTCTTAATTGCTGTAGCATCATATAAAGTCTTGAAATCAGGTAATTTGATTTAGTTTTGTTTTGTTTTTTTTTGGAGCTGAGACCCAAACCCAGGGCCTTGAGCTTGCTAGGCAAGCGCTCTACCACTGAGCTAAATCCCCAACCCTGATTTAGTTTTTTTTTTTAAATTTATTTATTCAGTATTGATATGATAGTGTACTGTTCATTTATTTGTTTGTTTATTTCAAGACCAGTTTGTCTCTGAACAAATAAATCCTGCTGTGAGTTTGATTTGGATTGCATTTTTCCAATCCTGAACTTATTTAGCTCATCTTGCATTATTTTATTAGCATTTTGTATTTCCTATAACTGTTCTAAATATTTTCTGGGTGTATTAGTTACTTGTTCTGTGACAGAATTCTTCAGGGAGGAAGGGTATCAGTTCATCTTGGTCTGGGAGGCATGGAGGCTGGGGCTGTTCTGTTTGTGGCCATGGGAACTTGTGGTATGGCTGTTTCATATCCTGGTGGATCAAGGAGCTTAGAGTTCAAGCCAGAACCAGAGGTGGGTATCAACTTCCAGACCTGTCTCTAACAATTCATCTCTGCTAGATAGGTCATAATCCCAAAGTTTCCATACAGTCTCAAGGCAGTGCCATTACCTGGGGACCAAGTGTTCAAACCCTTGACTTTTTGGGGTCCATTTGACATCCAGACTGTAACATGTTTCCTCAGGGTTTTGAATGCTAGTGTGTAGAGATAGTGTTTTTGCAGCAGGGTCTCATTCTGCAGCTCAGGTTGACTTTCTATTTGTGATTTCCATGCTTTAGGTTTTTGGGTACTAGAGTCATAGCAATGATTTCCACAATTGATTCGTTTTGAGACAGGGTCTAAAGAAAGCTCTATCCAGACTGTCCTGGAAGTTGCTATATAGACTTGCCGCTGCCTCTGGTGGCACTAGAGGTGTGCACCGCCACTTCTACCCACAGTGCAAAAGGTTCATGTCTTTTTTTTTTTTTTTTTTTTTTTTTTTTGGTTTTTTCGAGACAGGGTTTCTCTGTGTAACACAATTGACTTTTATAGCAGCCTTTAATCTCAGGACTTTATTGAACTCATTAGTTTTAGTATTCACTTAGAGTATCAGTCATTTTAGTGATTACTTACTTATTTTTGAGACATGATCTCATGTAACCCAGACTGGCCTTGGACTTTCTTTGTAGGCAAGGATGGTCTTGAATTCTTTCTCTTTCTTTCTTTCTTTCTTTCTTTCTTTTCTTTTCTTTTCTTTTTCTTTTTTTTTTGTTGTTGTTTGGTCAGCTCTTGTGGTCCTGAATTTTTTTTTGATCATCCTGCATTTCTTCCTGAGTTCTGTGGTTATGGATGGGCCATGGCACCTGCTTTATGCAATGCTGGGGATCTTATGCAAGGACTTACACGAGTCAGTCAAGATTTCTATCAATTGAACTACAGCCCCAGTCTCTCTCTTTGGTTTGTTTTAATATTTATTTATTTAAAAGTTTTTTGTATTACTGTTATGATGATGATGATGATAATGTATGTTAGTTTTTTGTTTGTTTGTTTTGTCAACTTAGCACAAGCTAGAGTCATCTGAGAAGAGGGACCGTCAATTGAGAAAATGCCTTCAGGAGACTGGCTTATAGACGAGTCTGTGAGGCATTTTCTTGATTAATTTTAGATTGACGTGGGAGGGTCCAGACTACTGTGAGCAGTGCCACTTCTGTGCAGGTGGTCCTGTGCTAAGAGAAGCAAGTTGAGTGAGCCATGAGGAACGAGCCAGTAGTAAGCAGTGTTTCTTCATTGCCTCTGCCTTCAGGGTCTTTTTTTTTTTTTTGAAGCATGGTCTCTCCACATAGCCCTGGCTGTCCTGGCATTTAGTATGTAGAGCAGGCTGGCCTCAAACTTACAGAGATTCAGCTGCCTCTGCCTCCCAAGTGCTGGGATATACCACTATGCACAAAGGTTCATATCTTGGTTTTCTGCCCTGACTTGCCTTAATGATGGGCTGTAAAGTTTACAGTGTAAACTGTAAGATGACGTTAACGCTTTCCTCCCAAGTTGCTTTGGTCATGGTGTTTATCACAATAGTAGATACCCAACTAGGACAGTGTGTGTGTGTGTGTGTGTGTGTGTGTGTGTGTGTGTGTGTGTGTGTGTGTGTGTGTGTTTCGGGGAGGGGATGGTGGCTGGTGGGATGGGGAATACACATATGCCATGGTGTGCATGTGGAGGGCCGAGGATAACTTTGTGGAGTTTTTTCTCTCCATCCTCTCCATCTTTATGTGGGTCCCAGAGGTTGAACTCAGTTTACTGGTCCTCTTTTTGCCATTTTTTAAATAATTTTTTTTTTTTTTTGAGATTCTTACCATGTAGCCTTTACTGCCCTGGAACTTGCTAGGTGGACCAGGCTGGCTTATGCTTCCCAAAATTTCTGCCTGTGTGCTGAAATTCCTCATTTAGTCACACATGTTGTCTGGTTTTTTTGTTTGTTTGTTTGTTTGTTTGTTTGTTTGTTTTTTTTTGCTTTTAAAATTGTTTTTAAACTCCCTGTGGAGCATAGCCTCCATGATTGCTGTTCTCTGTCATGTCCAGTGTATATAGGACTGGAGATTAAAGTCAGGGCCTCATGTATGATAAGCAAACACTTTACCAACTAACCTGTATTTGGAGCCCCTTTAATCATTGTTATTTTAGAATAAGGTTGGGTTTGGGTCCTTGTTGGTCACCACTCCCCTTACCCTCTGCTAGGGACTGATCCAAGGCTTTTCAGGTCTGCACCTTGTGCTGCAAACACATTAATCATTGCTTTAAACTTACGCTTCAGATCTGTACATTGTATTTTGTTTATTCCTGACTTTGCCCTTGATACTGGGGTCCTAGTCCCCTACCTTTTATTCTTTCCTGTGCCTCATACTTGCTAGTTGAAAAAATTGTGGAGTAGTCAAGAAACTTAAGAGTAAATTAAATAGTAGCTATCTTTGAAGTAGCACCTTTTCCTTCTGCTACACTTATAGTGTAGTGCTATGGAATCAGTCTAGTCAGGAGTTGAGTTAGGTCTATGTACCTGGAGCCTTTTCTTTGTCCCACTTGGTCCCATAGCAGCTTATAAAATAATCATTCAGAGGCTTAATACTAATTACAAACTGTTTGGCCTATGGCTCAGTCTTATTACTAGCTAGCTATTACATCTTAACTTAACCTATTTCTATTAATCTTATGTATTGTCAAGTGGCCAGTAGCTTACCGGTACTTTCACATCGTTCTTCTTAGGTGACTAGCTGGCATGTTCCTGACTCCACCCTCTTCTTCCTGTCTCTCTGGATTTCCTGCCTTGCTATAGACCAGAGCAGCTTCTTTATTAACCATTGGTAATAAAACATATTCATAGCATATAGAAAGATATCCCACAGCATTTCCCCTTTTCTGTCTGATCAAAAAGGAAGGTTTTAACTTCAACATATTAAAATTACATATAATGAAACAGTTACAAGCAAGAATTACAGTTATGGCTGGGCATGGTGGCACACACCTTTAATCCCAGCACTCGAGAGGCAGAGGCAGAGGCAGATGGATCTCTGTTAGTTCGAGGCCAGCCTGGTCTATGTAGTGAGTTCCAGGATAGCCTCCAAAGCTATACAGAGAAACTTTGTCATGAAAAAACCACCACCAACAACAACAAAATAAACAAATAAATAAATAAGAAAGAAAGAAAGAAAGAAAAAAGGAAAAGAATTACAGTTGCAATATTTAGTCTATTTGTATTGGACAAAATTAGAGAAAAACATTCAATTGTCTATCTTATCTTGGTGAATCTAAAGTTTTATATCTAATTTACCTCTTATCATAACTAAGCAAAATTATAACTATCTAGTCTTTTAATTTCATCAAAGACCTGAGAAAGAAAATTATATTACCCGAGTAAGCAAGAAGTACAAGCAAGTGACTTCTGAAAAATGCAAGAAATGATAGAAACAACTGGCTACCTGGACAGTCACCCAGTGTTTCTCTGCAGTGTTGGGGCATCCAGTTTTGGTCATTGGCCTAGACTATCTGACAGACCATTTTCAGAAGCAGGAAAATTTGAAAGGCTGTTCAACCCTGTCTTGGCAAGGTTTAGCAGTCACTTTTCCTGTGTCCTGCTCGTCCAGCAGGCAAGAGCAGTTCTTTGCCCAGTAGGCCATTTATATCAAGAAGAAGACAAACTTCATATATAGTGAATTTGATGTCCAAAATCCTCTCGGGAGTAGATTGGTGCTGTCAGGAGCAATCGTGTCTCATGTCAACAGAATTCTAAGTTATTAAAACATTTACATGTCACATTTTCTAGGTCCTTGAAGTGTTTGAAGATTACCTATCCATCTGAGATATATCTCTGTTTATCTAGAAAACCTAACTAATATGACCATGAGTTTGACAAGCATGGGTGACTATTAACCTGTAATTTTTATCAACCTATGTAGCTTAAAGACTAAAGCTTTATATTATAAAATAAACAGTCTCTAAACAGATGTACAGCCTAAGGACAATGACCTCAAAATTGTGACAATATACAAAAATATCTTAATTGGGTAGAAATGTATAGTGCAATATGACAGAATATCCTTAATTTGTATCAATATACAAAATATCCTAAACATAAGTAGAACATACACCCATTATGACAAATATAATTTTACATTTGTATCAATATACAAAAATATTTTAATCAGAAGTAGGAACATATGTACTATATGACAAGTGTAGTTTTGACTTTGTATCAATATACAAATTAAACAGGAATAGAAAAATAATTTTACATTTGTAACAATATACAAAAATCTATACTAATGTAAATTATCTAAAACTGATAGTTGCTAATTTAGTTTACAAGTAGTTACAATAATCTACCTTATCTTATCCTATCTATCCTCCTTTTTTCTTTAGAAAGAGGTTGACTATGACCATTAACCATTTATAACCAACCCCCTTTAAATCAAAATAAATATTTATAAACAATATTTTGGGAATTGGCATAGTTTTGTTTTGTTTTGTTTTGTTTTTTTGGTTTTTCGAGACAGGGTTTCTCTGTGTAGCTTTGCGCCTTTCCTGGAACTCACTCTGTAGACCAGGCTGGCCTCGAACTCACAGAGATCCGCCTGGCTCTGCCTCCCAAGTGCTGGGATTAAAGGCGTGCGCCACCACCGCCCGGCTTGGCATAATTTTTTTTTAATAGTACTTCCTGCTAATTGGGGGCCTTCTGATTGGGGTCCCGGCTAGCTCAGTTGGTAGAGCATGGGATTCTTAATTCAGGGTCGTAGGTTCACGCCACAGCAGGTCTGTGTGTTGTAGTTGCTATGGTTGCTATTGGTTTCTATTTGCTTCTGGTTCTTCTGGGTTAGTTTGATAGGGGGTTTTCTTCAGTATTTCTGATCAACCCTCTGCTTTAGTCCTTCCGTATTTCCTGTAAAACCCTCTTCCCTATGCTCTTGTTCTTGGTAGCCTGATTGTGAGGTGTGGGGCCAGTCTCCTAATTTTTCTGGCCCAGATTCAGTCTTTGGAGGCTCTTTGCCCAAAGCCTTCGGGTGAGGCTTCATCAGAGACAACCCCTCACCTGGATAGTTTGGCTTGAGGATGGTTTTCTGTTTCGTTCTGAGGTAGACAGCTCCTTCCCTCCACTACAGTTTATTTACCTGTGCCCTAGGCATTGAGTACTGGATCTTCTTCACTCAGTACTTCAAGTTAAGCTGTTCTTTCCTAGAAGACAAGGGCACTGGAAGCATTGATGCCTTTGCTGCATAGGCTGTGGTCTTCCCCAAGACCTCCACCAGCTGCAGTGGGTCTTAATTATAGAGTAATCGTGTGTGGGTCAAACTGGAGTCTGAGAGTGGGTATGAACTTTCCTGTGCCTCTCGGTATTTAAGAGTTTTCTTGCTAAGGGTTGGAGACATGGTTCAGCAGTTAAGAACTGTTCTTCCAGAGGACACAGGGTCAGTTCCCAGCACTCATATGTTGGCTCACAACCTTCTATAACTTCAATTCCAAGGGGATCTAACACTCTCTTCTGGTCCCCATAGACACTGCATGCATGTGGTGCGTAGACATAAGCGAAATACCCATATACACAAAAATAATAAAGAAAATACTCAAAAATACTTAAAAAAGAGTTTCCATACTAGCCCACACTCAGCTACTAACAATTTGTTAAATACAGTGGAATTCTTCTTATCCCGTGTCCCATGGCTTCATTTGCCTCCTGTTGCTTGTGGACTTTTCAGTTGTATATGCCTTTTTTGTTTTGAGATGCAGACTGGCTGGTTATACTACAAAGGTTTTCAACCTTTGGGGGTTGAACAGTTCTTTCACAGGGGTTGCCTAAGACCATCAGAAAACACAGATATTATATTATGATTCATAACAGTAACCAAAGTACAGTTATGAAGTAGCAACAAAAATAATGTTATCCTTGGGGGTCCCCACAACATGAGGAACCGTGTTAAAGGATCACAGTATTAGGAAGGATGAGAACCACTGTTTGACAACCTCAGCTTTCTCGTGCATTCAAGAACAGTTACTATTTTGTAGATAAATATTTTTTTCTTATTGTAATAGGACTGATTTTATTTTCCAGTCTTTACATTCTGAACAGAAACTGAAATTCCTTTGTGATCAAAGGTATTATTGGATTTCTTACTGTTTTATTTAGGACACATTGCAAAGTGAAAAGTAGAGTCACTAAACCTCTGTGTAACCATTACCTAATTAATCAGTTACTAAATTTTTGCCAAATGTGCTTTATCACTGTTTTTCTATACGTTTACAAATTGTTACTACTGATCTGTTTGAGAGTAGATACTCAATGCCCCATGACTGCCTACCTCTGAATACATCAATCTTACTAAAATTTTAAAAATTAATTTTATTATTTTGAACCAGGGTCTGACTGTGTACCCGTGGCTAGTCTGGAACTCACTGTGTGGACCAGGCTGGCCTTGAACTCATAGAGATCTTCCTGCCTCTGCTTCCTGAGTGTGGAATTAAAGGCCTGTGCCACCATGCCCAGCTAAACCTCATTTTAAAAAAATGTTAGTAATATGCTGTATATTAAAAATTATATACTGCCGGGCGGTGGTGGTGCACGCCTTTAATTCCAGCACTCGGGAGGCAGAGCCAGGCGGATCTCTGTGAGTTCGAGGCCAGCCTGGTCTACAGAGTGAGATCCAGGACAGGCACCAAAACTACACAGAGAAACCCTGTCTCAAAAAAAAAAAAAAAAAATATATATATATATATATATATAATATATATATACATACTGATCTTACAGTATGTGTCAGTAATTTGTATTCATTAAATCTCTTTCTGTTTGCAGGTATCATTATTAGGATTGGAGATTTTAAGTGCCTTTGTGGATAGATTGTCGACACGATTTAAATCTTATGTACCAATGGGTAAGTTAACTTTAAGAATCATTGTGGAGTTTGATATAGTGACTTTTTCTTCGAGTTTTTGTTAAACAGAATTAGTTTCTGTAAATTTAGAAAACATTTAGTTTGGGGACTGGAGTGATGATTCAGCGGTTAAAGTTCTTGTTCTTCAGCAGATCTAAGTTAGATTCTCAGCACTCACAGCAGGCTGTTCCCAACCATTTCTAATTTTAGCTCCAGGTGATCTTCTGGACTTTGAAGGTACTTGTACACACAGCATACACAGACACATAGACACATTAAATTAAAGTCAATTAAAAAAATAATTTGAGCTGGGCAGTAGTGGTACATGCCTTTAATCCCAGCAATCAGGAGGTAGAGGCGGGCAGTAGGAACTCTGTGAGTTTGAGGTCAGCCTGGTCTACAGAATGAGTTCCAGGACAACCAGGGCTACACAGAGAAACCCTGTCTCTGTCTCTCTGTCTCTGTCTCTGTCTCTTCTTCTCTTCTTCCTCTCTCTCTCTCTCTCTCTCTCTCTCTCTCTCTCTCTCTATATATATATATATATATATATATATATTATATATTTTTTTTTTCTTTCCCCCTCCTACAGCCCAGACTATGGCACTTTAGCATTTAGCATTTTAGTGTTCTCAAAAAGAGTTGAAAGCTTCTTAAATAGATAATCACAGTTCTGCAGAAAGCAAAAGCAACAAGACAACACAACCTTCTGGATACTGTTAATAAGTATTTATGTCAAGTGCTCATCTTTTTTAGTGTATCTCATTTTTTGTAAAATGACAAAATTTATAATATAACTTACATGCTGTGGTTTTTTTTTTTTTATTGTTTTGAGTGGCCTTGGCAGGCCTGGAACTCACTATGTAAACCAAGCTGGCCTCAAACTCACAGAGATTCTACTTCCTTTGCCTCTCAAGTGTTGGAATTAAAGGCGTGTGCCACCATGCCAGCTACATTGCTATTTTTCACACTGTCTATGGAGAAAAGTCTGTTCAGACCAATATTTTATGAAATATAATAACAGTGAGTTACAGCAAAATGACAGAAATACAAAGCCTTGCTTTTGTCTTGTGTGATGCGGAGCCTGAGTCTTGCACACTAAGCACACAACGTTAACCCTGAGCTATGCTCCAGTCCCACAAGTTCTTATTGTTAGGTTGAAGAAAGTTCCTGTCTCTTTAGACAGGTTAGATTGTCCCAGAAGCCTCCGTCAGTACTGTTTCTTTATCACGGTTTGTTGGCTTTACTCTGAGCAGCAGTTAGATATGCTTGCTGCATGCTCATTGTGCTACTTGAAGCTGCTGCTCTCATAATACAGTGATGCAGTTGGCTTTGACTAAACACGTGTGATATTCCTGTGCATTTTAGAATGCTTTATGAATGAGTTTGGTACTATTTTATAGCAACATAGAGAAATACAACCTTAAATTGTTAGTGGCTTTCTTTTGTGGTTTAAGTTAATGCTCACAATGTCAATATATTATTACACTTACTTTCAAATATCTTGGATCAACTTTATCATGTTTGGTATACCACCAAATTATGTCAATTTTTCTATTTTTCTTTTCCGTCTTTTCTCAAATAGGTTTCTTGGATTTTACTTTTAATCACTACTTGGCAGTTCCCACCCTTAGTGTTGATGGCTTCTGAAGAGAGATTTTTTTTACTGTCTGTGTCCTGCTTAAAACTGATAGTAGATGTTAAAAACCACACTTTGAAAACATGTTTGTGGATGTATTTGAGTGCATACATGGGAATTTTAAAAATAAAGTTCCATACTTTGGACTTTGAGAAATTGGATGATAAGGTGTGCCTGATCTTCTCTAATGTGTAATTATGAGTTGAAGTTGAATTACAGCTTCCTTTTGTCTGGGTCCATAGAGCTTTGCTTTGCTTTTTATTTATTTTGCTTTATTTTTTATTTATTTTGGTCTTTCTGCAGAGTTACTGTTAGTCAATGTTGTTTTCACTTTGAAGACCCTTTGTAAAACTTGAATTGTTATTTCTTGTGAGCTCATGTGCTATGATGGGAAAACTTGATCTTAATTTGCTCCTATTTATTGGAAGCCTCCTTTAAAAGTATTGATTGTGTCTCTGAAAGAGTATTATCACATATTTCTGACTTGGAGAGTAGACAGTATATCTTCATGTTCTTCAAGAACTGGAGTACCTCAAATTTGCTTTCTTTTTTTTTGTTTTTTCAAGACAGGGTTTCTCTGTGAAGCTTTGCACTTTTCCTGGAACTCGCTTTGGAGACCAGGCTGGCCTCGAACTCACAGAGATCCACCTGGCTCTGCCTCCTGAGTGCTGGGATTAAAGGCATCCGCCCGGCTTAAATTTGCTTTCTTGTTTAATCCTATCACAGGTCTTAAACAGACTACCTAATTCTGTATAGGGCCAATACAATGGCTTAGTAGATAAAAGTGTTTGTCAACAGTTTGATGACCTGAGTTCCATTCCCAGAGCCCACATGGTATAAAGAACTAACTACTGCAGATTGTCCTCTCACCTCCATGCACATGCCATGGCATATGTGCTCCCCCAAACAAAATAAAAAGCAAATATAAAGCAGTTTTAAAAGAGTCTTTATGAAAGGAAAGGATCAAATTAAATCATGACCTAATGGTTCTTTAAACCTCCCAGATCCTCCCAACTCCTCGACCTTTCTTTCTCCCTCTTTAGAAAGTAAACAAACAACAAAACAGAAAAACTCCAGAGAAAAACTATAACAAACACACACATAAAACCCATCATAGACAAGTAGAAAACCACTAAGACAAAAAAATGCCCAAACACAGCAATATAAGACAGGAAGTCTACAAAAACACCGTTGAGTTCATTTTATGTTGGCCATCTACTGCTGGGCATGGGTCCTGCCCTTAAGTGTGCATAATATCCCAGTGAGAGTCCCTTGCAAAAAACCAGGTTTTCCTTTGCCAGCTGGTGTCAGTTGCAGATAGCTTCTTGGTTAGGGGTGGAAGCCTGTCCACTTTCCTTTCTCAGTGCTGCTGTCCCGTCTCACTTGAACCTGTGTAGTCCTGTGTGTGCTGCAACATCTGTGAATTCATGTGTACATCAGTCCTTTGTACATTAAAAGTAAAAATGTGTTCTTGAAACATTGGGAGTACTGTTCCATTTCATCTCTAGTTCCAAAAAGAGATTTGCACATGGCTTGGTCATTAGAGCATTAGATACGGTTCTGAAGAGAGTATGGACTCAGTGTCTTGCTTCTTAAGTGATCTGTTCACACTGAGGCTGATCACTAAATCTGGTTTATGGTAACCAAGTTTAATAAAGTTTGTAGTATAAAAATTTAGCAGATAGTCTAAACCCTAAATGGTGCAATATGGTGCCAGAGTCTTCAGGACACTCAGTTCTGAGCTTTATGTCTTGTAGAGTAATTTTACATTTTACAATACCAATAGAATGAAAACTACTAACACCTATACTTCAGTTTTCAGTATTTCACCTCAGAGCACAGTCTACGGTAAATTGATACATTTGTTTAAATTCTTTGAGCTTACAGAGTGGAAGTGTCTTTTCTGGGTGCCTAGTAAAGACACAGTGTTCACTGTAGTTATTGATGATGCACAGGTCATATATGAACAGGTCTTTAGTGTATATTGCTGACAGTTCCAAATGCTTGTTATATTTTTCCTGTTTACTTCATCTCCTCTCTAGTCATGAGGGGTAAACAAGGAAACTTTGAAGTTTAGGAAAATTTACTGTCTCCTGTAATTAATAATTAGGTACAACTAAATAAAATGTTGTCTCCAAAAGAATAAGTGTAAACAAGGAATTTAAGGGCTAGCGAGGTGACTCAGCAGGTAAAGGTGCTTGCCACAGCAGCCTGTTGACCTGAGTTTGATCCCCAGAACCCATGGAAAGGTGTGAGACGAGGACTGACTTCATAAAGTTGTCCTCCGACCTTCCCGCCTATGTGTGTCATGCATAGGTGCTCATATGTACACATGTACACATGTACACATGTACACACAACTAAGAATTTCAGTACAGAAGTAATAAGATATTTTTGTTTAATACAATACGATGCTCATGTACTACAGTTATTAAAGGTTTTTAAATGTTTATGTTCTATAACATTGCTTTTGTTTTGGTTTGCTTTTAGATAAGATTTCGCTCTGTAGTCTGGAACTTCCTATGTTCCCCAGACTGGCCTTGACTCTCATGGCTGTCTTTGTGCCTCAGCCTTCTGAGTGCAGGATCATAGGCAGCAGCCACCACAGCTGGCTCTAAAGTTTTACGTTAATTTTGAGACAGAGCCTTCTTTACTGTATAGATCCCATCCTTGTCTTGAACTCACTGTGTGACCTGGGCTGCCTTCAACTTGGGATCTTCCTGCCTCCACTTCCCCAACCCCAGTACTGAGATACAGGGATATGATATGCCATCAAATTTTACATGTGGCCTAAAGTACTTTTTAGTATTAAAATGAGCCCCTATTTGGTCCAATATCTGAATTTCTTTTGTAGTTAAATTCTACCTGTCAGGAACAGAGTGTCTTTTTCCTTGTTACTGTTATATGGATGCCAGTGCGCGCACACACACACACACACACACACACACACACACACACACACACGCACGCATGCACGCACACACACACACACACACACAGAGAGAGAGAGAGACCCAACTACTAAATTATAAGTAAACACTGGTTTTACTACCTAATAGTATTGTAATTAATAGTATTGTTATAAGGATTAAATGAGGTAATTTATTTTTTACTATTATATTCTGTGATTTAGAAGAAACAGAGATTCCCATAATAGCCAGTCTAACAGATATTGAATGATTCCTGTTAATACTATATCTAAACAAAAATAAGAAAAGATTTTCATTGTGCCCGCTGACTCATGTGGTGGTGCTTATTTGTTAAAATGGTGCTGAGGTAGAACCCAGGGTCTTGTACTGTCCAGCAAGCACTAGACTACAGAGCCATATTCCTATTCATGAACAGTACTTATATTGGTTTATGATTGAATACATTTATTATTACTATTATATTTTATATATGGATCTTTTGCCTGCATGAATGTCTGCATATGTGATACCTATGGAGGCCAGAAGAAGGCATTGGATCTCTTGGAGCTGGAGTTCTGAATGGTTTTGAGCTGCCATGTGAGTGCTGGGGATCGAACCCAGGTCCTCTGGAAGAGCAGCTAGTGCTCTTACAGCTAGTGCTCTTAACCACTGAGCCATCTCTCCAGCCCCATGTTTATGATTTTAATTGTGAGGGCTGATTTTTGTTTTATTGTGACATGTTCTCTCTGTATAATCCAGGCTGGCCTGAAACTCTCCCTCCTGCTCCCTGAGAGCCTCCTCATTTCTGGGATTAAAGCATGTGCTTCCTTCCATACCCGGCTTGAAGGCTTCCCCACCCCCACTGCCACCCCTACTCCCTCCCCTTCATTACACCTTTTGTAAGTAAACTAGATAAGTGTATCCCTTTTTTAAATTTCATTTCTTCTACTTCTCCTTTAAAACCTAGACTTAGGCCTATGTTTTTGTTTCTGTTTGTTAGTTGTGAAATGTGTCCAACCAGAAGAACGCATAACATGTAATTTAAAGAATAATTATAAAACCAACCCTTGACTATGCCTGGGTTCAGAAACTTAAGCCTGCCAGGTCCTTGGACTACCCCTGTTTATGCTCCTGAGGATACTTTTTCACTCTACCAGAGGTCTCTCCTGTCATAACCTGGAGGAAAGTATTTACTTGCTTATCTATGGATCTTGACCACATACATACCTCCAAATAGAACAATACTGTTTGTCTGATTTTGAGCACTGTCCTAAGTGGATATGACTGTACATACTACATTGGAATTTGTTCATTGTTTTCACTTGAACTCATGACTAAGGAACTTAATTTCATAATTATTTATGGAAACAGTGGCTATTTGTAGGTTTGTAAACTATGGTTTGTGGTGACATTGTAAATACTTACTCTTCCCCCTTTAGTTACCACAGCTTTAATAGACAGAATGGGAGATGCCAAAGACAAAATTCGAGACGAAGCTCAGAACCTGACGCTGAAGCTGATGGATGAGGTGGCACCACCTATGGTAGGCTTGCACTGAATGAAATCTTACAATTCAATAAATCCAGCAAACTAATAAACATTCAAGAAGCATGAGTGGTAGAATTATAAATAGTGGATTATTGCTAATGTTTTAAAGAAGTTCAAATTTAAGGTAGAGTGCCAATAGGTAAGTTTGTTTCTTTTCATTTAAGTTTTCTGTTTTTCAGTTACTTGTGTTTTAACAAAAAACACAAGTGATTTGACAGTATTCTGGTTGTAGTTATGCTTCACCATTTTCTGGTTTTTCTCACCTGCAAATTATAAGATACTGAAAAATCTTATTTTGAAAACTAAAGAATATTATATTAATTTCTGTATCTTTCAGAAACAAGAAGACATTCTTTTATTTTCATAAGTGTCTATTGATTATGTCAAGCATGTTTTATGTTTTTTTATCTTGGTGGTTTTTTGTTTTGTTTTGTTTTGTTTTCTCCCCGAGACAGGGTTTCTCTATGTCCTGGATCTTGCTCTGTAGACCAGGCTGGCTTCAAACTCAAAGAGATCTGCCTGCCTCTGTCTCCCTAGTGCTAGGATTATAGGCGTGTACTACCACCACCTGGTGTAAAGCATGCTTTATGACAACTTGTGTTTTACGAATATAGTAGAAATAATTTGCCCTTAAAGAATGTGTTGATTGCAGGGTACATAGCAGTCTGTAAGAGAATGTTAGTTTGAGCTCTAGAAGTCTTTTTTCTCTTTCCTTTCAATTTTTTTTTTTTTTTAAGTTGAGCGTGTGGCATATGTTTGTAATTCCAGTAATGGGAGGTAGAGACAGGCAGATATCTGGGGCTTGTTGGCCAGAGAATCTAGGTTAGCTTGCTTTGGCATGTTTTAGGCCAGGGAGAGACTTGTGACAAACAAAACAAAACAAAACAAAAGGTAGATAGCGCTCAAGGAACAATATCCAAGGTGGTCCTCTGACTTTTATGTGTACATATACTTATGTACCTGTACTCACATTCACCCACACCCATGAACACACATGCACATGTATAAATGCTCATGTGCTAGTAATGTATTGGTCTGTTTTATGTTGTTATAACAAAATGTCTGAGGCTAGACACCTGTAACAAAAAAAGATGTATTTAGGGGGCTGGAGAGATAGCTCAGTGGTTAAGAGCACTGACTGTTCTTCCAGAGGTCTTGAGTTCAATTCCCAGCAACCACATGGTGGCTCACAACCATCTGTAATGAGATCTGGTACTCTCTTCTGGCATGCAGGCAAACATGCAGACAGAACACTGTATACATAAAAAAAAAATGTATTTAGCTCATAGCTTTGGAGGTTATAGTTTTGTGGGCACACTTTCTGTTGTTTGTCTTTGCTCTTTTGGGGGACCTGCCACCTAGCTCCCAAATAAATCACACATAGAGGCTTATTCTTAATTATAAATGCCCAGCCTTAGCTTGGCTTGTTTCTAGCCAGCTTTCCTTAACTTTAATTATCCCCATCTACCTTTTGCCTTTGGGCTTTTCCCGTTCTCTTACTTCTGTAAATACTATTCTGTGGCTGGCTGTGTAGCTGAGTGGCTGGCCCCTGGGTCCTCCTCCTTCTCTGGCTCCTCCTCCCAGATTTATTCTTCTATATATTCTTTCTGCCTGCCAACCCTCCTTATCTTTTCTCCTGCCTTGCTATTGGCTGTTCAGTTCTTTATTATCCCTTCAGGTGTTTTAGACAGGCAAAGTATCACAGCTTCACAGAGTTAAACCACTGTAACATAAACAAAAGTAACTCACCTTAAAATAATACTTTACCACTAGCTCCAGCTGTGATGGGGTCCACCTAGGTGCATCACCTCATGGGAGGTGGCAGCGTGATGGCAGAAATGTTAGCATGCTTATGATAAACTAAGAGCCAAGATTTTTTTTTTTGAGCAATTCACTGTGTTTTGTGTTTTTTGTTTTTATTTTCAAGACAGGGTTTCTTTGTGTAGTTTTGGTGCCTATCCTGGACCTCACCCTGTAGACCAGGCTGGCCTTGAACTCACAGAGCTCCACTTGACTCCAAGTGCTGGGATTAAAGGCATGCCCCACCACTGCCCAGGTCACTGTGTTTTTTAAAGGTCCTTCCATTAAAAATTTATTTTATATGTATGTATACCACATGTATGCAGGTACCTGTAAAAATTAGAATTGGAGTTACAGAGGCAGTTGTGAGCCATTGTGTGGGTACTGGGTACTGAATTCATGTCCTCTGCAAGAGCAGCAATTGCTCTTAACCACTGAACCTCTAGCCCCCAGGTCTTTCCATCTTAACACTGCTGTGCTGAGGACCAAGCCTCTGACATATAAACCCTTGGTGGGGAAACCACATTCAAACCATAGCATGGAAATCCTTGGAAGGAGAGTAAAAATAAACTGACCTGTAGACCACAGTTGAGAGGGTAGCTTAAGGTTCACATAATATTTACACTAGTATCATGTGATGCTTAAACTATATATAATGTTACATATGTTTAATAAGGCAAGAGTACTGAGTTATAAAGAGAAACTGATTAGAAGGGATTTTATACTTCATAACAATACCTTTTAAAATTTTTGTGGATAGTTTACTAATTCACATTTTAAATTGTTTTTTATTTTCTTATTACAAATAGTACTGTAGATGTAAACATTTTTTTATAAAAAAGAGTTCCAGAGATGGATTGCCAAGACAGGTTATTCAAAATAAGATTTCCCCCCTCTTTGGTGGTGGTAGCAATAGAACCCAGGGCCTTGTGGATCTCAATGGAAAATGGTCTGTCATTGAAGTATATCCAGCCTTAGTTAAGGTTTTTAAAATTCACAAGCCGATGACCTGAGTTCAGAGTTTGATCCCTAGGATCCATGATGAAAGGAGAGACCTGACTCTTGCAAGTGGTCCTTTGTCCTCACATGTCTAGTCACATGTACACATATCTCTCACATAAGTGTGTGCACACCCATACCCCACACACGGTGGGGGTAGAGGAAATTTACTGTATGTTTAGAAAGATACAGTTGAAGTCCTTGCTACACTATACCTAAACAGTTGTTTTGCATTATTGGTGTAAGCTTATTTTTCCTTTTTCCCCACAGACTAGGCAGTCATAAAATGACCTGTCCCAAATGTTTCTGTATTTGTGTCCAGTATTAAAAAGAGAAAAGCTTTAATTATAAGATGTTTGCAGTCATTCCATGTGACAGTCTGTTGTAGTTGCTATGGAGTTTTGCATCTATTGAGTGCTCCCTAGACTACTGTGCTTATAATTGCAGCATTGTTAGCATAGAAGAAACCCGTGTTCTTGGAAATGCTATGTATGGGGTGTGATTTCCCTTACAGCTACTGAAATTTAAAGTGAAAAGTATGTAAATTAAAACTCAAAATTGTGGTTCAGATATTAAATGGGTAGGAGCCCACAAAAACAAACAAACAAGAAAAACCTCATAAATTTGAGTTGAGTATCCCTGATCTGAAAACCCAAAATTTTTTGTTAGTTGATATAACAAGACTCTGAGTGGAAAATTTCAATCTGGTCCATGTGACAGGCTATAGTCAAAATTTAGCTGCACTAAAAATATTATATAAATAATGCTCAGGTTATATGTGTAAAGTGAGTACGAAACACAAATAACTCTTGAGTTTAGGTTTGTGTCCTAGCAACAAGATTTCTTACTGTTACCATGTAAATAATTCCAAAATTTGAAAAATGTCCCAAATATGGAACACATCTGATACCTGATGACTTAATTGTAAGGTTATAAGTCATATGCATTATCTGACTTTTTATCACATGTGTCTACTTGTTTTCCCAATAGTACATCTGGGAGCAACTGGCCTCTGGTTTCAAGCACAAGAACTTTCGATCTCGAGAGGGTGTGTGCCTGTGTCTGATTGAAACCTTGAACATGTAAGTTCTGTGATTACTGTAACAGCTTGCTTGCTTTTAGTCATTTCTCAGGGTTTTTTTTTTTTTTTTTTTCCACAAAGTGAAGGAAGACTGGAAATAAAGTGTAAGTAGTTATTAAATGATCTCCCAAACAAAAATATTATCTTTAATGCTACTTTTGTATCTGTAAGCTACATCATGTTAATTTTTAAATTTGTCTCTCTTTTCTTTAGCCATGCAGAATTGGTGGTTGTAGAACTGTTAGTGCTAGTACGTTTGAATCTTTTTTCTGTTAGGATCTGCTTCAGAACTTTTGAACTCAGTGGTGTGTCACATGTTGAAGCCGTTTCCCCATATCCCCTTTCCCAGTTGGCTCTAGGCACTGTGGGTGACTGCTAAAATTATGTACCTCTCAGAACTCTGTTAGGACTTGTACAGTGCACCTAGTAGCAGCAGACAAGAGTCCTGATAGGAGAGGCATCACAGGGCTATGATACAGGTGGAAGAAATGTGAGTGGAGACTTTTGTTCTTATTCTAGAATAATTTTCCAGACTGTGCAGTATGGTAGGTAATGTGTAGTCTCTTTTGACTCTTCCTGTGGTGTGGCTTCCTCTTCTTTCACTGCTCTGGGTCCTTCCTGCTAGCAAGTGCTGGTTGTGGCGTTCACATCGTTTGCATTCAACCTAGACTCTAGACTGTTAGTAAACATAAAGATGGCTTAAGTTACTTGTTTTATTTTACTGTGTATTGAGATCCAGTGTCATTTAAAAAAAATACTATTTCAAAAGTACATGCTCATATTTTCTTAAGTAATTGATAGACTGCCAGGGTTGCCAAACTACTGTTGAGTATTTTGTCCTTTTGGATCATGTGTCAATTTGATACAAGCTATAGTTATCTAAAAGGAGAGAATCTCATTTGAGAAATGCCCCCATAAGATCCAGCTGTAAAGCATTTTCTTAGTCAATGATTGATAGGTAAAGGCTCAGCCCATTTAGGTGGTGCTATCCCTGGCTGGTTGTCTTGGGTTCTACAAGAAAGCAGACTGAACAAGCCATGAGTGTAAGCCAGTAAGCAGTATTCCTCCATGGCCTCTACATCAGTTCCTGCCTCGAGGTTCCTGCCCTGCTTGAATTCCTGTCCTGACCTCCTTCAGTGATGGATATGAAGCCAAATAAACCCTTTCCTCCCCAACTTGCTTTTGGTTGTTGTGTTTCATCACAGCAATAGTCACCCTGACTAGGACCGTATCAGTCACACTTATCCAGGTCGGGCACTTTTTGCTGCTTTGCATCACTTTGCTTGATACTTGTCTTTAACGATGTATGTCCATGCTCTTCATCAAAGTTGTCAGGAGAGAGATAAAGAGGAAGGCATGGTGTTAGTGGCATACATCTTTTAATCTCAGGACTTGGGAGGCACAGGCAGGTGGATCTCTGAATTTGAGGACAGCCTGGTCTACAGAGTAAGTTCCAGGACAGCCAGGGCTACACAGAAACTCTATCATGTTGTAGAATCTTATTTTAAGGTGTGTTACTTTTGTTTATGTTGTATCAGTTTAACTCTGTGAAGCTGTGTTACTTTGCATATCTAAAACACCTGATGGTCTAATAAAGAACTGAATGGCCAATAGTGAGGCAAGAGAGAAATAGGCGGGGCTGTCAGTCAGAGAGGATAAATAGAAGGAGAAATCTGGGAGGAAAGAAGTAGCAAGAGAAGGAGGAGAACTCCAGGGGCCATCCACTCAGCTACATAACCAGCCACAGAGTAAGAGTAAGATTTACAGAAGAAGTAAGAGTAAGAGAACGGGAAAAGCCCAGAGGCGAAGGTAGACGGGGATAATTAAAGTTAAGGAAAGCTGGCAAGAAACAGGCCAGGCTAAGGCTGGACATTAATGTTTTTTTTGTTTTTTTTTTTTTTTGGTTTTTCGAGATAGGGTTTCTCTGTGTAGCTTTGGAGCCTGTCCTGGAACTCGCTCTGTAGACCAGGCTGGCCTTGAACTCACAGAGATCCGCCTGCCTCTGCCTCCCGAGTGCTGGGATTAAAGGCGTGTGCCACCACTGCCCGGCTAGAGGTTTATTCTTAATTATTAATGTCCAAGTCAGGCGGTGGTGGCGCATGCCTTTAATCCCAGGACTCGGGAGGCAGAAGCAGGTGGATCTCTGAGTTCGAGGCCAGCCTGGTCTACAGAGCGAGTTCCAGGACAGACTTCAAAGCTACACAAAGAAACCTTGTCTCAGAAAAAAGAAAGAAAGAAAGAAAAAAAAGAATAAGCCTCTATGTGTGATTTATTTGGGAGCTGGGTGGTAGGCACCCCAAAAGAACAAACACAACCAACAACACTTATCTTGAAAAACAGAAACAAAAACAGAAGAACAAGAAGAAAGCATCAGGATACTTTGTTCAGTTTTAAATGAAAACAAATTCTCTTTTTCTTTCTCAAATTATTTTTAGCTTTGGAACTCAACCACTGGTCATCAGCAAGTTGGTGCCACATTTGTGTATCTTATTTGGAGATTCAAATAGTCAGGTAAAAGTTTTTTTGACTTTCAAGCATTGACTTTGTGTATGTGTGTGTGTGTTGGTGGGTGGGGGGTGGTTTGCCCTTTCTTGTGCTCTTACCTTATTTAAGCCATGACAATAAAGACAGACAAGGTGGATAGTAAAAAAGATTACTGCCTTTTGTTTTTAATTAAATGAGGGTCTGGCTGTGTTGCTCAGAAGCCACTGGGCTCACATGATCTTCCTGCTCCACCCTCCCAAGTAACTAGGGCTACAGGCCTCTTCTCCCTTTTTCTTCCTCTTTTTCCTCCTCCTTCTACCAGAGTTTGTTCATTTACTTATTTATTTTGAAACAAAGATAAGTTTATTGTCAGTTCTTGGACTGATATTAAAGATAGAAAGAACTTAATGGTTAGTTCTTGAGTTTGACAGATTAAGAGAATCCTGGGTTCCCTTCTGTGCTCCAGCTTAATGTTAGTTATGAGGTAGAATGTCACCGGCCTACATTCTTGAGTTCATTTATACCAGACTGTTGCAGTTGTTGATAGCCCTGTTTAACAGGGAAGGCCTTTGTGTCCATGGCGCGTCTCTCCCTGAGCTGTCTGTGCTGTAGTTGGTTCTAATCCTCTAACCTTACCTATGAACTAGATAGGGCATTTGGAGTGACACTGAGTAAGATTTTTCCTTCTTACAAGTTCTAGTTGCCTCTCAACAGGTTTGTAGAGTTTTACTCTCTTCAATTGCTATTTTATTTATAGACAAAGGGTCTCCTTTTCTTGACCAGCCTGGCCTCAATCTCTTGAACTCGATTGATTTTTCCCACCTTAGTCTCCCGGAAGCTAAGACTATAGGTGTGTGTCACCACACCTGGCTTTCAGTTGTTCTTTGACAGTGAGTTGTGCAAAAGAATAAATGTTGTTTTTCAAGTTGTTCTCTTAGGCCTCATTCTTTTTTCACCTCCTATATAGAATATAAAATTACCATTGCAACTATTTTTAAGTGTACACTTCAGTGGTATTAAATACATTCACATTGTTTTGCAACTATATCATCATCTACCTGTAAAACTTTTACCTCCTCAGAACTCAGACTCTGTACCCATGAGACAACTTCCCATTCCTCTCCCCCAGATGCTGGCAACTACCATTCTTCATGATAATTTGACTACTCCAGGTACCTAGTGGAAGCAAATCAGATAATAGTTGTCCCTTTTGATCTATCCCATTTAGTATAATGTCCACAAGTTATCCATGTTGCAAAATGTGTCAGAATTTCCCTCTTCTTTCTAAGGTTGAATAATTTTCCAGTAACACAGACATCACATTTTATGTATATAGACATATGGGAATAGAAATTTTTTTTTAACCTTTTGGCTATTCTGAATAATTTTAGAAATGCTGATGTAAAAATACCTTTTTGAATTCAGTACACATTTTTGAAAGACAATTTTATTCCAGGAAAATTAATTAACTGTACTTTAGGTTAATGAAATTATACTTTTTGAAATCCCAATTGGTAGCTTTTATTCACAGATTTTTATTAACTACCTCCTACCTCCTTTCTTTCTTTCTTTCTTTCCTTTTTTTGATGGTAGTAGGGATTGAACCTAAAGGTCTCACAAGTGCTGGGCATGTGCTCCAGCACTAAGGTCTTGCTCCTTTTAAAATGGGTTTTCTAGGACTTTTTTGACAAACTGTGGTTTGGGGTTTCCATTAATGTCATATTATAATTCCCTCAGGAACTGAAAAGACAGTAAAATCAACTTAGAGTGTCAGGTTGGTGTAGCTTGAGTTTTCCTGCCTGGCCCACAGTCAGGACAAATCTCTCTCATCCGCCAGTCCCAAGCTGCTCAAACCCGATCAAGTAAACACAGAGACTTATATTGCTTACAAACTGTATGGCCGTGGCAGGCTTCTTGCTAACTGTTCTTACAGCTTAAATTAATCCATTTCTATTAATCTATACCTTGCCACGTGGCTTGTGGCTTACCGGTACTTTACATCTTCCTTATCCTGATGGCGGCTGGCAGCATCTCTCTGACTCAGCCTTCCACTTCCCAGCTTTATTCTCCTCCTTGTCCCGCCTACACTTCCTGCCTAGCCAATGGCCAATCAGTGTTTTATTTATTGACTAATTAGCAACATATTTGCCATACAGAACATCCCACAGCAGGTTGGCCTGCTAGTTTATTGTTATCTTGAAAGGAAGTATGTATCACATCTAAGTTTTTTTTTTTAAATGTCTTAAATTCTTTGACAGGTGAGAAATGCTGCAATATCGGCTGTAGTGGAGATTTATAGACATGTAGGAGAGAAACTGAGGTTTGATCTGTGTAAGAGAGATATTCCCCCTGCTAGGTAAGTCTTCCTAAATTTATATTTTGCTACAGTTTGTTTGTCTGTTTGTTTTGAGACAGGATTTCTCTGTAATAGCTCCATCTGTCCTAGAACTCGCTCTGCAGACCAGGCTGGCCTTGAACTCACAGAGATCCACTTGCCTCTGCCTCCTGGAGTGCTGGGATTAAAGGTGTGTGGCACCATGCCTGGCCTATTGCTACAGATTTTTAAACTTGTAATTTTGTTCATTTTATTCAAGTAAAATATTAGAGCACTCCCAGCACTTGGGAGGCAGAGGCAGGCAAATCTCTGTGAGTTGGAGGCCAACCAGGTCTGCATAGAGTGTTCCAGGCCAGTGGGGATCCATAGCATCTGTGTATCCTGAGTTTTCTGGAACAGTTTGTAGAAGTAAGTAACGTACCTAGGTAGTTGGCGATTATGTAGCTTCAGGTTTCCTTCAGCTCAGCTGTGTAAATGCTTAATATTTCCAGGGTAGGGTGCGTGTGAATTAGAATTTTTTCCATAGGTAATCCTGTCACCTGCAAAGATAGTTTTATTTTTCCCTGTCTGTATATTTTTCTTTTCTCTTTCTTGTCTTTGTTATTTCCTATGTGCTGTTAAGAAAGAGTAGAGTGGGGTTGCAATCTTGCCTTGGTCTGATCTTGGAATCTGTGTATAGTTTCTTAACATTAAGAATGATGTTAGTTGCTGGAGTGGTAGTGCACACCTTCAATCTCAGTACTGGGAAGGCAGAGGCAGGTGGATCTCTGTGAGTTTGGAGCTAGTGAGATCCTGTCTCCCACCCCCTTCCCCCCCCCCCCCCCAAAAAAAATGTTAGTTGTAGGCTATTGATAGGTGTTCTTTTTTCTTAAGAGTTTATACTCTTTTAAATTACATTTTATTTGGGGTGTGAGTGGCAAGGCCAGAGGACAACATGAGGGAATAATCACGTCATCTGGCTTTGGTACAAGCACCTTTTTGCCACTAAGCTATCTTACTACTCCTAAAAATTGAGTCTCATGAGCTTTTTAAATATGTAGAGTTAAAACTAAAAATCAGTTGGGCATTTTAAGTGTAAAGGTGGGCTGGGCAAAGTGATTTTTTTCCCCCTAATTGTTTTAATGGCTACTCCTAACATCTTTTCCCTAGAGCTCAGGTTGTAGCCATTTACTTCTCACTAGTATTATTGTGGCTATCAATTGTCTGCATTTTCTTTCCTTTTTTTTCTTTTTCTTTTTTTTTTGGAGGGGTGGGGCATGGATAAACTTTTAATTTTTGTGTGTGTGTGTGTGTGTTAGTTTTTGATACAAGGGTCTCTGGTGTATAGCCCAGGTTGGCCTTGGATTCTCTCATGTGTGTGTGTGTGTGTGTGTGTGTGTGTGTGTGTGTGTGTGTGTGTGTGTGTGTACATTATAAGATATATGTATATTTCCAAATGTTTCCTAGTCTCCTGAGTACTTGGATGATGGGTGTGTACCACCGCAGCAGTGGAATATATTCTCTACAGAAGTGTTCTTTTCAAGTTTCTAGTCCATTTGTTAATCTGGATTGTCTGTTTTCTTCAGTTATTTTTTATGTTTATTTGTGTGTGTCTTTGTGAGTATATGTCATGTGTTATGTCCGTACCTACAGAGGCCAGAAGAGATCATCACATCTCCTTGGGTCTGGAGTTACAGGCAGTTGTGAGCCACCCCAAGTAGTTGGCTGGGAACTGAACCCAGGTTGTCTGGAAGAGCAGCAAGCACTCTTAACTGCTAAGCTGTCTGGCTAGTCTCTACTGTGTCTTCAAAACACATCTTCCTGGGGCACATCTTCCTGTGTTGTAGATACAAGCTTCCTTAACTGCATGATGTTCCCTTTGTCTTATACTCTGTGACTGGATATTTTACTTTCTGACAGTGTGGGGTTTTTTTTCTCCCTCATGTACATGGCTTTTTTGTTAATTAAAAAATGATTAATGTGGGTGCGGAGAAAGCATTGTACCTATGCACAGAGCAGGGCAGTCTGTAAGACTTAGTTTTCTCTCCATCATAGGATTTCTAGGGAAGGAGTTGAGGTAATCAGGCTGGCCAGGAAACACACCTGATGAACCATCTTGCTGGGTCTTTTTTGTGTGTTAATTTTTTAGGTTATCATTAAAAAATTAGAGTGGTTTTTTGATGGCATTTTCATCTGTGTGTCATTACACTTTGTTTTCAGTCTTCTCTGCCTGCTCCCTTCCTTCACCTAGACAGACCCCTCTGCCTTCTTGTTTATAAACCGTTGTCTACTCCCACAACCTTAAGATCCTTTCTTCCTTTCTCATGATCATCTTTCTAGTTTCATGACTTTCACATTTTAAATACAAACATGTATATATCCATATAGATACTCACAAAATTGGAAATTTAGAATCTGCATATAAGAGAAAACATGGTATTTGTTTTTCTGGTTTTTTTTTTTTTTTTTTTTTTTTGGTTTTTCGAGACAGGGTTTCTCTGTGTAGCTTTGCGCTTCTCCTGGAACTCACTTGGTAGCCCAGGCTGGCCTCGAACTCACAGAGATCCGCCTGGCTCTGCCTCCCGAGTGCTGGGATTAAAGGCGTGCGCCACCACCGCCCGGCTTTGTTTTGTTTTTTGAGATAGTTTCTTGTTGTAGCATTGACTGTCCTGGATCTCACTCTGTAGACCAGGCTGGCCTTGAACTCACAGAGATCCATTTGCCTCTGCCTCCTGAGTGCTAGGATTAAAGGCATGTACCACCATTGCCTGGTGGTATTTGTCTTTCTGAATCTGGCTTATTTTACTTAATGTATTATCTTTCAGTTACATCTATATTCTTGCAAATGTCACAATTTTACTTTTCTTTATAGCTGCATAAACTTCCATTGTGTATATATACCAAAGTTTCTCTATCTATTCATCTGTTGATGGGCATCTAAGAGTTCCCACTTCTTTTTTTTTTTGGTTTTTTGAGACAGGGTTTCTCTGTGTAGCTTTGCGCCTCTCCTGGAACTCACTTGGTAGCCCAGGCTGGCCTCGAACTCACAGAGATCCTCCTGGCTCTGCCTCCCGAGTGCTGGGATTAAAGGCGTGCGCCACCACCGCCCGGCTGAGTTCCCACTTCTTAGCTATTATAAATAATGCAGCAATAAACAAGTATTTCCAGGGGTGGGATGACTTAGTGCCTTTTGGGTCTACTTAAGAATCGTATAACCAAGTAATATGGTATTTCTATTTGTGTGTCACTTCTTCATTTTAATGTAGTTTTTAGTCATTTCCTATATGAATGGAGGGAGAATTCTGGGTGTGTGTGTGTGTGTTTGTTTGAAACAATGCCTTATGCCTTAGCCCAGGCCTGGAACTTACATAATCCTCCTGCTTTAGCCTTCTGAGTGCTGGGATTCCAGTCGTGTGCCACCATGTTCAGCATGAATGGAGATTTCTGTGTCCCATCTTGGCCTGTATTAAGGCAAAGCCCCAACCCTTGCTGATTCAGTGCTCTCTTATGCTTTTAATGACTAGTTGTGCTTGAAGGAGCACTGAGAGCCTGGTGAGGAGCTGCCCTTCCTGACTCCAGTCTGTGTTTATTTATGCACCATGCTTGTAATGTCCCTCCTGATGATGCTTCCCAAACAGGAGGTGGAAACCAAGGGACTAGTGAAACTTGGTTTTTTCCAGTCTGCAGGAGAGTTTATATTCTTTTTGATGTTTGAGCTTGTTATAGTAATGTTTTGAATCATTAATATACTAGAAATATGTCAAAGAAATCATAGATTTCAACAGGGTAAAATATGACTTATTTTTTATTTATCCTCCCTTTTTCTTTTTCTTTTTTCCCCCATATACAGTGTCAAGAACTGACTTTATGCTGAGGATTCATTTGATACCCTTTTGTCATGGTGGCTACATTCTAACTTTAATTTTCCTGCTGCTTTCTTTGTGGTTTCCAAACTTCATGTTGGATAGAGCTCTCTAAAGTTATGTTTTGTTCACGCTCCTATTTATACTAAAGCCATTCTTGGTTTCAAACAACTGGAGAACAATTCAATCATAGTTTTAAAATAATTTGAAGGTACGTTCTCTGTCAGATGTTCTTCAGAAGATGCATGCTGACAATAGTGTACTAGCTCAGCCCTACACAGTGCTGCTACCCATGAGTCACGAAACATGGCTGTGAGTCCAGAAATAAACTCTTATCTTCATGGGTCGTTGATACACATCAGCTGTGTTCAGACAGTGCAGAACAGCAAGGGATGCTTGCTGTGTACTCCAGATATCCACATGCAGAGTTCCATCCTTAACAGCATCACCCAAGATTAACTAAAAATGAATGAGAGGAGCTAAAGGGATAAACCATTTAGAAATTATTAGATCATTTTCAAACATTTGAAACCAAATCATATGCACCAAAGGAAAAATGTTAATAAATTTGATCTATCAATGATAAATTCAGCAATGTGGCAGCGTACAGAATCAACAGCTTTTCTGTTCATCTCAGTAGCTTTTCTTTATACCAATACCAGACACAGAGAAAAAGATCATGGACACAAATCCAGGCACAATAGTCTCAAAGAAAATAAAATATCTAATAATAAACATAACCAAGGGAGGAAGGATCTCTACGATGAAAACTTCAGACCTCTGAAGAAAGACGTAGGAATAGACAATAGAAGGCAAAGGCATCCCATGCTCATGGATTGGTAGAATTAATATTATGAAAAGGACTATTTTGCCAAAAGCTATTTACATAGCCAATATAATCCCAGTCAAATACCCATCTCATTTTTCACAGAAATAGAAAAAAAAAATCTTAAAATTCATATGGAAACACAAAAAACCTTGGGTAGCCAAAACAATCCTGAGCAAAAAAACAAAACAAAACAAAAAGCAACCAGCAAAAATAACCCATAAAATAACAGCAGTGCTGGAGGGATTATCATTTCAGATCTCTACGTGTATTACAGAGCCATAGTAATAACAACAATGTGGTGGCACAAGAAAAGACAGGTAAACAGTAGAACAAAATCTGAGACCCAAACATGAATACCTGTAACTTCAGCCATTTTCTTTCCTTTTTTATTTTTGGTTTTTTGAGACAGGATTTCTCTGTGTGGCCTTTCTTGGCTGTCCTGGAACCACCACCCAGCCAGCCATGTAATATTTGATAAAGATGCCAAAAACAGCCGGGTGGCAGTGGCTCACACCTTTAATCTCAGCACTTGGGAGGCAGAGCCAGGCAGATCTCTGTGAGTTCGAGGCCAGCCTGGTTTCCAGAGCAAGATCCAGGACAAGCACCCAAACTACACAGAGAAATCCTGTCTTGAACCGCCCCCCCCCCAAAAAAAAAAGCCAGAAGCATAAGCCGTGAAAAAGCATCCTTAGGCTAGGTGGTGGTGGCAGCAGCGCACACCTTTAATCTCAGCTCTCAGGAGGCTGAGGCAGGTGGATCTCTGTGAGTTCAACCCAGCCTGGGCTACACAGAGAAACCCTGTCTCAAAAAACCAAAAGAAAGAAAGCAAACATCTTCATTGAATGGTGCTGGGACAACTGGATGTCCATACATAGAAGAATGAAATTAGACCCATATCTATCATTTTGCACAAAAACTACAAATGGATCAAAGACCTCAATGTGAAACCTGAAACACTGGCACTGCTAAAAGAAAGCCTAGACAGTACCTACAGGATATAGGTGCAGGAAAGGACTTTTGAATAGAACTCTATTTGCCCCCAAATTAGGGCCAGCAACTGACAGGTGGGACTTCACAAATGTAAAAAGCTTCTACACACCTAAAAAAAACAAATTGGGTGAAGAAGAAGCTTACAAAATGGGAGAGAATCTTTGCTAGTTATAAATCTGATAGAGGATTAGTACCCAGAATGTATAAAGAACTCAAAAAAAAAAAAACAACCCATCAAAAACAAATGACCCATTTAAAAATGTGGGCCAAGCACTTGGACAGGGAGTTCTCAAAAGAAGAAAAACAGAATGGCTAAGAAATGTCTCAAAAATACTCATCATCCCTAGTAATTAGGGAAATGCAAATGATAACAATTTTGAGATTTTACCTTACCCCAGTCAGAACTGCAAAGATCAGTGGAACAACTGACAACAGATGCCAGAGGGTATGGGGGCTACTGTAAAGGGAAGCCTCATTCACTGTTGTAAACTGAGGCAGTGGGTGTGGAGACCAGTGTGGAGAATTCTCTGAAAGCTAAAAATAAATTTACCATATGACTCAGCTGTACCACTCCTTGGCAAATACCCAAAAGGACTTGACATCATACTACACATGGCCATGTTCATTTGCTGCTGTATTCACAACAGCCAGGAAATAAAAACAACTTAAATGTCCTTCAGTTGACAAATGGATACATATACTATTCAGCTATAAAGAAAAAGATGAAATCGTGAAAATGGATGGAACTAGAAAAGATCATATTGAATGAGGTAACCCAGATCCAGAAGGACAAATGTCTCATCAAAGGCTCCTAGCTTCAAATCTTGAAGTGTGATACCTATACTGGAGTAACTGCAGAAACCAGGAAAGTGAAAATGGACCATTCTTTAAGTAGAGCTTGGGTAGGTAGTGGATCAGTAGAAAGGGGATTAGCAGGATATAAGTCATCTGATGGGGGAAATGGGAAAGATGTGGTCGTGGGGCTCTAACTAGGGAGGGGGAGATTACTACAGGAGGAGAGAAGATGGTAAAATAATAGTGGGGATGTCTGGAGAAAGTCATAGGAATCATACTATTAACAGTCTACTGTAGCTAGAGTTTTCCTGCCTGGCCCACAGGGCAAATCTCTCTCACCTGCCAGTCCCACAGCCGTCAGACCCGACCAAGTAAACACAGAGACTTGTATTGGTTTCAAACTGTATGGCCATGGCAGGCTTCTTGCTAACTATTCTTTCAGCTTAAATTAATCCATTTTTATAAATCTATACCTTGCCACATGGCTCGTGGCTTACCGGCATCTTCACATGCTGTTTCTCATCGTGGCAGCTGGCAGTGTCTCTCTGACTCAGCCTTCCACTTCCCAGCTTTATTCTCCTCCTTGTCCCGCCTACACTTCCTGCCTAGCCAATGGCCAATCAGTGTTTTAATTATTAACTAATCAGCAACACATTTGACATACAGAACTTCCCACAGCACTTCCCCCCCCCTTTTTTTTTTTTTAAAAAAAAGGAAGGTTTTAACCTTAACAAAGTAAAATTACATATAATTTGGGAATTTGGGCGTAGCTTCTCTTACTACTTCCTGCTGGAGGGGGGCGCTGTATCTTATGGGGATACAAAGAAAATTTTAGGATTATGGAATAGTCCATGAGGGTGTATCGTCTGAGCCAGTTGCCTTCAAACCATTCTGGATGTTGGATCATCTGGGCCATGGTGTCATCGGAGACCTTTCAGGGGGTCTTGGCTGGTCAAACCTGATGTGTCTTAATCTGGAACAAATCCATAGCCTCTGGCTTTCTGTGGAAACAAATGCAGAGACTCTTTTCCAAAGCAACATATCCTTATATCCAAATTTTGAAGTCAAGGTACCTTTAAAATATACATTTCGGCATAACTCAACAGCTTTTACAATCAAATGTTTTTCTGCAGTTAAAAATCCCAAAGACAACACAATCCAGATTCTCTGTGTAATATTCATCTTTACGTGGCTTATTTTCTATATTAATTTTACTGTCTCTTTAAAGACTTTATTTTTTTAAAACTATGTATTTGTTTCTATAACTCTATATATCACCTTTTTTGTCTCTTTCAAGCCTACGTATCTTTTACACACATTGTAAACTATTACATCTGAATCTGTCTTATTGTGAATCTATTGCCTTAAACTGCAGCAGCTGTAGCTGCTGGCTCCACCCACCTTAGCTTCCCAACATGGCATTTTCCACCAGCTCTGGGAGCTATCGTGGGTCTCTATGCTTTTATCCAAGCAGCGTGTAGCCCAGAAACCTCTTTTTTTTGTTTTGTACCTGCAAAGGCTAAATCCACCATGCAGCTTAATGTGCCACTTGCAGAGGTCTTATTCCCGCCATAGGCAGGTCGAACACGCACGCTAGGAACCCACCAGTAGCTCAAACCGGCAACTGCCGCTCATTTGAGAGAGACAATTAGGAACTGTTTTTAGCTCCGTTTTAGAATCTTTTCTCAGGTTTTAGGTGGAAACCCTTGCCACCACGTTGGACGCCATTTGTAGATTGAGTTTTCCTGCCTGGCCCACAGTCAGGGCAAATCTCTCTCACCTGCCAGTCCCACAGCCGTCAGACCCGACCAAGTAAACACAGAGACTTGTATTGGTTTCAAACTGTATGGCCATGGCAGGCTTCTTGCTAACTATTCTTTCAGCTTAAATTAATCCATTTTTATAAATCTATACCTTGCCACATGGCTCGTGGCTTACCGGCATCTCCACATGCTGTTTCTCATCGTGGCAGCTGGCAGTGTCTCTCTGACTCAGCCTTCCATTTCCCAGCTTTATTCTCCTCCTTGTCCCGCCTACACTTTCTGCCTAGCCAATGGCCAATCAGTGTTTTAATTATTAACTAATCAGCAACACATTTGACATACAGAACTTCCCACAGCAGTCTACCTCAAAAAGCCTATAATATACATTAAAGTATATAAATATTTACGTATAGTTTGAATGAAATTTCTTACCTGTTCTGACCATACTCCCTCTATGAGCCAAGACCATCTAACAAAAACTTCAACACCAGGAATCAGAAGCCGCCTTTTGAATTATTGGTCAGGTTGTCCAAGAGACTCCTAAAATATTACAGACTATTGCCATTGCCCTTGTTTGCCGTATGGAAGTGGAAGGTTAAGTCCCTATTGCTAAAGGCATCACTGCTTTCAGATGCTAGGCACAAAGGACCCTGTACTGGAACTCATCTGAAAGCCCCCTGCCTAAGGACTAGCTAGCTTCATGGTACCACAAGGCACCATGAAACTTTCAGAGGAAGAAAGCAACCAACAGTCCTACCTACCTATGATGCCTATGAAGCACAACAGTGACCAGAAGGACACAGTAACTCTAAGGATGTAATAGTGGCATGTATACCTTGGCAGTAACCCTACAGCTCTCTAATTGAATTTAAGGTCCATTCAAAAAAGAGAAATCATGCCTGATACTGGAAACCTAGTCGTCTACCCAGGGCTAGTGAAGTCATGGATCTTGGAGGAAAACCTAAAACCACCACTTTACTAAACCAATGCTGGTTGGTTTAGTACCAAAATCTCTAGCTACATTCCAAATAATTGTCCTTATACTCACGGATAAATGTGGTTCTCACCCCTCATCAAAGAAACTTCTCTTTGCAACAGACAGAGACCATTTCAGAAAACCACAGCCAATCAGAATGCAGAGTTGTAGAGCCCAGTTCCAATGAATAAATGCAGCTACAAAGCAACTCCTACACCTAGGGCTCAGAGAATATTGCCAAAGAGGGGCAGACAGGTTTTAGTAACAGCCAGCAATCAGGAAGGTTACTGTGAGATGGTGTCTTCTAGTAATGTTTGAAGCTTTCTCCATGAAGTCTCACTAACATGGCTTCCTAAACATGAACTGAACAGGACAACAGTAATAGACGTGCTAATGAAGGAGGGAGCCCTAGGGGAGACCTTCCAAGGACTTAACCCCTCAGTCTTACACAAAGAGCTCCAGGCAGCTCTAGTGATGAGAGCAGGAGAAATAGGCTGCCCTAGGGAAGAGCACACCAACTGGTTATACAATACCTGCCTTAGAGGTTAGCCCTGAAAACACAAGTACTATTATACAGACCAAGCAGAATGTATTTAAGAATATATACGTGTGTTTATACACATATATGAATGTGGCAATAATTAATGAAAAAGCCAAAAATTTGAAAGACAGGGGTGTATGGGAGGGTTTGGAGGGAGGCAAGGGAAGGAGTAAATGATTTAATTATATTACCTCCCCAAATAAAAGAAATAATTAAAAATATGTTGGTATATTTAATAAAAATTGACTTTGTAATAATTCAAAATGTGCCACAAAGGACATTATAAGAAACCCTATATGTGATGGGAAAAATACTTTCAAATATATGAAACTTGTATCTTGACTATATAAAGGACAACTCAGTAAAATGACAGGTGATGAAATTTTGAAAGGATCTGAATTAAATACTTTTTAAAAGAGAATATACAGATAGCCATGAACACATAAAATGATGCTGAATATCATTTAGCTGTGTAATAAATTCTGATCAAAACTACATACCTCAAAAAACAAAACAAAACAAAGCTACATACCTCTTTTCACCACCATAGGATAGTTCAAGTCTAAAGGGATGAAACTTTCATGGGAACATATAATAATAAAGCAACTTGGGAAAACAGTTTACAACTCTTCAGAATGTCAATTGTAGAGCTGTCACATGACCCAGCAAGTTTCACTCATAGCTCTACAAGCAAGTTATAGGAAAACATGTCTCTACAAAGACCTACCTCTATGTAAGTGTTCCTGACAGCATTAGTCATAGTCACAGAACCATGGAAACACCTCCCATCTACATGTCTATCCACTAGTGAGTGGATATTCAAGTGCAGTATATTCATACAGTGGAATATCAAGAACCCAGTCATCAGAAGCTCCACATTATGATTCCATTTGAATTAAATGACCAGATGTGGTAATTCATAGGTCAGGTATGGTCTGCAGCAATAGGAAATAGATTAATGATTGCCCAGGACTGGGGAGAAGAGAGAAAATAGGGAAGGAACAACTGCTGCTAGTGGGTATGTGGGTGTTCCTCTTTATGATAAAATGTAAAAATTGTGATAATGGTGGTATTACTCAGAGGATATACTGTGAACCACTAAGTTGTCCATTTCATGACCTCACACATGCTACACAAGTGTTCTACTGAGCTACGTCCCAGCTCCGAAAATTACACTTCAATGCCATGAGTTGTATGCTATTTGAAGTCTCACTCACTAAAGCCCAAAGCAGATGACTCTGAACACCTAACCTTTGTAGATGTAATTCTTTTTTTTTTTTTTTTTTTTTTTTTTTTGGTTTTTCGAGACAGGGTTTCTCTGTGTAGCTTTGCGCCTTTACCTGGGACTCGCTTGCCCAGGCTGGCCTCGAACTCACAGAGATCCGCCTGGCTCTGCCTCCCGAGTGCTGGGATTAAAGGCGTACGGCACTACAGCCCGGCATTGTAGATGTAAACAGTTCTAAACAGTCTTATTAAATAAGAAACACAGAGCCAAATAAAGAGTTAAAAGCCCAAGAGGTCAGAGCACTAGCGAATAGCCTTTAGCTTACCAGCCGCCGCCGTCCTTCCTCTAAGAAAAGAGACCTACTTCCTGTGTGTCTGTGTTTTTATTGACTTTCTGTTCTGCCTTCTCATTGGTTCTAAACCCAACCATATGAGTTCTTTGTCATTGCCTGTCTATACAGACCTCCAGGTCTCTCTGGTTGGTACAGAGATTAAAGGTGTTTGTCTCCATGCTAGCTGTGTCCTTGAACACACAGAGATTCTGTCTGCCATGTGATCGGGATTAAGGGCATGTGCTACCACTGCCAGACTTCTGCTAAATGGCTTGCTATTAGCTCTGACTCCCAGGCAACTTTATTTATTAACATACAAATAAAATCACATTTCAGCACAAATAAAATATCACCATAAACCTTAATTTACTGTTCTTTTTCTGTTTGTTTGTTTTTCGAGACAGGGTTTCTCTGTGTAGCCCTGGCCCTCCTGGAACTTGCTCTATAGACCAGGCTGGCCTCGAAGTCACAGAGATCTGCCTGGCTCTGCCTCCTGAGTGCTGGGTTTAACGGTATGCACCACCGCCACCGCCGTGCGCGCGGCTAATTTACTATGAACTTGGAACCTGGGACTGCACTTGAGGTAGAGTTGCTTTTTCCAGGTCTGTCTCCCTTGGCCTGTAAATCTGAGCCTTCCCAGGATTTTGTGGGGTCCTAAGATGTGTTACATTCTCTTGGACAGCCTTGTCTTTTCTGTGTTTTCTTCCCATGCAGTTTGCTACTGTCAACCACACGCACAGTTGTCCAAAAGGGCCTAGAGTCTTCTTTCAGCTCTTTTTTTCACTTTTCATTAGATTATAAATAAAAGGTATTCTGTTAAGAATGAGTTTTGAGGGGCTGGAGAGATGACTCAGTGGTTAAGAGCACTGGCTGCTCTTACAGAGGACCCAGGTTCAATTCCCAGCACCCACATGGCAGCTCACAACTGTCTGTAACTCCAGTTTCAGGGGACCCGACACCCATGGCAAAACACCAACACATATAAAACAAACAAACAAACAAACAAATAAATAAATAAACGATTTTAATTCCATGCTAGACCCTTTCTGAACTTTCTGTTTGTTGTTTGTTGGAGACAGGCTGGGTTCTTCTGCCCAGGTTGGTTTTGAACTCACTTGATAGCTGAGGCTCACCTGGAGCCCCTGCTCCTCCTCCTGCCTCTCAAGTGCTGGGATTACAGGCATGTACCCACCACCTGTCACCCACCTCCTCAGCTTATTCTAAGCTTTCTATCTCAGATTTCCTACTCCCATTTTCCTAATCTTTAGAAAAATATTGGTCTCAGGCTTCTTTTTTTCTTTTAGTGTTGCCGAGGGAACCCATGCAGTCTCATGTTTCTCATAGCCTTACAGTGCTTTCTTTTCTGTCCCTGGCTCATCTGGACTCGTTCTAAGGTGTCAGCTTCCAGTCTCAGTGCTCACTTGCATCTCATGCCCACATCTTAACTGCTTAATCTGCTCAACCCTGGGGAAGACACTATGTTGTAGGATGAAGAAGCAGCTTGTGTCTTTTCCTATGTAGATACATACATAGCTGTACTTATTGGATCAGTTGGGATTGGAGGTGAGGTTAAGGTTTAGAAATCACTTTATAAGGAATCCTCAAGGAGATTTTAGCGGAAAAAATATATATTTTTTCTTTTCCTTTTATTTTATATGTTTGGGTGTTTTGCTTGCATGTATGTGTTTGCACCATGTGCATGCAGTACCTGTGAAGGGCGTAAGAGGACATCAGATACCCTGGGACTGAGTTACCGCTGACTGTGAGCTGCTCTGTGGGTGCCGGGAATCTAACCCTGGCCCTTTGGAAGAATAGCCAGTGCTCTTAACCTCTGAGCCATCTCTCTAGCCCTTTTCTTTTTCCTCTTCTTTTTCTTTTCTACTCTTTTCTTTTTTTAACAACTGAAATAAATTTTGTACTTTTAAAACATTTGTTGTTTGTTTGTTTGTGATTCTCTGTGTATCCCTGGCTGTCCTGGAACTCACTCTGTAGACCAGGCTGGCCTTGAACTCAGATCTGCTTTCCTCTGCCTCCTGAGTGCTGGGATTAAAGGCGTGCACCATCACCTCCTGGCTAGTTATTTCTATTAAAGTTAGGTATTGACATTTCAAAAAGTACCTCCCTATAGGCTCACTTTTTAAGTAAGAAATTATAAGATGTGGATCAAGACTTAATAAAATGTTTTAGGAAATAAAATTGTGAAAGAAATGTAAGGGTAAGCCAAAGAAAAACATTTGGCAGTTAAAAGCCATAGAACAATGGTTCTCATTCCTTGCCCAGATATATGTCATTAATTGAAGAAAAAGTCATAGAATGATAGGTTGGAAAGTTAAAGAAAAGGCAAACTATAGTAAAATATTGTCAGCAAGATCCAGTTTTATCCCAAAGGAAGATCTATGTGAATATAAATACTCCTGGAGAGTAAATGCTCTGCACTGTCAGAGTATGTACTAATACCTCTTTCCTTTCCTTGCTGCATCCCTAACTTTCTAACATGGAATGTGTGTGTGTGGGTTGTTTGTTTGTTTGTTAAAAAAACATTAGCAGAAGTGTGGAAAGAGTAATTACCTTGAATATAAATTTAATGGAATTGGTGTTGTGGGAGATCGGTAACATCAGAAGACGCCTCAGATACAGCTGGACGAGTGTCACTGCCTTCCTCCATCTTGTTGTCTTTGCCTTCTGTCTCTTTAGCATGAGTTCTACTAGTGTTTGAACGGTGCCTGAATAGATTTGTTACAAGGATGCAACTAGAAAGTTTTTTGTGGACTTGGAATTGCTTTGTGTGAAAGCTATCTTTTTATTGACATATCTGCGTATGTAAATCAGGCCTGTATTTGGCTTCTCATGAATGAAGAGAGCCGGGTTTGTGTCTTCTTTGAGTCAATTGTAGGAGAGTTGTTTAGATAAAACAAATCCCTATAATCTTTTTTCTAAGAGAGGTGGTAAAGGAAATTATTTCTGTTCATCTCTATGTAAAAACAATTTATTCTTTATTCCTAGATTAGAAATGATACTTGCCAAATTTGATGAAGTACAAAATTCGGGCGGTATGATTTTGAGTGTCTGCAAAGGTAAGAGTAATTAAGTTCTTCGAGCTCTTAAACATTTCTGAGATGACTTAGTCAAGTGTTAGACACTAAGTGTGTTTTCAACCCAAGTATATTTTGAAAGTGTTGATTTTGTGGCTTGTAAACTACAGGGTGTAACAGTGGACTCTCGAATCCTGGATCTGCACCTTCTCTGAAGCTCTGGGGTCGTGAAATTTCATAATGGGACTGTAGTATAAAGGGAGAATGTTTCAGGCCTTACTTTTTGTCTTCATATTTAAAGGTTGATAACCCTCTTGTGCTTTGTTCCATGTGTGAAATGTGTTCTTACAGTTGAAGTAATTAGTTTCTCTTACTGCCTTTAGTGGAAATTGTGGGGTCAACTGGCCTTCTTCACCAATGTACAGATTCTGAATAACAGTATTAGAGAAGAAACATCAGGAACTTTACTACAGTACTCATCTTTGCTTAAGTAGAGTGAGGCCAAATAGATAGCATTCAGGGAGGTTTGGAATTGCTGTCTGTGTCCACAGATAAGTTGGCATTTACTTGATTTTGTGATTCCTTTTTGAAAATGTTGGTAAGTTGTATTTTGTCTTACTGAGTAACATCTACCTAGACTGTATTCATTAGCCATATTTGTGTAAAGCAGCTTCACATCAGAATGTGGGTTAGCTTGACAGAGTAAATGATGTTGGAGAAAAATCTTGTTGTATGAATTTAAAGTCATACAATAGGAAAACTAGCTCAAATGTAATTTAGGCTTTCTTCTTTTTTCCCTTGAGGTTAGGCTTTGTTGTGTTCAGGGAGTCGGGTGGAGTGACAATTAGGTGTTACGGATCATGTGTACCTTAACCTAAACTTAGGTCCCAAGCACACAGTGACTTCATGGCTGCCAGTTCCCCCTCAGACAGCTGTTTCTCACATTTCTCCTCTGAATAGAAGGTGTTTCAGAACTGCATCCTAATTTGTCTAGTAGTTATCTTTGTTGGTGTCTGTAGAAACCAGAACAGCAGGAAAAGGAGGAATTGTTAAGTGTTTTTGACTTGGGGGTTTTCATAGCGTTCCTTGTGCTCCATACTATTTGGTTATAACCGAGGAAGGTCTGTGGTATGTAGTATAAAATTAAAGGAGTCACTGTTTGAATGTGGATCATTTTGAAAGCATGGTTGCTATTTTGTTTGGTGAGATTATTCCTGCTACTTTGAGAAGGGGAGGCTTTTTGTTCTTCCATTTCTTTTTCTCCTTTTTCTCTCTCTGTAAATACAATAGTTTGAGGTTAGAATCTGGCTTCTTTTTTTTTTTGGAGGGTGTCCCAAAGATTGTCTTGGAGATTATGATGTAAATATTGCAAGTGTAGTTGAATGTGAAACTTAAAATTGTCTCTAATACACAGATTGAATGTAGGAGATAGTTGAAATTTTTTGTTTTTGGTTAATTTGTTTTGTCTTTTGTTTTTTGAGACAGGGTTTCTCTGTGTAGCTTTGGCTGTCCTGGAACTCGCTCTGTAGACCAGGCTGTTACCAGACTAACAAAGATTTGCCTGCCTCTGCCTCCCAAGTGCTGGGATTGAAGGTGGTACAACCACTGCCTGACTCAGTTAAGATACTTTTCATGACAGCACACTTAACTCTATATTTGTGGCTCCACATTTGTGGATGCCTCACCCACAGATTCAGGAACCACATATCACATGCATGTGATAACCACTTCTGTCACCACTTCTGTTGGGGAGCATATTATTATTACCTCAATAGTGTAGTGCAATAACTGGTTTATATTGCATTTGTTCTGAATTCTCTAGAGATGATTTAAAGCAATGAAAGGACATCTCAAATATATACCATTTTATATAAGAAAGACTTGAGCATCCTTAGGTTCCTAGAACCAGTCCCCTGTTGTTACAGAGGAATGACTGTATCATGTTGTCATTGAAAATACCTTTATGAATTAGTTAACAACAGGAAACTATAAGGAAACCCATTTGTCATGTTGGCAAATCTTTGGGCCCAAGCTACCTCTCCTGTGATTTAATCTCTCTCTCACTGATCCAGTCCAGACCAAAGACTGCTGATGACTCCCAAATATAGTTCTAGCTGTTGTTCATCTCTTCTTTATACTCTGCTTTTGGTAGCCTGTGGTCTTGATGACGTTGCTATTTGGATGCCTAATAGGCATTCATTTCAGGTTTATCATATCCATAAACAACCCTGTTTGTGTTATGGTTTGTGTGTTCCTGTTCTCCCCCACCCTTTCCACCTCCCTCTCCTCTCCCTCCCCGCTACCCCTCTTCTCTGTCTCCCCTCTTTTCCCCTCATCCCTTACAGGATCTCACATGGCCCTGCTGGTCTCTAACTCTGTGTAGCAGAGGATGGACTTGGACTTTTGATCCTCCTGTCTCTACCTCGAAAATGCTAAAATTATCGGCATGCGCTGCCAGACCTGACTCTGTTTCTCTTCTCAATCCTTAAATCTATTTCTTCCCCAGTTTAGCTATTTCAGTCAGTCATACCACCAAGGTGAAACTTGACTTGATTTCCCATTCTAACTAACCGATCCTTTCTACCTCTGATACATGAACTGATGTCCTGTCAGCTTGTTTTCCCCTCATCATTATCGATACTTTAGGTCTTCTTTAGTGCTCCCCTGGACCACTGCAGGAGCCTTATGTTTCATGTCAAATAGATACCTAGTGTGGTAATGGCACTGGGGGAAGTACAAGTATTCCTTGTTCATGAAATTTGCATTCTTCCTAAAGATCCTGTTGCCAAGTAGGAGATCATTAAATGAAAAAAAAAAAGATTTCCACAAATATTAACAAGGAAAATTATGGTGCATTTTATTCTAACTCAGGATACTTGAATAATGTTTATGTGTACAAAAACATATTAGTTGGTGACTCTTGGAGAAATCCACTCCCGTGCTTTCAGATGTGTTGTCTGTCTTCCCAAGCGACTCTTTTTGTGTACTAATACATGTGTTCAAAATCCGTATTTAAAACATCTTCAAAGATCTCAGTTCTGCTTCATTTTATACACACGCTCCATCTGATGGAACTGGCCTGCCATCTCAGCTGCTTGTGGGGCTGAGGGAGCAGGAGCCAAGTTCAGGACTTGTCTGGGGTTGGAGCTAGAGCTTAGGGGGAATGTTTACCTATATACAGAGCTATCAGTTCAGTCCCCAGGAGTGCTAAAACAGTTGTTAATTGAGCAATGAAAATATTTTTATCGGCCCCAATAGGAAGACCAATAGTTCATGTAAAAAGTAATTTATTGAAAGTTAATTCAACTCTTTATTTCTGTACTTTGTTTGACCCACAGAATTTTCAGCCCTTTGTTAGTTCTGTTTTATTACATAAACTAAACTCAAACTAAAAAGTAAAGTTATAGAGAACAAAACATTTTAGGGTGAAATAAATGCACACTGTGAAGATGTGTGGAAATGGGTCATTTGCACAGTAGGATGATGACCCCTGAAGATGCTACCTCTTCTTTCTCACGTGATGTCCCTATCCAAGGGAAATTATCTTGGCTTCTTCAGATATGGTATGAGTTTTAAGTTTGTTCCGTGTTCTTGTCTGTGACCAGAAACTATTATGGCAAATAATACTGTTTCATGTCTTTGCCTGAGACTGTAATAATGGAACAGTGCATCTTACACTATAATGATTTAGAGTATTTGTGGTGAAAAATATAAACGGTAAAACCCAGGGGATTTTTTGTAAAGGTGATATAACCTTCTTAAGAGTCATCATATGAACGGTCATTATGTGAAGAAAATAGAATACTGAAATGATAAGTAATTCAGTGATGTTGATTCAGCCTCTCTCGATACATATTTCAGTTGAGACCTGATACATAGAATAACCAGTCAAGGAATAATTGTAAGGAAAACACTTTGGCCAGAAGAAAATAGTGACTGTGAAAGCTCAGAGGTGAGGGCTGGAGAGATGACTCAGCCATTAAAGGCTAGTCTCACAACCAGAAATGAAAGCCCAGAGGACAACAGGATTTGGTTATTTGAAGAACACAGAGAGACCAGGGGTGCCTGGAGCCCAGTCAGCGGGAAGGAGACAGGGTCTGAGGAGTGTTGAACAAGTGAGCAGAACTATGCTCTGAGTGTCCAAAAGGTCAGGAGAACTTTTGATAGGTCCTAGAGGTGGGAGTCATGAAGAGTTTTGGTCTAGAGAAGGCCATGTACTTGGCGTGGGTGACATGGAGTAACACTGTCTTCTTGGCTTGACTGTTCAGAGAAAGCCTGTTTCTGTTGCTCTTCTCATGGGTCATGGTGCATGCATAGCTGTACATAATGCTTTCATCTCTAGTTTCTTTCATAATTGCCATTGCAATACTCTTGAAGCTCTGATTAAATTCTTTGACATTAGTTTTAAAAGCACTAGTTGAGCAGAGTCAAGAACACTAAATTAAATCATCAGATTTGACCATATAATCATTTGGTTTAGGAAATAGTGAGAAATACACATTTGTTTTTCCTGAGCATTTTAAGAAGCTGGACTTTAATTTTCATGTTACAAAAGCAAGTTGGTAAAGTCCCTAAGTGCAGCAGAATTAGCTCCATTATTAGAAAGAAAATGGAATTAAAACTAAGCATATTGTGGCTAGAAGCAGCCAATACCAGCCCAAGATGAAAAGACTACAAATTGGGGTCTCCTGTGATTGCGATGGGGCCTGGGGTCGGCATGGGGCTTTCTAGACAATCTCCTATGCTAACAGAGATGTAAACAGTATTGGTGGCTGCGGCTGTTCTGTTTTTCCCCTTTCATTGTGAAAACACTGTGTATAATTTGTCTGATGTGCTTGTTGGACCGAGTTACAGTTTGGCTTATAATCACGGTAATTTCCAGTTTTTCTGTTTGAGACAGTTGCCAGGAGGAGAATTATTTACCTTAGAGGCTGGCAGTAAAGTAACATCGGAGCTAGGCTTCAGGCTGTAAAATTACCTTGGTATTCAGCTTATATGAGTCAGTAGCGTAACTTCAGCTGGTTTTGTGTATTTTCATAGCATGCTCTTTGATGGCGAGTGGAGAAGCTCCTTTCTTAGGTTGATGGAATAACAAATCTCTGTGCGGCCATGAGCCCCAGGGCCCTCTCAGAGCTGGATAATGTAGTGATGGCCGTGCAGCCTGGAGAGAGGGTGCTTAGCTTCCCTGCAGCTGCGCACTGGCTAGTTCTGTCTCCACCAGAAGCAAGCTTTGTTCCGTGTGGCCCTGCTGTCCGTGCACAGAGCTGCCTTTGATGGGCTGTCTTTGACGTGATTTGTTTACGGCAGCCAGAATGCTTCCTGCATAATGAGAGCAGTTAATCATGGAAACTGGGCTATTCCTGTTTGTGCACTTCTAGCAGTCTTCTGTTGTAAATATTAAAAGGTAATGACAAAAGGATGAAAACCTTTCCTAAAAGGCGCAAACCAGCTAATCCATCAGATCATGTGATTGCTACTGATTACATGGATATCTTTAGGGAAGCAGAAAATGATTGCTGAACACATGCCTTGTGTTTTGATGATTGCATTAAAAGTCCCTCCGTGGGATGACATTTATTGGCTCCCAGAGCTTTTCTTAGATTAAATTTCAGACATCCGGTACAAGGAGAAACATCACAACGTGTATCTAACAGCATATGTGCAGTTAAAGAATAATTTTGATCAAGCCCTGCTAGGCTTTGCTAAAAAAAAAACAACCGAGGGTTTTCAGCAAGACCCCAGACTTTTATTTTGAAGTGGAGTAGCAGCTGTTGGCTATTGCGGTGCAGAGCTGCAGCGCGGCCTGGGTCACACAGTGCTCCGGTGCCTGTAGGCTGCAGGCCGAGCCCAGTGGCGCAGGCACTGAGCTACACTTATTTTGCTGTGATATTTGACCTCTTGGTTTGAAAGAGCTCCCTGGACCATCTGAATGGCTATGGGAGATGGTGAGTATGATCTTTTTTTTCTTGTTGTGCTGTGTTAGACACTTCGTTTTAAGGTGATGATTGTTTGCTGTATAAGAAATACATTTCTCCCTAAAGAATGAAGGACATGTACGTGTTTGTGTGCAGTCGGGTATTTATGCGTGTGTGTGCCTTTTTTCACTTGATGTGTCACTGTAGGGTCTGGTAAACAGAAGGTGAAATTTACCTTGCAACCCAACACGGCTTTTTCAGGCTTTGGTATTGGTTATGAAGGGATAGTGGAAGGGTCACAAAATGTGTACAGAAGCTCTGGAGGGGGAATATGGCCTTTGGAGTAATGGCAGATTTAGGCAGGGAGGTTTGATGAGCCAGCTTGACATCTTTCCTGCTGTATTTGATAGAATTTGAATTCTGTGGTAATAAAATACTTACAGAAGCAAAATGGCTTGCCATGGATACTACATTAATTAGTATGCCTGTGATTTGTCAGTGTCTTTAGTAAACATCCTTGAAGAAATTTATATAGGACATAATTTGATCACAAATTATCTTTTGGTGTTTTGGTAATGATAATTTTAAAAACACCTATTTCTATAGTGCTTTATACTTCTCAAAGGCACTTTGATATACTTTATATACACTAACTCCTCAGGTACAAATGACTGGTGAAGTACACAGATATTTGGTGTTTCCATTTCACAGATTAGGAAACTGAGACCTGCTGAAAGGTGTGTTCCAGGTCCAGGCACAGAAAGCAAACGAGGCTGAATCTACAGCCTCAGATGTGCATCTGCTATTGTCCTTCATAACACTGACGATTTGAGCCTTCTGCTTGTTACTAAACCTTTTATTAAGATGCTTAGACGTATGTTTCATAATCAGTATCAGAGATGTATACAGGGAGTGTAAGGGTTCTACAGTGTTTTGCTGTGTGTGTGTGTGTGTGTGTGTGTGTGTGTGTGTGTGTGTGTGTGTGTGTAGGTAGATTCTTAAGGACCTCTGCTTGGATTTGTAGGTTTTAAGCCTTAATAGTGTCAGCCTTCCTATGACTCAATCATAGCCTCTGTCTGAGAGTTGGTCCTCTTGGTGCTATTAGGAATAGATTGCAAACTCACCAAGTTGCTGTTATTGATAGTCATTTAAAATACTTATGTATATTTAAATAAAAGTGTGATAGAAGATTGTTTTACATATTGTTATGAGTGATTCTGAGAATTTATGTAACTTTTATATGACCCCATATAAATAAATTAAATACACTTTATTAATTTTTAAGGTAAAAAATATCAAATTAATTTCTCAGATACTTAAGAGCATTGCCAAGTTTCTTAGGAAGATAAAGCAAAACAAAAATGCTTAATTTTTAGGCAACTAAATGTTGCGTTTGCTTTGGCTTATATCTAGATTTTTTTTTTTTAATTCTAAGTTCTTTGGCCATCCATGTTTCTTTACTTGGTTTTTATTTTCCAAATAATACATTCAGACAGTTTAGGAATGTATTGTTTTTTTTTTTTAATTCAAAGTAATGACCTCTTGTAAAGCTTAGAGGGTAACCTTGCAACTAATTCTCTTCCTTAAAATAGTAACACTTTTGTTGGATTAAAATATGCCTTTTTAAAAAATCCTTCGAAGTCTGAATAATAAAGCCATGTGTATACACCTGCAGGCTGTCAGGGTGAGCAGTCTTAATGTCTGGTATGGCTACTCTGCGCATGAGTTTCTCTCTCATACTATTTGTGCGTCCACACACCATGCACCATCTCACATGAATGTGTGTAGCAAGTGCACTGCACTATTCCTAACCTATTTACTCATTTAAAATTTTAACTGTGGACTTACTATGTAAATAAAATCTTTTTAAAATTGAAATGATCATAATGCTAAAATCCCTTAAACTTGTTTATATTTTATGCATGCTTTTTCATGCCTTGTATTGTGTTTTAACAAACCTTCCTTCAAACATTTTGTGTTGATTGCTGTTTATTTACTTTAGGGGAGGAGACTACTGGGGATGGAACCCAGGGCCTCACTTACTCTGACCAGTTATTTTACCATTAAGCCGTATCCCCTGAAAGCAGTCATTCTGAATATATTTTCAACATTTGCTATGACTGCTCAATAACACATGAAGTGTTTTAATACCATGCCATCATGTGTTACTCTGCCTCATTTGTTTAAACTGTTGCATAGCCTTCCATTGTATAGATATTGTATAACCATTTCATCTTCTGTGAAAGTTTACATTCTTTGCCACATATAATTTTTCCTAAATTGTTCTGGAAAAGGCTCTTTTGTACAGGCTGTTTATGTGAATACAGACACATGCATTTTTCAAAATACTATGTAAGGAGCATTTTAGGACCAAAAATTTCACTTTAAGTTGTGATAGCTCTAACTATACTCCAGAAATACTTTATTATATACATTCTCAACAGTAATACTTACTAACCAACATTCTTTTCAGCTCTTTTTTTTTTTTTCAAATTTATTTATTTTTACGTGCATTGATGTTTTGCCTGTATGTATGCCTGTGTGAGGATGCCAGATCCCCTGGAACTGGAGCTACAGACAGTTAATTGTGAGCTGCCATGTGGGTGATGGGAATTGAACCCGGGTCCTTTGGAAGAACAGCTAGTGCTCTTAACCACTGAGCCATCTCTCCAACCCCTCTTTTCAGTTCTTGATATTATTAATTGTTTAAATAATTTACCAATCATATCAGTAAAAATTATCCACATTATCAAACATGGCTGCTCTCTGATAACACTAGTCATCTTCATATGACATGTGTTTTGTGTGTGTGTGTGTGTGTGTGTGTGTGTGTGTGTGTGTGTGTGTGTGTGTTCTGGGAGTTGTCATTTGGCTTGCTTTATTTATTTGTGCAGGTCTGTTTACCTGTGCAGGTAGATGTGGAGGCCAGAGGTTGACACTGGTGTCTTCTTCCTTTGTTCTTGCTTACTTTCTGAGACAGGATTTCTCACTGAACCTGGAGCCTACTGTTTGAGCTAGACTGACTGGCCAGCAGGCCCCTGGGATCTACCTGTTGAGCCGCCCGGGGGTAGGAGTGAGGTTTTAGGTACGGGTTGGTGTTTGTAGTAAGCACTTACTTTATAAACTGAGCCGTCTTACTTTATAAACTGAGCCGTCTTTCCAGTCTGCCTTTTGGCATCTTTGGCCAAATCATTTGACTTTTTCTTTGTTTATAGCTGATCTTTAGGTATTTCAGTTATGTCATTGGCAGTTTTATTTATTCCAAGGTCAACTCAGATTTATGAGCTCCTGGGGTGACTTGTTGCTTGGTGAGTCCTTGAGGGTTCTGGAGTGGCTTAATGCTTGGTGAATTCTCCCCACCCCACCCCCGCCCCCCTTGGTTTTTCTAGACAGGGTTTCTCTGTATAGTTTTGGTGCCTGTCCTGGATCTTGCTCTGTGGACCAGGCTGGCCTCGAACTCACAGAGATCTGCCTGGTTCTGCCTCCCGAGTTCTGGGATTAAAGGCGTCCGCCACCACCACCCACCACTTGGTGAGTTCTTGAGGGTAGCTTTTGGATGCTTTTAACTTCAGTTGTTCCATTCTTATTCCAAAGCATAAAACCAAACATCTGAGTGATTGTATAATATTATGCTCTCAGCAGTCAAATCAGAGAGGGTTAATTAAAAACCTGTAGGATTATTATGTGGTGCTGAGGCCTGCAATCTGCCCCAGAAGCATGAGAAAGGAATTTGGCCTTTTGTTGTTCCTGCAAAGTGGCTGGAAAGAAATAAGGTTTTGTTATAAATGGACTGTTCCTAAATTTTTAGCATTCAATACAGTCTATTAAAAAATTTTAAGAATATATGCAACTGCACCAGGCATGGTGGCAAACTCCCTTAATCCCAGCACTTAGGGAGAAGCAGGGAGAGCTTTGTGAGTTCAAGGCCAGCTTGGTCTATATAATGAGTTCTAAGCCATCTAGGACTACATAGTAAGATCCCGTCTTTAAAAAAAATAATCATGAATTTTTAGGGATCACTCTTCTGTGAGATCCTTTTGCTTCTAGGACCACTTCAGACTTATCTAAACTTAGTTTAAGAGGAGTGGACCACTAGCAAGAAATTACTGCTGGAACGATCCCCTCCCAGGCTTCTGAACAGTCTTTATGACACACTGGGATTATATGATGTAAATCACAGAACGAAACCTGCCTTTTCACTTGCTGATGTAAGGACAGTGTTTTCTACTAAAATCAATGACAGGATTTAAAAAAAAGCATATGGAGAGAAATAAATCACAAGGAACAAAAGAGTAGTATTATTGAGAATCATGAAAGCCAGCGGTGTACGTAACAGTCCAAGGAGAAATGATGTTTCAGGAAGTGTTCAAAAGCCCGAAGAGACTGATAGCCCACTTGAAGCAGTCAAACGTCTCTCTTATTCTACTGATTGAATTTTCTATTCTATCAAAGCCCTTAAAAAATTGCATTAGCATTAATGTAAGACAGAAGACAGTAAGTAACTAAGATTGAAACTAGCCAGTGGCTAAAAATAAAGCAAGATAATAGTAGTCACTGCCAGCCTTAGCAGCTCTGGGAGGTACCTTTAAACAGATCCAAGTCTTCCTGAGGCAGCCCCATTTACCTGCTGGGTGCAGAGTGTTGGGTGTCAGTAGCCACGTATTTTCAAACCTGGTATCGGTAATGAATTGGACTCTTTAAAGGTTTACAGCTTTTCTTTGTACATGTAGAATGTTACAGTTTGATGTTCTTAACAGTTGCTGGCTTAAAAATTTAAGTGACAAATTTCTGTACAATTTCTAACTTTCATGAACCTCGTTTATTATTTACCTTGGTATATTTCATGACATTATTTAATGTTATAAATTATTTAATTTTATTGTTCAAATTGTGATTATCTCTTGGTTGAATCATTGAAGGTCTTGAATCTTTAAAGATAACCTTTCCGCATTATTCAAAGGGGGAAAAAACCCAGCAAAGTCTTTAAATATATATTTTAAATTGTTCAATTATATCTTAAAATTATTAGAAGTCTCAACTTCTGGTAATTTTAGTGAAAATTTATTTTCAAGCTAAAGACAAATTAAAAAAAAATTTTTTGAGACAAGATTTCTTTGTATGGCCTTGGCTACCTTGCAACTAGACCTGTAGACTAGGCTGGCTGCAAACTCACAGTGATCCGTCTGCCTCTGCCTCCCAGTTCTGGGATTAAAGGCGTGTGCCACCACTGCCTGTCTAAGAAACTTTTTACCAGCTTTTATTTCTGAAGATTTTTTACTTTAGCTGTGGAAAGCTTTCTATTGTATAATAATAATAATTATTATTATTATATTTATGTATATGTTGTGCATGGGTGTGAGCACATGCATTTAAGTGTGCGTGCCCTATTGTGACATGACCAGAGGTCACTGTTGAGTGTCTTCCTCTGTTGCTCTCCACCTTACTTTTCTCTCACTTAACTTGGAACTCACTGTTTTGGGTAGTGCTGACGTTCTTTAGGGGCTTACCCACATACTCTGCCCTTTGCTTACATGTTCACTCTTACAGTATGGCTTATAGTACTGGGTTCTGTTGTATGGACTTTGAAAATAAAGTAATTCAAATTATAATTTTTAATAATTTCAGTGTTTAGGTCTTAGTTGCTTTATAATTTTTTTTTCAGTTTATTACACTAGGGTTCAAGTTAGGCTCCCCACTGTTGTTGACTAACACATTTCTTAGCAGTAGAGTCGGTCTCTCTTTTTGACATTTATTTGGCATCTGTCAGATGAGTGTTTTCCATATTGTAGCTTGGTAATTGCCTTATACTAGTGCTTTTCTTGATTATTTTTGTTTAATCTTTTGTTCATGTGTTTGGCTTTTTGGAAGTCTCATGCAGTTGAGGATGATCTTGAAATCCTGAGCCTCCTGCCTTCTCTTAAGTGCTGGAATCTCAGGCATGTACCATCACACCTGTATTTGTATCTACTGTATTTCTTGAAGATTGAAAATGCTTCAGATGGCTTGATCAAAACCAAGTCTGATTTGGGTGTTTTGTTTTGTTGATACAGATTTTTCAAAAGTACTGTTTCGTGTGGCTGTGGTGGTTTGAATGAAAATGGTCCCCATACACTTATATATTTGAATGTTTGGTCCCTACTTGGTGGAACTGTTTTGGGAAGGATTAGGAGGTATGGCACCAGATCCAGACTTGGGCTTCTGTCAGAAGATGTACAATATCTGATTGTCTTTGTGTTATCAAGCATTGTACCTAGTTATTGGCCAAATCCATCCTTTATATAGCTCCCTTCGTGTTTATCGTTTCAGCATCTTTTGATCCAAATTCTTTGTAGGGTATCACATAGTCTACCTTGTGGCTTGAAAGGAGGTCAAGAATATAAACAGAGAGCCCAGTAAAGCAGCTGGTACAGTGCTGTAGACGGGGTGGTGCAGGTCTGGCTTCAGATTAGGAGTGGCAGCAGAAGTCACGAGAAGTAGGTGGGCTTCCAGTGCTGCTGGGAGTTACATAGGACAAGAACTGTTGGTGGATGGTAGATGTGGGCATGGGAGAATGCATAGGGTGCATTTCCACACTTTGAGCTTGAGTAGCAGAGATAGTGATGTCATTTATCACACTGGTGTGAGAAGACTTAAAAATAGTGTTGGTGTAGTCCTCTGTGTTAAACTGAAGACACTTTTGATATCTCCATAGGGGATGATTTCCTCAGAGGACAGGTCAAAGATAGTTGGATATATAGATTTGGAACTCAGATATTCTAGGCCAGAGGTGAGCACTGGAAATTTGTCAACATTTTGAGGATACTTAGCATGGAGAATAGATGAAACGCTTTAGGAAAGATGTGGAGTAGAGAGAAGACTTTTGGACATGGTGGCTGGGTTAAATAGGAATTGCCACCAGAAAGGACTGAGTAGGTGGAACCTGTGGAGACAGACAGAGGAGAAGTAATAGAGCATCCCGTGAGATTCCTTAGACATGAGTGGTAGTTATAAGGTTTCTTGCTTACTAACCTGTTGATAATTTAGCCATTAAGTAAGGACCATGCTCACTGGTCCTCATTGGCTATGCAAGAGTATAACAGCCCAGAAACCCAAAGTCCTGTTGCTTGTTTTAATTAGAATAAGGAAGGATATAGCTTCAAGTGAAAGAGGAACTGGGGTATACGAAACTAGTTAGTATGAAGGAGAGTGTATTTTATGTGTGTAAATCCCTGGTATTAGGGTTCTTATTGAACTAGTTGGTTGACTGAAGAAAACCTGCACAAAATTAATACTGTGAGACCTGTGTGTGAGTTTTGGCTTGCTCTTTTTGCCCCGTGAGATGGAACAACTTTTTGTGGTTTTTGTCTATCTTAGACACAGTTACTTTGGAGTACATGTATCCTAAACATGAAGCAGAAAGTTTAAAAACCATTTGAAATTGTGGCCTGCCTTCAATAAAAAAAAAGTGGTGTGTGTGTGTGTGTGTGTGTGTGTGTGTGTGTGTGTGTGTGTGTGTGTGTGTTTGATTAAAATTACAGAAACTCATAAATCCTTATTGGGAAAACAGGTGTCATGGCATACACCTGTAATTACAGGATGTGGGAGATGGAGGCAGGAGATTGCAAATTTGAAGCCAGCCTGGGTTATGAAGAATAGAAGAAGAAGAAACCTTGAGGGGACCAGTCGTCCTCTTTCATAGACTATGTAGCAGCTCCTGCCAGGCCTAAGGCAGTAGTGCCCTATAATCATGCATGTTGTTGTTAATGTGTGCAGGTTTATACTGAGTGGAATAAAAAGAACAAATAGACTCATGTTTGTTTCATTATGTCTTGCCATAAACTGAGTTTAGGTTAGTTCAGATTTTGCCACCAAATGAATTTAAGACAAATCCTGGGCAGCAGCGAGATGTCTGGAAGGCTTGACTCAAGAACTCTCAATCTTGATAATTACAGATCGAATGCTTAAAGCTACAAGAACAGAATTTCAGGAGATAAAATACTGTATCCAGTAATTCATTGTGGTGGAAGCAAAGTCAGTGTTCCAGAAAGTTTTTCCAAACAAGGGCAGTTGTGTGTGGATGATGAAACCACATTGGTATGGTGCTATCCCAGATATTTACCTTTAAAATCTCTGGCTTTGGAAAAACTGAGGAAATTGCAGCAAGTAGCTGTAGCTGATTTTTTGGTCCTGCCTGGCTCACGGTCAGGACAAATCTCTCTCACCCGCCAGTCCCGCAGCCACTCAGACCCAACCAAGTAAACACAGAGACTTATATTGCTTACAAACTGTATGGCCGTGGCAGGCTTCTAGCTAGCTGTTCTTATATCTTAAACTAACCCATTTCTATTAATCTATAAGTTGCCACGTGGCTCGTGGCTTACCAGTATCTTAACATCTCATGGCGGTATCTGGCGGCATCTCTCTGCCTCAGCCTTCCACTTCCCAGAATTCTCCTCTGCTTGTCCCACCTATACTTCCTGCCTGGCTACTGGCCAATCAGTGTTTTATTTGTTAACCAATCAGAGCAACACATTAAACATACAGACATCCCACAGCAAGTAGCACTGGAGACACACACACACACACACACACACACACACACACACACACACACCACCTTTACTTTTTATTTTATTTTATTTTGAGTTATGGGTGTTTTGCTTGCACGTATGTCTGTGCACCATGTGCATACAGTGCCTGTTGAGGCCAGAAGAGGCCATCAGATCGCCAGGAACTGGAGTTACAGATGATTGTGAGCTGCTGTGTGGGTGCTGGGAATGGAATCCTGGTCTTTCAGAAGTACAGCAGTGCTCTTAAATGCTGAGCCATCTCTCTAGCCCCACCACAGAGTATATTTTGCCAATAAAATGTGATAAGAAAATAACAGTAATAGACAGCCTACTGACCAATAGTTTAACACTCAGAGAACAATTCTTCCTTACTTACTATTTAATAACAAATAGAAAATATTCTATATTTGTATGCTGAAAGTATTTGATAGTAAAACTGAGCATTTGTATCAAGAATTTTAAAACATCAAAGACTGATGAAACTTGTCTTCAAGCACTGTTTGTGTTACACAGAGGTAGCTAAACTTTGAACCAAATTTTGTTTTTTTTTTAAGGTTGTTTACAATTGTGAAGTATTCACCCTTCCCATTGCTATCAGTTTTATGTAGCTGCCAGAGACGAAACGCACCTTTAATATGTATAGGTCTTCTTTATATGTTTATTAAAAACCTAAACTTGAAGGTAGATTCCAATTCATGCATAATATTCTGCCTCCCAAGTTCTGGGATTAAAGGTGTTCACCACCACCACCCATCTCAAAGCAAATTTTTAAAACCAATTTTATGTATCATATGTTTAGTGCTTTCTAGGTTGACCAGTAATGTTCCCACAGTAATGTCAGAACTGGTTTCGATACAAATTTGACTATTAAGAAACTCACTCTGAGCCGGGCGGTGGTGGCGCACACCTTTAATCCCAGCACTCGGGAGGCAGAGCCAGGCGGATCGCTGTGAGTTCGAGGCCAGCCTGGGCTACCAAGTGAGTTCCAGGAAAGGCACAAAGCTACACGGAGAAACCCTGTCTCGACAAACCTAAAAAAAAAAAAAAAAAACTCACTCTGGCAAGTAGTAGTGGCGCACGCCTTTAATCCCAGCACTTGGGAAGCAGAGGCAGGTGGAGTTTGAGGCCAGCCTGGTCTGTAGAACGAGTTCCAGAACAGCCAGGGCTACACAGAGAAACCCTGTCTCAAAAAACCAAAAAAAAAAGAAAAAAGCAAAGAAAAAAAGAAAACTTCACTCTTGAGGCAAAAACAGGTAGATATCTATGAGGAGTTCCATCAGTTTTGTTTATATAGTGAGTTCCAAGCCAGCCAAGTCTACATAGTGAGACACTGTCTCCAAAACCCAAAGAGAAAAGAAACCCTTTACCTATTCTGTAGTCTAAGCTTTTAATTATGTTAATTTTAAGAACTGAAGAATTACCTGGCTGTCTTTTTTCATTCCATACCAAACATAGTTAAAAACGTCTGTTATACCCATATAACCCTAAGTAACATGGACTTGAAGGAGTCCATGCTAGAAATATGAATGTTAATTTAGAGGTTTAAATCCTTGAAAAGACTGGCTGAGTCTGCGAGTGCTAGACAGGAAGTTTAAGTTTTCCTAAAAGACATAAAATAAATGGAGTTCTACTGAAGAAAAATAAAAGACCAAACAAAGCCTGCTTCTCCGAGCTTTTTTGACTTTGGCCATAGGAGTGGGATTGGGGGCCAGCAGCCCAGTGCTCCCACAACCTCCACACATGCTTTTCAAGGTGGCAAAGGCAGGCTGAGCTTCCTTCTGTACTTGGTCTGGTTCTCTTCCTTCTTCCTCTCCTATATTTCTTTTTTCCAGTCTCCTCCATCCCCTCCTGGAGTTTATCCCTTCCTTCCTTCTCTTCATCCTCTTCTGTCTGCGTCTCTTTCTCTTTCTGCCCCCACCCAGACAGAAGAACAATTCAGTTTATTGTTTTCCTAAATCTTGTCCAGGCCACACAGCCTAATAGCTACTAAACAATTCATTTTTCTTGCACTTTGGTTCAGCTCGTGTGTGGGGGATTAATTTGCTTTCATTTATTTTTTATGAAGCCTTCAAGGAATTTAAGAGTTTTTTGGGTTTAGTTTGTTGTTATTGGGTTTTTTGGTTTTGATTTTTGTTGTTGTTTTTACTTTTAAAATTATTTTATTATGCAGTATAGTAACCATAGCAGAGGCATGCACTCAGTACAAATTTCTGTATACCTACTTCCTAGATTTGTGAAATGACCATGCTTTGCCACAGTTAATGTAAGATTTTTTTTTTTTAGAAATAAAACTTTATTGCTATTTCTAGTCTATTCATCCTTCTTCTGTCTCATTTAAGTAATAAAGCACAAACTAGTGTTTCTTATTTGTGAATGCATCTAAATATATTAAGTTGGATAAGGAGCTTCTTGTAACTAGAAAATTGACATTTTAAAAAAGAATTTACTCAAAACTTGTGGAACCAGACCTGAGACTCCAGAACAGGCGCCTTCCAGTTCCCTTCTCATCTCAGCTACTTCCTCCATGACCTCTGCGTTTTCATGTCTTCCCTCTCCCCCCTTGTCTGTTTCGGTCACCTCTTCCTCTTCCATCTTTGTTGACTGTCCTATTCCATGTCTTTACCTTTTTAATCTTCCTCATATGGACAGCACCGCAGCCCACTCAGCTCTCGCTTCCTACCCTCTAGTCCTCTTTACGATCTTGGACTCACAGAGAAGATGTGCTGTTCTAAGCACACCTGTTACTAGTGCTTGTTCACACTTGTTCTTGCTTGTGGTGTCTTGTTTCTTCTGTTTCCGTCTCTTCTCCCTCTGCTCCTCCATCTGTGGATTTCTCCTCTTCTTCTTCATCGTGTCACCTTGTCCATCAGACAGATCGATAACTCCTTCATCCTGCTCAATTATTCTTGTCCTCTAATACCTTTGGGATGATCCTAGGAAGTTTGCATTTGCTCTTACAGCCCACAGAAATAGGACCTGAGTGTCTGGCTCATCTTTTGTACTGAAGCATTTGATTTGATTGCCTTTTCTGTCTCTGGCTCTTCCTTTTTCTCCCCCCTCTCCCTCCCCCCCCCCCCCCCCCCCCCCGTTTTATTCATTTGCTTGTCTTTTTGCTTATGTGTAATGATGATGATACTGGTGGTGGTGGAGGTGTTGTGTGCATGTATGTCTGCTAATGAGTCCATGTGGGAGTGGGCTCAGAGAACAACCTCGGTTTTCAGTCCTCACCTTCCACATTGTTTGAAACAGGTCTCTTGGTGTTTGCCTGCTGCATATGCCAGGCTAGCTGACCCACAAAAGCACATCTCATCTCCCCATAGGAGCACCGGGGTGAGAGATGTATGTGCTACCCCACCCAGTTCTATGTGGGTCCTAGGGATTAGTATTCAGGTCCTACACTTGTATAGCATGCACTTTACTCACTGAGCCACCCCCCAGCCCCTGGGTGGGTCTCCCGTGGAAAAAAAAATAGACAATAGGAAAATAAGGGTTGACTCATGGTTCCCTTTAACCTTAAGAGTTTGTCATTTGGTATCCTAACTTCTGCTTGCACGTCCTGTGGGGTTGGATCTGTTCCTTTTCCCCTACAATAGAGTAGAAGCTCTGGTCTTGTGTTTCTTGTTGTCAAACATTGGTTGCTTTTAAGATTTTAAAAATCAGGCATTTTATCCAGTGAGCATGTGCACATGAGTGCAGCTGCCAGTGAAGGCCAAAGGAGTGATTTGGATTCTCTGAGTGGTTGTGGACTGCCAGATATTGGTACTGGGAACCAAACTTGGGTCCTGTGCAAAAGCAGTAAGCACTTTTAACTGCCAGGTCATCTCTTCAGCCCTTGAATGTAGTTTTTCGTTTTGTTTTTAAGATTTACTTTTGTTCTCTGTGTAGGGGTGTTTTGCCTGCACGTGCATGTAGGGCCTGAGGATGCCAGTAGAGGGGGTCAGGTCCCTATGGAACTGGAGTTACAGACAGACAGCTGTAAGCCTTTATGTGGGTGCTGGGAGCTGAACTCTGGTCCTCTGGAAGAGCAGCCTGTGCTCTTTACTGCTAAACCATTTCTCTAGTTCCCTTCTTGATGTAGTTTTAAACTGAACAAAAAAATTTCAGGTTACAACCACACATTTCTCCCCCCACCCCGAAGAAATTATTTAAAAAATTCACCTTTTCTAACTAGTCAGTAAGACAAATGTATTCAGTGACTATTAGTGCCTAATTGTTCTTAATCTAATGGTCAGTGGAATGAAAAAGAAAGCCCGACTTGGAAGTTCACTGCTTCAAAGAATAACACACCTTAGACTGTTTTAGAATACAGAGATGGTTCTTGGTACTTCAGCACACAGGAAATTGAATTCACATGTCTAGCACAAAAATAATTTTCTATTGTATCTTTTTAAATTTTTATATCCTTTCAGACTTTATTTAATCTACTGTTTTTAACAGTTTTTTTCTGTTTTTTTAATTATGTATACATTTACTCCTCTTTTAGTTTTTACCCTAGACCGGGATTGGCAGAGCGTTGCTTGTGGACCAGTCTCAGCTGTCCTTCTGTTTTTATACATGATACTGAAACACAGCTGCCCCGTGTCTTTACAGATTGTGGGGTGCTTTGTTGTTCTCATGTCGTAATTGCACAAAAGGACATTTGTATGTAGATTTCAAGGCCTATGATATTTGCCACGTGGTCCTTTTTATTAAAAAGAAAACCTACCAAAAAAAAGGGAAGAAAGAAAAAAGAAAAAAAGCAAGCCTACCAGCCTCTGCTACAGAAGAGTGGCACACATGATTGTCAGGAGATATCTTCAACAGCAGTGGCGCAGGCTGCATACCCACTATTTCTGATGCAGTATAGGTGGGTTCATACCCAGGACTTTACATTTTAGGGACTGGCAAGATGGCTCAGCAGGTAAAGGTACTGCCATGCCTGATGTCCTGAGTTCAGTCCCCTAGACCAACATGACAGAAAGGGAGAACTAACTCCTGAAAGCAGTCTTCTGACCTCTACATGAATGCACGGTACATGGGTACACAGAAGAAGTAAGTGTAATCATAATTTAAAATGCATCTCTAACAAACATAAGGTGGTCTTGAGCTTTTATCTGAATACCGCATTTGAGAAGCACTACCATAGATATTACTAAATGCATCTTTGATTTCCTCTGGTCTCAAATAAATTACATGTGGAATATCCCTTATCTGAATTGCTTGGGACCAAGAGTGTTTCAGATTTTGGGTCTTTTTTCTATGTTTGTAATATTTGTATGAGTCTGCTTATATTTAGCTGAATATCCTTAATACCCAAATTCAAAATAGAAAATGCTTTCAGGTCTGAAGCTTAGCATTGTGTTATCAAAAAGCACAGAGTTTTGGAATAGTTTTAAAATATTTTAAATTCTTTAGAGATGCTTGACCTGTGGTTTGTATACTACTAGCCAATAATGTTGAAATCCACAGATCCTTTTTAATTGTTTTTCTCTCAAGAACACAGCTTTATAATAACTGCAAACTCTCAATAGTTCACATGTCTGTGAGCAGTGGAATGGGCACCAGGAAACTGTGATACTTTCATATAGCAGAGCTATAAGCAACAAAATGAGTCTTCCAGTATTCTTTTCCTGTCCAGTGAAGAGACACTAGAGGCCACAGTAGATACTCCACTTTTGTATTACTGTATGGGGATTTAAGACTGACTGGCTTAGTTAGGGATTTGGAGAGTGCTTAGAAGACACAAGATGCAGCTGGGTACTGATTAGACTGACATTCATCTTGTGAAAATTTATTATTTGTTTCTTGGGACTTGTATGCTTCGCTTTGTTAATAAAGTTTAAAAAATCTTAGTAGCATGAGAATGTTAATAGTTAATTTTTTTTTTAATGATAGGAACACTTATTTTTTCAGTTCTTGTATGCATAGGAAGGGAACACCGTTTCCATGGGAACTTCTGCCTCCTCTGTTTCAGTGCCTGACTTTCTGTAGATTTTTGTGTCAATTCTGTCATGTGTGTGTCTCTGGGTGTGTGTGTCTGACTATAATGATGAACCAAGAAAGTTTATTTTGAATTGTTTTGGTATTCTTAATAGAGTGATATATTTAAAGCTCAAGTTTTAAGCTCATTAATTTTTTCCATACTGGCTCCCTAATTGTGTTATGGTAAAAGAATGTTGTATTTAAAAGATGATTTTGGCATGCAGGGTGGTGGAGGGGATAGAAGTGATGTTAACAAAACACTTGCTGAAATGGAACATGATTTTAGATTGTTTTTCCCCCTAATAAACGGTCTTAAAATTTGTTTGGGGTCTTTGCCTCTATCTAATAGTTACACTGGTGGTATATCTTCATGGAGGTTACTTACTCTGGATGAGTAGGCATTTGTATGGTGGATACAGAAGGGACAGGAAGGAGATCCTGACATTGGTCTAAAGCCTGTGGTAAAGCTGCTTCTTTACCTCACCCATCTTGTTTGTCAGGATTGGTTTGTGCAGGGTCCTAGAGAAAACCGTTTCTCAGCATAGTCCATGGCATCTATCTTGTGAGTGGGGGAGGGAGGAATTGGCTGGAGGTCAGTGAGCTTGTATGTGAGAAGATGATAGCAGTGTGGTCGTGAATATTCCAGAAGGAAACTGCAGAGCTCCTGAGAATCACTTAAGACAAGAGATTGTCGGGTCCCATTTCTGTCTCTCTGTAGGCAGCACATTGTGAGGTTACAGGCAGAGTTAATTATGTGTAGCAGTGAGCCCTGCTGTTCCCATGCTTTCCTGATGCAGTAGCACACAGCACAGTGATTATTGCCTAAAACCTAATGTCCTAATTGCATGGATTTTCATGTGTAGTAAGAGAAAAGAAATCTAGATTTACAGACCTTTATTTAGTATGAAATGCTTTTACGTTTTTGATAGAGGATACATTGTAATTGCATAGAGGATTTTTTAGAGGCATGGAGAATTTTTACCTTTCATCTAGCTGTAGCTGCCATAAGATGATGTCACCTTGCAGCTGATTGGCTGTTGCAGCACCTAGGGCAGGGAAGAGAAAGAAAAATGCCGGCACAAACCTCAGTGGTGGTTCTGTGGTTGTTTCTATCTATTTTTGATAGAATCTTTGATTAGTATCAAATTGACTGTATTTGGCCATGTGAGCTATTAGGAGCTATTCTAGGGTGAGGGAAATTCGGAGGAATGAGGCGGCTGATTTGCAAACGGATCTGTGATTGTAAGTTGCAGAAATCTGGGCATAGGAATAAGGCAGGGCGTGCTGGAAGATTGACTATGGGAGGGGCTGGCAGAAAATGCTTATATGAGCATCAAAAAAGGGAGATGCTTTGACTGCTCTAAAGTTGATATGTTTACTTTAATGTTTTGACATGTATGTGTAGGAAATATGACAATATGGTATTTTTATTTTAAATTAGAGAGGTTATTTTGTAAAGTGTTAGCCAATATATAAATACTTATTCAAAGGACTTTTATTTTTTATTTTGTATCCTACCTAAATAATGATTTTTATTTATGGCTCTATTTTATTTTTGAGTCTTAATGGATTATGCAAAAAACCTAGTATCTGTTTTCTTATGCTTTGTGTAGATAAAAGCTTTGATGATGAGGAATCAGTGGATGGAAACAGGCCATCATCAGCTGCTTCAGCCTTCAAGGTTCCTGCACCTAAAACATCTGGAAATCCTGTCAACAGTGGGAGAAAGCCTGGTTCAGCAGGTGGCCCTAAGGTTGGAGGTAATGCAAATCCATTTCAGGTCTATGTGCATGCTTCATGCATCGTGACACTCAGTGCTTCAGAGAAGTGTGTTTATTCATGACTGCAGCAGAAATGCAGGTCTGGAGAGAGTGTTGCAACATATAAAGTGTGTTGCCTTTTAAAAATGAATATTACAAATTGTTACTTCCAGTAAGAACATGTATGAATTTGTGTTTCCTTGTGGGTACTTATTTTTAAGCTGCCAGCTTTAAAGGAAAGATTCAAAGTAGTTTTGAGCATGTGTCTTTTAAAGGGAGTGGTATTTCAGGATTGGGCCATTTTTGGGTACTGTAGCTGTGTTTTGAAGTGCAGAAATATACAATGTATTTTCACAGTTGTCTAGGTGTAGTAAATTAAATTCTTGAACATTTAAAATGGTTGAAGATACTGGGTCCTGAATAATTTGTCACAATAGAAATTGGGTGGTGGTTAAGTAAAACTGCCTCAAAAATGGTTTCCGGATTTGGTAATAATAAATAAAAAGACGGGAGAAAGCAGCTTTTTAAGCAATGATTCAGCATATCCTTGAACCTCTTAGAAGTGTTTCTAGTGTATTTCTAGTATATTTTTCATATTAGGATCCCTGAGTTAGCTCCTTGACTATCTTACCAGGTGTCAGTTTCTGCTGGATCTGTCTGATAGAATGAGCCTGTAAGAACGAATACCTATTTGAGTGCTGGAAGTCACTGACCTCTTAGATACACACAAATGTGTGCCTTGGTTGTATCTTGGAAACCTCTTGTTTGCAGTAACTGGTGTGAAAAATCAAGGTCTTGAAGATTTTGTGTTTTATCTTTTTGTCTATGGTACCTTGATTAAACAGAAAGGAAAGGAAAATAAAAACTGCATGTCTACTAGGTTGGTTCCATTTCAGACCAACCAAACATGCTTTCCAGGTCATGTGATTCAGAATGTAGGGATACTGTTAGGGGTATTCTCTCTCTCTCTCTCTCTCTCTCTCTCTCTCTCTCTCTCTCTCTCTCTCTCCTCTCTCTCTGTCTCTCTCTCTGTCTCTCAATGGATGGGGGTCTCTGTGTAGCCCTGGCTGGCTGGAACTGGCTGTGTAGAGCAGACTTCCCTCAAACTCCCAGAGCTCCCCTGTCTCTGCTTCTTGAGTGCTGGGATTAAAGATATACCACCATGTATAGCTCATTTTAACTTTTCTTTAACTCTTATATATCATACAGTTATAAAGAAAGAATTTTAACTATTTCTGTTTTATAATCAAGAACTGTGTTCTGCAGGTACTAGTTATAATACTGTAGCATATGATGCTCTCTGTTACACACTCTGCTCTTTAGTAAGGTCCATGTGGTATTCTTTGGCTTCTTCTGTAGCAAATAGCTATGTTCAGTCATTACAGAGGGATGAAGTTCTTGATTTTTAATTACAGAATTCTAACTTGTGATAATTTCACAAAACACTAAAAATAGACTAATGTTTGAGATATATGGCATAATGGTTAACATCTTTATGATTCTTGACTAGTGGTTTATAATTAGTTCTGGTTTTATGAGTTAATTCTGGAATAAAATTTGAGATAGTAATTTACTTATCATAGGTCACATGATTCTCTGCTAGTACCATAACTGATTTTCTTGAAAATTAGTATGAGAAGAGTTTTCTTGAAGGACTGACTTAATCTCTCAGTCTGCAGTTGGTAGTTTGTAGTCCTTGCAGATAGGAAAATGTGAGGTAGGGATTGTGTCCCCATCCTAGACAGTGACTGTTTTGATAAAAATTAGAGACCTTGCCTTTTCCCCCTCCCTTCTCTTCTTTATCCTCTTACTTTTCTGCAATTGCAGAGAACTTCTTGTTTCTTTTGTTTGTCCCTGCCCACTTGATTACCCGTTTGGTCGTGGGCTTTTTAAGATTGTGTCTCCCTTTGTAGCCCAACTCAACCTTGAAATCGTAATTCCTTGTGCTTGAATTACAAGCATGTGTCATCATGCCAGGCTTCCACTGCCTGTTTTTCTGTCTAAGAAAAAGCTACTGGACAGAGGATATTGATAATGTTTCTGAAAAATGCCATTCTTGGCTGTCAGTCTTCCTTGAGAACTTAACTGGAGATGTCCTCGTGTTGGCAGACACACTGATTTCTAAATTGGCTGCTGAGTTTTCCTATAGTTGCTGCATATTGGAAGGACCTGCCTCACAGAACTCGTGATACTGTCCTGATTGGTGGCCAGCCAGCGTGTGATGAGAGGAGCTGCTCCAGATACAGTCAAGAACAGAAGTTATGTGCACTAGTTCTAGTGAGGGAATGGCTGCTTTTTACTACACATACCAATATTTTCTTGAAGACAAAATTGGCACTATTTGTATTGTATCATCTTATATATACCCTTTTCCTACTTTTTTCCTATTTTACCATGTTTTATCATGGTCTTAAATTAGTTAAAAATTATTCATGTCTAGATATTTAGATTGCCTTTATATTTTTTCTGTTGTTATAAACCATGCTGTCATTCTTTCATGTATATCTTTCAACATATCTCAGTTGTTCTTCTGTGACCTTTTTATTGTTGTTTTCTGTTAGCTTTCTTCTTTTAATTTTTAAAATTTATTTATTTATTTTATGTGCATTGGTGTTTCATCTGCATGTATGTCTGTGTGAGAGTGTTCCCCTGAAACTGTTACAGATAGTTGTGAGCTGCCATGTGGGTGCAGGAAATTGAACTCAGGACCTCTGGAAGAGCAGTCAGTGCTCTTAACTGCTGAGCCATCTCTCCAGCCCCAGTTGTTATTTTTTAGTGGCCTTTTAATGCCATGCAGACGCCCTGTTACTGAGGCACCTCCACCATGCCATAGTTTGGGGTTGTTTCTTTTTAATGGTTGCCTGGAGCCCAGGCTAGCCACCAACTTGCTATGTAGCCAAGACTGACCTTGAAAGCCTGATCTTCCTGCATGCACTATCATGCCTGGGTTTGAGATTGCTTTCAAAGTTTGCTTTCTGAGTTATAGTAGCTCTGTTCCTGTACCAGTTGATTTCACTACTATTCATTTTTTAAAATGAGAGAAGAATTGGGCGATGGTGTCATTTCATTGTTTATAATTAGTGTTAGATTTTTAGATAATATTAGTTAGTTACTTATAACATTGACACACCACTGAACAAATCCTGTTTGCAAAAGTTGTTTGTATTTTCTTTTTTGGTCACTCATTTAGGTGAACCAAGTGTTTTCTTCCTGTTGTTTTCCTTTAATATCAAAGACTACTTAAAATTGCTTTAGCTAGTCGGGCGGTGGTGGCACACACCTTTAATCCCAGCACCTGGGAGGCAGAGGCAGGGGGATCTCTGTGGGTTTGAGGCCAGCCTGGTCTACAGAGCGAGATCCAGGACATGATCTGAAGCTACATAGAGAAACCCTGTCTCAAAAAATAAAAAAATAAAAAATAAATAAATAAAAATTTGCTTTAGCTACACAACCTCAGCACTCCCCTGGAAGAAGTACACCCTGAGCAACACAGCAGGTCACGGCCAGCCTGGAGCTGCCTCAATAAATAAATTAAATAAATAAATAATAGTGTTAGCATTAGTTATTGGATCAGTACTAGCATCTCACAGTCAGTAGTGCCTACTCAGTCCGCAGTTTCCTTTATTTATATGTGGCCTGAGTTTTTTTCAGTAATTTCTAAGCACCCACTTTGTACAGGTGATGATAATCATTCCCATTCCCCAGCATACAAGGAAGAGAGTTGCTTTTTCTTTTAAATAAATAAGCATGACAGGAATCACACATAATTAATCTTGAGTTATTTGTTGTTGATTATGATGCAAAATTTTACTAATGGATCTCTATTTCCTTGTGATGTACCTAAGGAGGTCTAAAGGATGTTCTGGCCTTACATTTACAGACAGAACCTCAGAGTTGAATGTTTTCCCCATGAAAGGTGGTTGTTGGCAGGGGTGAGGTGAGACCCTGTGATGTGACCACTGTGAGAGACTTCCTTCTGTACCATTTCTGGGGCATTTCCTAATTCTGTACATGTGCTCCTTATTTTTTTGTTCCAAATAGTAGAAGTCTGTTACTAAATTTGGAACTTAAGAGATCAGCCAGTCACCATTCCAACTTAAATCTTTTTGAACTTCAGATTTTTGACTGTACATCATACAGTGCCCTGATACCATGAGTCTGAACTTTGGTTTGAAGGTAAAAATGATTTGAGAAGATAATGTTCTTCTGAGTAACAGGTTGCCCATTCTCTCACTGAATGTATAGCTTTCACCATAGTTACTTTCCTTGACGTTAGCAGTTTTTTCTCCTATGTAAAACTTAAAATGTCAAAGACGTTTCTTTGTGCGAGACTTGTTTTTTGAGGCATTCAGAATGTTTAGGAAAAGTGAAGAAAACAATTTGGTTAAAATTTGAATATGTGAGTTGAAGGCCCATACTCCACAGGTAAGTCATTTTCATCTGCAGTTGAATGTGGCATTTATTCTGTGCTGCACTCCATAGCATGTGCTGAAAGGACTATAAAGAAAGATTCAGTTCAAGGTATTATTTCTGAGACAGTCTCATGTATTCCAGGCTGGCCTTGAACTGACTATATATCTGAGGGTGACCTTGAAATTCTGATCCTTTTGCCTTTTAATACTGAGTGCTAGGATTACAGGTGTGTGCCACTACACCCAGTTTTTTCCCTGCTAGGGATGATTTAGCCTAGGGTTCCGTGAATGCTAGGCAATCACTCCACCAACAGAACTGTTATCTCCAGCCCTCCAGTTTAAGGTTTTAATCTTACAAAGATACCCACAGTGCCTGCTCATGACCTTATGACTTAAAGATAATTACTGGTAGCATTTGAGCCCTCCCGTGCTGAATTTACTTATTCTTTTTGGATGGGAAGTGAGGTGTTAGAACATTGTAAAGCCTCCTAGACAAATCTGTTCCAGTTTTGCCTTAGAAAAGATGGACCTATCATTAAGAAAGATTGCCTGTGTGAGAACTTTTTAACCTCATTGTAGTTGATTCATATAAAGTTGAAGTTTACAATAATGGCTGCAGTCTCAGGCTTATATTTATATTTGTGTACATTCTAATGCTATTGAATCATTAAATGTCATTTCTATGATGGGCATATTGTGAATTAAAATTTTTTCCTTGTTAACTTGTCATTTGTCTTTTTAAAAAACGTTTTTGTATATTCCTTGCCAATGAAAAGAATTGGGAGACATCATTTTGTTTTAAATATAAAAATCATGCTAATTGCTAAAATAAACAATATAATTAGAAAAAAAGTTGAGGGGCTAGAGAGAAGGCTCAGCAGTTAAGAACATACACTACTCTCAAAGAGAAACCATGTTTTGGTTCCCAGTACTCACACCTGGCAGTTCACAACTACCTGTAACTCCAACTCTGGGGGCATCCAGTACCTCTAGCCTCTGAGGGCAACTACACGTTTGTACATACTCATACACATACATACAATGTTAAATAATCTTTCAAAAACTTGAGTAGTATCTTGCCTCAGTCTGAGATAACCAGTGTGTGATTTCTTCCCTTCTACATAGCATCATTCCCTTTTAATTATGTAAGTCCTCAAATTAGGTTCTCTCCTCCTAGTGAAGAAAGTGTTCTTCAGTATCAAGAATTACCTCCATTTTGACATCATGATAGTTGTCTTAGTCTGTTTTCTGTCACTGTGTCAGTATGCCTTAGACTGGATAATTTATAGAGAAGAGAGATGTATTTTCTCTAGTAAAGAAATGCTGGACAATGTAATATCTTTTTTTTTTTTTTTGGTTTTTCGAGACAGGGTTTCTCTGTGCAGCTTTGCGCCTTTCCTGGAACTCACTTGGTAGTCCAGGCTGGCCTCGAACTCACAGAGATCCGCCTGCCTCTGCCTCCCGAGTGCTGGGATTAAAGGCGTGCGCCACCACCGCCCGGCCCAATGTAATATCTTGGTAGCGACTCATGCTGAGGTCCTCCTGCTTGTAACACCACATAGCAGCAGTGTCCAGCTCTCTTCCTTCTTCTCAAGCCACTAGTCTCATCCAGGAAGTCCCACTTCCATCGTCTCCTGGAGGTTCACCTTCAGACACCATCAGTCTTTTAGTGTGCTTTTTAGTCCAGAGACATGCCAGTGTGCAGGCAACACTGACCTCAGAGTTTCAGATATTCTGTTTTATCTTTTGAATTTACTGAAATTTTTAAATTTTTGTCTTTCTTTAATCTCTTTGTGGCATTTTTGCAGCAGGCTTCAGCTCATGTTTTTATTAGGATACCGGAAATCTCTGTCGTTTTCCCTTTAGCTCTGACTTTCCTTTCTTCAATAAAGACTGAAGTGAGGACAGTAAGATTATCAAAGTAGTCTCAGATTCCTATAATGGTAGTTTTTTTCTTCACATTGACCTCGATGTACTTGGAATTTATTTTGTATAAAGTGACAGTGTGCCCATCTTAACTCTCTCCCTCCGTTTTATTTATCCATGGCCAGTTAAGTAAAACATACTTTACTGCATTGAAATGCCACCTGTTTGAATCCATTTCTGTTCTTTCATTTTTTTTTAATTCAATTCTTTTATAGTGTGTGATTTTCCTTGGGTTTTTTTTTTTTTCTTTTTTTTTAGCGAGAGTGGGGTGGACATAGTTTCTCTGTGTAGCCCTGGCTGTCCTGAAACTTGCTTAGTGGACCAGGCCGGCTTTGAACTTCACCTGGCTCAGTTCTCCATACTTTCTGTTACAAAGAGTTTTTATATGCAGCACAGTTGGTAAATAGTAAACACTCATCATCTGCATGTATAACCAGCAATTCCCCATATTTGTATAAATTCTCTATCTTCAGATACATTTTCACACCTAAGCTTTCGTGTAGAAAAATATAAAAAATAAATGTAAGATGTGATATTTCACCCCTAATCATTAATGTACACCTCTTAAGAGTTAAAAGGCATGCTCAGTTGTGATCACAATACAATTGTGGTGTAGAAGAAGCTTCTATGTACTGTCTCTAAAACATGCCTATTACCAGTGTTAGCTCCATGGCTTTAATAGTTTAAAGAGTGTAAACTAGTTGTCTTTCTTGATTGTCCCGGGGTTCTGTTTGTCTGGTTTCTTTGTGATGTTATTTAACTTGTTCCTATAGCCATGGCCTTAAACTCACAGAGCTGCACCTGTCTTAGTGCTGGGATTAAAGGCATGGCTCTCTATTTTTACAACTTGAAAAAGGCTTTGTTTGTTTGTTTGTTTGTTTGTTTGTTTGTTTTTCGAGACAGGATTTCTCAATGTAGCCCTGGCTGTCCTGGAACGCTCTCTGTAGAGTAGGCTGGCCTCAAACTCAGAGATTTGCCTACCTCTGGCTCTCGGGATTAAAGGCCTGAGCCACCACTTCCTGGCAGTTTTTGTTTATTTGTTTGTTTTGTTTGTGTTTTTTTTTTAAAGCTAGATGATCTGTTAGCATTTGTTAAACTGGGACATTAGTGAAAAGGATCTATTTTCCCCATATTTTGGTCACTTTTTGTTATTTGTTTATTTATTAGATAGGTGTCACTATAATCTAGCCTGTCCTGGAACTGAATATGCAAATCAGGTTGGTCTTGAACTTGTGATCTTCTGGGTTCTGCCCCCCAAGTGCTGGAATTATAGGCATGTGCCACTATGCCTAGATTGAATCAGGATTTCTTTACTATGGTTTGAGTATGTCTGCCATGGGTTCATGTGATGTAGACTTGTTCCTCAGGGTGGCATTATGGAGAAATGGTATGTAGCCTTGAAGAATAGATCCCAGTGTGAGAGGTTTAAGTCATTGACTTAAAAAGATTAAGTAATTCTCATGGTCCATGGTAAAAGAGTAAGCTTGAGTCCCCAGCCTGTCTGGATTCATGTCTTGCCACACTTTTCTCTCCCTATTGTAGCATTTGTTATGAGGCTCTCGAGACTTTCAGACTTCCAGACTATGTCCCAGATTATTCTGTTTTTCCAATGTTCCCAGTCTCAGGCATGTTGTCACGTAACAGAAAATAGATTGGTACATTTGTCATATTTAAAGTTTTCATAAATGTATAGGTCTATTTTGAGCTTTCCGTTTTATTCTTTACTTTATCTATCCCTCTGTTACAACTCAGTAATTATTGGTTTAGTTTCTGAGTTTTCACATTTGAAAGAGAATATACTCCATGTTTCTTCTGCAGGACTGTCTAAACAGATCTTTTTGTTTGTTTGTTTGTTTGTTTGTTTTTTCGAGACAGCATTTCTGTGGGTGTACCTCTGGCTGTCCTGGAACTTGCTCTGTAGACCTCGAATTCAGAGATCTGCCTGCTTCTCTCTCCCACCACCACTCAGAAAAAGTTCTTGACTTATTGCTCATCTAAGTAATTTTTAGTCAGTTTGACAAATCCCGTTTTGTGAGCCTGGTTATTAGTGTTGTACCTCAGGAGACTGGACAGCTTTATGGCGAATGTTTGTTCTCTCATGAACATGGAGTTTATCTTTGTGTATTTGGGGGTTTTAAATGCCTAGTACCTTTTGTCTTAGGTAGGGTTTCTGTTGTTGTGATAAAACATCATGATCAAAAGCAAGTTGGGGAGGGAAGGATTTATGTTGGTCTACAGTTTCATCACTGAGGGGAAGTCAGAGCAGGAACCCAAGCAGAGAGAAGGAACCTGTAGAGAGGAGCTGATGCAGAGGGCAAGGAGGAATGCTGCTTACTGGCTTGCTCTTCATGACTTGTTCAGCCTGCTTTCTTATGGCTTCCAGAACCACCAGCCCAGGGGTGGCACCACCAACATTAGACTGAGCTCTCCTGCATCAATCAGTAAGAAAATGACCTACAGACTTGTCTTCAGCCCCATCTTGTAGAGGCATCTTCCTCTCAGATGCCTCTAGCTTATGTTTTAAGTAGACATAAAACTAGGCAGCATACCTTTTGTTTTTAACTTTAGATTGATTTGGTTGGTTTATTCCTAGGTGCTCCAGAGTATGTTTTTATTAAACTTTGTATGTTTTCAAGTTTTAAGTTTATAAACCTACCACCACTGCCCATACTTACAAAAGAAATCAATTTGTATATATATTGGTTCTGTAACTAGCCACTTTTTAATACATTTACCTTAATTGTTCTAGTATTAGTAAAAACTCAGGAGTCAGAAATTGTGATTAAAAACCTGATAAATCCAAAGAACAACAGAGGAATGATCGGCTGACCCTACTCTCCATGTTTCCCAGATCCAAAAACTCAAAAATCTTTTCAAGCCCCTCCTTCTTCCTCTTTGTGTCTCTCTGTCTTCATCTGGGTCCACCAGAAAACTCTGTGGTTTATTCTGGCCAGGTGAATGTGAACTCAGAGCTCTGAATCATGGTTTAACTCCATTAGTGGTCTTGGAGTAACAAACAAATCTCTTGCAACATTTCCCTCTTTTTATCTAAATAAAAAGGAAAGGTTTTAACTCTATCATAGTAATACTATATACAGTGATTATCAGGTATTGTCTTAAAAAAAAAAGGGAAGGTTTTAATCTTAACTGTTCTTATTATACATGGTTTTACTTTGTTATTAAGTAAGAATTACATTCACAATGTCCAGTCCATTTGCATTTGGCAAATTCAGAGAAAATATTCCATTGTCTATCCTGTCTCGGTGAGTCCAAAGTTTTGTACCTAATTCACTTTCTATCCTAACTTATATTGCCAACCCAAAACTTTCTTTTTAGACCTCAAAACATTTTCTTAGATAAACAACTTAAGCTTTTATGTCTCTCAACCTTATACATTTTAAACCTCTCTTCTGAGTTTCTTTTCTGAATTTGGTAACAAAGAAAACTGTAACTATAACTATCTAGTCTTCAACCCCATCAAAGACCCGAAAAGGATATAATATTACCTGAGCAAACAAGAAGTGCAGAGCAAACAACTTCTAAAACTATAGAAATGACAGAGGCAGCTGGCTGTCTGGGAAGTCACCTAAGGTTCCTCTGTAACTCTGGGGCATCCATTTTCAACCTACAGGCCTAGAATATCTGACAGACTTTTTTGTGAAGCAGGAATTTTGAAGGACTGTCCTACCTTGTCTTGGCAAAGTTCAGCAGTCACCTTCTTTAGTGGATGCTTTTTTTCTCCTAGAAAGACAAAAACAAAACCCTGCCCTGACCCTAACTTTGGGGAGTTTCCCTTTTTGGCAGGTTATATCTAATCAAATGAAAGGCATTTGTCAAGAGGTCTCTCCTGTTTGAATTTACTCTTTATCAATTTTGATGGTGTTTGTGATGGAAACAAAAGCAAAACCTCTTCCCCAAAGTAACACATATCCTGGTTACCATTCTGAGGTTATCACATCTTTAAAGTATACAGGCTGATTTAATTTAGCAGGTTTTTCTACTATCCATTGTCTGTCTGCAGCTGCCATTCCTTTCTCATTAGCATTTTAAAAAATTAAAGTTAATAAAGCACTGTCTGATCTATCTCTGAGGGGGCTGTCTTTATTGCCCCTTCCTGTTTTTTAAGCATATCTTTTAAAGTGTGATTAGATCTTTCTATAACTGCTTGTCCTGTAGGATTGTGTGGTATACCTGTAACATGCCTTATATTGTAATATGAAAAAAAACTTTTTTGCCGGGTGGTGGTTGTGCATGCCTCTAATCCCAGCACTCGGGAGGCAGAGGCAGGCAGATCTCTGTGAGTTCGAGGCCATCCTGGGCTACAGAGTGAGTTCCAGGACAGGCTCCAAAGTTACACAGAGAAACCCTGTCTTGAAAAACCAAAAAAAAAAAGAAAGAAAGAAAGAAAAAAAAAAACTTTGCCTTTTCCTAGAGACATATGCTGGAACATTGTCAGTTTTAATTTGTACAGTTATCCCCATGATGGCTGTAGCTTCTAATAAATGTGTAATCACAGAATCATCCTTTTCTGAATGCAAAGTGGTTGCCTGTAGAAATCCTGAATATGGCTGGGCAGTGGTGACGCCAGTCTTTAATCCCAGCACTTAGGAGGCATAGCCAGGCAGATCTTTGTGAGTTTGAGGCCAGCCTGGTCTACAGAGCGAGATCCAGGACAGACACCAAAACTACACAGAGAAACCCTGTCTCTAAAAAAACCAAAAAAAAAAAAAAATTCCTGAATATGTATTTATGTATGTATGGTATGGTGGTATGGTACACATACTTTAATTTTCCAAACTCCACAAAATGAAACACATCCATTTGCCAAATTTCATTTCTTTGAGTACCTTTTGGGTAACTTCCTGCAGGTAATGGAGTTTGGTTATACATAGAACAAGGAGGACATTTCCTTATAATTTTCTAGGCTTGTTACCAAGGTTCCTTCAAACCTTTGTTATTAACATGGTGTTTCTTATGAAATTCTGAGGCTTCTAGCACATTTCCTACCAATAGCTGATCAATTTCATCATTACCTTGTGCTAGAGGGCCTGGTAGACCTGTAAGGGATCTGATATGTGTTATATACAAGGGATTTTTTTTTCAAAGATTTATTAATTTATTATGTATACAGTATTCTGCCTGCATGTGTCCCTGCAGGCCAGAAGAGGGCACCAGGTCTCATTACATGTGGTTGTGAGCCACCATGTGGTTGCTGGGAATTGAACTCAGGACCTCTGGAAGAGCAGTCGGTGCTCTTAACCACTGAGCCATCTCTCCAGCCCACAAGGGATGATTTCTATTTCTGATTATTTCTTATAACTGAATAAATAACAGAGTTAATTCTCAACCATCTGGAATAAATTCAGCAGTTTATATATGTAAAATAACTGTTTCTGCAAATTGAGAGTCAGTAACTATATTATTGTTCTGGAAAATCTAATAAAACCATGAGAATAGCATATAATTCTGACTTTTGAACAGAATCATAAGGACTTTGAGCCATTTTACTTAAATTTCCTGACTTATAACCTGCCTTTTCTGATTTATTTGCATCAGTATAGAATGTAGGGGCTCTAGAAATTGGTGTTCCTCATACGATGTGAATAAGGATCCATTTAGTTCTTTTTATAAACTGAAGTCTCTTGATTTGGGGGTATTTATTGCTAATCTCTCCCAAAAATTTCCTGCAAGCTCTTTGCCAATATTCATTTTCCACCCATAATGAGGCAATTTCATCAATAGTAAAAGGAACCACAATTCCTGCTAACTGACGAATTCTCAGTTTTCCTTTCAGAATCAATTCAGAAATCTTTTCTACATAGGTCTTTAATTTTTTACTCTGTGTGGTAAAAATATCCATTCTAAGATATTATCTTCTCTCTGCATTAAAATCTCAGTAGGGGAATGAGTAGAAGGTAAAATAACCAGAATGCAGTCGAGCTCTGGCTCCAAACAATCCACATGTGCATCCTGTAATTTCTCTTCTACCAAAGCCAATTCTCTCTCAGCCTCAGCTAATAATTCTCTTGGACTACTTAAGTCTTTATCACCTTGTAAGTTTTGAAATAAATTATTTAGTTCTTGAGTAGTTATTCCAGTTATGGGTTGTAGCCAGTTAATGTCTTACAGTAATTTTTGAAAATCATTAAGTGTTTATAATTGATAATTCTTGATTTGTACTTTCTGTGGTTGAATTTTTTGTAAACCTATGTTATATCCTAGGTAATTAATAGAATCTCCTCTTTGTATTTTTTCAGGACCAATTTGTAATCCCCAACAAGGCAAAATTTTCTTTGCTTCTTTAAACATTTTAACTTTTAAATTCAATTTTAATGATTGGGGTGGGGAGAGTGCACTGTTTCATGTATTTGACATTTCTTCCTTGAGAACATTATTTTTTCATGTACCCAGTGTGCTCTTAAGCAGCAGCTGTCCTTACTGTCCAGCAGTTCGTAGAGATGAGCATTAGCTAGATTGGAACAACCATCACATGTGCCTACCAAATTTGCTGTATCCCAGTAAAGGACTAAACTTTTAGATTTGAGATAGCCAGAGGGGTGCATTTAGTATTTGTTGCCTTTTGTCTGTGCAGCATCTATTAAACTTTATTTTTTTAATGTCTGTGTGTATGTTTTTGTGCATGCAAGGGTGTGTGTGTGTGTGTGTGTGTCTGTCTGTCTGTCTGTCTGTCTGTCAGTGTGTCTGTCTGACTTCTGTCTCTTTGTCTGTCTGTGTACTTTTAGAAGCCAGGAGGCCATCTCAAGATCATCCCCTGGAACATTGCACCTCCTTTGAGACAATCTTTTATTGGTCTGCAGCTCAGCAATTAGGGTAGAATGGCTGGCTCCAGAGTTCCAGTCATATTCCGGTCCCCACCTCTCCAGTGCTGAGGTTACAAGTTTGTGCCACTACGTCCACCTTTTTATGTCGGTGCTGGCAACTGAACTGAAGTCTTGATACTTGTAAAACAAGTGTTTCACCTACTGAACCATCATCCTAGCCCCAGATTGGATGATGATGATGATGATGATGATGATGCTTTCTTTTTTGTTATTTTTATTTATTTTCATTGAAAATGGATTTTTTTCATATAATACATTCTGATTGCGTTTTCCTCTCCCCCAGCTTCTCTCAGATCCTTCCCAAATCCACACCCTTTTTTCTTCTCTCATTAGATTACAGACAAGCATCTAAAAAAATGATAAAACAAGAACAAACAACCCAGAATAGGACAAAACAAACAAACAAGCCAAAGAAAAAGCCCAAGAAACACATACAGACAGTGAGATACACACACGCACACACAGGAAACCTATAAAAACAAAATTTGAAACCATAATACATAAGCAAAAGATCTATAAGGTTAAATAACCAAAAACAGAATAAAACCAAAAATAAGCAAAAAGCTCTGGCAAAGCATTGTGAGACAAAACCACCATTGAGTTGACTTTGTGTTGGTCATCTACTGCTGGGCATGGGGCCTGCTCTTAAGTGAGGTGAGTCCAGTGAGACTCCTGTAGATGTAACCAACCATCTTATTAAATAAGAAACACAGAGCCAATACAGAGACGAAAGCCAAGAGGTCAGAGCAGTAGCTAAGAGCTAAAAACCTTACCCTTCACTGTCGCTGTTGCTCTACCTCTCCGAAAGAGACCTACTTCCTGTGTCTGTCTTTTTTCATAGAGTTTCTGTTCTGCCTTCTCATTGGTTGTAAACCCAACCACATGACCTCCTAGTCACTGCCTGTCTGTACAGACCTCCAGGTCTTCTATGATTGGTATTGAGATTAAAGGCGTGTGTCTCCAATGTTGACTGTATCCTTGAACACACAGAGATCCGCCTAGCTCTGCCTCCCAAGAGCTGGGATTAAAGACGTGCACCACCACCGCCCGGCTTTCGCTATGGCTTGCTAATAGCTCTGACCCCCAGGCAACTTTATTTATTAACATACAAATCACATTTCAGTACAAATAAAATATCACTATAGATTCCTTTGGAAAAAACTGATTTTTTCCTTTGTGCGAGGTTATCCATTGGAGATAGCTACTGGATTAGGGATGGAGGCTCATGTTTACTTCCGTGTTCAGTACTGGAGCCACATCTGACTAAGACTTGTGCAGGCAGGCTCTGTGCATGTTGCTTCAGTCATATGTGTGTCAGTTCTGTTGTGTCTAGAAGGCCTTGTTTCCATGGTATCCTTCATCCCCATTAGCTCTTACAGTCTTTCTGCTTCCTCTTCTGCAGAGTTCCCTGAGCCCTGAGATGAGGGATTTGATGGAGATGTTCCATTTAGGACTGAGTGTTTCAGGATCTCTCACTCTCTGCACATTGTCTCATTATGGGTCTCTGTGTTTGTTCTCATATACTGTAATAGGAAATTTCTCTGATAAAGTCTTAGTAAAACACTGATCTATGAGTATAGCAGAATATCATTAGAAGTCATTTATTGCTGCGTTCCTTTAGTTAGAACAGTAGTATCTGGTTTTCCCCCAAGTCCATGACCTATCTGTTGGTTTTATGTGGCGCTTTTGCCCTGTGAGGAAAAGTCACGAGGCACAACAAAACCCACTATGAGAGATTTATTAGGAGAAGGAGGGACAGAAGAGAATGTGATTAGGCCTGTTTGAGAGACTGTGTGGAGAGGGGGCAGGGTACATGGGATTCGCCTTTTATGGACTACCCCCTCACATGTGCATATGGGCCCATGTGGCTACACCACGCATGCGCATAGATTACATGATCACTCTGCCTGATCACTCTGCGCGCAATTTACATGACCACACAGGGCAATTACATAGAACGTACAGCGCCGGAAACAACTAGGTGGAAATGACCAGGTGTCTTGCCAGGGCGTGTGTGGTCATGGGGTTTGTGGTTAGAATTCCTATCACTATCTAGTGTCAGGTTCTTGGCCACTAGGGCAGTATTGGGCATGGGTTCCATCTCACAGAGAGCCTTAATTCCAATCAGGTTAGTTACTCCTGCAACTGTGCCGTTATTGTACAAGTGTGTCTTGCAGGCAGATCACCATTGTAAATCGAAGGGTTTATATCATTGGTGTTTACCTTTCTGTTCTGATAGCATGCAAAGTACCTTTTTTTTATAAGTTTTTTAAGAATTATTTATTTATGTTTATTAGTGTATTGTCTGCAAGTACACATCAGAAGAGGGTTTAGGATCCCATGAGACTACAGTTATAGACAGTTATGAGCTGCCATGTGGGTGCTGGGAATTGAACTCAGGACCTCTGGAAGAGCAGCCAGTGCTCTTAACCACTGAGCCATCGCTCCAGGATTTCTCTGTGTAGCTTTGGTGCCAGTTCTGGATCTCCCTCTGTACCCAGGCTGGCCTTGAACTCACAGAGATCCACCTGGCTCTGCCTCCCGAGTGCTGAGATTAAAGCGTGCGCTACCACCACCCTCAAAGTACCTTCTAGTACATGGACACTAGTCAGTAGGTGAGGGCTCTAGCTCAGTGGTTCTCAACCTTCTAATGCTGTGACTCTTTAATGCAGTTCCATATGCTGTGGTGACCCCCCAAACCATAACATTATTTCATTACTACTTCCTAACAGTAATTTTACTATTGTTATGAATCATAATGTAAATAGAAATCATAATGCATGATCTGATGTGTGATCCATAAGGGGTTGTGGCCCACAGGTTGAGAACCACTGTTCTAGGTAGTCACCAACTTCTCCATGTTATGACAGTTATGTAGATGTTCTGTTCAATAGTAGGACTTTACCATCAGTTTGTAGAGAGCAACTAATAGCCTTGGCAATAGCCTGGTTTTTTTTTTTTTTTTTCTGCTGTTGTTGTTTTGTTTTGTTTTTTGAGGTTTTCATGAGGCCCCTTTGGCCAACAGCTCAATTAGATGTAACCCATTCTTGGCACTGGAGAGTTTATTTGGTGATGAGATATGTCTAATTGTGGTTTTGTATCTCCCATTATTGTATCTCCCATGATTTCTAGTTTAGATTTCTTTCATGTATGTATAAATTTAAGAAGCTTCTACTGAATTAGGTTTCCATACAATCCATCAAATTGCCCTTAGTTTTTGCTGTCCCTCCCCATAACCGTTCTCCCCATCCTCCTTCCCTCTCCCCATTTGAACCTCCTTGTTTCAACCCCCCCCCCCAAAAAAAAAAAAACCCTAGTCTGTTTCCCCTTCCTGGCTGGCTATTATGAATAGAGTAGCAGTGAGCATGGTTGAACATGTGTCTCTGTAGTAGGATGTAGAGTCCTTTGTTGCCGAGTGTTGTCTCAGTTAGGGTTATCGTGGTTGTGATGAGACTCCATGATCAAGGCAAAGGCAACTCTTATAAAAGAAAGCATTTAATTGGGGGCTTGCTTACCTGGGTTTCAGAGGTCCACTATCATCATGGCAGGGAGCATGACAGCAGGCAGGTAGACATAGTGCTGGAGAAGTAACTGGGGGGATGGTCGGCAGTGGGGGAGGGCGGCTGGCAGTAAAGAGACAGGGAGGGAGAGACTTAGAAACAGGTCCACACTGGGCCTGGTGCGGGCTTTTGAAACCTCAAAGGACACCCCTAGTGACACACTTCCTTCAACAAGGCCACAGCTACTACAGCAAAACCACACTCCCTAATCCTTCCATGACAGTTCATCAACTGGGGACTAAACATGCAAATATACGAGCCTATGGGGGCCAGTCTCATTCAGTTCGCCACAAGTGGCATAGCCTGAGGTAGATCTATTCCCAGCTTGCCGAGGAACCAACACACCACTTTCCATAGTGGCTATACAAGTTTGCAGTCCCACCAGCAATGGATGAATGTTCTCCTTACCCCACATCCTTGCCAGCATGAGCTGTTATTTATTTTGTTGTTCTTGGCCATTCTGGCTAGTGTAAGTTGAAATCTCAAAGTAATTTTGATTTGCATTTCCCTGAAAGACTTAAGAACTTTGAATAGTTCTTGAAGTGCTTCTCAGCCTTTTGAGTTTCCTCCTTTGAGAATTCTCTGTTTAGATCTGTATCCCATTTTTAAATTGAGTTATTTGTCTTCTTGATGTACAGTTTTTTGAGTTTTTTATATATTTTAGATATTAGCCTTCTGTTGGATGTGTAGTTGGTAAAAATCTTTTCTCATTCTGTAGCCTGCATCTTTGTCCAAATGATGGTGTCCTTTTCAGTTTCATAAAGTCTCATTTAATTGTTCTTATTGTCTGTGGTATCCATGTTTTGTTCAGAGAGTCTTTTCCTTAACCAATGAATTTAAAAACGATTCCCCACATTCTCTTCTATCATAATTCAGTCTATCTGGCCTTATATTGAAGTCCTTGATCCATCTGGAGTTGAGTTTTGTGCAAGGTGATTATTTGCATTTGTGTACATGCAAATACAGAGTTTGACCAGCAACATTTGTTGAAAATGCTGTCTTTTTTTCAGTGTGTATTTCTGGCTTTTTAAAAATAATAAACCAGGTGTCCATAGGTGTGAGGACTAATGTCTCGACCTTCAGTTTGATTCCATTGATGAACCTGTCTGTTTGTATGCCAATATCATGCTGTTTTTATTATTATATCTCTGTAGTACAATTTGAGATTGGGGATGGTGATACCTCCAGCAGTTCTTTTATTATTCAGTATTGTTTTAGCTATCTTTGTTTTTTTGTGTGTGCTTGCTTCCATAAGAAACTGAAAATTGTCCTTTCAATTTCTGTGAAGAATTGTGTTGGGATTTTGATGGGGATTGCATTGAATCTGTAGATTGCCTTTGATAGGATCTAGCCCCAAACTTTAAACTATTTAATTGGAAAGGTTTTTAAGTTAATTGTCCCATATGATATATATTTGTATGTTGTAAGGTTTGAATTCTTAACACTAAACAAATAATTAAATATTTGAGTTTTAGAAATCAGAACTGTTGGGCTGGAGAGATGGCTCAGTGGTTAAGAGCCCTGGCTGCTCTTTCAGAGGTTCTGAGTTTAATTCCTAGCAACCACATGGTGGCTCACAACCATCTCTAGTGGGATCGGATGCCCTCTTCTGGCATAAAGGTGTACATGCAAGTAGAGCACTCCTACATAAAATAAATACATCTTAAAAAAAATAAAAGAGGATGCTGCATTCCTTCAGAAGTAAAAAATAAATAAAGAATAAATCAGAACTGTCAGTGTTAACCCTGGCTTTGTTAGGAGGTGGCCCACATGACTTTTAATTTTGTAATTTGTTTATTATTTCTTATTTTATGAGTATGGGTGTTTCACCTTCATGTATGCCTGTGTACTGCTTGCATGCATGGTGCCTACAGAGTCCAGAAGAGCACATTGGATCCTCTGGAACTGGAGTTACAGATGGTTGTGAGCTGTCATGTAGGTGCTGGGAATCAAACCCAGATCTTCTTGAAGAGCCCAATGCTCTTAACCTCTGGATCATTTCTTAAGACTCAAGTCATGCTATTTTTATAGAACATTTCGTACAAATTAAGTATTCTTTATCTAAAATGCTTGGAACTAGTAATTTTTTGTACTTGTAAAATATTTTTAAATTTTGAAATGTTGGCATATATACAAAAAGTACATAATGAGATATTTTGGGAGTAGGACTAAAGTCTAAATATAAACTTCATCTGAGTATACCCTAATCTAGAGATAGTTTCATGTGTCTCAAACAAGCTAATTTCTGAAGCAGCATTGGCTGGTGTGAAACTCTTCACTGTGACATCACAGTGCTGCCTGCATTGGTTGCTTTTCTCTTTGCTCTGACCAGTATCTGACAAGAGAGAGCACTAAGTGGTGGTCTTAGATTTGGAGGGATGCATCCCTGGACAGTAAGTGGTGGTCTTAGATTTGGAGGGTGCATCCCTGGACAGTAAGGCCGCTACTTACACTGTCCGCAGTAAGGAAACAGGAGCGAAGGGTGCTCGTGCTAAGCCAGCCTTTCTCCCTTTTATTCAGTCTCAGATCTCAGCCCATAAAATAGTGTCATCCATATTGAAAGTTGGGTTTCAGTGGGGCCTGGTGCACACACCTTTAATCCCAGCAGAGGCAGGCCGATCTCTGTCAGTTTGAGGACAGCCTTTACACAGAGAAACCCTGTCTTAAAAATAAACACAGAAAAAGAAAAGAAAATTGATTCCCTCTTTCTTAATATTATTAAGGACCAGCCTTAATAATATTCTTCCCCGGGTGCCAGAAGAGAAGCTATGAACGGCAAGAATTATTTTCAGGAAAAGAATCTAAGTACACTCAGATCTTTGTCTGTCTACTTTATTCTTCTGGGATAAAATCCTATCTACACATCTTCAATTCTGATCTTGTGTCTAGCTCCTTTCTTGCCTGATTTTTCTCTACCTTTATCTGTTGTCCCCTCTTAAGTTCTGTCTTAATTCTCTCTTCTTAATTCTTCCTCATTTAGGTTCTTACCCATCTAGTACTTCCTCATCTTCCATCTTGTCCTCAAGTTCTCTCTCCCCAAATCCCCCTTAAGTCTCCTTTCACCTCTTAGTTCTCCCAAAGTTTCTCAGGAATCCAGTTATAAACCCAAGCAATAACAATCTGTTAGTAAGGCTGTATAAGAAAGGGGGTCTCGGCTGGGCGGTGGTGGCGCACGCCTTTAATCCCAGCACTCGGGAGGCAGAGCCAGGTGGATCTCTGTGAGTTCGAGGCCAGCCTGGACTACCAAGTGAGTTCCAGGAAAGGTGCAAAGCTACACAGAGAAACCCCGTCTCGAAAAACCAAAAAAAAAAAAAAAAAAAGAAAGGAGGGTCTTAGCTTAAATTGCAAAAGAAATAAAGCTATCCACATGACCTCGGAGACAGGCGTTGTTTCCATAAGGGTGTTACTTTAGTTCACAGGTCATTTGGCCTCGGATGCTTGATAGGTATTTTAGATAAATACACTGTTAGGAGTTCTTGGAAGCACACAAGAAAATAATTGTAGGTCCCAGCTAATATATATACAAAAGCTAAAATGTCACCAAGACTTCTTAAGCCATGGCTTGACCTTCAGAAAAGTAGTAGCTTTTGTGGTCGTAGCTGGATTCCATTCCATTTTCCTGGGCTTGCAGCACCTCTTCTTTTAAACCTGTCTGGAAACACTCTTGCATACATACCCAGAGGTTCCTGACTGGATTTTAAATACAGTGAAACTGACTGTGAAGATTAGTCATCACATGCGCAGAATGTTTCAACTCTTGCAACACTTTAGATTTTGAATTTTCAGATTAGACATACTTAGTGAATTTGATGAATTAAGAATATGAAAGTAGAGCTGAGAAATGGCTCAGCAGTTAAGAACACTGGCTGCTCTTCCACAATCCCCAGCACCCACATGGCAGTTCAAAACTGTCTGTAACTACAGTTCCAGGGGATCTCTTGCACCTTCACAGACATACATGCAGGCAAAACACCAATGCACATAAAAGAAAAATAAATCTTAAAAAAGAATATGAAAATAGGGCTGTAGAGATGGCTCGGTGGTTAAGAATGCATATTGTAGCCGGGCGGTGGTGGCGCACACCTTTAATCCCAGCACTCGGGAGGCAGAGGCAGGCGGATCTCTGTGAGTTCGAGGCCAGCCTGGGCTACAGAGTGAGTTCCAGGAAAGGCACAAAGCTACATAGAAACTCTGTCTTGAAAAACAAAAAACAAACAAACAAACAAACAAAAAAATGGGCTGGAGAGATGGCTCAGAGGTTAAGAGCACTGACTGCTCTTCCAGAGGTCCCAAGTTCAATTCCCAGCAACCACATGGTGGCTCAAACCATCTGTAATGAGATCTGGTTCCTTCTTCTGGTGTGCAGACATAAATACAAACTGAACACTGTATACATAATAAATAAATAAATCTTTAAAAAAATGCATATTGCCATTTTAGAGGACCTGAATTTGATTCCTAGCACCCACGTTGAGTGACTCACAGCTTCCTTAAACTCCAGTTCTGGGGATGGGATCTGACGCCCTTTAATAGGCACACACATGCATAGGCATACACGAAGACAAAACACCCACACACATAAAATAAATAAATTTAAAAACAAAAAAGACTGTGAAAAGAGAGCGCTTAAGTCTGGAGGTAGCAGTTACGTGAAGCAGCTACTCTCCCCAGAGCTGTGGGTACCAGTGTGTAGGTTGCAGTCACTAGAGCCTGCCTGCTGGTCATGAGTAGGAGGCTTCAGTCAGTGGTCAGTGGGGATTTCAGACACTCAAACTGGTACTGGTCCAAGTACTGAGATTCTGAGTAGCCAGCCACAAATGGGACACTATGTCACCCCTTCCCAAATTTATAGAACATTGTGGAAGAAGGGGAGGAAAGAATGAAAGTGCTGGAAGAAACAGGAGAGGAGAGATATTAAGGACTTGAATGTACATTCTAGGCATCACATAGTGGTTGTACTCGGTTTACAACCGCTTTGATTACATGCACAAGATTGGGTTTCTCAACATTGTCACGGAGAGGGAGGGTTCATGACATACCACTTTCTTAAGGATTTTTACAGTTAAAGGTTGTGGGAGAGAGAGAGAGAGAGAGAGAGAGACCTTTTCTTCACTATTGTAGCTTATGCTTCTGTAAACAAATTCCCAACCTCCTCCCACCTCAAAAAAGCCCCCAATTCCTGCAGCTTTCATTCTTTTCACCAGCATCACCTATTGACAGAGCTTAACAGAAAGCCATTGAAACCGACAAAAAGACAATGGTTTAGTGGGGTTTAGGTCCAACATCGCAGAGAATGGAGGCGGAGTTAAAAGATAGTAGCTTAACAGTTAGCTTTTAAGTAGTTACTACTTACTAGTTAACCATATTGATTTTCTGTGTACAGTAAATGAAAGTTTGTATAACAAAGTTTAATGTTAAAATTCTCATTTCTTTCCCATGTGTTCCTAAACATAGCATCTTATATAGATTTCTGTGTCAGTAATAGGTCATCATTTATTGAAATTTACTGTCATTTAAAGTTGCTAATTGATGATTGATTTAGGGGTTTTTTGGTTTTGGTTTTGGTTTTTGGGTGTGTGTGTGTGTGTGTGTGTGTGTGTGTGTGTGTGTGTGTGTGTGTGTGTGAAGATTTGCGCCTTTCCAGGATTTATCTGTGTAGCTTTGGTGCCAGTCCTGGAACTCACTTGGTAGTCCAGGCTGGCCTCGAACTCACAGAGATCCGCCTGCCTCTGCCTCCCAAGTGCTGGGATTAAAGGCGTGCACTACCACCGCCCAGCTCTGATTTGGGGTTTTTAAGACAAGTTTTTTGCTTTGAAGTTCAGGCTGGCGTTGAGCTTGCTGCAATTCTCCTGCTCAGCCTTCCAAGTGCAAGGATTACAGCCTTGACCACCACACCTGACCGACTGTTCAGTTTTTAAATGTTTAGCTTTTCTCTTGTATTTGTGTCCTTGCTAATGCATCGAATGGTTGTGAGGTTGGGACTTTCTACTGTCATATCAGGAAATAATCAGCTATACCATGTGCCTTGACTTTTCTGAAAGTTACCCCAGTTTGAAATATTTCGTATGCATTGGCATATCCTTCAGAACCATGTTATTGTTCATATCAAAGGGATAATATTTCACATTGTCCTTATTGGCAAGATACCTAAAACTATCCCTTAGAAAATGAGTTTCTTCTTACTCAACAGGTGCTTCTAAAGAAGGCGGGGCTGGAGCGGTTGATGAGGATGACTTTATAAAAGCTTTTACAGATGTCCCTTCTGTTCAGGTAAGGCCCTCAGTGTCCCCAGGAGACTCTCTGCCTCTTTATGTCCTGTCTTTTTTCCTTTTAAAAATGGTTATTTGGGGGTAAGCTAAAAGGCTCAGGGTCAAGCACTTCGCAGTGCAAGCCTGACAAGCTGAGTTTGACTCTGAATCCCACATAGAAGTGGAGGGAGAAAAGCAGCTCCACAGTTGTCTCCTGACCTCCCCACATGCCCACATATGCATATCCCACACAATAAGAAGAGGAAGTTTTAAATGCCTAAAAATGTTTTCCCGTAAATGAATGTATGGATAATATATTAGACATTATCAAGCCATTAATTATTGTCATAATTAGATTTTCAAATTAGTTTTTCAGTAAAGCTTAAATAAAATTAAACCCATGACTTAGTCATATTACATTGCAGTGTCAGACATAAAGTTAATATTTTTTGAAATAATTAGTTTTGACCCCAGAGAGTGTTGGAGGCTGACAAACAGAGATCTGAAAATCCTTTCCCTAGGACTTACTAAAGGAGTCAAAGTGGGCATACCAACAAGTAAGGCAGTCATTTTATATCTAGTAATGAAGTAAACACTACAGTGTACGTAACATTCTACAGATTACATTACCTTGTACCTCAGTATTGTTGGTATATTTTTTCACAGCTCAAAGTTTGTAATTCTGTTCCTTCAGATATTTATTGTATGAGTAGTGTGTCTTTTCTGTTGATGACTTTCAGTTTGTTTCCAGTTTTTTGATGTTATTTATTTGTAAGGTGTTTTTGTTTGTTTGCTTGGTGTGTGTGTGTGTGTGTGTGTGTGTGTGTGTGTGTGTGTGTGTGTGTTGTTTTTAATAAGATCTCATGTAGTCCAGTCTGGTCTTTAATTCCTGATCCTTCTGCCTCCAACTTCAGGGTGTAGTTTGTGTGGAATTGTATCGCTACAGTCCTTTTGTCTCACTAGATTTTGCTGTAAAGAATATAATAATCCACTCCTGAGAGAGTTATGATTGGGTAACTCATTTTCAAGAGTCCTCCACTGTTGGAAATTGCTTCTCCCCTATAAAAAGATCTTTTATATCTCCTCCTTCTACTCTTCTTACAGAGGGGGGTGGGGGTGGGGGTGGGGGGAGTCAGAGAAAGAAAAGTGACAAGGCCAGTTTCTTCACATTCTGCCTGCACTTCCTGTCACTCAGAGTGCTTCTTTGAACCATGGATGTCCCTGCTGAGTCCAGGTGCTTTATTTGCATACTGTTTCACACTCTGTGAGATCTTCAGCTCTCTCAATGGAAAAGCTATCCTTCAGCTCTCTCAATGGAAAAGCTATCCTTAAACTATTTAAGGTCTTAAGAAGTTTTGGGAAAGCTTTAAAAATGTTTCTTATTTGAGAGTATTTGAAATGTATTTTTATCTTAAGATGCTTTCCTCTCCCTTTGTATTTTGTAGGCCTTTTGTATAAAGGAATAGTTAGTGTTCTAGGAACAGTTGTGAAACTTGGCTGGGCTTGATCATTGTTCACTGTTGAGTGTGTTCTGCCAGAGTGGGATCGGTGTAGTGTCACTGAAGCCGTGGGCTGCCCAGCCTTGGGAAGGAGAACAGGCTGCCTGGCTACCTATTGCATCACCATCACTGCCCCTAGGGAGTCTGTCCCTTTAATGCCCATGCTATTAGTAAAGTAGAATTTTCCTGTCATTAAAGCTGGGACATAATTGGTGCTGAGTAAACTGGTGGTGTTTGCTGTCTTCATCTTTCTGCACTACTTCTATGAGGTCCTTGCTGTCTGGCTAGACCCTTACTCTTGCTTGTCGTGTCTGGACAACAGTCCACTATTACCTATGGATCAGCGGTGCTGGCTGTGTGATCATTTAAAATAAGAATTGTTAGTGTGTAATCAGAGATATTGTGATGATTGGATATGACAATGCCAGTAAGTGCATGGTAAGCACTTGCTAGCTGTTACCACCACCCTAAATACTACTACATTCCTCTCTCTCTCTCTCTCTCTCTCTCTCTCTCTCTCTCTCTCTCTCTTCCCCCCCCTTTATTTTTAATACATTTTTAATTAAAATAGAATAGGGCTGGAGAGATGGCTCAGAGGTTAAGAGCACTGGCTGTTCTTCCAGAGGTCCTGGGTTCATTTCCCAGCAACCACATGGTGGCTCACAACCATCTACAATGGGATCTGGCGCCCTCTTCTGGCCTGCAGACAGAACACTCACTGTATACATAATAAATAAATAAATCTTTAAAAAATAAAATAAAATAGAATAGATTTCTCCCCTTCACTTTTCTCCCTCTAACCCCTTCCATACTGCCCTGGATCTCCCGCTCAAACTAATGGCCTCTTTTTGTTTATTACTGTTACATATATAGAGATGTACAAATACATAAATACAACCTACTGAGTCTGATTTTTGTTGATTATGTGTATAGATTTCAGGCTGGCCAGTTTGTATTGGGTACCTAGTTAGGGGGCTCAGCTCTGGGAGAGGCTAATTTTCCTTCTCTCAGCAGTGATTAGTTGCTTGTAGTTCTTTGTCTAGGAGTGATATTGTCCTCTTGCATTTGCATGGCTGTTGATGCTGTCATTGTTTGAGCAGCTGTTTTCACAACACTTCTGGTCCTCTGGCTCTTAGAGTCTTTCTACCCTTCTTCTGAAATCTTCCCTGAACCTTACTTAGGTGCAGGAGTTGTATTGAAGACGTATCCACTGGGGCTGGGCTCCTCCTCAGGATACATTGATCTCTACATTGTATCCAGTTGTGGTCTCTCTCTCTCTCTCTCTCTCTCTCTCTCTCTCTCTCTCTCTCTCTCTCTCTCTCTCTCTCTCAAGATTTATTGTATTATTTTATGTATGTGAGTGTTTCATCTGCTTGTAAGTATGTATGTTCAGCACATGCATGCCTGGTGCCGCAGAGGTCAGAAGAGGGTGTTGGATCCCCTGGGATTGGAGTTGCAGAGGGTTTTGAGCCACCATGTGGGCCTCTGCAAGAGCAGCAAGTGCTCTTAACTAATGAGCCAACTCTACAGTCCCAGATGTGTTTTCTGTAATGGTCTCCGTTTGCTCTAAAAAGAAGCTTCTTTATGAGGAGTGAGAGCTCCACCTGTCTGTGGATATTAAGGATAAGTTTTAGAATGTAGTTAGAAACTGTGCAGTAAAGTAGCAGTAGTAGACTCTCTTCTAAGCTCCATGACTTCACAAGTCCAGAGTAGTTGGCTAGGTTCCTAGCAGCAAGCATGTTTTTGTTCCTGTAGAGTGGGCCTTAAATCCTATTAGACAACCATTGATTACCACAAAGATTTGAGTTACTACTATTGCACCTTTAGGTATTTGCCGTGGCTAGTCAGTGTTCTGATCCATAGGCACCGCAACTGTATAGGATTGATTGCTTCCCTTCTTTGGCAGCTTGCATAGTACTTTCTGGCACTGTGGAAATTAGAACACAGGAAGGAGGCTTTCAGATTAGATCCAGTTTGAGTTATCCAAGTCCTACGTCCTACCTAAGTGTTGTGGGTTTACAGCAACCAAATCTTCCTTCAGCCTCTCAGAGGCAATGAAGGGCAACAGCAATAGCCTATATTGTTTTCAGAGTCACTTGGACAACCCTGACCAACAATTTGAATGGAGGTTTCCCATGCCTAGTACTGGGGTTTTTATTAGGTAATCTATGGCTCTTGTGGTGAGCATTGTCAGCCCAAAGCCCATTGTCACTTAAGATTGTGTGTGTGTGTGTGTGTGTGTGTTGTGTGTGTGTGTGTGTGTGTGTGTGTGTGTGTGTGTGTATACATACATTGCATGTAATTTAATTTTAGGTTAATATAAAATAATATGATTCCTTGAGGCTTTATCAAACAGCCTTAGTGTTGTCACTCAGCCTTCATGTACTGACCTCCCCCCCCTCCCCAGTTAGAACTCTCCTCCCCATTTTCCCCATTTCCTCTTTCATTTCATACTTGTAACCTCCTTTCCATTTGGATGAAGCACCAGTTTTTGACTACCTCTCCACCTTAATTCATCAGAGTTATATACCTCACACACTGAATTTTGATGTGTCCTGATCAAATTGCTTTCTTCCAGTCATGGACTGAAATGCCTCCCTATTGCTCATGACCTCCATGCTCTTGCACAGGACTCCATGGCTGCTCCTCCACGATGCAGAGATGTCTTTCCCACTGACTCCAAGCAGCTTCTCTAACTTGTGCTTTGCTCCTCACCCAGACTTTGACACTGCAGGTTCTTGCAGTAATGTTGTTCATAATGCATTAAAATCTTCTATTTCTAATTTTTAAATACCCATTTTGCAAAAACACAGCTATGGATATTTCTAAACTTAACAATTTTTCTCTGCTCTCATAGCCAAGAAAGTACTGCAGAAAGGCAAAGGCCCACAGCTCTTAGTGCATAGCACAAGCACTTAGCAGTCTGACTCCCGTGCTGTCGGTTATGTCTGAGCTTTTCCGTAAGTACCGAGGGCTGTCCTGTTGTTTCAGGACCATGAGCCATAGTTCTTCCTCACCGAGGACCAGTGCCTCCAGTACTCCACAGCCTGCTCTTTTGTACTTTCTTAACACACTTGCAGAGATCAGTGACTTTTTTAGAGCCTTCTTATTGCCTAGTAAACAGTGCTGGGTTCACTGTTTGAAAAGAAGTGGGCTAGTAAGATGACTTAGTGGATAAAGGCCCTTCCCACCAAGGCTGCCAACCTGAAGTTGGTCCCTGGGACCCGAAGGGTGAAAGGAGAGAATCAGTTGCACAAATGAAAAACTGAATGAAAGGTGTGGTTTAGTGGCAGGGTTACTTGCCTAGAGTTCACGAGGCTCTGGGTTTGATTCCCAGCAGTAGGGTAGGAAATAACGGATGGCACATCCTCCAGACACTGCTTTTAGGTCCATGTCCTTTCCAGTGTAGCTGTATGCACTTGGTAGTTCTTTTCCTTTTAAACAAACAAACAAACAAACAAACAAAAAAGGTATTTCAAATCTTTTATCATGCATTGTATTTTGGTCATATTCTTCCTGTTCCCCATACCTTCCAACTTCCTGTTCTTTTTCTCTCATTTTTTAAAAAAAAAAAAAGATACACACAAAAGGCATGGAATTTATTTTGTGTTGACCAACTCTTCCTCCTAAGCATGAGTGCTGTTCTGGAATGAGGTGATGTACCCAGCGTCAATCTTGTAAAGAAAGAAAACTGATTTGGGGGCTGGAGAGATGGCTCCACAGTTAAGAGCACTCTTGCAGAGGACCTGGGTTGGATTCTCAGCATCTGTATGACAACTCACAACCATCCTTAACTCCAGTTCCAGGGGATCCAACAACTTCTGATCTCCATAGGCACCAGGCACACATAGGGTGCGTGTACATATGTGCTGACAAAGCATTCATACACGTAATTTAAAGTGTGTGCGCGCGTGTGCACGTGCATGTGTGTAAAGAACTGATTTTTTCCCCCTCTCCCAGCAGCTATCAATTACAAATAGCTTCTTGGTTAGGTCTGTTTGTACCTTCCTTTTTCTGTACTGGGATTCATCCCCCACCCCCATCCTTACCACTCCCCACCTCCTCAGGGTTTCTTTGTATAGTCCTGGCTATCCTGGAACTTGCTCTATAGACTAGGCCTGGAACTCACAGAGAGCCGCCTCTTCTGCCTCCCCACCACCTGCCTTCATACTGGAATTTTTATACTTGATATTTCCACATCCACCTGCATTTGCTTCCTTGCATTTTTCTAGCTTCTAATCACTTAACATGTTCACAGCACCCAAACAAGCTGGTTTAATTGTCTTCTTGGTTCACAGTTTTGCTGTTATAGTTGTGAAACAGTGTTTTCCCATTTCACTCCCCTCCTGTCTGTCGCTTCACATCCATTTCCTTTACAGATGGCTCCTTCTTTATTTGGCCAACTGACTGTTAAATAGTTTATTAAGGGTTACTTCTGGGTCCTATCTTTCTACTTCATTTTGTTGCTCCATGACTTCCTTCAATATCATGACTTTATCTAGTACCTTTATATTGATTATACCTAATTTTACCTTATGCCAGACCTCTGCTCAGCAGCATCAAAAGCATTCAATTACAATCATTGTTTTATTTGGCATTTCCTTTTAGAGGTCTCAAGACATCTCAAACACAACCTATTTAAAATCAGAATCATAACCTCTCCTCTGACACTTGATCTTCCAGTGTTCTTTATGTGGAAACTGTTGTTTAGTCAGCTAGAGAAGTTAGAAACTAAGGAGTAACTGTACAGCAGATTCCTAACCCAGTGTTCTTTGTATGCCTAGGAGAAACATGGGGAGCCCAGTGAGAGAGAGCTTAAAAAACTTACGGAGTTCCTGGAGTGAATTTCTGAGTTGACTTTTCCCTTCTTTCATGGTTTAGAGAAGGTCTTTGCATTGTCTTGCAGGATAGCACCTTGTACTAAAATTAGATGTGGCATTTATAATAAATATGGTATATTTATTATATATTATAAACATATACATTACAAATATATTTGTTATATATTATTCATAAATGTTTTTAATATATAACAAATATATTGTATGTATTATAAATGTTGCCAAAAGGACCTGTTTTAATTGAGGTTCGTTTTCCCCTTTGTCAAGGGACACATGTAAGCTATGTGCTTAGTCTATTCTGGCACTAGTTTTCAAATAGTTGTTCAAAACTAACTAAAGCATGTCTTTTAAACAATACTTTGTAATTGTAATATTAATGCAGTTTTTGAGAAAGTGCTCCATTTTTGTTTGGCATGTCTCCATTGGAAGCATTCTAGAAATGTGTTTGAGGTTGTTCACATGGGGACAAGTAGCCTAGGGGGCAGTGGGAAGAACATCAGTGCATCTACTGTGTGTGACTAAGGCTCCACTGGAAGTGATGGCGAGAATGTGAAATGACCTTACTCTATAAGACTTAATTGTATGTTATTTAAGAAATGTTATTATCATTTTAAATCTTCAAATTTGTTGTTTAAATTTTAAATCTTTTCTTTAAGATCTATTCCAGTCGAGAACTTGAAGAAACGTTAAATAAGATCAGGGAAATTTTGTCAGATGACAAACATGACTGGGACCAGCGTGCCAATGCAGTAAGTTTTCATCCTTTATCTTCTTATCCCTCTCTTCTTAGCAGTCTTCATGTTCAAAACTGAGAGAAAACGTGTATCCAGCTGTGGCGATAGCGATAGTAAATTAGAATCCACTGGGTAACATTTCTCTGTGGAAAACGTGGAAGTCATAGGCACTGTCAGCTTTAGATTGAGGCTTTTTCTGTTTTTGCTGATCATGTCAGTGCCTGTCCCACAAGCTTGTCCCCTTGGGTTCTTTGCTGACTGACAAGGAAATGTGAAATTGAGAGCTCTGGCCTGGCCTTCTCAGGGTCACCTAGCTGCTTATCAGCAACTTTATCATTGCACCATAAAGTCATGAAGACTTGCTAGAGAAGAGAAGAAAGTTACTTCTCCTGTGGGCTCAGTATTTTTTCAGCATTGACATAATTCCACAGCAGGGTGTCTGTTCATCTGACTCTTTACTTTGTAGTGAATATAATGAATGTGAATTACAAAAATTGTGATCATCCTAACTTCCTGAGTTAGGAATAGTTTATTTACAGTAGTTCCTTGAAGGAAGTATTTGATGGCTCTTAAAATAATGTTTGTGTTGACATCGGTTCTGTATTGTATTTCACATCTTGTGATGTTGTCAAATTTGACAAGATTACAGTGAGCACCTCGGCATCCTCAGGAAGCCAAGAGAGATGCCCCGTGCTCTCAAGGCTTCCAGTCTGGCTCATCATGGAGCCTCCTGACAAATAGAGCTTTATGACAATATGTATTACAGACTATTCTCCATCTCTGTGGTAAGACCTCTGTATCAGGGGCTGGAGAGATGGCTCAGAGGTTGATGGCTCAGACTGCTCTCCCAGAGGACCTGGGTTCAATTCCCAGTACCCATATGGCCCTCATATGCAGGCAAAACACCAGTGTACATGAAGTAAAAATAAATAATTGAAAAAAAGAAGTCTGTATCTTTGAATGTTTAATGTGTTCTTAGCACAGAAAATAGTGCTTTGGGTATGTTTAAGTATTTTTATTTGTTTTCCAGTTCTAATCAAGCATAAATTAGAATTGAAAAAATAACAGTTTTGTCATGGGTGATCTATAGACAAACAGCACAGATTAAAATAAAAGATATAAACATGAATCTGGTTTTGTTTTCCTTTGAAAGTAGTCATTCAGAAATAGTCTGAATTGTTTGACATTTTCTCTGTTCATTCAGGCATGTGTAAAAACACATACACTCCACTCCTTTCATAAAAAACTAAATAGTGCTTAATCCCTTGCTCTGTTTTGTTTAACAGATCATGTCTATTCAATATACCTGGTATAGATGTTAAGCTCGTCATAGTTGCTCAGATATTTACTGAATGCAGATCAATGTGTACATAAATTCTTTAGTTTAATATATATATATATATGTGTGTGTGTGTGTGTGTGTGTGTTTGTAACTTATTAAAATCATTCTCATTTGATGATTTTACAGATTTTGGGTTTTTTTTGTTTTGGTTTTTTGTTGTTTTGCTTGTTTATGGGTTTTATTGTTTTTGCTTTGGTTTTTTGAGAAAGGGTTTCTCTGTGTGTAGCCCTGGGTGTCCTGGAACTTGCTCTATAGACCAAGCTGACCTCAAACTCAGAGATCTACCTGCCTGTACCTCTGAGTGCTGGGATTAAAGGTGTGCGCTACCACCGACCAGTGTTTATGTTTTTGTTTTTGTAGATAGGGTCTCTCTGGTATCCTTGGCTGTCCTGCAGCTCACTGTATAGAGTAAGCTGGGCCTCAGACTCAAGGAGATTGGCCTGCCTCTGCCTTGAGTATTGGGCTTAAAGGAGTCACCACCAGGCTCAGCTTTAAGGACGTAATAAATGTCCTTGTGCTGCTCTCTATTTCCCTTGGTATGGTGTTGAGTTCCGAATCTTTGCATGTGCTTGTAACAGTTCTGTTACTATAGGCTAGAATACTTACATGTAGGTTCTTGGTAAAGAGTACATGCAATTTTATTTCAGTCAGTGAATAAAGGCTTTAGTCCTTCATAATTTTACTCACATTTTGTGTGTGTGTGTGTGTGTGTGTGTGTGTGTGAGCATTTCTCTCTGGTACTGTATGCTCTCAAATTTGTAAAGTTCTTGTCCCTCTGATGGATTAAAAAATATCCTTCTTGCAACTTTGACTTGGCTTGTCAATAGTGCAGCTGAACACAGTTTTGTATAGTTACTTTACTCAGCTTCATATTACTTTTTCTTTGTCACACTCTATTTTTTATTATGTGTTGTTGTGTCTTGTTTATTTAGCATGTGTGAGGCCTTGGTTTAACCCTAAGCAGATGCACACAAACACAACACAGCAGGGGAGGGAGAAGAGGAGGATTTGAGGCTAGTACTAGGTAATGATACTGGTCGTCCAACATTGGGAATGTCCTTACATGCCACAAGTTAAATCTTTTAAAATGGTAAATTTCATGGTAATTACATCTTACTGTACTTTAAAAAAAAGAATGAATAATTAAAATTTTTAAATTTACTTGTTTATGTATGTATCTGTTCACACAAGTAACTAAACTTGTAATGCTGTTTTTTCAGAAAGCTTTTTGTTGTTTTATATGTTTATTTACGAGATGCATTCAGTGCCATTAAAATGTCTGAATTTAGTTATGCAAATGTAATGAAGTCCATATAGTTCATTTTAAAGAAAAAGGAAAGTGTTTAGATGATGTAGTTTGGGTACCTTTTTTATAGGCTGTCACCTTTTTATATCAATAATGAAAATTTTCTTTGTTTTAGCTTAAGAAAATCAGATCACTGCTTGTTGCTGGGGCTGCACAGTATGATTGCTTTTTCCAGCATTTGCGTTTGTTGGATGGAGCACTTAAGCTGTCTGCTAAGGATCTCAGATCCCAGGTGGTCAGAGAAGCTTGCATCACTGTTGCGTAAGTGTAGCCCTCTTGTGCTGAGGGCTTTTTTTTTTTTTTTTGCACAGTGTTTTAGTATACAGACAGCCCTGGCTCCCTGGGTGTCTGGTATTGTTTGGTTGTTTTACTCTTTACTCTTTGGGGCCTGCCACCCAGCTCCCAGATAAATCACACGGAGGCTTGTTATTACTTACGAATGCCTGGCCTTAGATTGGCTTGTTTCTTACCAGCTTTTCTTAACTTAAATTACCTTGTCTATCTTTTGCCTCTGGGCTTTTTACCTTTCTCTGTTCTATATACCTTTCTTTCCTTATTCCATGTCTGGCCCCTTCTTTTCTTGATCCTTGATCCTCTCTTCCTTGATTTCTCCTCCTACTCTTTGCCTGCCAGCCCTGCCTATCCTTTCTCCTGCCTAGCTGTTGAACATTCAGCTCTTAATTAGACCCATCAGGTGTTTTAGACAGGAAAAGCAACACAGCATTACAGAGTTAAACAAATGCAACATAAAAGAATGCAAAGCAGCCAGGCGGTGGTGGTACACACCTTTAGTCCCAGCACTTGGGAGGCAGAGGCAGGCAGATCTCTGTGAGTTCAAGGCCAGCCTGGTATACAGAATGAGTTCCAGGACAGCCAGGACTGTTTGACAGAAAAACCATGTCTCAGGAAAAAAAAAAAAAGGCAATACATCTTTGCATCATTAAACAAATATTCTATACCATAAACAAATGTAACACATCTTAAAATAATATTCTACAACAGTCTGGGAACTCATAGTGTAAAGCAGGTTAGTCTCAAACTCACATAAATATGCCTTCCTCTGCTTTTCCAAGTCCTGAGATAAAAGGTGTGCACCAGCATACCTGGAATGCTAACTGATTTTTTATTAATAAATGTAGTACTCATTGAATCAATATTCAGTAAGTGAAACAATAGCAGGATTACCCCAAAGAAGCTGATATGTGATCCCAGAATCATTTTCATTGTACCCACAGATTCAGTTCTTATTTTTCTCTCTTCCTTTCTTCATGTTACTTTTTATAAAGTCTTTCTGCTGCTGAGATTATGTATGACATAGTGATAGAATACTGAGCTAGCATGTGTGAGGACATGGGTCCAATCCGTAACACTAGATAAAAGGCATCTTCCATAATCTTTACACCAACCTTAAAATGCCAGCCTGTTGGGGTTTTGTTGATGTTTTGTCAACTCCATGTGTATGGGGAAAAATGAATGGGTCTGGAACTGGCGCTACTTATTTTTCCTAGTCCTAATTTGGCTATTAAGTACCAATTTCAGATACTATAGCAAATTAGAATCATAACACCTTAATTTATCAAAATCTGTTTGTATATAATCTTCCCCTGAAATCCCATTTACCACTGCACTCACCTGAATAGTGTTGTTGCGTATGTGGTTATGTAAGTATTGTTTGAAGACAAGGAACACAAAGGTCCCTCCAGTACATCTTCTAGTTACTGTTGTGTTACTGTTCTAAGAAAAGAAAGGGGATATAAAAATTACGAGGATTGCAAGAAAAGTGCTAGGTTGCATAATTACCCTGTGTAGGGGACTCTATGGATGACTTGTGAGTCACCATGTGGTTGCTGGAAATTGAACTCAGGACCTCTAGAAGAGCAGTCAGTGCTCGCTCTCAACGCTGAGCCATCTCTCCAGCCCCCTATGGATGACTTGTAATCAAAGGATGTTATCAAGGTTGCCAGGTGACATAAATAAACCAAAATGATGATATATTTCTGGCAAAACAAACAACAGAAATTCATAAATGTAACCTTGAAAAATATACTTAAGGGCTAGTAAGATGGTTCAGTGGGTAAGAGCATTTACTGGCAACCTGAATTCAATCCCCTGGATTCAAATGGTAGGAGAGGATTGATCCCTGAGTGTTGTCCTCTCACCTTGACATGCTATGCTGTGGCACTCATATGTACACAAAATAAACAAGAAAATAAATATAATTTTTAAAGAAAGAACCAAAATATATTTGAAATCAGACTAGGAAAACTGCAGAGTAAGTAAATAGCTTTTTGCAGGCAATGTACAGTGGAGGCTAAGCTAAGCAACTTGAAAGATAGACATGAACAGTGCAGTGTGGTCAGCACCTGGTGCTGCCTTAGAGACATAGAGTAGGGTAGGGACCCCTGTGGAGCAAGGCAATCTACTGAATTAGGAAAACAGAGATCCAGGTTTCAGTAGGCTTGGGTAGCTAAGATTAGTATGCAGAACAGTGAAAAAAAGAGACACACAGCCAAAGAGCTGTAGAAATTGATGTGATCCTGGGTCTAGCTGAATACCTGAATATCTGCTCATGTGAGAGCTATAGCTCACTGAGGAGGAGAGAAAACCACTGCTTCCCAACACTGAGGCAAACCCCAATTCCCAGGGCTCCTTCAGGAAAACGTGTAAATCTGACTTTTCCAGAATCCTTGTTAGTGCCCAACACATGAAGCAGCGTCCCCAGAAAAGTCCATGCACAGGTCCTGAACCAGCTGCTGTAGGTCTCACCTCTCCCAGCAAGCTTATCAAAAAGTCAAGTTGATTCTCAGGTATATTACCTGCCTGCTGTAACAGAAGTTACACTCCTGAGAGGAAGACACTAGAGTTGAGGGCCCTTTTTGCCTAGGAATCAGGCAAAAACTGACTTTATAACTGAACACTAGCAAGTCTGGAGTACCTCTTTGAATCAAGAACCTTAATTTTTGGCACAAATTGTATCCCAACCATATATTTTCAATAAGAGAGTAAACTGCTGAGCATATAGGATTACATGTCTGTAATCCTGTCGCTTGGGAGGTGGAAATAGGAGGATCAGAGTTAAAAATCATCCTGGGCTACAAATGAGTTCAAGGCCTGCATGGGCTACATAACACCTTGTCACTAAAAAATAAAACATCAGTTAAATAAAGATTCCGTGTATGTTGAAATTGACCAATAGTACAGCATGTCAGAGCTGTCAATAATGACTTCCTTTCTGAGTGTTCTAACCTGAGCTAGTTAGTGCTAGGGAGAGAGCTCAGGGGGTAAGCTTCTTGCTGTACAGTATTAGGAGTTGGGGTGTACACTTCTAATCTCGGCACTGTGGAGGTGGAGACAGGAAGATCCCAAGACTCATTGGCCAGGCAGTCCAGCTTAGTTGGTGGCCCCAGGCCAGTGAGAGAATAGATGATATTCATGAGGATGTCTACTAAACTTGTCCTCTGTCTTCTACACTCACATGTGCACATGTACACACACACACACACCCAGAGAGACAGAGAATTACAAATGTGCAAAGAAATTACAGATGTCTTTAAGATTACTGAATTTAGGAGAGACTAGAGTTTCAGTAGTGGATTCTTAAATCTTGCCCCAAAGAGATCATAATATTTGTGACTCCCCTCCCCCACAAAAAGTAACTGTACCACTAATCAAAATAGGGAATGTTTTTTGAAACATTGATTGGTGTAAGATTTGTAACTGAAGAGTAAAATATTTTGGACTTGAGGTTATTGGGGCATCGAAATAGAAATATCTGAAGAAGACCCACAATCAGGGTATTAATTTTACTTAATGTTTACTTAGCTTTCATAGTTTGATTCTGTGATAACATAGCATCTCTGAATGTCAAGAGATAAATAAAATACCAGATTTTGTCTTTGGACTGCCAGTTACTGGGTAGAAAAAAGAAGAAAAGGTCTAGTACCCAGAGGAAGGGGTGCAGCTCAGTTGGCAGAAGCATGGATGCAGCCCTCCATGGCTTTGAATGCTGGCACCTCCTAAGCCAGCCGTGTGCTGCACGGTGCATGTGGTGCAAGAGGAGCACAAGTTCAAAGTCAGCCTTGGCTACATGTCAGATTTGAGCTAGCCTTAGGATAGAAAACTCTCTCTAAATACATAAAATAAATATTTTTTTCCTGTATTTAATATTAAAATAATTTTTGTGTTCCTTTGTAGCCACCTTTCAACGGTTTTGGGAAACAAGTTTGATCACGGCGCCGAAGCCATTGTACCTACACTTTTTAATCTTGTTCCCAATAGTGCAAAAGTCATGGCAACTTCTGGATGTGCAGCAATCAGATTTATTATTCGGGTAGGTTTCTCACAAACCCCTCCCCATCCATGTACTTAATTAAGTCATATTATTATTCTTTTTACCTCTCAAGGAAAGAAAATTGCTTTAGAATTAATTTTCTGGTAATAAAAGTTCAGAGTTAATATGGAGCATGTAAATAATGCAAAAGCTTGCAAAATATACCCATTTGAATAGGGAACATAATGCATCTGTAGGTGTTACGTGCACTTGTGTATGTAATCACAGATGTTGCAGGTAGTGATGAAAGCAGCAAACACATTCTTAATATGGGCCGCTATATACGTAGAGATTTTGATCAAATTAATGATGTTATAATTTCATAAAATACTAGAAATGGAGTGCTTAATAGCTAAATCAGGAATGAGAAAAATGCCAGACCAAAGGTGACACAGATCCATGCTTAGATTCTGTATCTGTAATGAGCACTTTAGTGTTTACTTCACTAAGGAAAGCACTAGAATTAGGAGTTGAAGGGCAATATCTATTGCTTCCTTGAATCTAACAGCTTTGGGATTCAGCCAGAATGAAAGTTCTATTAAAAATCACCCTTTCACAGTGCATTGTATCACAGTCATCAAGAGTGTGAGTGTAATATGATCTCAGTGACATGCAGTTATTATTTCTGTACACATACACACCCCTGTATTGACCTAACAGCTCTTCCTGGGCATGTGAACAATGTCTTCCTTATGTATTGGTGACATCACAGCTGTCTCTTGAAAACTATACCCATCATTTCACTCTGACTAGGGGGAATTTAGGTTTCTGTAGATCTGATTTGCAGGGTGTTTTTTTTTTTTTTTCTGGGTATTCCATAGCTAAGCTCCTTGAGTATAAGACACACAGAGGCACTGTGATGTGCACTGTGTTTTCATGCTTTTTTAAATTATCTTTTTCAGCATACCCATGTCCCTAGACTTATACCTTTAATAACAAGCAACTGCACATCAAAATCAGTTCCTGTGAGGAGGTAAGTTGTAGAGGAAAAGGTTTTTAATAAATTTTACCATTCAGACAATGATATAATTTTTCAAATTTGTTTACCTTTACTATGTGAGTATATGTGTGTGTGTGTGTGTGTGTGTGTGTGCGCGCGCGCTATTGTACTTTCGTGGAGATCAGAGGAAAACTTTCAAAAATCAGTTCTTTTTTTTAAACCATGTGGATCCTGGGGCTCAAAATTGGGTCACAAGGCTGGTAGTGAGCACCCTTAGTTGCCCAGCCATTTCTCTAGCCCGTGATACAAGCTTTTTACCACATTTAAGGGAAGGGGGATAAAGTAACTGTTGTGAGCACTCGAGTTTCTCAGATTTATCACTTAGCTGTGGTTTATTTAGTTCGCTGATTGCCTTGTTCTTCAAAGTATGGAGTTAGGAATAGCTAGAATTCTACAGCTGCCACTATTGTATATCTCAGTGCATGTGTAAATTATGGGACTAAGTTCACCCCATAGACTGCAGATGAAACATTTAAGAGTTTCTGATTTTGTGTGTATAAGACAGTAAGTAGATAAATTAAGTCTGTTAGTCTCTCTCTTTCTCTTTATGATTTCTGGAAAAAAAAGAACATTCATTTATTTTGAGAAAAGGTTTTGAAGTATTGCCAGGCTGGCCTTGAACCCGTGATTGTTCTGCCTTCAGTTATCAAGTGCTGAGATTTCAGGTATGCACCATCACACCTAGCTTGACTTCTTCAAAACTTACTGCCATCAGCAATGAAGACCTGTGGAAGGCTAATGATGTAGTTCAGTGACTCAAGAGTCAAGGCCACAGCAAATACAAGGACAGTAGATATGTATATATATAGATATATATCTTTAGGCCCAATATTTGTGCGTAGAATGTTGGAGAGCAATACATTTTGCCTCATATTTTGTCACTGGACAAAGGCCAAATAAGGCATCAGGTTCTTTACGTGATTTACAATTTTTAGACCAGTTAATCTAGTCAGCTCTTTGAAATTTTAGCAGTTGGAAAATAACAGCCCCTAGGTAAATCTGACTAACAGCCCATTTTTCTAAAACCTCCAAATGAAGAACAGAATGGCTGAAGTTGAGAATTAGAGGGCTTAGGAGAAAACACGTATGAATTTGCTTTAAAATCCTGTGTGCACATAGTTACGTAGAATCAAAAGTTCTAGACTGTCATGTACTTAGTGGCAGTCCTTGTATATTTCATTCTGTGTGTATGATGTATGTTGGGGCTGCATAGCTCATTTGAAAGTCGGAGGACTACTTTGTAGAGTCATGAGTGCCTGCTAAGCCATCTCTGGGTGCTGTCATAAACGTTTACTATTTAATGAACATTTTGAAATTAAATTATAGGACTCAAAAGTCCCTTTAAACTATCTAGCATAATAATAGTTAAGTCCTTTAGATCAGTTTTTTTTCTGATTAAGGTAATCTGAAAATATGTCTTGTGTGTTTAATTCAGGGGCAAAATGAAGTATTTTGAAAGAAAGTATGAATGTATTTCTCAGTATGTTTAATTGTAATTTAACGTTTATTTTTCAGGCGTTCCTTTGAATTTTTAGATCTGTTGCTGCAGGAGTGGCAGACTCATTCACTGGAAAGGTAGGCACCCAACACACACACACACACACACACACACACACACACACACACACACACAAAGTTTTATTCCCCTTCCCGAAAGCAGTATTTTACATTGTTTCTCATTTTGTCTTGAGATATTTGTCCTTGTCTTTCTTCCTTAGAGCTATGATGCTGTGTTCCTCCTGTGCATACAGTTGTGAATAGTTTGGGTTTTGGTGGGTTGGGTGATGGTCCCTTAGAATAGGTTATTTAACATCCTCCATGTGGAATTGGAAAAACATTTTTAAAATGCACTATGTGAGGTAGGTTTCTTAAATTGTAGTCTTTCATGTAGTGAATGGTTTGTCAGAGGGAAGGAAGGGGCCCCTTGTTTGAAAGAGATTTTTTTTTTTTTTTAAAGAGGAATTGAGATGAAGGAAAGTGTGAACAGCTAGTTAGCTCTGTACAGGGCTGTGTAAGTACTATTTCATGCTGCTTTTAAGTTTTTCAAGCATCAGAGATAACCTGCATTTTTATTGAGTATATTGCTGATTTCTATTTTAATAGAATCACAGTTCTTTTATTTTTTTTAAGAATTTTTTCAAAAATTGTATGTGTGGATATGTCCCTGGGAGTATGGTTACCCTAGGAAACCGAAGGTGTGCGATCCCCAGAGGCTGGAGTTATAGTCAGCTATGAGCTGCTTGATGTGGGTGCTGGGGGTCAAACCACAGTCACCTGCAAGAATAGTATGTACTCTTAACAGTGAAGCCATCTCTACAGCCCTTACAGGGTTGTTTGTTTGTTTGTTTGTTTGTTTGTTTGTTTTTTAATAGAATTTTTTACCATAGGCATAAAATAATTCAAAGGGTTTTTTTAAGTTTTTGTTTGCTTGCTTGTTTGTGGCAGCTATTTATATATTGGTTACATCAGTCGTTCTCAGCCTGTGGGTTGCAACCCCTTTATAGGTTGAATGAACCTTTCACAGGTGTCACTTATCAGATATCCAGGATATCAGATATTTACATTACAATTTATAACAGTAGCACAATTTCAGTTATGAAGTAGCAGTGAAAATAATTTTGTGATTGGGGGCTCACCACAACATGAGGAACTGTATTAAAGGGTCACAGCATTAAGAAAGTTGAGAGAACCACTGGGCTAGATCATCCTTGTAGCAAATAACTTTTTACAGTTGTGGGGTAGTAAAGAGCCAACCATATGGTTATTTCCCACCCTCAAATTTATAATAAGTTTTAAATTTAAATACTGCATATTTATTTACTTGTTGTTAGGATTCTATAAAGATAATTATTTTCAGATTTTTAGTCTCCGAATTATCAGGAGGAAACAATATATGGGTGAGATGTGTAGGGCAAATTGTTAGAAACTCCTATAATCTTAGAGCAGGCCATATCTGTCATCCCACCCAGTTGAAGGCTGGGGAGATAGAACGTAAATCAAGTTGGCTCAGGCTGCATAGAAAAACTCCATCTCAAAAAGAAAAGAAAAAGAGAGAGAAAAGCATATTAGGTATTGTATTACACACTTGTAATCTCAGCACTCTGGAGGCTGATATAGGAAGATTGTTTTGAGTTCAAGACCATCCTAGGCTGTGTAGCAACACTCTGCCTTTAAAAAAGGAAAGAAAATGCTACAATCATTAATTAGTAAAATAATTATAATTATTTTTATAATTTATGTAATTATAAATTATAATTTATTTTACTAATTAATCTTCTACTTTCCCCTCCTTTGGGGTAGATGTGTACCATGTAGGAATTACTATTGTTTGTAGTGAAATACAGTATTAAGTATTAATATAAAGGTACATTTGTTGTGTAGACATGCAGCTGTCTTGGTTGAAACTATTAAGAAGGGAATTCATGATGCTGATGCTGAGGCCAGAGTGGAGGCAAGAAAGTAAGTCTGTACTATATTTTTGTGGAAACTCAATTAAACATGCTTTGAAGTATTTTGTTGTTGTTCTTAATGAATTACATTGAGAGATGATGATATCACCAGTATCTCAATTACTCTGTTTGACTAAGTCTCCAGCAAAATTGAAATGCATTTTATCCACTAACTGTGCTAGACATAGAACAACTGACTTCCAGTTGTCATCTGTGCAGTCACCATTGTTCTCATTCCGTCAGAGGGTATTCACTTTCATTGTCAATAAGGCAACTGCATATACTAGGTAGGTATTATGCACCTAACACTAAGTAAGGCTCCTGGTCCCCCCCCCCCCAACACCCCACACACACACAGACACACACTTTTTGAGACAGGTTCTCACTTTGTAACTCTGGCTAACCTGAAACTTACTTTGTAAACCAGGCTGGCCTTGAACTCACAGAGATCTGCCTGCCTCTGCCTTCTGAGTGCTAGGATTGAAGGCATGCACCACCACAGCTGGCTTATTTTTAACTTTTTAATACTGAAGAAAGTCCTGCAAAAATGGTACTGTCTCCATTGATGCATCTGAAATCTGAGATTGGGGGTTCACTCAGGGCTACATGAACCATAAATGGCATAACTGGCCTGTAAACTGAGGTCTGCTTTTTCAAAAACCTGTAATTTTCCCCCTGGAATTCACTCAGTTCACAGTTTTCACCTGACACAGTGAGTTTGTGTTCCTCCAGTCATGACAAACTGTTACTGATGGACTTTTCTTTCCTTTACAGGACATACATGGGTCTTAGAAACCACTTTCCTGGTGAAGCTGAAACGTTATATAATTCCCTTGAGCCGTCGTATCAGAAAAGTCTTCAAACTTACCTAAAGAGTTCTGGCAGTGTAGCATCTCTCCCACAGTCAGACAGGTCCTCATCTAGCTCACAAGAAAGTCTCAAGTAAGGTCATGCACTTGGTAGTTATGTGTAGTCCTCTCTCCAACTCTTCAGTTGGAGAGCTTACATCTACTAAGACCTTGAAAAATGGGGATTTGGTTTTACTTAATTTCTTTGGGCTACTGTTGGTGTTGGACCATATACTAGTTTAACTATTCTTTGAGTTTTCTTTTAAGAATTTAATGATTCACATTTTGTTTCTGTATGTTCATGTTTGGGAACACTTGACTTCTGTGCATTTCTTTATACCATAAAATAATTGATGCTGTGAGTAGTGAGTGCATTTCCAGGACGTGACATTGGAGGAATCACATGAGACAGGATCTGGTGGGCCAAGCTGCCTGTTATGCTAGTAATAACCACACTGTCTCTTCTACGTGAAGTTCTTTAGGATGCAAGTGATTGGTAGTGCTAACATTGAGTTGTCTATGTGCTAAAAACCAGAGTGAATAAAGTAACCTGGTCTCTATCTTTTTCATTGCCAATTACTTTGCTTTATAGTTAGTTCTCGAAAACAACTGTTTTTAAAGGAAGATTTCTCAGCTTTCTTGACAGCCGCTGTTTCATTCTTATTATAATGATCAATTAAGTCTTGCTACTAAAAGCATTTCTTTTTACCTTCCAGTCGTCCTTTTTCTTCTAAATGGTCTACAGCGAATCCATCAACTGTGGCTGGAAGAGGTAATTGCTTCTTTGAGTAAGAGTTATAGCCTATTTTGTCTATAAGCAGTAGCCTTTAAACTGCTTTGATGTGATCTACAATGAGAAAATATTTTCATAACCCAGGGTCACACATGCATGCACACTTACTGTAACTCTGTATGCTGTGTATAAGCTGAAGCTTTGGGAGGCAGTGCTTGCCTAGCCTTTTGTGATGTTTTCTGTTCTGTTTCATTTCTTTAAAATGCTCGTTAGGACTCACTCAGTTGATTTCACAACCATTAACAAGTCATAGCTCATAGTATGTTAAAATTCCTTTTAAGAACTGAAACTAAATTTTAGAATTTTTTTTTTAATTTCAGAAGTTTAATGACTTGGCACAGACTTCCCAAGAGTAACAAAGCTCCATTAATTTTTCAATATCACTATTTCTAGAGAATATTCTTGCATTTTCTAGTCGTCAAGAATAATAATGCTGTCAGGTGTTTTAGTGTTTCATTTTCCCAAAACTGTCCTAAACGTCACCTCTTCAGATACCAAAACAGACCTGTCAATTTTATAATCAAAATTCACCATTTTCCCATGAAAGAAAAATGAAGCAAAGAACTACTCAAAATTGCTGAAGAAAACTTTGTTGTATCATAGCTAACTGAGGCATTTTGACTTTAAAGTGACATTACAGTGCTATCCATTTTGGCCACTGCTGCCTTGTGGGTCCTGTGTTGCTGTAGATGATTAGCACAGGATAGTTTAAAGTACTTGTGTCGTCATTTTGTTGGCAGCAATAAAAGTAACACTGGCTGCTTTGTCTTCTGCAGTGTCGGTGGGAGGCAGCAAAGCCAGCTCCCTTCCAGGAAGCCTGCAGCGTTCTCGAAGTGACATAGATGTGAACGCCGCAGCTGGTGCCAAAGCACATCATGCCGCTGGACAAGCTGTACGAAGTGGGCGCTTAGGCGCCGGTGCCCTGAATCCAGGTTCCTATGCGTCACTTGGTAAGACAGCCAATTGCATTCTTCCCCTGCTCTCAGTGAAGAGAAAATGATGAGTCACACCCATTTCTAGTTCATTCTTGCTTGTTAGGGATGACCCATGGACCTGTCAGCCACCTTGTTTCTGCTCTTCTCCGTTGTCTTCCTCCTCATCCGATCAAACATTGTTCTTGACTCCATGATTGCTATAGGATTTCCCTAACTGTACTGATGACACGCCTACCCACTAGTTACCAAGTGAAGGCACTGGCTTTGTAATCAGTTTCTCTGGTTTCTTGATCTTACTTTTATTCCTTTACGTTTGGGGATAAGGAGAACTGCAGAGTCTGTGTCTAATCAAAGTTTAGACATACATTCCAAATGCTGTTTGGAATTGGGTTTTTGGTTTTTTTTTTCTGTATGTTTTCATATCCATGAGCTTAAATGTTTTAGGGCTGGTTATCCATGTGTGTCTCTGTTGTATACTTCTTTCTTGCTTGCTGTTGTAGTGCTGGAACATTAAGCAGATAAGTTACTGGTATACAGTAAAGAGCATGGAGTTTTGGGCCATGCGTTTGTGTGTGCTAGAATAGCGCTGTTGCTGAGTGATAAAGTAAGGCTAGATTATTGGGTGCATGGTGTTGAGACGTGTATTTCACAGTTTTTAAGTATAAGTTATAACCTATTACACACAGTGTTACAATACATTCCAGAATCTTGAATAAAACTGTAAGACACCTGTTGAAAATGGAACGGATAAGAATTCATCTAATCTCGAGCCGGGCGGTGGTGGCGCACGCCTTTAATCCCAGCACTCAGGAGGCAGAGCCAGGTGGATCTCTGTGAGTTCTAGGCCAGCCTGGACTACCAAGTGAGTTCCAGGAAAGGCGCAAAGCTACACAGAGAAACCCTGTCTCGAAAAACCAAAAAAAAAAAGCATTCAAGAATTCATCTAATCTCACATCACAGAAAAAATGTCTACATATAAAAACAGCTCTGGTAACAAGTCCTGGAGTTAAGTCTCATGTGAGAATACAAAGTCAGGTAGCTGGGAGGCAATTTTTAATTGTCACATTCCACAAATAAGAAAAAGATAAGATGGCATTGTTTTCCAAGTCAAATACGGACAAGCTTACATAGATCATAAAAATAAAAGACACGTAACAGCTGCCTGTAAACACCAGAACAAATGTTGGGTTTTGACCATGGTCAAACAAGTTAAAAGACCTATAAATATAAAGGAAAGTTTAGTTAAATGCCCACTGTTGATGAGAATGTGATGACCAGGGCCTTATTGAAAACAGGGCTGAAGTGAATTAATGATGGTACACTATTTTCTAAATGGAAATTTAGTGCATGAAGCCTTTTTAAATGTTGAGTTTAGATCCAGGGCCATCTAGTTGGCTTAGTAAGTAAAGGTGACTGCTGCCAAACCTGATGGACTGAGTTTAACCATCAGGACTCACATGGTAGAAGAGAACTTACTACTATAAATTGTCCTCTGACCTCCATATGTGTTCCATAGCACCCACTCGTAATATAATAATTAATAATAGTAGTAATAATAACTCAAAAAGTTTTGACACAATAATCTAGTATTTAAATAATCACACCAAAAATAAAAACCAACCAACCTTCCACTCTAGAACTTGGTCTGTTGTTTTATGCCCTCATAATCTGATTGTCTTTGGAATTCAGACATTCCCATTACTCTACCTGTGCATTGTTTGCTAAATAAGATCTTAGGCTATTTTTAGCCATATAATAATTATAGTGTGGTGTTCTGATGGTACACATGGTCTCCGTGCTACTCATGTTCCTGACTGCAGACATCTGGGTAGAGATGGTGTTTAGAAAGAATGTGCCACTCCTAAGATCCATGGAAAGTACTGGAAACTCTGGGCTCAACTTTGTTTTAGTTTTGTTGTCTAGAGTGGGGAGAAGATCCCCTTGAGGCATAGAGACTAAACTGGCCTCTGCCTCAACAAAGCTGTGAGGGGTTGGCACGGAGGGTTCTGTCAACCTAATGAAATAAATGAAATAAAAAGTAGTTACCGTTAAAAAAAAAAAAAAAAAAGGAGGTGGAAGGGGAAGAAAAGGAAGAGGGAAGAGGAACCAAAACAAACCAAACACAGGTATGTTGGTGCATGCCAGCCGGGGCTACATAGGAAGACACTGCTTCAATAAAATAAAGGGACGTCAGAACATGGCTGGGGCCTGGGCAGCGGTGGCGCACACCGAGCGCTCTGGAGACAGAGGCAGGCGGATCTCTCTGAGTTCGAGGCCAGCCTGGTCTCCAGAGCAAGATCCAGGACAGGCACCAAAACAACACAGAGAAACCCTGTCTTGAAAAACCAGAAAAATAAACAAACAAACAAAAAAAAAACAAAAACATGGCTGGGAAGATAAAGTGGATAAAGCACTTGCTACACAAGCTTGAGGATCTGAGTTCAGATCTTAGCACCTCCCTAAAGCTGGGCATTGCAGCACACACCTTACCTCTGTCCCCGTGCAACCCTGTACACTTGTGACTGGTAGGCTCTGCTTTCTTCTACATTGAGCCTGTTTATCATGGATGAACATACAGAATTCAGAAGGAGTATGTCATTCTTTTCTAGCAAACACTTCCTGCATTTAATTTTTAACAAGGCTTCTGACAGGTCCTGAGGATTTGGTAGTTCTGCATTCAGATTTTCAGTCTGTTCATATGTTGGTGAGAAATAAGAGGCTAAAAAGGAGGTTTGTTGACTGTCCTGCATTTTTGAGTTGAAGTTGCTATGTGGCCAAGTGTTTAAGAAATGAAACAGTTGGGGTCAAATGGTATAGAAGGAAAGAGTCACATTAAGTTCCAGTCAGGTGCCACTGGTTAATTTGCTTTTGTTTTCTCTAAAGCACTGAATTGTTGGCAGAAAGGTTGCTTGAGTGCTTTGAAATTTACCTGTTCACTTCTGCAGAGGAAACTTGGTGTCATACAAGATGGTCAGAGTGTGTGTGTGTGTGTGTGTGTGTGTGTGTGTGTGTGTGTGTGTGTGTGTGTGTGTGTATTGGAGGTATAGCTCATGATAAATGCTTACCTAACACGCATGCATACTTTTATACATACTCTCAATAAAGCGTTTATGGAATTGCCTGAATGGAAAAGAAAGCAAATAGTTTTGGTAAGGTCATGTGGAGAAAAGTGAATTTTCTGTTGGTTGTGGAAGAAGTTGGCACTGGAACCTGTAAATTATTCCCATGCTTGATGGACAAGAAAAGGGGTGGAAGAGCTCTGAAGCTCCTCATGGTTCTGGCACTTTCCCTCCTCCTCCTTTTAAAAAGATTTTTGGAGTTGGTGCAGCTTCTGTGAAAGCTGTGGGGAATGGGATGTAGATAGCAGGGCTGGGAGCCCGAAGAGAAGGAAGTGGAGGGAGTGGTAGTTTCAGACATGGTATTTGCAGCAGCAGGTGGGTATTAAGGAGAGTGTCATTGGAAGATTGTAATTTTCTGCCTGGGAATTCTTGGTCCAAGAAATGACTTTAGGTTTTGAACAATCACTGAGTGGGGTACAGGAGGACGGACATTTTTGGACTTGGCATAACTACCATACATTTGGGTCTCATGGCTGAGGTTTATTAGAGTGAAAAGCAGAACTAGTAGGGAGAAAGCCTTGTCCAGTCATCTGGGTGTCTAATGTATGCTTTGTAGTTCTTACACTAGGGCTGGTTTTAGGAAGACTCCTTCCTCTGGCATGAATGCTGCAACACGTCAACCAGCGTTTCTGCCAGAGAAGCTCCTTTAAGACTTTTAGTCCAGGGTGGGGTAGGGAGAGGGGCTGGTCATATTGGCTTTGCCTGCTCAGCAAGCCACAATTATCAGAATTCCAGACACCCAGAAGAAAGTAGGTGCTTGCCATAAATCATACTGTTTGAAAATCGTTCTGGCAGACTGCTGTACCTCTGCTGTCACTTAACCTTGTTACTATAGGGGGCTTCAGAGCTGAGTTAGTGGAGGCCAGCCTCACATACAGGACTTGCTGAAAAGCAACAGCACCCAAGCATGGTGGCGTATACCCTCGACTGCAGAGAGACTAGAACAAAAGGATTGTGACCCCAGGCCTCAAAAATAAGAGCTTTGTTGGTCCTACTATGTTAATTCTTTCTTGTGCCAGATATTAAAGGCCAGGTCTTCAGTAGTACCATCTGACCATGTGGCTGTGTGATTTTTCTCTATGAACTCATGGAATAGAGACAGAGAGTTCTTAGATTTATCCATGTGTGATTATAGGAGCTGAAAGTTCAAAGAAAAGATGGGATTTGGGAGCAGCCAGATGGCAAACTGAGCCTGTACCGTGAATTTTTGTCTTAAAAAAAAATGGGGGGGTGTTATAACATCTTTTCCCTAATATACTAAGTTTTCCTCTGTTCTTTGCTTGCTCTTTCTTCAAAGAGGATACTTCTGACAAGATGGATGGTAAGAGTTACTTTTATAATTCTTTTCCACATTTCTATTGGGTCCTTGTTTATTCTTTTATAATCTTCTGAAAATATACTACTTATCATGAATTTTAATGTAGAAATGGCTACATGACTCACTGGTTGAATTTTGAGTTGCTGATATCCATTTTTTATCTCCTTGTACTTTTTTTTGCAACTTAAGTCAGTTTCCTAAAATATTTCTCATGAACCCTGAAAAATGGGACTCAGTATAGTTTTAATTTCTTATTTTCTTTTATAATACTGGATTCAGAGGGAGGAAAGGGCTTTGATAAGTCTTTTGCTTTAACATATGAGACATTTAATTAAAACTGAAGTTTAAACTTTGCTTTTTAAATTCCAATATTAAAATTATTGCAGTTTGTCTAGAGTTGCTTTGGTTTAGTAACAAATCTGTACAGTGTTCTGTGTGACACTAGAGAGACATCATCGCAACTTTCTCTTCACTCTGTCAGGGCCTATAGTGTTTGTTAGCTGGAAGTTTGAGCTTTCTTAAAAAATTGGTAAAAAGATACTAAAACAAGACACTTTTTCTATTAATTGTTACATAGACTCTACAAATTGACCTCAATTTTTTTTCTATTTTAATGAAATGGAAGCATTATTTAATCTCAGGTTGCCAACATGATTATTAATTTTAGTATCTCTATTTTAAAGTATGTCATAATTAAAAAGTTTTGAATGAAATGACAGCCATCAGGAGGGGATCTCTCTCTCTCTCTCTCTCTCTCTCTCTCTCTCTCTCTCTCTCTCTCTCTCTCTCTCTTTCTCAGATGTACTCAAACCTTGATATTGCTGGAATATTTAGAAAATCTATCACTTCCCAATCAAAGTATTTCTCTTGTTTGGGTCAGAATCAGCAGCCTTTTTGAGGCATCACTGATGGTGTGTGTCACTGACCTTTTGTAGTAGTGAGTTCTGATGTGTGTACTTGGTCATTTTCAGCAGATTTCACACACATTGTAAGTAATTTTGTTGAGTAAATAGCTGAGGACTATTGTTGGGTCTTTGAATTTGCATGTGCTTTGATGAAAAACTTAGGCAGATGAAACCTAGGTCATGGATTTGATTTCTATACTAGCCAGTTGTTTTTTTTTACCCTCCTAGTTCCTTTATGGGTTACCTTTTGAAAATGAACAGAAAAAATTTCTGCTTTAGAAAAGTCTATATAAAATTTTATTTGCAAGGAAAAGTAATTAAAGAGTTAAATTGTTTTTAAGTAATTAATTTCTCGGATTTCTTCCACCCTTTTAAAATTTTTTTTTTTTTTTTTTTTTTTTTTTTTTTTTTTGGTTTTTCGAGACAGGGTTTCTCTGTGTAGCTTTGCGCCTTTCCTGGAACTCACTTGGTAGCCCAGGCTGGCCTCGAACTCACAGAGATCCGCCTGGCTCTGCCTCCCGAGTGCTGGGATTAAAGGCGTGCGCCACCACCGCCCGGCCTAAAATTTAAGAATGAAATAAAGAAGTGTTCACAAAGAATTTTGCTATTTTTAGTTGTCTGGTTTTAAGTTTTTTGGTGTGAGCTGTGAATCAAATTCTGTCAGATTATTTTTTTTCTCATTTGAATGTTTTCAAGGCTATAGCATATCTAACTACAAGTTATACTCTGCTTTTACCTTTTCACATGAATCTTGGGGGAGGGGATTACCAGGTAACATTTTCAGAATTTGTTGAAATCCTGTTTTATTTCTCTTATTTAGGAACAGCATCTGAAGATGGTAAGAAGTAAATATTTTGTTAGTAACACAAATACCTCTACCACACTGTTTTCATTGGTAGGATTTAAACTAAACAGGCTAATTTATCTACAGACCTTTGTCATTTACCAGCTGTGACAGCTTCTACATTCCACATTTGGTTGTGTTCATTGTCTGTGAATTTTTTTCTAATTCTTCATCATGCAGTTTTGCTTTATATCTTGGATCATCTCATGCTAGAAAAACATAATTGCTTAACATGTTAAATAATATCTTGTATATAATTTCATTTTTCCCAGTAATGATAATAGAAATACTTTTATTTTTGCATTTAAAAAGTTAATGCCAAGTCATTTCTATTTGTAGGAATTCTGCTTTATCATTGGACATCAAATACTTTTATTCCATCTATTTTGAAATGTATCTTTTGATTTTTTTTAATCAGTGACTAGGTAATTGGTCCCTGATTCAAATTGGGTTTGAGAATATAACTACTTGCTGCATATACTTTCCTGAATCAGTTCACCTTCAAAAAATATTTATTCCTTCTGAATTTGTAGAAATGAAGTCAATTTTTATATTTATCTTTCCTGAAGGCTTTCTCATTAAAGCCTTTTATTTTGAACATGATGTTTTTTCTCTAAGTTTGACATGAACGACTATTAACTGTGTGGTGTGCTTAAAATAGTTTTCTGTTTTAAGTTTAAATTGGAGTACTCTAAAAATGTGAATTCTGATACTGAAAATGAATGGCAGCTTACTTCAGCACTTTTTAATTTAAAGCATTAGTATGTGGCTAGAACGTGGATGACTTCAGAAATACTCACTAGGTCTCTCTGCACTACTCTTCAGTTAAGAGGACGTTCTGTCCCGCCCAGAGCAGACTCCTAAAGCCTGAGGGACCTGCAGTGTGGGCTCCCAGGGCCTTGCAGTTGACAGCACTCAGGCTGTGCCCACGAGGCTCCTCCCACTCTTCTGACCTCACCCAGTCCTTCATTTTTAAGTCCTGCTCTTCAGTATGTTCTTTTCTAATCAATGTGGTTATATTGCACTAGTCAGAATTTTGGAATTTCCTACAAATTGTACCTCTTATTTAAAAGATTCTAAACACTTTTTATTTTTAACTGTGTTCAGCATCAGTGTGCATCTGTTTGAGACTTGCTGGAGAGCACCAAAGTGCCTAGCAGTGAAGATTTTACTGCCACTGGTTCTTCCTACTGGCAGCTTACACAGATAGTTTGATGAACTTAATTTCTTTAGTTCAAGAGCTCTAGAAATAGCCAGGTGGGGTGACGCATGTCTTTTAATCATGCAGATCTCAGTGAGTTTCAGGCCAGCCTGATCTACATAGTGAGTTCTAGCAGGACCAGAGACCCTGTCTGCTCTTCCTTCCTCCCAAATCTCTCGAAATACAGTGAGGGTATTTGTAGTCTGGTTTTACAGAGGGCATGAGGTGGAGGTAATCTAGGAAAAAAAGGAGATGAAGTGCCAGCTCTCTGCGATACATACTCTCCTTCCTGAATTCCTCCTAGGAAAGTTGTTTGTCAGGAGAAAAGAGTGAGCACATCCCTGTGTACCTGTGGCCGTCTGATCTAAAAAGATAACTTGGCTGTGGCACCTCTTTAGAAGTACACTGTCAGTTAAAAAGATTGCTTGGGGTTGTTTAAAGCTATGGGGCATATTTGAGAACAGTCTCATTCCCAAGAAACTGGAAATTTTGGGGGGTTTTGTTTTGCTTTGTTTTTGTCTTATGAGTGTCTCACTGTGTAAACCAGGCTGTCCTTGAACTCAAAAAAGAGATCCACCTGCCTCTGCCTCCTAAGTGCTGGGATTAAAGTTATGTACTACCACGTCCAGCGTAATTAGTTAAAACCACTAAATTAGTAATACCAAACTAAGGATGAAAGTCTTCTGTAGTTTGAGTTGATTCTTACATAGAACAAACATGTATAAAGCAGTATATACCTGGGCTTGGTGATATACAGGCTGTAGTCCCAGATACTTGGAAGCCAAGGAATTCCAGATAAGCCTAGGTGAAATGCCATATCAGAAAGCAGACCCTAAACTGTGTACTTTTACATTTTTTTTAAAGAATCTGTGTGAAAGAAAGATTTTCTTTTAATGATTTATTTATTTGCATTGGTGCATTTGTGTGAGGGTGTTGGATCCCCTGAAATTGGAATTACAGACAGTTGTGAGCTACTATGTGGGTACTGGGAATTGAACCCCAGACCTCTGGAAGAACAGCCAGTGCTCTTAACCACTGAGCCATCTGTCTAGCCCTGTACTTTTACCTTTTTAAGAGATGTATAATATGTAAGTAATGGCTGCCTTATTTCAGAATTTATAAAAAAAAATACTTGAAAATAGCGGAGATCCCTCTTCTTAATACTAAATACTATTATAGGAAATATTTTAATCCTGTTAATATTTATTCCTTAGGTCGGGTGAGAGCCAAGCTTTCTGCACCACTTGCTGCTGTGGGGAATGCCAAGACGGATTCGAGAGGAAGAAGCCGGACAAAAATGGTGTCTCAGTCCCAGCGTATGTACTGCTCATCAGTCTCTCCGTGTTTGTCGGTCTGCTAGGATGAATGTGTTTCTTTATACTACTGTGTTAGGAGATGAGCAGGGGATAAATTCAAAGCTGATTTTAAAAGCAACAAGCTACATACTGAGTTCTTGTTCTGTACTTTAGGTTCATCATCACCTGACAAAAATGAAGGTATTTTTTTTCAATGTTTCGGGTCAGTTGTTGTGCATGTTTGGGATTTTTTTTGAGTGGGTGTTGTCTTGTGTTTGTATTAGTAGGGCCACATCATTGATCCACCACTTAGAAAGAAAATCTTCATCTTCTATACAGATGTTTGCATGGAGATACTTTAGACACGAATCTTTAAAGTCAAGGTTCACATTCTACTCAGAAACTTGCAGGTGTGGAAAATTGTGCCATTAGAGGCAAAATGATTTCTAAGTATTAGATAAAATCTGTTTCTATCTGGCAGACACTATGCAAAGAGAGATAAGTAGTGTCTTCTTACTCTCCCCAAAATTTGTTAGATCATCTTAAATTTTGGTCAGTGTTTTAGGCAAGTATATACTGACTTACAGTGAGAGAAAAAAATAGGCTGAAATAACCAATTCTAGTAAATTTCATGTGAAGTTTGAGGTTTGTGTTCTTACTGTTTCATTGGTCACTGAGTTCCTTGAAAGAACAATTAAAAAGCACAATTTTAGGACTAGGTAAAATGAATCATCTGTTTCTGTATTTTCAAACAAGTAACCCATATATAATGGCACGTTTAACTGGAAATAATTTCTTCCATTCCCTCTTGACTAAGAGATTGTCCTCAGCACTCTCTCAAAAATCAGATAGTTTTTCTGAAGAAGTCATGATTAGGGTTCTTCTGTATAACCTAATTAATTATCTTTGAAAATAATGGGTTTAAAGATGATTGTCAGGTTGTAGATGTCCCGTTTGTTTTATTAGCCTGGTTTCTGGATCTTGGGATCAGGGGTGAGGGTTGGGGTAGAGAATAAGGCTCGGAGAGACACTAGGGCCCTTGAGTACATGTCTCACAACACCCTCTTTCCAGCATGAGGATATCCAGCAGACTAGCATCAGGAGCTTTCCACAGGAGTCCTAAACTAAGTGGAAAGATTTGGTAGAATTTGTTTTCCAAATGAAGACTACTTATAGACAGCCAGAATGACACATGGTCCTATGTGTCATAGGACAGATCAAAAGTAGATGATAATGCCACATTCTCCTGTGAGTCTGTGAGCTTTTGGAGTGATTCTTAGAGTACATTAATTAGCAATGTAGCCTCCCTTCTCCTTGAGTACTGCCCAGACCAACATCAGTACAGCCTGGGAGCTAGTTAGAAATGCAGGGTCTCACATACTACCACAGACTATTGAATCTGATCACTGATTGGGTCTGTGTTATTGTAAAGTTTGAAGACTTTGGAACTATAATGCCCAAGGTGGAGTCCTGACTCTTCTAGGTTAAAGTTACTTTATTCCTCTGTACCTACCCATAAAAGGAGGAAGATAATAGCATCTACCCCATGAGACTGTCATGAGCATCAAATGAGAGAGTATATTTAATGCAGTTAAAACAGTATCATCTTGAGAGTAACTGCCATGACTATTACCTGATAAGAGTGTCCTTGTTAAGCTGGAGAGACAGTTCAGCAAGAGCACTGGCTGCTCTTCCAGAGGACCTGGGTTCAATTCCCAGCACCCGCAAGACAGCTCACAACTGTCTGTAACTCCAGTTCTAGGGGATCCGATACCCTTACACAGAGTCTATATAGGTAAAACACCAGCACACATCAAATAAATAAATAAATTAGCCTTTAAAAAAAAGATAGTCTTTGTTATTATTCATAATAAACTGAAACTCATGTTGCTGTTACATATTTCTATACCTGACATTCTTACTGCCCTCATGAAACAGACATAAGCACCGAAGTTAGAATGTTTAAAACTTAAAGAGAATCACAAATTGTCCAGGCCTAGGGTTTAAGGATAAAACTTAATTGTGAGATAATTTTCTGACTTCTTTGCCTTTGTTGGGGCCCTCTTTTTCAATCGTTGCAACTTCAGATCACTTATGAAAAATAGAATTATTTTACATTTGACTTGTTGAACCTCATAGGACTTTAAGATCCAAAGATTTTCCCACTATAAAATCAGGCAAGTCTAAGATCACATTAGAAAGATTTTATTTGTTTGCTTGTTTATTAACTTGAATGAGTATGTGTCCCTTTCAGATTCTTTATTAAAAAGATGTGTGATTTGTATGCAAGTTTCTTCACAACCTATTTGTATAGGAGTATTACTGTGACCTCCATCTTCACTTCGTTGTAGTGATTCATGAGGGGTTGCATGGTTTTGTATTCTCATCTAGTGGGAAAAAAAGAAAGAGAGAGAGAGAGAGAATCTTTTGGATCAAAGCAGGTGTGTTGAGGTTCACCAGAATAAATGAAAGCAGACCTAATGGAGAGACTTGTAGATTTACTTTAAGAAGAACTGTGTCCTCACTCTGGTGGTGACTGGTAGTGTACAGATGATGTACAGCCTGTCAGTAGCCTTCTCCCTTCCACCCACCTCTTGCTTTTCTGTGAATCATAAGAAAAATTAAATTCGTAGCTTTTCATCTCCTTTTTTCTTCAGCTATAAGATGTGTTATTTTTTTCCTATATCTAATTTTCAATTAAATGTTTAAATAACAAAATTGTAAACATTTAACGACTTAGATTTGGGACTTCCCATAATGGACAAGCTGAAGAATGTGCATTAACTTTGCACTTTCATTTCATCTGCTTTGTACATGAGTGTCAGCTGTAAAAACTGTTAAGTGTGCTGCTTTTGTGACAGACGTTTGTGCTATGGAATTTTTTTAAAGTTTGCTCTTTCTTTGTGTTAGGTTTTTTTTTTTTTTTTCCTTGAGAACTGACTAAAGCTTTGTTATTTCCATCTGCCATCCATTTTAAAACTGCTCCTCCCCTCTTGGTGGATTATAACCCTTACCCTAATTCTGCCTTTACACTTGTTCAGGATCACAATCTGCTAATACCATTGGTGGTAAGACTCTATAGACTTGATGTGCGCACCTGTTGTTTGCTCACCTGTTCTCATTCACAAGAATGAGGTCTATTCAGCAGAAATTCATATTCGATAATATTCCACCACTCTGTGACTGTACTGCAGCCAAAACTGCTCGTGAGTTCTCTTTGGCCTGTCTTTCTAATATCGTGAAGGCCCTAAAAAATTTAAATTATCCAAGTTGACTTTACAGATATAAATATTGAGAAGAGAGGGACCCATAGTAACATTTTTAAATTCGGCAACATGAAAAAAATAGTTATCTAACTTCAAGTTTTGCTTCTGGGACATTTCTGTTCCATACTCTTCTCTAGGGTGAGCATGCCCTTTTCTTCAATTCTGGTGACTCTGCTAGAGAAAGAGCCTCAGTATTTAATTTTAGGTATAAATGATTCCCAGTTATAGGTGATGGAAATATCCTAGTCTTCCGGGAGAAGAGAGGATATGCTTACATGAAATGAGTATTGCTAACTTCATTCCTTAAGGAGAGGGCATGCGTGTGTTTAAGTATCTAGAGATTGAACTTGCACACTTTTAATCAATTCAGTGAATGCAAAGTAATATGCTTCTAAACTGCACGTTTATGTCTGCTGAATAGACCCACATTTCATGGAGTTCTCTAGTCTTTCCTAACAGTACCTCCACCCACACAAATGTATTACTGGTTTTAACAGAATTCATACTGTATGTGCTCAGTTCATTATAGTTTCTATATCATTGCGAGTTTTCTCATAACTTCCATTGGCCTCGCTTGCATTGTGAGTTTGTGGCATGTTGGGTGTTTGGGTATTTTTGTGTGTATGTCTAGTTTAGATATTGCATGGAGAAAACAGATGCCTCAGATATCCTTCAAAGGAGAAAGAAACCAGATTTGAAGATTCTTCACCTGCAACATCATGAAACTTTTGAGTGAACGATCATTTTAAAGTAGATGAATAATTTCCCTATAATTTAGAAACCTTCTACTCAATAAGTAAATTTTTATTGTCACAAGAAGCACTGCTTTTTCATTTTATAATATTGCTATCCCCAGTGGAATATATTTTTTGTATGTGTGTGCTAATGACATTTAAGAACTAACCAAGAATATGAATTGGACTAAGTAAACCATGCCCAGAAAACATAACAATAAGGATCACAGCAGACCACTTCCAGTTTGCTCGTTATTTGTTAGCCTGCATAGAGTAGCGCAGTCAGGAGCTTTTAAAGCTTTTGTTTTTGAAAGTTCCCAAGAACTCGTTCAAGTTACTTTAAGACAGCTTGCTATAATTTAAAATGGCACCCTCTGTAAGGAGGATGAGACAGTCCTGAAATGCCTGCCTTGTACACAGTGCCCTTTTGACAGCCAGTGCTCATTCCCATTGGCATTTGACTCTTTAATCTGCTGGTTGGAAATGAGACACAATTGAGTAAGATTGTGCAGTATGAGCAGTGACTTACAGTGTAGTAAATGTGGGTAGCAAAGAGAAAACGTTTCCCCTGAAGATTTGTTTAAATGCAAGTTTAACTTTTCTATACTATTACCATTCAGTTAGATTGTATCTTTGAGCTGTCTGATCCATTTTTTTATTCAATGTACACATAAAAACACTTCAGTCAACCAAGTCATCCCCCTTAAAAAAGGTAGCCCGTGTGTTTCTAGTTTAAAAGTGGGTTTCTTCCCGAGAATGGTTGTACATCCCTACAATCCTAGCACTTAGGGGGTAAAAGCAGGAGGATCACTTCAAATTCTAGACCAACCTAAAGTAGTCAAAAATGCCCTCTCTAAAATGCATCTCTTAACGCTGCTTACTCCATACCCAGATCTCTGGGAGTTTTTCTGGCTCTCCCTCTTTATCTCCCTGACTACATCTCTGACTTCTTTGGCATTTCCCTGGGAGTTCTGGTCTACCCTTAGTACTTGAGTGTCCTAGAATGTGGCCAAGCAAGGGCTCTATGCCTTCAAATAGCAAAAAACAAAATTTTCTTTCCCAGCTGGCCCAGTTTTGTCAACATTTAATTTAAATTTAGTGCTTTTATGTGTTCTTTGATAATGTCATACTTTGTATACTATGTATCATGGTCATACAGTTTCCCTTACCTTTATTCCCAGTCCCTCTATCTTCCCCTTCCACCTTCATGTCCTTTTAAAAAAACATAAATAAATAACCGGCTGAGTCCTATTAATGCTACCAGCATGTGTGTGTGAGGAGGTGACCTACTAGGGTCCACACCATGGGAAAAGAAAATTGACTCTCCCTTCCCCAGTAGCCATCAACTGCCGAAAGCTCTTCAGGTATGGGTGGGGCCTCCTGAGCCCTTCCTCCATCGATGCTGGCCTATTAACTGGATGGATCAAGTGCAGGGCACCTAGGCTGCTGTGAGTTAGTGAATATAGTAGTTATGTCATGTCCCCAAACTACATTTCACAGCACTGCTTCCCTCACCCCTTACCTTCTTTCTCTAATGCCTTCTGCAATGTTTTCTGAACCTTATATGTCGGGGAGCTTAATAGAGAAATCCCATTTAGAGCTGAGCACTCAATGGTTGCTTATTCTAAGCTCTTTGGACAGTTAGGAGTCTCTGCATTAATCACTGCCCGCTGCAAAAAGAACCTCTCTGACCAGATTGGAAAACAGCACAGTTTTTAATTTTGTAAAATTTAAAAATATGAATAGCACCACCTGACCATGCCCAGAGATATTTCATAAGGCAAATTATTTTAAGAAAAAGCAAGTTGTCATTGTTATGTACACAGCACAAATAATAGTAGTAGTAGAATTTACATCCTTTTAAGTAGTAGTCGTAATAGAGTTTACATCCTTTTAAGTAATGCTTTCCACAGAGCATCTTAACCATATCAAACACAGTGTCAAATATGGGATCGCTCTGGGAATCTTTTTACTGTTGGTCCCAAAAATCCCAGTACTGGGGCTAGATAGATAGTTCAGTGGCTAAGAGCACACTGACTGCTTTTCCAGAGGACCTGGGTTCAATTCCCAGCACCCACATGGCAGCTCACAATTGTCTATAACTCCAAGATCTGACATCCTTACACAGATATACATGCAGGCAAAACACTAATACACATAAAATACAAAGAAATATTTTTTTTAAATCCCAGTAATGTTGCCATTATCAAACATAAGCTTGAGTAGTTTATTCTTCAGTGCTGGTATACGGAGTACATTTTCCCCAGCAGGTTACATTTGTTCATAAATCTTCCTCAGTTCATTTCTTTGCTCTTAGAACCTGACATACTACCACAGTTTTCTGGTCTTTTTGCGAGTTCCCATGGCATCAATGTTTGCATATTTTTATATGTGTTTCCTGTTTAGCTGGCAGCCGTTCTGGGTCTCCAGGAAGAGTTCTAACCACAACAGCCCTCTCTACTGTGAGCTCTGGTGCTCAACGAGTCCTGGTCAGTTCAGCTTCAGCACAGAAGAGAAGCAAGATACCAAGGAGCCAGGGCTGCAGCCGAGAGGCCAGCCCCTCTAGGCTTTCAGTGGGTAAGACTGGGTGCGAGCTGCCACCTTGGGCTCCCTTGAAAGTTCAAGGAGAATTAACGTGGAGGTTGCGGAAATGTAGGGTATGAATTGAATCTTGACGTGTGTGCACACGGGCACTCACACAGGCACATGTGGAGGTCGGAGGGCAACTTGTAGGAGTCGTTCTCTATCTCTACCAGTTCTGGGATCAAACTAAGAGAGATTGACAGGAGTGCCTGAGCCATCTTGATGACTTTTGTAATATTCAACGCTATGCATTTGCTTCATAAGATGACTTTAAAGTTGAAACTTGGCTCAGTGGGTAAAAGCACTTGCTGCTCTTTCATAGGACCTGAGTTTGGTTCCCACCATCCATGTTGGGCTGTTCACAACCACCTGTAACTCCAGTTCCAAGGATTCTGGCGCCATCTCCTGGCCTCTGTAGGGACTCACACGTGGCACACACTTAACACTCACAAACATGCACACATAAATAACTTTATTTTTTGCTGTTTGTTTCATTGTTGAACCATGGTTTCACTCTGTAGCCCTGGCTATCTTGGAACTCGCTCTGTAGACCAGGCTGGCCTCCAGCTCACAGAGATCCACCTGCCTCTGCTTCCCAAGTGCTGGGATTACAGGCGTGTGACAACACAGCTGGCTAAGTACTTTTTTTTAGGTTGTGAACTGTTGGGCATAGTGACTAAGCTTGGGGCAGAGGCAGAAGTATAGTGAATTTTAAGTCAGCCAGGGCTACATAGCAAGACTCTGTCTCTTACAAATTATTTTAAAGACAAAAATATTATGAAAAGTATTTATTTTGTTGTGAGTAAAGTTTGCTACCAGGACATAGTCTGCCGTGACCCACCTCTTCTTAGAGGACACTGAGTGCTGTGTATTGCAGAGTGTGGGAAGGAACATCTGGCTGCTTTGGTCTACAGTGAGGCCTTCCTAGGTGTTTTCCCAACAATTTCTGACTTTTTGTGTTTTTTTTTCAAGCTTTTATAAAAGAGCCATATTTTCTTCTCATATCCTTACTGACATTGTCCTCTCAGTAAGACTCATGATGGGTGGAACTTCTTGCCCTAGAGTTGCTCCTTCCTTTGTGTGGGTAGTGGCCTGGCCCTCGGGGAGTCCCCTTTCACTGCTTTCCCAGATTGCGGGAACTCATCCTTAGATCTCCTCATTTTTCTTGATTTACTCTTTTGCTTTGCCTCATACACTTTCTCAAATAAATTCCTCAGAAATTATGTTTAGGAGTCCAGGTTTTTGTCACTGCATAAGAATGTCTTTATTTAGTTAAGAGCTGGGGACTTCCTTCAGGAAATCTTCAGATTTGTAACACCAAGGGCTTCTGGGATTTCATCCTCACTAACTAGCTTCCTTTTGTTTTCCAGACATTACTTTAGATTCTTCTTATTCTTACTTTTTTTTTTTTTTCTTTCTGGTTTTTCCAGACAGAGTTTCCCTGTGTAGCTCTGGCTGTCCTGGAACTCACTCTGTAGACCAGGCTGGCCTCGAGCTCATAGATCCACCTAACTCTGCCTCCTTAGTACTGGGATTAAAGAGGTGCGTCACCACTGCCCAGTCTAGATTCTATATTATACCTTCAGTCAGTACTCAGATTTTTCTGGCACTTTTTTTCCCTGTATTTGTATTTCGAGTTTTTATTTATAAGGGGTCAAAAAAGATATGAATTGAAAGCTACATTGTGAGTTTGAGACTTGTCTGCTTCATGGGTCTAGACACTTGGTCTCAAAAGAGAAAAGAATAAACAAGTAATTTATTTTCAGTCCCAAAACCAACTTGTTATTAATCAGTTCTTGAAAAACTGAAACTATGTTTGGAAAGCCTAACTTCTGCCTTCTGTTTCCTCTTGCTGCTGCTGCGTGTCAGCCCGGAGCAGTCGTATTCCTCGACCCAGTGTGAGTCAAGGCTGTAGCCGGGAAGCCAGTCGAGAGAGCAGCAGGGACACGAGCCCAGTCCGCTCTTTCCAACCTCTTGGTAAGTGTCTGAGCAGGTGGGAGGCACACTGCTTTCCCAGGGAATGGGCTGTCAACTTCGGGAAACCTCCGTGTTCCTGGAATTCGGTGTTCTTCACCAGTGCTATCTTGGTCATTCTGAGGAGAGAGTCCAAGGATTGAATACATTGAGTCATGTGGCTAGCCTTTGTAACTTACCTTAAATGAGCAAGTCAATCATAAATGGATTCCTGTCACAATCAAGTCAGTGTTACCTAGATAGAAACTCAGAATATCAAACTTAATTTCTGTACTAGGAAGGTTGAGTCAAGATCATAAATGAAACCAACCTGGCTTACATACTTCTCTTTAAGAAGACGAGAAAAGGAAGTTTGAATTCAAAACCTAGAGAATTAGAACATGTTTTAAATATTAATTTACTTTCAAGTGAAGTACGGACTAGTTTGATTAAATAAATTTTATACCTTTTTAACAGAAAAAGTGACTTCAACTTAGGTCATTTAATATAGTCTTCTAGAAAGACAGCCACAAAATAACATGAACTTCTCATCATAGGGAAGGATTGACATTTTATAGTGTCTTATATATATTTTTTTTTTTTTTTTGGTTTTTCGAGACAGGGTTTCTCTGTGTAGCTTTGCGCCTTTCCTGGAACTCGCTTTGGAGACCAGACTGGCCTCGAACTCACAGAGATCCGCCTGGCTCTGCCTCCCGAGTGCTGGGATTAAAGGCGTGCGCCACCACCGCCCGGCTAGTGTCTTATATTTTAATTACCATGTAGCTAATGTTGTGTCACTGAAATGAAACTTATTTCTGATTATACAATGTCTTGTATCTTTGATTGTAATACTGTATTTGCCACCATTATAAAAGTATTAAATGATTTTTAAGGCCTTAATATTTCCAGGATAACTGGAGAAGCAGAATATTTTGCTTTGAGGATGTTTGAATTTTTTCTCTCTACCTTTTCATGCGTGGATCTCCTTTTCTGTACATTTAAGAGTAATAGTGTATGTAAGAATTAGGAACGTTTGGAAGTTTGTATACAACAACAAAATACTTGAAAGGCAATACTGGGCCCACAGCAAGTATTCAGTTACCATGGCCACTTCCCTTCCATCACCATGCTATGACTGTTCTTTTCCTCCCTCAGCTTACCCTAAAAGCAGTTCACTACACTTCGGTGTCAGGGTGCTCAGACTTGAATGATATATGCATTTATATAATGTTAATAGTGTACTGAAAGGAAATGTGTCGGGAAGAAACCAAATGTGTTTCTGTACATCTTAAGCTTGCACAATAATTTAAGATTGCAGAAAATGTATAACCAAGTACTTCAGTTTTTTTTTAAAAAAAAAAAAAGGTAAGCATGGAGCTCGAGAGATGGTCAGAGGTTAGGGTACTGGCTGTTCCTCCAGAGGACCCAGGTTCAGCTCCTAGACCCTTCCTGATGACTATTACTGTCTGTAACTCTAGTTCCTGGGGTCCAGCACCACCTTCTGTCCAGCAAGGGTACCAGGTACACAGGCATAGATGCAGGCAAACATCTGTACGTGGAATATTAAATAAAATATCAGGAAGCCAGAGAGAGAGAGAGAAGACAAAATGACCAGCATGGTTAGTTGGGCACAGTGACACACACCTGAAATCCCAGCAGTCCGGGAGGCTAGGCATTGGAAGTTTGAGGTCAGCCTGCAACATAGCAAAATACTCTTTCAAAAACAAGAACAACAACAAAAACTATAACTATGATTAATAATCCAGTTTTTTAAAGAAATGTGTGGTGCTGGGAATTGAATGTCGGACCTTCCACATTCTAGATAAGAGTTCTGCCACTGAGCTATATCCTCTACTCTAAAAAGCACTTTTCTAAGGGTGTGTGTGTGTGTGTGTGTGTGTGTGTGACCAACTTATATAGCTCAGGCTGGCCTTAAGCTAGCTATGTGGCTAAGGCTTGCTTTGAATGCCTGATCCTCCTACCTTAACTTTCTGAGTCCTGGGGTTACAGGATTATGCCACCATACCTAGCTAGGCCATTAATATTCTAGATTAATTTAAAAGCTTCCATTTGACAAGTTACTTAGATTTATTATTACAGGCAACTATTTCCTGATTCTCAATAAACTTTCTATTTAGGATAAAGATGCTAAAAGATTTTTTCAGTCTCTAGGTCAGTTTTCAGGAATGCTTCTGTAATCTCTTTATTTACATAAAAGTAGTGCACAGCACCCCATGTGGTGGCATATGCTGAATCCCTGCATTCAGGAGGCTGATTATCCTGTTTGTTTCACAGGGGTAGCAACCCAAAGGTTAGGCCATTCTCGCCATTCCCATTTTCTGTACCCTGTAGTCCTTCCTACACATGCTGACTTGATGGAATCTTTTTGTCCTCTGTGACTTTGAATAGTTATACTCAACACATAGATTCTATAACTTATCTCATGGTACCGGTAGCACAAGGCCAGTGTGAAGCTTTGAAAATACAAGAAATCATAGCTGAGCAAAGTTCCACCTCTTTGGAACTTACCCCTTCCGATTCCATTTATTTCAGGAACCAAGAATTAAGAAGAGTGTTCTGTATTATAACCATGGACATGATACCTCTTCTGTATATTGTAGCCCCACCCACATGACACCTCTTACTTAGGTAAACTGTAACCATGGGTGTGATGCCTTACTTATCTGTCTTGTAGCCACAGGTGTGAAACTGCCGACTTACTGTCTGAGACCAAAGGACTGTTGACTCCTGAAAAGTTTTCAGATTTTCAGCCACGAGGCATTTCCATATCATGACTCAATTCTTCACCATATTAGACTATTCCCTTACATAATATTAAAGCTGGGTAGTAGGGTTATCTACTGGCTTGTTAGTACTGGCCTTCAGTACTTAGTAGCTGTTTGTGCACTATTCTCTGTCTAATCCTTCTTTCCTTCAGTCTTTTTGATGAATTTACTGTTTTATGAAGCCCATCCTGTAGGAAAGGCAAAAGTGATTCCTGTTACAAAAAATAGTTAGCAGCTCTCACTAATGCAGCTGAGGAGCATGAATTTAAAATGAAAGCTATGTATTTCATTAAACATTGAAATATATTTATGTGGTTGTTTATTTCAGGATGTAAGACAAGAATCAGCTTCATGTACTGTCAAAATCTGAACAGAAGTCTAAAATGCCAAAGTGTGATAAGTTTAGGTTATAAGTGGTATTTTGGGGGATTGGTTACAGATTTTTAAGGGGTTTTATTAGGTTATTGATGCTTTTTTTGATGCTCAAAAGCTTCCATTTTTCAATAGTCCATTACCAAATGCAGATGTAATAGTCTATGGACTATTATGAATAAAATGCACATTAACGTAAGTGAAGTCAATGATTTTTGAATAATCTGAACGTTTTCTGTGTACTTTCTGAAAACAAAGGTCTTGAAAGAATACAGATCCTGAGTTATAGCACTTTCAGGTGTGGTTTTCATCACATAAATCAGCCTCTGTGCTCTAATTCCCCATCTGTCTTAGTCTGTCCAGCCTGCTATAACATGCTCTAGACTCAGTACTTTGAAGTGACCAGGGTTTATTCTCACAGTTCTGGAGGCTGGGATGTCCAAGATGAAGGTACCATCCATTGTCTGCTGAGGGCCCTTCTGGCTCATGGATCTTGTGGTGATGTCCTCTGTAGAAGGAACTGCTTAGTTCTCTGGAGTCTCCTTTATGAGTACCTTGCTCTCATGACCAGATTGTCTTTTAGAGACACCACTTACCTTTTAATATTTGGGGTCAGGATTTCAACATAGGAATGGAAAGGCACAAAAATTCAGACCTATAAAATTGAAATACTAACTCTCACTGAGTATTCGAGAGTAAAGGAGATAAGATATTATTAGTTGCCATAGTGGTTTTTTTTTTTACTACAAGTGTTTGTTTTTTGTTTTGTTTTCATGCTTGTACTTTTGACATTTCCCTCCATTTGAATACTTGCCTTTTTTTGTCTTCTACAGGCCTGTGTCTGTCCACTTAGGTACAATTTGTATGTGTGTCAGGGTTGATCTTGCAATACTAGTTAATGTTCATTTGCCATATGTGGCGATACTCTGATCGTTAACTATAAAGAGTAACACCACTGTTAACTAACTCTCCTTGCCGACAGTAGTGCTGCCACTATTCCTTGTTTCTGTGGTGATAGATGAGGTTTGTATGGTCCTGTTATTCCAGCCTCCAGACACCATTCCAGATCCACTGGTGCCCTCTACGCCCCCGATGTGTATGGGGCCTCAGGTGAAGGATGAGTACATTTTCACTGTCATCTCTGCATTCATCTCAGATTTGTCCTTTTCCGTTTTTTATCACATAATATTCATTTTAAAGTTAATTTGTGTTATTTAAGTTTAATTTATTAGAGAATAAATCACTTGGTTTTCTTCCCCCAAGTAACTATCCTCCCTTTAGCAACCTTAGCATTTTCTAACTGGCAGATGGGCATTGCTTTTTGTTGGTTGGTTGGTTGGTTGGTTTTTTCTTTTCTTTCCCCCTTTTTTTTTGGTATAACGTGTCATTTTTAAATATAGAATTGTTTTATGTTCTCAGTTATGTACTTCATCTTTATATATGTGTGTTAAAAAAAAAAAACCAAAATGGTGGATGAAGTGTTTTAATTGTAAACAGAGGTATGCAAAACAGTTGGTGGGCAGGTGAGAATTCATCTCTTGTTTGTCTATACATGTCAGACCATTGGGCACATAGTAGTCACTTAATGGTTATCCAACAGTCTGTTTTAGCTAAAGAATAAAATCAGTTATTCTGAAGGAGAGATTATAATTGGAGCCTTTCTTGTGGTGAGTTGCTGGTGTGACTTCGTAGCTCTGGGTTACTTTATGGTTTGCTTCATTTGGGGAGCCTTGCCTGTACTGGCAGAGCCATGGTCTCCCTGTTCTACCAAGTAAACAGTGGTTCTTTAAATTTGTTTCTAATTTGTCAATAATTTTGATTGCTTTTTCCCTTTCACTTGACCAAAACCTCATTGTGCCCAGAAAAATACAATATTGCTTTTAAAATGCTTTGTCCCATTGGTTTTTTTTTCCTTTCCCCTTATTAAGAGTTAAATCCCACCCACAACCCCTTGCATTATTACATTTGTGACTGTCTGATAGCTGTTTTCCTTCTTTGTCTGGTGAATTAGGTCCAGGATATGGGATCAGCCAGTCAAGCCGATTGTCATCCTCTGTCAGTGCCATGCGAGTCCTGAACACAGGCTCCGACGTGGAGGAAGCGGTCGCTGATGCCTTGGTACTTTTCTCCATCTTCCTGTCCATGTAGATGTTCCTAGTCAATAAAGCCTGTATGTGAGAGAGCCTTCCCTGTGTGGGAGAAGGAATGAGAAATTCTAGATTAAACCTAAGAAGACAAAATGTAGACAGTATAAGTAGCAGAGTAATACATTAATGATCAAGCCTTACTAATATTCAGAATTTTAAGCCAGATCAGTAATCTTAAATGGGTATCAGGAACAAAAAATCTTGATGTTTTTAATAATAGCAGTATCATGTTTAATGCACTGTGATCTACTGACTGCATGGCAAATAGATCAGTACATTTGTATGTATACTTACAAACATGTAATTTCAAGGTTATCTTCACCTTGAGTTTGTAGGGGTTTGCTTTGTTTTGGAGACAGGCTTTCACTGTGCTGTCTTGGCTGTCCAGGAGCTCTCTATGTAGACCCTGCTGACCTTGAACTCACAGAGTTCCACCTGCATTGGCCTCCTGAGTGCTAAGATTAAAGGCATGTACCACCATGCCTGGACTGATTATTTATTTAAGATGTTTTCCTGGTTCTTTATGCTCCACATATTTAAAAATGAGCATTTAAAACACTGCAGGATTGGGGTATTTGTAGGAAGAATGCTGTGTACTATATGTATGTATACATATATATAAACACTGTTCTTATGTAAAATTATGAAGACTTGAAATGCTGGGTGGAATTTATTTGGTTATCTCCCCTAGTCAGTCCAATATGACTCTTTATCTTTCATATTATGGCTTACAATTAGGGTGTGGCTGAATGGTAGAAAAACTGACCTAGCATGCATAATGCCATGGGTTCAGTTCTTAACACTCAAAACAGGGTGACTCAAATAATGATGATAGGAATCCTCTGTTTCAAAATATGTATTCATTTTCTCTTTAAGAGCTATTAGGATTGGTACTGGCATTGGACTCAGAGCCTTGTTCATGCTGAATTTCTACCTGGAATTTATGGAAGGCCTTACCCTTGTGTTTGGTGGTTCCATCTGGTGCAGGAGCCTGTACATCCCAGGCGAGCAGCATACCACTGAGCTAGCACTCTGTGCCCCTCAGCTTAAAAAAAACCAACCAAACAAACAAACAAAAGCAGACCAATATTGTGAAAAAAATATTTTTAGTTGTAGATGTGAAAGACACATTTTTTAAATATTCATTGGTAATAGCTGTGATTTATTGCATATCATCAGACGTGATAATAACAATGTTGACTTTCTGTCTTTAACTCAAGCTGCGAGAGTTTTTAATATAATTAGAGGCTCTGTTCTTCTGAGTGTGGGATGTGTTGATCACATTTTCTGATGGCATTTAATCAATCAGATGTTTTAAGGTTTTTTTGTTTTTGTTTTTTGGTTTTGGGTTTTCAAGACAGGATTTCCCCATGTAACAGCCCTGGCTGTCCTGTAACTCGCTCTGTAGACCAGACTGGTCTCAAACTCCCAAGTGCTAGAATGAAAGGCAAGCGTCACTACCTCCTGGCTTAAGTTTTTATTATGCCTTATTCTGTTTCCCAAATGATGTTTTCCAGGTTGCTTTTTTTTTTAAGTTTAATGATTTGCCATTTAACTTTTGCTTGCATAGTTTTAGGGATTGACTTGGTTATTCTTGAGTTGCTGTTTATACAAGCAAGAAAGATGATAGCTTCAAGTTATGTGGAAATATTTAACCAAAAAGTTGTTCTAAAATTTATTTTTATATATATGGATATTTTGCCTGAATGTCTATCTTTGCACCATCTGCGTGCCTGGTACCAGTGGAGGTCAGAAGAGGCAGGCATCAGAATCCCTGAAACTGGAGTTACAGATGGTTGTGAGCTTCCATGTAGAAGCTGGGAATTGAACCCAGGACCTCTGGAAGAGCAGCCAGTGCTCTTAATCCCTGAGCTATCTCTCCAGCCCTTTTTTTTTTTTTTTTTTTTTTCCCATTGAGACGAGTTCTCAGTGTGCGGTTCTGGCTGACCTGAAACTCACTATATAGACCAGGTGAACCTCATCATTTGCATAGCACAGATGTAACTATCAAGTTAATGGAAAATTTCCAACTACTAAACCAAATTTGTACCTGGAGAAATAAAGTCTAATTTAGAAGTGGCAAAAGGGCTATAAATAGTAAGAATACTTTGAATTTCTTTAGGAAACTGTTGATAGAAGTATTTTTGTAGTTTAGGTGTTTCTTTTTTAATTAAAGGATACTGACAAGATTAAAGATACAACCTGATTAAACAGTTCTTTGTTATTTGAATGTTATAAAACTGAATATTTCTGATCGTGGGCGTTGTTAATGCCAAGTTCACTGTGCTGTTTAGCAAAATGTTCTTCATTATTTTCAATTTCTCTCTTTAAAAATTGGCTGCTCTCAGCTCTTAGGAGACATACGGACTAAGGTATAGACATCACTATTTTCTGACATCTTATGATATCATAACTTTTTTTCTCTCCTTCATCAATTTAACAGATAATAGTCATCTATAAAAAATTAAAGTGGAAGTAATAAAACCCTTAGCTGTCCATCTGTTATTCTGTCACTGTGATTGTCTATGGGGGATACTGACTGAACACAGTGTTTGGGGAAGGTGCCACTTTTTTTATACATGAGGTGAGCTGTTTATACTGGAGTCTTTCATAGAACTGTCCTGGAGCCCACCTGAATAGACACTGTCGTTCTGAATTGAGTTAGTTAGTGTCTGTAGGTCGGTATGAGAGAGTTAGTAATGGCAGCAGCTTTGGAAATCTTTTGATTATTTATGTTAAGATAGTGTATCTTTAAGATTTTAACATCTGTAGATGCTTGGGAATTTTGCGTTCCTGCTACACTTAGTGTGTTTCGTGGCAGTAGCTCCCCTTCTCCCCAGCCAAACCCAAGTATCAGAGCACATACTTTTTTTTTTTTTTTTTTCTAATTTCTACAGGAAAATCTCAAACGAGCAGTTTACTCTACCTCATGCCACTTTTAATATGAAAGGAATAATGGGCAGTTATATAAATTATGGACCTTACAGTCAAGAAATGAAAGGAACCTCGACTGGTTTCTCTTGCAGAATAAGCTACAGGACATAGATTACATTGGGAAAACTCTAGGGACATAAAAGCATCTTGCTTCCTAAAAGTCTTAGTGAGCATAACACTTTCTCATTGTATTTTACTTCTCTTGAAAGCATAAAGGTTAGAACAAGGGGGAAATGGCAAGATAAATAGAAAAGAAGAGATACATAGACAGGAAAGAGCATGGTATTTTACATGAGAAAATCCTGGTTCTACTCCTCTCAAAAGGTGGTATTTTCTTCTTATCAACTCCTACTTGTAGTACACTTTGTATTTACAGTCTGTTCTTGCTTTTCCATTCTAAGGAGAAAGCCTATACTTGTGAGCATCTCCCACTTGACATGACTGAGCTTGCACATAGTCATCTTCTCCTGTACTACTCTCATAGTTAAACAGTTCATGTTCTACTAACTTCTAAAGTCCTTCCTGAACAAAAACTAAATATTGACATTTTATCTTTACAATGGTTAGCAGCATGCCCTCCACTGATCTAAGACAGAAATCAGTCTTTTTGTGTTGAATAAACACTGTGAACTACCCATCTGTTTGTAACTACTGCTAATGTAGTTCTTGATATGTAACAGAAAAAACCTGCTCGAAGAAGATATGAGTCATATGGAATGCACTCAGATGATGATGCCAACAGCGATGCTTCTAGCGCGTGTTCAGAACGCTCCTATAGTTCTCGAAATGGTAGTATTCCTACCTACATGAGACAGACAGAAGACGTGGCAGAAGTCCTCAACAGATGTGCTAGCTCCAATTGGTCAGAAAGGAAAGAAGGTCTCCTGGGTCTGCAGAACTTGTTAAAAAACCAGAGAACGCTAAGGTGAGAAGTGTCATGAAAGACTTTTTCAAGCAGGCTAGCACCTTTTGACTTGATTTTGTGAAATGTGTCAGAAATTGTGTTAAAGGTTTTCCCAAGCCTTTAGGGCCATTAGTATCATAACTAAAACTGCTATAATTTTCTTGCTGTAATTAATGAATCATTTTAGAGGAAAACTTTCAGGTCTAAGAGGTGACTTACTAAGTGAAGTGCTTGTTATGCAAGTATGAGGACCTGAGTAGAGGATCCCCAGAAACCATGCGAAACTGGACACAGCAGTGCACTGTAATTCCAGGGTTCCTTTGGAAAGATGGAAGGTGGAGATAGGAGAACAGCTGGGAACTCACAGTCCAGCTGTTTGCAGCAGCAAAACAAGCGGCCCTGTCTCATACAGGTGGAAGGCACAAACTGGTGACAGAGGACCTCCACACATGACAGTGCACCACAGAGAGAGATTTAAAAAATAAATACCTTTTTAGCCAGGCATTGTGGCACACACCCCTAATGCCAGCACTCAGGAGGCAGAGGCAGGCAGATCTCTGAGTTTGAGGCCAGCCTGGTCTACTGAGTGAATTTTAGTACAGCCAGGGCTACACAGAGAAACCCTGTCTAGAAAAAAACAAAAAACAAACAAACAAACACCTTTTTATTCAAAACAGGTTAGGTCAATATGTTAGTAATTTTGGAATTCAGAATGAGTAAGATGTGATTGTAGAGTGGTAGAGTACTTTTCATTTTTTGTTTTTTGTTTGTTCGTTTTTTGAGATAGGGTTTCTTTGTGTAACAGCTCTGGCTGCACTGGAACTCACTCTGTAGACTAGGCTGGCCTCGAACCCACAGAGCCTCTGCCTCCCAAGTGCTGGGATTAAAGGTATACGCCACCACTGCCTGCCTTACAGTTCTTCTCTTAATGGTTTAGTTTGCTTCATTCTTATATCTTCTATTGTCCTTGTTGATGTGATGTTTTAAATCTATATAGTTGTTGACTCCTTAAGAACCCAACTTCAGGTTAGGCATGTAGGCATGTGCCTTTAATCTCAGTACTCTAGGAGGCAGAGGCAGTTGTATCTCTGAGCTTACAGCCAGATTGGTCTACATAGTGAGTTCAAGGCCAGCCAGGGAGACACTGTCCCCCAAAAAATCAGATTTGGATAATTCAAATTTGGTGTTAGTGTGATACAGATGTAGAAAGTTGTTTTCTCACTTGATAACAGTAATATTGATATTTTATATACTTTCTATTTGTACATTTTTAAATGTAGTAGAAATGCATACTTTAAATGTTTATTTTTTTGTACTACCTAAGATATTTTAAGGTACACATATCACATGTCATGACTCAGTGCAATTAATCATAATACCTAGAGTATTAGGTGCAACATGTCATTTTAATTGGAAAAGCGTGGGCAGTTTGGAAAAAGGTAGAACTTAAGAAAACATTGTAACATTTAATAAAATTCTTGCGTGGGTCCCCACACACAATTTGTTTCCTTACACATTCTGCTGATGAAATGTAGTTCTGCCCTCATTGCCGTCCTCATAAGTAGTGTGGGTTGCAGCAGAATTAGTACTACATTTCACAGCTGTACATTCATCTTGGCTGATAAATCCACAAATTTCTCAATTTTGAGGAATAATTAGTATAACCTTTTTGTTGTCATTATTAGTAAATTTAATTATTTGTGGGCTTACTTTTAAATAATGACTTCACCCTATAGCAAGATATTAATCAGCCTTTTTTACTTTTTATTTTTGGCAGTCGAGTTGAACTGAAAAGATTATGTGAAATTTTCACAAGAATGTTTGCTGATCCTCATGGCAAGGTATGTTGTAGTATTTAATATTATTTATTCCTATGGGGTATCCAAAAAAAGTAATAAAGTGATGAAGGAAACTATAAGCCATTGGTAGTGATATTTTCAAACATAATTTCAGTTTTTTTTATCCATTCATTGAAACTTCTCCAAAGGGGAGGGGGATACAGTTACAATCTCTTATGATTCAGACTAAGAATGCTATGCAGGCTGAATGGTTGCTTGGTGGGATCTGAATTTTTACCACTAGAAACAGAGGTTTAAAATGTTAGCTGTAAGGCTTGGCAGTGGTGTCACACACCTTTAATCTAAGCACTTGGGAGACAACAGCACGCTGATCTCTGAGTTCAAGGCCAGCCTTGTCTACAGAGTTGAGTTCCAGGACAACCAGAGCTTTTACGTACAGAAACTCTGTCTTGAAAAACCAAAAAACTTTTAAAAATAAACAAAATAAAATGTCAGCTCTGGGGCTGGAGAGACAGCTGAGTGGTTAAGAGCACCTGCTGCTCTTACAGAGGACCTAAGTTCAGTTCCCAGTATCCACATCAGGTGTCTCACAACCCTCTGTAACTCCAGCTGCAGGGGCTTGGACGCCTTTGCATGCACACACACACTCACACACACAAGTTAAAATAATAAAAATAAATCTTAGGAAAAAGTGTCAGCTCTGGTGGTCCACTCTTGTGATCTCAACACTGGAGTGAATGGTGAGGTGTATCCAGGAAGATCCCTGTGGCTAACTGGCCAGTCAGCTAGCCTGCATGGTGAGTGCCAGGCCTGCTAGTGAGAGATGTTGTCTAATAAACAGGTGAATGGTCCCTGAGAACAACACCTGAGGTTAGCCACTGGCCTCCACATACATGCTCATACACATGCATATACATGCTCATACACAAACATGTATGCATATACACACACATACAACAGAACATTTTGCTGTTTGTAAAGGATGTAATTGGAGTAAGTTGCAAATGTTTATAACATTTCATTTCAGCTTTCTTCTATGATAATTACAGCATTAATATAACCATTCTTATCTTGAAAGAAAAATATTGTAGAAAATTTGCTATTAGCAAAAACCATAAAGTAATGTTTGAACCATGAGAGAAATTCATCATACATTGGAAAAAATACATAAAAGCTTTCTGAGTATTTTCACTTTTTAATGTCCATCAAATATATTTAGACCTGGGCTTGGTGACACATTCTTGTAATCCCAGTACTTGGGAGATGAAGGCAAGAAGATCATAAGTTCAAGACCAAGATCAAGCTACATAGTGAATTTAAGGACAACCTAGGCTACTTGAGACCCTGTCTCAAAAATACGTGTTTAATGAAGTATGTATAGTCATCGTGTGCTCTGTGAAATGTTGGCTTCCCTGACACGCACCATTGTAAATGTGCTGTAGCCTTGCATGGCGTGGGTACCAGAACTCAAGAGTAGTGGTGACGAGGAAATGAAGAAATTGCAGATAGACAGACAAAAGTACAGGGAAGTTAGGACCAGGTGAGCTGGGTTGGAATGGGAAAAGCTGCCCTGGAAGCTCAGTGTGTTTGGTATATACAGCTGAACAGGGAGACAGGGTCATTGCATACAGTGAACAGAGAGACAGGGTCATTGCATACAGTGAACAGGGAGGCAGCGTTTATCGTATACAGCTGAACAGGGAGACAGGGTCATTGCATACAGTGAACAGGGAGGCAGGGTCATTGCATACAGTGAACAGGGAGGCAGCGTTTATAGTATACAGCTGAACAGGGAGGCCAACTTAGCTGATCTTGGTAGAAGTAATCTCTGTTAGTGGAGCAATCTTAGACTGTAAACATCTGGAGGGAAAAAGCTGCATTGGACATTCTCTCCACACTGTCAGCATTTGCACGTATGGAAGCCTGGCATGGGCCTTTGACACCTCTAAGCCCACCCTGTGGCATACTTCCTCCAACAGGGACACAACTCCTACTCTTTCTGATCCTTTCAAAGAGTTCCACTTCCTGGTGACCAAGCATTCAAATATATGAGCCTATGGGGGTCATTCTTACACAAACCACCACACCATTTCTATATTACTGTTGCTACCACTAATGACTTCAATAGTGCTTACCTTAATGGAAACATTTCTATACATTGTAAACATTAAATTTTGATCATTTCAATTGACAATATAAGCCAAAGAATGAGACCATATCCTGAATGTATCTTTGTTTTTATTAAGCAGCATTTTTATTTATAGGATGTTCAACTTTGAAAATACAATTGTTAAACATCTTCAAAAGTGATAGAATTATAATGTTGCTACTACCAAGGCCAAATTATTTCATAGGGTTATAATTTGTGGCTCTTCCTTTGACAGTAGTAACAGTTTCAATTTTAATATCATCACAGGATCTTTGCAATGATGAAGAGAAACATTTTCTAAATGACCAAATAGGTGGGTCTGCAAAATGTCTCATTGACTAAAGGTGCTTACTGCCAAGCCTGACAATCTGAATTTGATTCCTAGGACCCAAATGACAGAAGCAAAAAAATGACTTTCTATTGTCCTATATCTCTACATGTGATCTGTGTCATGTAACTAACCCCCATGTACAAATAAAGAAATAAGTAGTAGTAATTGTTTTAAAGATCAAAGAGAAGAGCAGAGTTTGACACTGGTTAGGGAAGTGAACTGATCATAATGTGCAGAACTGGCTCCACACCCCTAGAATTGATCGGAAGGGTCACCTATGGGCTTTTGTCTTAGGATTTTATAATATAGAGTTATCACTTTTTTAAATCAGTTTATTATTTTATGTGTATGAGTGTTATTTGCCTGCATGCATGTGTGTGCACCAGGGGTGTGCCTAGTGCTCACTGAGTTCAGAAGGTGTCAAATGTCCTGGAACTACCATTATAGGTGGTTATGAGCCTCCATGTGGCTACTGGGAATTGAACCCAGTCCCTCTGCAAGAGCAACAAGTGCTTTTAGCCACTGAACCAATTCTATCCCCAACATACAATTCTCAAAGATCCATCTGCCTTCACTTCAAAGTTTTTTGAGACAGAATATTTATGTATATCCCTAGCTGTTCTGGAACTGGCTCTGTATACCAGGCTAGCCTTGAACTCACAGAGATCAGGCTGCCTCTGTGCTGAGATTAAAGGCCATGCACCACCACCACCCAGAAGAAGGTTTTTATTTTTGTTTGATCATTTTATATTAGCTCTGCTAGTAATGTAATTCATTCAGAATAAATTGGACATATAACCACATTGTGCTGAGTGAAAAATACTGGGATTTAATTTGTGGTTTTTTTTATTATGTCATATAATAGATATGCCTCTCCCTTTCAGTATATCTATAGAGTGTCTAGGATCCCTCCTTTTTTTGACACCATCTTTTCTGTAACAATATTTATAATTATTTTATTTTATGTGTATGAGTGTTCAGCTACATGTCTACATGTGCAAGCCTGGTGCCAAAAGAGCTCTGAAACTACCATGTGTGTCGTGGAAATCGAACATGGGTCTTCTAGAAGAGTAGCCAATGCTTTGGTGGTAGTGGTGGCAGTGGGTTTTTGCTGTTTGTTTCTTGAGATAGGATCTCACTATGTAGCCTTGGTTGGCCCCTGCCTCTGTCTCAAGTGCTGGGATTAAAGGTGTGCACCACCAGACCCAGTTTATAGTCAGTGCTCTTAAACTACTGAGCCCCAGGGGCTGGAGATCATGAAGGTTAACTGACTGAAGGTTAGGAGTTTTGAAGGGGGAAATACAGCACCACTACCCCTGTGTCCTGCTGTCTCCACATCTGGCCCATATTCTTCTCTCAGTGGTGACTCATAATCCTCCTCCTCTTGGTTCTTATATCAAACATTCTGTCTTCTAAAACCCCCAACCACATTTATCTCCCCACCTCTCTCTTCTGCACAGATGTCAGCCCTCAAGCAGGAACCATATTTCCTGCCTCTGACCATCTTCCTTGCTGCTGAAATAGAAGAAGCTCTCACCTTGGAACTATTGTTCCATACAAACATGTGTACCCTGTCTCTTGCTGTATCAGTGGTTCTCAACCTTCTAATGTTGTGATCCTTTAACACAGCTCCTCATGTTGTGGTGACCCCAACCATAAAATTATTTTTGTTTCTACTTTGTAACTGTAATTTGGCTGCCGTTATGAATCATAATGTAAATATCTGTTTTCTCGTGGTCTTAGGTGACTCCTCAAAAGGGTTGCAACCCACAGGTTGAGAACCACTGTGCTATATGGTCTCATCTACTTGGCTTTTCGGGAATCTCTTGCAAATTCCAGCTTACTGTTTTATAACTAGAGTTTTCCTGCCTGGCCCACAGTCAGGATAAGTCTCTCTCACCTGCCAGTCCCACAGCCGCTCAGACCCGACCAAATAAACACAGAGACTTATATTGCTTACAAACTGTATGGCCGTGGCAGGCTTCTTGCTAACTGTTCTTACAGCTTAAATTAACCCATTTCTATAAATCTATACCTTGCCACGTGGCTCGTGGCTTACGGCATCTTCACATGCTGTTTGTCATCGTGGCGGCTGGCAGTGTCTCCCTGAGTCAGCCTTCCACTTCCCAGCTTTATTCTCCTCCTTGTCCCTCCTATACTTCCTGCCTAGCCACTGGCCAATCAGTGATTTATTTATTGACCAATCAGCAACACACTTGACATACAGACCATCCCACAGCACTGTTTGACCCTGTTTTTGTGTTATTCAACTTCATTTTGAATCTCTTTGTATTTGGAGGTACTTTTTCTATCATTTAATGAATGGGTAGGATAGGAAAAATGGTAATTTCTTCTGTGCTGAATCCCTCACTCCCTTGTGCCCATTTCTTTTACTCTCACAGCCTTTTTCTGCCTGTTTTATTGATGTTGCTGGTAGAATGTTATACATAGATCCTCCTTTCACATTATACTTTGTTTATTATTTAATTTGCGTGTGTGTTGTCTTCCTATGTAGACTAGCTGACCTGGAACTCTTCTATAAATCAAGCTGGCCTTGAACTCAGAACTCACAGAGATCCTCCTGCCTCTGCTTCTTGGTTATTGAGATTAAAGGTGTGGGCCACCACATAATACCTAATGTAAAATACATTGTAACTGATTGTAAAATTGTATTATTTAGAAAATTATAGGGGAAATGTGCAAGGTTATAAATGCAAAGTTTTTTTCCAAATATTTTCAGCATATGGTTGGTTAAAGCACAGGTACAGAATCCTGAGATACAAAGGACTGACTCTGTCCTCAACCTTCTTGTGCTTCTTGATCTCATTGTATTATAAATACCACCATTTGACTACTCAACTTAGGAATTTGCATTACTATGAAAATACTAGTCCTTTTGATTCTGCCTCTGAATGTCTCTCTGATCTCACTGCTAATTCAAAGTAATCTTTTTACCAATTGCACATACACATACATACACACACACACACACACACACACACACACACACACACACACACACCGCCTATACCTAAATTAGCTGCCACATTGTGTGCAACCATCTTTTTTTTATGTTTTATAAAATCTTTATTGACAAATCACATAGTATACAATTTGCCTGTTTGCACAGTTAGATAGACTTTAGTCCAGCATCCTCATAGGCCCATAACACCATCACCACTTTCTATTTTAGAATATCACTGTCTTCAATTTTATACACACATATAATGTATGGTGATTACATTCCGCCTTTTTTTTTTTTTTTCTTTTTTGGTTTTTTTCAAGACAGGGTTTCTCTGGCTGGCCTCGGAACTCACAGAGATCCGCCTGCTTCTGCCTCCCAAGTGCTGGAATTAAAGGTGTGCACCACCACCGCCCAGCTTCCACCTTATTTTTTTAAATGAACATAATATTTGCAATTGTTACCATTTCTAAGTTCACAATTCAGTGGCATGAATTACATTCAAGACATTAATTACACTCATGATATTCATTAATCACACTCATGATATTAATTACATGTGTGAGGCCCGAGTTCTATATACATCACCAAAAGAAAAAAGGGGAAACCTTTAAGAGGAGATTAGGCCTGAAGACCTTGCTCTCATGAATTAAGCGATGTCATTAGTGAGGAAGTAAATCTGTTATAACAGGGAGAGTTCGGTTCCTTTTCTCGCTCCTGTGCCCTCTGCTGTCTTCTGCCATGTGATGATGCTGCATGTGGTGATATGTTGTGGTGCCACCAGAAGGCCTGTGACAGACAGATGCTGGTGTGCAACCATCTTAAAATGTCCAAGCAAAACCTGATATTTTTGTTTATATTCCCTGTATTAGTCAGGGTTCTCTAGAGAAACAGAACTAATAGAATAATTCTGTATTAAAAGAGGATTTATTAGAATAGCTTACAGGCTGTGGTCCAGCTCATCCATCAATGGTTGTCTGACAGAAAGGCCAAGCATCAGTAGTTCTTCAGTCACCGAGGCTGGATGTCTCAGCTGGTCTTTAGTCCGTGTTGGATCCTGAAGTAGGGCTGCACTGCCAGTGAAGGAAGCCTCCAACAGGGTAGAGGGACTTAGCAGGGAGAGTGAGGACAAGCAAGCAAACAGCAAAAACTTCTCTCCATGTCCATTTATGTAGGCTGCCACCAGAAGGTGTGGCCCAGACTTAGGACAGGTCTTCTGACCTCAAAAAATCCAGTCCAGAAACGCCCCCACAGGTGTGCCCAGCTACTTGGGTCTTAGTTAATTCCATGTGTAGCCAGGTTGACAACTAGGTTAGCCATCACACCTCCTTCCTCACTCTCAGCCTAAATCTTACCTTCTTCCCTAACTATGCTGTGCAGTTTTCTTTATAGCTTGAGATGTGCCATTTGGGACAGTTCTCTTTCTTTCCCAAACTGCATCCTCAGGGCTCTGCATAATGATGCCTCTCCTTCAAGCCTGGGTTAGGTGGCCTTTCTGGGTTGGACTGTCTTATCTATAACTCGGGTTTTGGTTTTTTGTTTTTGTTTTTGTTTTGTTTTGCAGGATTGCAGGGTGGAAACTGTGTAAAACCTCATAAAGGCACTTGGGAGATACCATGTGTCATGACATGGATGGCGAGTTGCCCGGTGTGCTTTTAAATTTAGATCAGTGTTTCAGTCTGTCTGTGAACATTAGACAGTAGTAGCTGCCTTGAGAATGAAGGTTTTTTTTTGCTTTTGTCTGATTTGATTGAGACCACTTGTTGACTCAAGCAGAAACAGGACACTTCAAGAACAAGGTTATAAGCAACAGCCCATGCTTTTCCAGCTAGGATTACTGATTTCAGCTCCCAGAACATTTCCCTTAATATGTTTAGACAAAGGATTTGGACCAGCCAACATGCCAGGCATGCTCTAGTGTGCTGTGAGACATCCCAGAAAAGGAAGGACTAGAAAAGACCCCTTTAGTTGAAATGGATGCAGGACTTTCCCCGGGACTCAGATAATGTGGCAAGTATAGTTTGCAAGTGGAGATCATTTGATGTCTTTCTACAGATTGATAAGTTAGCCTTATTTCGTGTATTATTCCCCCCAGCATCTATCATGGATTGGTTCCAGGACCTGCAGATGCTAAGATCTTGTTTAAGGGTGATTGAAGAAAAACGAAGTATGCGTGTGTTCAGTACAAAGGCAGTTTCTTCCCTGAGATGTTTTCAGTCCACGTTAGGTTGAATCCTCGGGTCATGGAATCTGCAAATACAGAGAGCTACCTGTGCAGTATGAGAATAAGTGATCTAACTGTGAGGAGGTCACCGGGTATCATTTAAAGATTTTTGATAGTTTTACATAAGAACTTTACAACACAATAGTAGCAAATAGTGGTGTTAGTTCTATTCTATATGCAGTACTTGGTAGCAATGTGTGCCTTAGCTTGTTAATCTGTACAACAGCTTATAATAATATCCAACATGTAAGGTTTGGTGATGATTCAGTTAAAATATGTGAAGTTTTAAGATTAGATCTCTTGTATGGTTCTAGAAGTTTTAGAACAACAAATGTTTTTAGAGACTGCTTTCCCAATTTTATTTAGGTGTGAGTGGAGTGTCTCTATGAGTGGTTTATGCATATGTCTTCCTGGTGTATGTATGTGTGTGTATGCACAAGTATGCTTGTGTGCAAGTTCATATGCCTGTGTGTATGCAGAGATGCCTAAGGAGGATATCTGGTATCCTCATCTGTCTATGCCTTATTTCTTTGAGGCAGAGCCTCTTCCTAAATTTGGAGTTTGCGTATTTCAGCTAAGCTGGTAGCTGACAAGCACTGAAGATTCTCCTGTCCCCACCCCCACAGCAGTGGCATTACAGGTGAATGCAAGACCACACCCAGCTTGTTACATGAGTGCTGGGATCAGAATTCAGGTCCTCATGGTGAACCGCTTTGGCCCCCAAGTTTTTATTTTTACTGTTGTGGACCCATCTTATGCCCCCTCTCCCAACTCCCTAATATAGGTGATACCATGTACTAAAAGTTAACTGTGTGGTTTCAGCATTTAACTATAATGGAACTCTTTGGAAAGTGCCATCTTCACTGGGGTGTGTGTCATGAACTGGCAGCTTAAATTTTCGAGTTGGGCCTTTGGGCCTTGGACTTCTGTAGAAAACACCATGTTACTGCTGTACTAGTTGAGTGTCTTCTGTCAGATCAGGTAGCTGCTCAATAGTCTTTGGAGCAGGCGGTGGAATTACCCATGGAATGTGAAGTGTGATAGGAATACTTGTATTTACTTGCATACAATAATTTTGTTCAAAACTTCACAGAAATCATCCAACTTATGAAGGGGAAGAAGATGGGGAAAAAATTCTAGACAGTGTGGTTTGGAACCAAATGTTGACACTGTTGATAAACGGAAGTGAAGTTCTGTTCATCTTTTTATCTAAAAGTTAAGCCTCAAGAACAGTGGAATGTACAACAAAAAAGTATTTGTAATGGGCTGTGAGTTCGATGCCAGCCTAATCTACAGTGAGTTCCAAGATCGCCAAGGCTACATAGTGAGAACTTGTCGAGAGAGACAGAGAGAGGGAGAGATAAAAAATTTTAGGGAGCAAGAAGAAAATCTTTGTTTTCCTGTTTCTTAAATTTCCTTGACAAAGAAATAAATGAGACATGCAGAGAAATCATGTGTTCTTCTCCTGTGTTGTTCATTTAACTCTTGTTTTTAAAACTATTTTGAGTTTTTTCATAAAACTTTGAAAAACATTTGTCACTTTTATTTTCTTTAGTGTTTTTTTTTCTTCCATACAGGAACTTTGCATTGATGGCGACTAATTTGTGTGTTTTTCTTTTTTTCTTTTTTCCTTTTTGCATGCTGTCCCCTGTGTTGGAACTCTCAATAGAGAGTAAGTTGGTTCAATATTTGTTGAAAAGCTAACTTTGCTGCATGACTGTGGAATTAACCCATTTTCTCTGTTTTTCTCTCCTGAAGAGTTCGTGCAGTGTTGGAACCTTTGCAATCCACGACATGCTATTCGCGTTACGCAAACCTGTCATTCTGTTTGGAGATGTGCTTTTTAATCTACTAATTGATCTAATTTGATTATGTTCTTCTGTTTCAAATTTGATGGCTGGCACACCTAAAATAAAGCAGGTTTACATAAGAAGAGGCTGCCTCAATTGTAATAGTCTAAATACGTGATTCTTTCCTGAATAATTCCAGTTGTGAAATATCAGATTGATCCATTGGAAGTTTAAAATGATTCCCAAGCTTTAAGATTATTGAAAAAAAAAAAAACACAAAACTCTATCTTACCACCCCCCATTCTGTTAATATCATTCTGTAAAAGTAAGCAGTGATTATGAACTACTAATTCTAAACTTCAACTTGTGAAATACAATTTTTATTCCTTGCATTATATTAACATATACATTTCTCCTTTACTCATAGGTGAGGAAAGGAAAGAATATTGATTGACTTCTGAAATGAAATCTCTGTGGTAGGGAAATCACTTGGGAAAGGTTGTGTATCATTTCCAACATTAGGGCTGTGGTTATGCATATATGTGTGGGTATATGCATACATGTGGTCAGTATTGCCAGTGATGGGATATAATACGTGTTTTTAAGTATTATACAATACAGTGCTGTATGCAGTGGCCTGGGAGTCGTATCTCTGCATTTTAATTATGCTCCTTAACACTTTACCTAACCAGAAGAACTTTCTGTCTGGGACATTCAGAGAAGTCTCTGGAAGGAAAGAACAGTTGTAATTTAGGGTGAAGTGAGAGTGTAGATTCTGCAGCGCAGATTCTGAGTCAGGAGGATTGCCATTAAGTTGAGGCCATCCTGGACTACATAATAAAATCCCATCTTGGGACTAGAGAGTTAGCTCAGTTGGTAAATGCTTGCTGTGCATGTATAAGGGCCTGAGTTCAGTCCCAGAACCCATACTTGTAAAAAGCTGAGTCATGTGATGCATAGTCGCAATCTTAGTGCCAAGGAACAGAGGCAGGCAGGTCTCTTAGCCAGACAGCCTAGCCTGTTTGGTAGGCTTCAGGCCAGAAACTGTCTCAAAAGTAAAGTGGACAACACCTAAAAAATGACACCCAAGGTTGACCTCTGGCCTTTAAATATAGGTGTATACATGTGTGCTCATGTAAACATACAGTCAAATGACAGAGCCTGGGGTGGGTGGGCCTAGCAATACCTGCCTGTAATCCCAACACTAAATAGGTTGAATCAGAATTATCATGAATTCAAAGTCATCCTGGAATACATAGTGAGACCCTATCTCAAAAATAAAATACACATAAATATTCTGGGTAGAGTGATAACATAATTTGAGAAAAGCTTAAGTAGTAGCATGCATAGCTAGTCACATTACAAGTTCCAAATAGGTGATGGCACATACCTTTAATCCCAGCACTTGGTAGGCAAAAGCAAATGGATCTCTGTGAGTTCAAGGCCACCCTCATCTACATAGTGAGTTCCCAGCCAGCCAAGGATATGTACTAGGACCCTGTCTCAAACATATAAGAAAACATTTCAGGTAGGAAGAATGAGTGGCTATGATCTAAAGTAGCCCAAGCAACTTTTGATAAACTTTGTGGGGATTCACATGCTGTGGATAAGGGGTGGAAGATGAGGGAATTGTAAGAAATTGGGAGTTTTATGAAATATGTATGAAAAGGGAGACAGAGAGTTCACGTTACCAGATGCTCCAAGGCCACTTTGTAGAGGTGTAGAACTAAGGGTTGACAGTTCCCACTAACTGGGACTATGCCAGGATTTTATTTCTATCAAAGTGACATTCCAGTGATGGTAAGTAAGAAAGAAGCATGAGTTGACAAAACAGCCTGAAGGCTGAATCTGCCCAGGGTCTGGTTCTGTAAGTACAATTGTTTTGAAACACAGTTGTACTAATTGTATGTCTATGGCCATGGTACAATGACAGGGCTGTGCAGTTGCTAGACCCATGGCTTGTGAAGCCTCAGACATTTATTATCTGGCCTGTTACAGAAATGATTTGGTGGTCCTGGTATACAGGAAATAAAGTCAGGCTTGAAGGTCAGAGGGCTTTGTACCTACAGAAGTGGTCCAGTAAGCAGACTTTGGGAAGGCCAAAGAGAGATGTTCCTGAGAGACTGGGGCCCCGTGAGGGAGGCCACACTGCTGTTGAAGAGACAGTTAAGTAACGGCACTGAGATACAATAGGAAAATTTCTGACAAGAAGAGGGAAAGGGGAGACTGAAGAATGCAGCATTAGCTTAGAGAAAGCCCAGTCATACTGACCTGAGGATAAAGCTCTGCATCTCAGTGTAAGCAGAGGGTCAGGGAGGGAGTCAAGGAGCAGAGACACCTCAGGACAAAACAAGTAAGGAACAGGAGGCCTTAGGAAGGAGTAAAGTCGGGTCTTCGTTAGGGAGGCTCATTAGAACATGAAGTGTAGAGGAAGTCAGATTTTCATGAAAGGCAGTGACAAGTGAAACTATGTAGTAATAGTGTGGCCACAACACAGCTAAAAGTGAAACCACCATTGACACACTGTGGGACATGAAATTCTTAGGCTTTCCAAATGTCTTAGGATTTTCAGGTCAGGTTTTCATTTGGAAAAGTTTACAGTTGGACTGCTCAGAGACTAGGAAACAATTGAAACAAAAGTAAAGGCGACTCAAAAAGAAACAGTCGGGAGCTAGTGAAGCAGCCCCGGGAGAGAAAGAAGCCCCTACCCGGTCTGTGTGGATTCTGTAATGCTACTCTGGTTGGTTTCAGGTGGCCAGCAACCTCGCAGCACCCTCTGAAAACTTAGTCACCGCCCACCAACACCTGATTCTATAACATGTGACTTGTTGAGGGGATAAAGCCAGCTCTGATATGCTGCCAGACAGATCTGTCAGGTAACCAGGAAGAGCTGGTACCAGGTTAGATACATGCAGTTGCCACAGACTAGGTCTATCAAAATTCTTTTCACAATCTTCTAGGTCCAGAGGAGGAAGTCCAGAAGAGTTTAAGCGCTCAGCCAGCTTTGAAACCAAGTTTTGGGGTTTAGTTGGGATAGGAGTTACAGGGATCTGCATTATAAATGAGTAGTTACCACCCCGAGAGCAGAGAGCACTGGAAACTTCAAATACAAATTTTCACAAATACACACCATCTTAAGAAAACAACTAAGGTAGATTTTTTCTTTCTTTTTAACAAAGCTTCAAATGTTACAGCTTAGTTCTAATTCTAAGTAGAGGAAACTTCTTTGCTAACACAAATGCATTACAACTGCATAAAGGACACTCCAGAAATATTGAAAATGAAACAGTTTCAAATTAGCAAAGTTACTTTTGAGATTATCGAAAAATTTTTAGATGGAGCAGGAGATGAAGCTCGTTGGTAAAGTGCATGGAGCCCTGGGTTCAGTCCCCAGCACCACATAAGCTAGGAGAGGTGGCTACACACCGGTAATCCCAGCAGTCTGTTGTCGGGGTGTCTTGAAGACCGTCTTCTAAAACATCAGAAGTTCAAAGCCAATCTGGGCTCCAAGAGCTGCATCTCAAAATAACAAAGAGGGCTGGCTGGAAAGATGGCTTAGCAGTTAAGAGCACTGGCTACTCTTTAAGAGAACCTGGGTTCCATTCCCATCACTTTTATAAGGCAGCTCACAACCATCTGTAACTCCATAGCAGGATCTGATGTCCTCTGGCTTCTATGGTCACCAGGTGTGCACATAGAATACATACACATAAAATAAAAACAAATAATAATAGCATGATTTTAGTCACCTGTTCTGATTGTGACGTGTCTTAATATAGCATGGCTGTGACTCTTAATAATATGTTCCTTTTACTTAGAAATTCCAGTACTGATTTCTTGCAAGGAAACAAAACCTTATCAAGGGTCGCTTTTCTAAAATATTTTAATGAGACATCACATATGAGTATTAGTTTTATCTTTCCCTTAAGATTTGTTTTCACGTTATACAGTCTTTCATATTGGTATATTTAGTCTTAGAACCAAGTATAAAACTCACCAACATAAGCTGGGTAGGGTGGCGCACACCTTTAATCTCAGCACTTGGGAGGCAGAGGCAGGGTGTCTTTTAAGTTCGAGTCCAACCTGGTCTACAGAGTGGTTTTCAGGACAGCCAGGACTACACAGAGTAATAACCCTGTCTCAAAAATCCTAAATGAGTAAATAAATAAATCCCACCAACACAAGAACATTTTTAAAAATTTAAATTTTAAATACATACTTTTATTCTCAATTTTATTATAGCGATGCTTTTAGTTACTATAGACAATTAAAAATTACTTTTGAGGCAGTTTTAATAAATAATAAATCTTAAACCAAAAAGTATGAAATTTGTCATTTTGTGAAACCTGAGGATTTTTTAATCAACACATTATTATAGATACAGTTACTACTGTATGGTGACTATGGATACAATAATTTTCTAATTCACCCAATATTATTTTTAAAAAGCTGAGTGTCCTCAGAACTACACATAGCACCGCCTCCATTTCTTAGGAAATGAGTCTCAGGTTAACTAGCTTAAGCTGTGGCAATGCAGATAACATTAGGTGTGCCAGCCATTACGGGCAGTTTCTTTACCAAGTGATGCTGCATGGAATAGCTAATTGTCAAACTTCTGCAGAAGTTGGATAACAGAGCAGATACACTCTTGTATCACAGAGTCCAGTGAAAAGCAAGAGAGATTTTTTTTTTTCTGCTTGGCTGCCAATCGCTGTGCCTCAGATTCCTTTTTCCCCATCTATTTCTGTTTTGAGTTGAGCATAAAGGTCAATATTTCCTCTTTCTTCTTCCCACTTCTCCCCTTTATCAACTACAGGTGTTCAGCATGTTCTTGGAGACTCTAGTAGATTTCATACAAGTCCACAAAGATGATCTTCAAGATTGGTTGTTTGTACTGCTGACACAGCTGCTGAAAAAAATGGGTGCTGATTTGCTTGGGTCTGTTCAGGCAAAAGTTCAGAAAGCCCTTGATGTTACAAGGTAATAATTGCTGCATGTATTTCAAGTTTTCCTAGTGGTAATCACGAATATTTAATCCCTGTATTAAAGTTTTATTGATACTGGTTTGAGTACTTGAAGCTATTAACATGTCTTAAGTAAACTATAACTAAACTGACCAGGTGGTGCATGCATGTCATCCCAGCCCTTGGTAGAGGCAGGATGATCAAGAGTTCAAGGTCATCTTCTGCTACGTAGTGAGTTTAAGGCTAGCCTTGGCTACAGGAGCCTGTCTCAAAACAATAACAATAAAAATATAGCTAGAGAGTTGAGCCTGGTATTGCATGTCTTTAATCCCAGCACTTAAGAGGCAGGGGGAGGCTGATCTCTGAATTTGAAGCCCTCCTGGTCTATATAGTGAGTTCCAGGACAGCCAGAACTAAGTGGCTATGTGGTGAGACCCAGTCTTAAAAATCAAAATAAAATAAACATGTGTTTAAACATATATATGGGGGCAGGCATGGTGCTACTCACCTATAATATCAGCATGGTGGAGACAGAAGGATCAGGAGTTCAAGACCAGCTTGGGCTATGAAGTCCTACAACCTGAGTTTGATCCCTCAGCCCACAGGGAGAGAACCAACTCCCACAAGTGCACCATAGCACACACATGCCCAGACACACACACATAATACAATACAATACAAATAAAAAAGGGTGTTTGTTTTGGTTGGTTTGCTGGTTAGGGGTTGTTTGTTTGTTTTGAGACAGGGTTTTTGTAGCCTTGGCTGTCCTAGAACTCTATGTGTAGACCTGACTGGACTTAAACTCACAGAATCTACCTGCCTCTGCCTCCCGAGGGCTGGGACTAAAGGCGTGTGCCACCATGCCCAACTGAAGAAAAAAATTTTAATGTACAATTATGTCTAGACATTTTGGTAAAAACAACTATAAATGTATGTGTAAATTGAATTAAAGGTTAATTTGATTTTAAGTGAAATTAAAAGCTATTCCTATCTTAAAGAATATTTTCTCATGCTGTTAGATAATCTTCCAGAAGGCTTTAAGCCAATGGTAGGTTTCCACCTCCTTGACTTATTGTTAAAGTGACTTATTTCACATACTCATATACTCATGAAATGAGTCTGGAATTCAGGGGTTTTTTTGGTGGTTTTTTTTGGTGGTTTTTTGTGTGACAGGGTGTATCTCTGGCTGGCCTGTAACTCAGTATATAAACCAGGCTGGCCTCAAATTCACAGAGATCTGCCCACCTCTTCCTCCAGAGTGTTGAGATTAAAGATGTGTGTCACCACACTCAGTTGGAATGAGGAGGCCAGAAGAGGGCATCAGATCCTGTGGAGCTGGAGTTAGAGGTGGTTGTGAGCTGCCCATGTAGGTGCCTTATAAGAACCAAACTCACTTCTGCTTTAAGAGCAGTCTGTGTGCTTTTAACCACTGAGTCATCTCTCCAGGCCCAGAAGTTTGAACTTTTACTGACTACATTTTTCTAATTAAATGTATAGTTGTGACAAACAAGATACACTTATCTAGTTTTGTTTCTTAATCTTTTACTACCTGTAAGTTCAGATTCCTTTATTCTTATACTGTGCTTAATAGACTGTACCATTTCACCTGTCAATTTATACATACTTAGTGGGTGGCATGATATTTGGATATTAAGTATAGTCTTTTGCTCTGGAATTTTTTAAAATGCATACTTGTCAACTTAATTTGTGGGAGGTTGGTTGCTGTATTTATTTAGTATGTATACAGTGTTCTGCCTGCATGTCGGCCTGCATGCCACAAGAGGACACCAGATCTCACTACAGATGGTTGTGAGCCACCGTGTGGTTGCTGGGAATTGAACCCAGGTCCTCTGGAAGAGCAACCAGTGCTCTTAACCTCTGAGCCATTTCTCCAGCCTCACTTATTTTGTTTTTTTTAACTTTGTCTTTTCTTTGTTCTTGTCTCAGAGAATCCTTTCCAAATGATCTTCAATTTAATATCCTAATGAGATTTACAGTTGACCAGACCCAAACACCAAGCTTGAAGGTAAAATTTTGAATTCTTCTGAAACCATTACATGAAATTGTCATACTTTATTAATAAAGTTAGGGTAATATTTGTATTTTTGTCACACAAGAAGCTGTTCAATCAATGGGTTTTATTTTTGTAAACTTTCAGACAGTCAAGCCAGCACTCCGGGACCAGCTTCACTGTTTTTGGAGCTCAAAGGTTTTTCTTTGGTTTTTATTTTAGCCTGCATTATTTCTTTTCATAACCCTCTGCACTGTTTCAGATGATGTTTTATGCATCTGTATTTAACTACTCACCTTCCTAAGCTTTTTATGCATGCACATACTTGATTTCAAATGTTCTCCAGCAGCTTGACCTATCTTTGGAAAAGCTTTCTGTGTAAACACATTTTAGAAGTATCACGAAGTATGGCTGTCTAACCCTAAGCTGGTAATGCAGAGTTACTTTGTAAAATCTTATTTAATTTTATGTTTGTGATTTCTCAATACTTTTTTTTCTTAGTTGTAGTCTTTGAGTCTTATTAGTATTTGGGAGGAAAACATAGCATTGTCTAGCTGCTTTTTTAGTAAAGAAAGGATATTTTAGTAAAGAAAGGATACTTTCATCTCAGTTCATTCTCCCTATCTGAAATAACATTTTCTGCAATGTGAAATTTCTGAAACAAGCATAAAGTTTATATCAAGTCTAACTTTCTCAGTTTCCGTCTGGACACATTTTCCAGTTGTGTGAAAAGTAGATAGATTCTAATTTGTGATTTAAAATTATTAAGTTTAACATAAGAAATAAAATGGTTTGTGGCTGAGATATAGCTTGTTTTTCCTGAGCTGTAGCCATTGAGATTAAGGTAGGGGAAATAAGAAGCATACTGCTTATACAAGCCTTGTACTTTCTGCTCTGTTCTATACAAATGTATACCTTACTATCCAAGATGGATTTTCTCTTTACATCTTGGAATGCAGTTGTGCCTCAGAATCACACTTATGTTTCTAATAGGGTTGACTTACACTCACTGTAATGTCATTTTCTCAGAGCCACTAGGTAAAAAGGGCCTCTCTGTTTTTATTTTGAAAAGTTACCTGCAGAAGGATTTATTCTATGTTAACACCCATTGTAGCTCATACTATAGCCAAGACATTCCTGAGAATAGAAAACTTGGAATTTCTTATCATTGTTACTTATGATACTGGATATACTTGGTAAACTAAATAATGTTCAAGATGATATCATTATGTGGTAGATACTCAGTAGCCGTTGAAGCTATAAGTGAAGATACTTTGTGTGCCTGTGCAAATGAAGCCTAAAGCCATCTCCAGAAACTTGAGTCACTATAGTGGTACAGGCCTGTGATCCCACCACATGGGATGCTGAGGCAGGTAGATAACCAGTGATTTGTCAGTACGGGCTACAGAAGGCTCTAGGTTAGCAGAAGCTATGAAGCCATGACTCACAAACCCCAAAAGAGACAGGTGATGTTAGGGGGGAATAAAGTTGCTGAAGACCTAAAATGAAAGACAAGTAAGGGAACAGGGATGTGGCAAACAGATGAAGTAAAAACCAGCTTCCTATGTGCATGCAATCAAAGCGGCTCTTCTGTGTTCTATGTAAGTATAAGTACAGTCAGTAGCAAAGCTAAAGGGAGACATCTTTGTTACAGTTTAGACAACAGGAATACGTATATTGGTGTCAGACGTCATGCCCAGGTAAGAACAGCTTGTAGGTGGCTGACAGGATTAAATATAAAGAACTCAGCCAGGAAGGGGTGCTGAAGAGATGGCTCAGCACCTACATTCAAAAGACTGGCGCTTGGCCCCCAGCTAACAAATGACTGTAACCCCACTTTAGGGGGTTCACTGGCCTCTTCTGGCACCTGCTCATACTTGGCATACACACACACACACACACACACACACACACACACACACACACAGACCCACACACATACATGTAGATAAAACATTTTTTTAAATCATAAGAATTTAGCAAGCTGGAAAGATGGCTCAGTGGTTCAGAGTAGTAGTCTTCAAACATGACAACCAGAACTGGGACCTCAGCACCCAGTAACAAGCTGGTGATCCTGCAAAACACTGCAATTTCAGCTCTAAGGGGAGGCAGAAGGAGGGGATCTCTGTGAGCTGGAGGTCAGCCTGGTCTACATAGCAAGATCCAAAACAGCTAGGACTACATAGAGAGACTCTGTCTCCAAATAATAATAATAATAATAATAATAATAATAATAATAATAATAATAAAACTAAAAATAAGTTAAAGTAGTAAATAAATCTTTTCTAAAAGAAAGAAGGTAGTAGTGGACTAAATAACAATAGAAAGTGATTTTTATTGAATTACTGGCATTTGTTAAATACATGTGGGGTTTTTTCCTGAATACTTTTTCCAGCTTGACACATACACTGAAGGGTTACAAATACCTTTGCCAACTATATTGTTTTGTTCTTTGAAATGGAATGTATAGTTGCATCATTAGTTGTAGACTGCATGACTTTGTGAGATGTCCTACTAAAATGGGAGTGTTTCAATAATTATATGTTTCTGTGGTTACTTGCTTATTATAGTTAACACACCTATTTTGTGAAAACCTTTTAAAACTGCATTATTTGCATTGCATGGCTATAAATGCCTTTAACCCCAGCACGTGGGAGGCAGAGGTAAATGGATCTCTGTGAGTTCAAGGCCAGCCTGGTCTACAGAGTTCCAAGCCAACTAGGGGTACATACTAAGACTTTGTCTCAAAAAAAGAAATAAATAAAAAAGCAAAACTACAGGTAGGCATGGTAGCACACAGCTGTTTCCCAGTAGTCAATTGGTAGGCATAAAGGATCCCTGGGGCAGGCTAGCTAGCTGGACTGCTCAAATCAGCAAAGAGATCCTACTTCAGTATGTCAGTGGAGAGTGAATCGGGCAGACATTCAGTGTCAACCTCTGACTTCTATATGCTCACACATGAACATACCCACAAATGTGAACACACACAATGCAAAATAAATTTTTTTTTCAAAGATCATTTGGGGTCCTGTGGATGTAACTCTATGCCAGAGTGCTTACCTGATATCTGCAAGGCTGTAGATTTGATCCCCAGCAAGGCAAATAATAATAATAATAACTTTCAAAAATAAAGAACCCCAGAGGCTGGAGAAGTGACTCAGCGGTGAAAAGTACTTAGTGCTCTTGGAAAGGACCAGGGCTCAGTTCCCAGCACCCACAGGTCAGCACACAACCTCTATAGTTACAATTCTGAGGGATCTGACAGTCTTCTGACCTCCATGCTCATACACATAAGAATAATCCATAAAGATAATCAAATAAAATAAGCAATCCCAGCCTGAAGGAAGAACCATCGTTTAGAAATTATAGAATTTTAAAATGTTGGAATATGTGGCCAGAAACAATAATTCTCAGCCTGTTTATTTCTACTAGCATACTGGATAGAAGAGATATAATTTAATAATTTCTCACTAGAAAAATTTAAAGTGGCTGAGCCTAGAAAGAAGCATGTGCGCCTTAGAAATAACTCCATCTCCCACTCCAAAGCTGCCTTTCATGTACCTTACATGAAAGAGTTAATTGGGAGAGCTGGGGATGTAGCTCAGCTGCAGAGTACTTGGCTAGCCTGCACCAGATCCTGGGTTCTATACCCAGCACCTTATAAACCATACTCAGGAGGTGGAGGCAGGAGAAACAGAGAACGTCAAGGCCATTCTCAGCTACACAATGCATTTGAGGCCACCCTGGGCTAGAGGCCCTGCCTTAAATATAAATAAATAGACAGTTGCATTACTCACTGTGATTGCAGGCTTGTCTTGTAATATCCTATCGTGTAACACTTTGGCTATATTCCCAAAAAGAAATGATTGTGTAAGACTATCCACCTATACACTCTGAAAGCACATTCCTGGGGGTGGTTTACAGTTTATTTAAAAATCTTCAGCAGTTGTTTATGCTCTGGGAATGGAGTGCTCAAAGTTGTAATACATATGAAAACAGAAATCCTTGCCTCACATCAGATGGGTAAGTAGCTGTTACTCATTTGAGGTTTGTTGAGGTTTCTGCTTCACTTGGCAGAAACTAATGGGGATTCTTTCTGATGCATTGCCCAGTGTCTCAGAGGGTCCGTCTCACTGACCTCTCCCATTGTGCTTTCCTCTGCAGGTGAAGGTTGCTATCCTTAAGTACATAGAAACTCTGGCCAAGCAGATGGACCCAGGAGATTTTATAAATTCCAGTGAGACTCGCCTGGCAGTGTCTCGGGTCATCACTTGGACAACAGAGCCTAAAAGTTCTGATGTTCGAAAGGTGTGTTTGAGTGGGATCAGGAGATAACTTTGGGTGTTTTTTAACTGATCTTTTCTTAGATACAGGCATCATATATATTTCATCATAAATGAAGAGTTGGCGTTCCTTGGGCTTTTTATTATACTGAAGAATCAGTTCTTGGTAATGTGGAGATTTACCGCTTGTTGTGTTGTGTTTTGCAGTTTCTCCTATACCAAGTGGTTTGCTACTGCTTCCTTTCTTCCAGAGGTTCTGTTCTTAGAGTTAATGTCTGCCCTGCTTTTCATGTCTTTGAGTTAGGGATTTTTGAGACAGTCTTTGATCACCTGGGCTAACTAGAACTCACTCTGTAGTAGGTGATCTTGAACTCCTGGTCCTCTTGCCTCCACCTGCCAAGTACCAAGAATGTTGCATAGACCACCATGCCCAGCGTGACTGAGCTTTACATGTCCTTTAGTATATGTTATTATTTTCATTGTTTCTGCCAAGGACTTATGGCTAGCATTTTCTATATACTCAAAAATAAGTGTCATTTGTGCTAGGGAAATGGCTCCATGGGTAAAGGGCTTGCCATGCAAGCACCAGAATTTGAGTTTCTATTCCTAGCATCTACAATATTTTTAAAAACCCAGCACATCCCTGTAATCTCAAAGCTGGGAAGAAGCAGATACAGTCGACTTGCTAGGACTCACTGGCCAGCTACTATTTCCCAGTTGTTGAGCTCCTAGTTCAGTGAGACCTGGTCTCAAAAACTAAAGGAGAGTTGGGGGTGGGGGGGTGTGCAAACCTTTAATCCCAGCACTCAAGAGGCAGATCTCTGTGAGTTGGAGGCTAACCTGACCTTTGGCCTCACATCTGAACACACATTAGCACATGTACATGTGTGTGCACAGCTGCACACACATGAACACAGACACATGTATCAGGAAACAAAAACAAAAATACACTAAAGTGAAGACATGGCATGATAAAACTTAGAGATACAGCTGAAGCTGTATTTTGGATGGAATTCAACAATACACAGACAGACAGACATGCAGATAAAACACTCAAACACGATGATGATGGTGATGATGATGAAGAATAAGAATAAGATAGAAAGCTAAGCTGGCACACACCTTTAATCCCAACAACTCAGAATGTAAAGGCAGGTCTTAGTGACCAGCTGCCTAATACTCCCACTTACCAAGCCTTTGCCACATGAATGAACTGTGCCCTCAAGCTGTGAGCCAAAATAAATGTTTTGTCGGGTATTTTGTGAAAGCTCTAATTCAGAGCTTATAATAAAAAGAAACATTTTAAATCATTTATCCAATCAACCATCATAAGACAGTGAGTCAAAAAGAGCAAAGCAAACCTGAAGCAGATAGAAGTTTATAGTTGAGAGCCAGGCGGTGGTGGTGCATGCCTTTAATCCCAGCACTCGGGAGGCAGAGCAGGCAGATCTCTGTGAGTTCGAGGCCAGCCTGGAAGATGGAGATCCAGGAAAGATGCAAAGCTACACAGAGAAACCCTGTCTCGAAACACCAAAAAAAAAAAAAGAAGAAGAAGAAGAAGAAGAAGAAGTTGTTTATAGTTGAGAATGGAGAATAAAGCAGAGGCCAGGCATGGTGGAACAACCTGTAATCCAGCACTCAGGAGGCAGAGGTAGACGGATCTCTACGGATTCGAGGCCATCCTGATCTACAGAATGAGTTCCAGGAAAGCAGGGCTATGTAAAAAGACTCTGCCTCAAAAAAAAAAAAAAAGAGAGAGCGAAAGAATAAAGCAGCAGGGCTAGTGAGACATTTCTGCAGTGAGGAGTACCTGCTGCTCTTGCACACACGACAGCTCACAAATGGCTGTGATTGTAATTCCAGGGCTCAGATGACCACCTCTGGCATCTGCAGGCCCTGCATGCACACAGTGTGCGCATACATACAGACCCGGGCAATGTTCTGTGGTACTGCATTATTGGAATGCAGGCTACTTTAGCCACTCCACTATTGCTTATTCAGACTCTGTAAGTTAAAACACAGAGGTTTTCATAGGACAAGATCAGAAAAGGTCCAGAACAAGGTTTGTACATTCGATATGGGTCATGTGACCATGCACCATTTCATGCTCTCCTCCAAATTGTTATATAATTTTAATTTTCCTACTAATCTAAGTAAGTTTTATATTGTTTTAATTTTTATGAAACACCTGGCTTACCATATCTTAAGATTAACTGTAGACTTTTTAGATTAGCTGCTTAAAAGAAGACTAGATATTGGTAGTTAAAGAATCCTACAGGGCCACGCATAGTGGTATGCACCTGTGTAGACTCAAAGCCGCCCTCCAGGACTGCACGGTAAAAGTCTGGTTTGGACTGTCTGGTTGGTTGGTAGACTTTTGTGTGTTGTTGTTCTCCCCCCCTTCTTATGCTGCCTTTATTCTTTAATTGTCATACAAAGTAACACCTTTCCACATGGCATCTTCATGTGTGCTGGGGTCTCATTAATTCCCCTCCCCCTTCCATTCCCACCCTTTACCCCTCCTTTGTGTACTGCCTATGTACATACTTACACCTTTCTTTTCCTTTCTTTTTTGGAGCTGAGGATCAAACCCAGGGCCTTGCGCGCTTGCTAGGCAAGCGCTCTACCCCTGAGCTAAAGCCCCAACCCTCATACTTGTACCTCTCTACTCCCAGTATTCCTTTAAAAGTAAAGCCCATCAATTCACTGACTGAGAAAGTTTAATTTCAGCATTAAGTCACTCTGAGTGGGATTCATACAGCCATCCTTCTGCTTTTGATCATTTACTAGGAAAACTGAAACGGTAATCTATGTTGACAGAATAACCCTGCAGTTTGTCATCTGTTACACTTTCATAGTCCCTTCTTTTAACTTCATAAAATAAATGGTAGTTGAGAGTGTTTTTATCCTCCCCAAAAAAGAATCATGAAAGTTAACGTTTTCCTTTTCCATGGAAGACGTGGTCAAGCCTTGTGCTGCTGAGCAGAAACATAAGAATAAAATGGCCACCCACCTTCAAGTAGCCAAACTGCATTCACCTACTTTTTGTGTCTTTGTTTCTTTCAGGCAGCACAGTCAGTGCTGATTTCTTTATTTGAACTCAATACCCCGGAGTTCACAATGTTACTAGGAGCTTTACCAAAAACTTTCCAAGATGGTGCTACTAAACTTCTTCACAACCACCTTCGAAACACTGGCAATGGGACCCAGGTATTTCTCACTCACAACAGGTGGCTGTTGTGTGCTCTTGTGATTGGTTTAACAATGATTGCTTTGTTTTGCATTAAGTTGACTTAATTAATTTTACTGTATGATTTTTATATTTGCATTTGGCAATATTTTTTGAGCAAGATTAAATATTGCCTTGGGAAGAGTAGAGTCCCTTGAAGTATACTGTTTATATTATAATTTGTATACATTGGGGTAATAGTTAGCAGTGGTCAACTTGGAAGGAAAGACACATGTGAGCAGAGTGTGTCTGAGGGGCACCAGCTTTGGAGAACTTTAGGACATGCAGGCCCTTTGCCCTTCAGGTAAATCAGTTCATGTTTGAGCACCAGCAAGGGTGACTCATCCTGAGTCACCTAGTAAGTTTGAAGAGAATCACACTAAAGGATTTCAGGCTTGTCGGTGTGACTATTCGGGATTTTGTTCTGAGGAGGAAAGTCTGACTAAGCGTTCACTGCGGTGAAACGTATAGAAGTAGGTGTAATTTATGTAAAGCGTCTAAAAGACTGGGTGAAGTTTTAAGAGGGTATTTGATAACAAGGAGAATGCAGGTGTACTTGATACCGGCCTCAAGGGGACGAGTTTCAGGGTGAAAATGACGGAGGGTTTTTAAGTGTGGCAAGACATTGCATAGCCCAGTTGTGCATAACTCAAGGACCTAGGGTGCTGGGCTGTGATGGTCACCAAAGACTGACATGACTTGGAGTCCAGCTTGTCTCATGCGATGAAGATAACAGATGAAGACTCTGGAGGAAGCATGCAAAGCAAAAGCAAGCTTTCTTAAAAAGAGTGACAGAGGTTTCAGACAGCCGACTCATGCAATGAGCACAGGACCCGGTCCCACTGCCTGGATGTCTCCAACAGATCAAGCCAATCAACTGTCTCACCCATTCGGAGGGCCTGATCCAGTGGGGACCCCTCAGCCATTGGTTCATAGTTCATGTGTTTCCATTCGTTTGGCTATTTGTCCCTGTGCTTTATCCAACCTTGGTCTCAACAATTCTCGCTCATATAAACCCTCCTCTTTCTCTCTAATTGGACTCCCAGAGATCCACCTGGGGCCTAGCCATGGATCTCTGCATCCAGATCCCTCAGTCTTTGGATGGGGTTTCTAGCACGACAATTAGGGTCCTGTGCTCATTGCACGAGTTGGCTGTTTAAAACCTGGGGCCTATGCAGGGTCGCTTGGCTTGGCCTGGGAGGAGGGGACTGAACCTGCCTGGACTGAGTCTACCAGGTTGATCTCAGTCCTCGGGGGAGTATTTGCCCTGGAGGAGATGGGAATGGGGGGTGGGCTGGGGGTAAAGTGAGGGGGGTGGGAGAGAACAAGGGAATCTGTGGCTGATATGTAGAACTGAATTGTATTGCAGAATAAAACAAAAAAAAAAAATAATAAAAAAAAGAAAAGAAATCAATAGATCCCTAGGTCATGACCTGAAGAGATCACGTGAAGGTGTCTAACAGACATTCATTGCTGAGCCTGGCTTCCTAACCATCCCCACTAATATGCTGACATGTGAACCAAGGCGTGTTGGACTTTCTGACCCAGGCCAGCATCAGGCGATTATGACCATGTAGTGCTTGTGGGTAATACATGAGTGGATTAGTCAAGTGATGCCTCCTAAATTTCTGACCCACAAAAATACAATAAAAACATTTGCAGCTTTAGTCTTAAAAAAAAAGAGTTACAGAGAAGGGAGAACTCCTGAGAGACAGAAAGGTTTCCAAGAGAAGAAAAAGAGCATCACACTTGCTCATCTAGGCTTTTCTAGAGCTTTGTCAGAGAATGGACAAATCTGGGCTGGAATAATTGCTATGAAAGTGGCTAGTTCTCTCAGATATTGTAGACCAGTAATGGAGGACCCACATAGCATTTGCATGTCCTGCAGCCCAGCCAGAAAGATGACCATGCACTGTGTGTGCACTGCCCAACAATGAAATGTGGTTGAAGCCCCTCTCTGCCCGCCTCGGACCTCAGATTTACTGTTGACCTTGACTGTCTGCTAGTATTAGTCACTTGCCGGATGTTACTACCCTCTGACCTTTCAGGTGTCTCAATCGATAATTCTATTGAACTCTTTGTTCCTCATGACTTCTAAATGCAGTTAACTCCTTATCTTCCAAATGGTCTGGGTTCTCCTTCCTGAAAGAGGTGGAGACCTTCTTAGAAGCTCTCTTTACTTAGTCTGTTAGAATTAGCTGCATTCGAAGCATAGCTAAGGAAAGGACTGTAGTCTCTTACGCATGTTCCTCAAGGGCTAGAAGTAGGGAAGCAGCCTGCAGTCACTGTCCCAGAGGCCCCCCCCCCTCCCACCCCCACACACACCCGCCTTAGCTGCTTAGTTAGCTGTCTCCGTACCCTCTGGGAGGCCTGCTTGGTCTCTGTTCAAGTGTGTGCTCTTTTCCTCTACTGCCGACAGCTCCCTAGCTCCTGTGTCAGAGTTTCTCTGGGAGTAATGTCTTGTGAGCCAGTCCCTTCTCTTCTTAAATGGAGGGACTTTTGAAGGATTGAAGGAAAAAGACAGATTAGTAACATGACCAGATTTTACTTTCTTAATGTCTTTGTGAAAATCATGTCTAAAAGACTCAGAAGGAATTGAATTGAACTATCAATGAAGTAGGAAGGGTTAATTAGCTAAGAACAGAAAGCTGATTTAAATTTTTTTTAATATGAGGCAGAGGCAAACAAGTTTTTGTAAGTTTGAGACCAGCCTGATCTATATATTGAGTTCCAGGCCAGCTAGCGCTACTTAAGAGACCCTGTCTCCAAAAAAAAAAAAAAATAGTTTAGGATTATGTTAAATCCTTAATAGAAAAAATGTTAATAATATTTGAGAGACAAGCAGGTTAAAAACAAATGGGCATGGTGATGCACACCTATAACCCAGCACTTGCAAGATGGAGGCAGAAGGATTGGAAGTTCAAGGTCATCCTTGGGCATATAGTGAGTTCAAGGCTTGTCAAGGGTACATGAGACTCTCTCAAAGTGGGGCCGGGGGCGGGGTAATAATAGAGAGGAGGATGGGTAAGGAGGTGAGGGAGAAGACTAAAGAGGTAGGTTTCTGAATCTGAGACACATTTTCTCCCAGAAACCAAACGTAAGTGCATGGATATTCAGAATGCTGACAGAGATGGCACTTGGATAATGTTCTCTCTCATGACTCTTCCCTAAGGACCTTTTAGTTGCATTTTCCTGTAGTAAAACTCTTTTTACTCCCACCATCAGAGTTCCATGGGAAGTCCTTTGACAAGACCAACACCTCGATCACCAGCCAACTGGTCCAGTCCTCTTACTTCTCCTACCAACACATCACAGACTACATTATCTCCAAGGTGAGATGACTGTTTTCGTTCATGCTCTGTGTTACCAGTTTGCATTCTTAGAAAGGCAGAGTAACTGTAAAGTCCCAGTAGACTTTATTTGACTTAGAATGTCTTAAAAACTGAGCAGATTCAAACAACTTTGATTGTATATAAAATCTAACCCTTAAAATGACGATATATAGGATGAAAAGGTATTTTTTTCTGAAAGAGCATAGTTAAATTTCTCAAACTGTAAATTGTACCTGTCTTTTCTGTTACACTACTTAGTATAAATGGCAGTATCAGTTATGGTATTAGATAGAATACTGATGAATCACTTCTGAAAGGTCAGGAGGGACTTAAGCTTATAGGCAAAGCATAAAGAGAGAATAATGGGGAAGAGTTAAATATATCATGAGTACATTTATGTATACTTCTAAGAAAATATGTGACTGAGATATTGCTTCTTAATACAAAATAAGATAGATAAAATTTTCACACACAGTTCAAGCATGGGTCTATTTGAGATTCAATTCTCCTTTTCTCTTTTTTTAATTGGGTGTGTGTGAGTGCAGGTGCACATGGGCCAAGGGATGCATATGAAGGTCAGGAGACAATCTTCAGGAGTTTGTTTTCTTCTTCCCCTGTGAGTTCCAGGGAGTCAGTGCAGGTGACCAGGCTTGCTCAGCAAGCACCTTCACCAAACAGACCATCTTGCCAGTCCCCAGTTAAATCCTTTATTCATTAGTCTATAGCCACCAAGCCCCTGTTGCTGGCCTTTTGTAAAATGATTCTTAAAGTATTTCTTATTAGAATTACTGGCCTGCATTTTGTTATTAGTCGTACATCATGGCTTGCTTTATCAGATTATCCATTAAAATTACAGGGTGCTACGTCAGAGTTTAAGAAAGAAAATGTATTGAAACTTACCACCTAACCTGTGTGTTATACATTTGTGACAATTTTGCTGGGTAAATTCAGCCTTAGTTGAATTTAGAGTTTGATTATAGAATTCATGTCATTAACATTTATGTTCAGTGTTCAAATTCCAACAGTCTGCAGAGATGACTCAGGAGATAATTGCTGTTGGTGAAAAAGCATGGCTGCCTGAGTTCAGTCCTTAGGTCACCATGTAAGTGAAGGGAGAGGACTGACTCTGCAGAGCTTTCCTCTGACCCCACATGCATGCTGTGCTGCCCACCTCCACCCCAAACACATAACTATAATACTTTTTTTTAATTTCAAAATCTTCCCTGCCTTTTTTCTTTTACCTTTATCTTTGTTGTTGTTTATTTCCCAAGGCATATTTTGTCAAATAATAGGCAGGAACTATAAGTAGGTGAAATATAAGTTCCCTTTTTCTCTACCAAAGACTGCTCTCAGGCGCTAGAATGCATGGCTACTCAGGCTGGCCTCCAGCTGGCCATGTGGCAGAGGATGGCTGTGGACTCCTGATCCTTCTGCCTCCACTTTCTGAGTGCTAAGAATACTGGCATTCACCAGCAACTATGTTTGTTTCTTCTTAAACTAGTGCTGTTACTGTTTTTTACTTACAAGGACTGGGAAGCTTTCTATAAAGGGCCAAATGGCCAATATTTTAGGCTTTCAAGCCAAGTGGTCTGTGACCTTTATTCAGCTCTGTTGTTGTGCTCCTAAAACCATCACAGACAGTCTCAACATACATACTGGCTGTGCTCCAGTAAAATTGTATTTATGCATACTGAAACTTGAATTTTGTATAGTGTTCACATGTTACAAAACCATTGATTTAAAGTGTAAGCTGTGTTAATAAGATGGCTCAGTAGGTAAAAGTTCATGCTGTAAAATATCTAACGAGCTTGGTTCCCAGGATCCACATGTGGAAGGAAAGAATCCGTTTCCAGAAGTTGTTACTTGACCTGCACACACATGCAAATTAAATGTAATTTTAAGATTAGGCATGGTAGCCCATGCTTTTAACCCCAGCACTCAGGAGACAGAAATAGGAGGATCTCTGTGAGTTCCGTGTTCACTGGCCATAGTGATACTTTCCTATAATTTTAGGACTCTGGAGGTGAAGGCAGGAGACTCTTGAGTTTGAGGCGTAGGTTGGCTCCAGAGTGAGTTCTGGCCAAGTTTGGGTTACAGAGTGAGTTTTTATGTCAAAAATAGATAATTATTATCTTTATAAATATCCTCAAATGTGTTTATTTCAACAGAGTCAGGTTTAGACCAGGCTGGCCTTCAACCTCCTATGTAGTAGAGGATGCCCTGAACCCCTGACCCTCTCCTTCTTCCACTCCCCAGGTGCTGGTATTACAGGTGTATACCACCACATCCCGCCTGTTCATATTTTAAAAATACAACTGAAAATTAGTAGCCAACTGTGGTAGCTTACATCTCTAATTCCAGCACCTTGAGGAAGATTGCAGTGTGTTCAAGACTAGCCTGAGCCACAGAGTGAGACCTTCAAAAATAAATAAACAAACAAACAAACAGACAAATGGAGATTGGAGAGATGCTCTGTAGTTAAGAGCACTTTGTGACAGAGAGCCTGGGTTTGAATCCCAACACCCACTTGATAGCTCACTGCTATCTGTTAACTCCATTTCCAAGGAATCTGATGCCCTCTGCTGACCTCCAAGGGTTCTGCACACACATGGAACACATGTATACATGTAGGCAGAACACTCAAGCACATAGATATGAAAATCAAATCAAACAAAAAATAAAATAAGTAAAAATTAGTACCATCTTTTTCGCAGTGCATTTGATTATGACACAGAAAACATGAATTCTGAAGACATTTACAGCTCCCTTAGAGGTGTCACTGAGGCAATTCAGAATTTCAGCTTCAGAAGCCAAGAAGATATGAGTGAACCACTGAAGAGGGACTCTAAAAAAGAGGATGCTGACACAGTAAGTGTTTGCATGTTTGTATCATCGTTACCACCATCCTAACACACCAAATCACTCCCATGTGCGGGTTCTTACATTGCCCAGGCTGCTTTGGTTTCCATCAAAGACTGTGGGGGGGCGGGGGGAGTGTTTGTTAATTTTCTCGTATAATTTTTAGGAGGTAGTTACTCTTCAAGCATTTACTGAGTAAGTATCAACCTCCCACATATTTGCGAGTTTTAGGTATTAGATGTGTAAGACAGAGAGAGGTTCTTCCTATAGTTCTCTTTAGATTTCTAAGTAGAGATGTTTCTTTTTTTTTTTTTTTTTTTTTTTTTTTTTTGGTTTTTCGAGACAGGGTTTCTTTCTGTATAGTTTTGCGCCTTTCCTGGATCTCGCTCTGTAGACCAGGCGAGATGTTTCTTTATTGTAGAGTTTTGGGTTAGATTGTACCATCGAGGAAGGTGAATGTATACCTTAGACTGTGGGGTCAGGGAATGGAGGCCTCTGTCAAATGGCATTTGTACTGAGCCTTAAAGCCACAAAAGATAGAAAAGAATTCTGTAAACTGATTAGGCAGTACAGGGGCAGGTAGGAACCAGCTTGTATAGTTGAGGATTTGGAAGAAAGCTAGTGTAGTTAGAGCATAGAGAAATAAAGAAGTAGAACTTGGTCGCAGCATGTGAGTTAGTCATTGTCCTGGGCCTTGGGCCCAGGTATGTCCAAGGTGAGCATACCTCACCTCGGCTATGTGACTTACCACACAAGTTTCACAACGGAAGTTTATGTTTCCCCCATACTAATTGTAGTCTGCATCATCAGTTTTTATGGTCCCCACAGAGCATGTTATTACCTTATAACCTACATTCCTGCCATTTGAATACTATTTTTTGACTGGTTTCCTCTGCTATGGTACATTAGTGGTGGTTAGGTTTTACATTTGCATCTCCTTATACTTGTGTCTGGCAGCTTAGAGTTCTCTTACAATAAGCCATCCCTTCATTCCTGTTGAAAGCATTGTTGCTCAGTATCCACAGAGCCCCAGCATTTCAGCATGTCTCTGAAGGACTCCCCACCTACCTTTTCCCTCACTTGGTTTTCCTTATACCTACCTGTCTGGTAGAGCTCAATACTAGTAGACTAATAAAAATGGTTGTCAAAAATACCTAGGTTTGAGGTTCCCTATCCTAAAGCTGCATGTGGTGGCAACAGAAGGTTAGTATTACTGCTGAAAGGCTTTCTGTGTTTGTTTTGCAAATATTACATGACCAGGGTGGTGCCTTAAGTAATGACAGGAGCAGTTCTTGGCTTGGACTGGTTGTACACAGACTGGATGAAGGACAAAGGATGTATATGTAGAGTTCCCAACAACCAGCATGGCATGTAGTTGCTCGATAGATGCTGATGATTGTGGTACTTCTGGTGATAATAATTTTGATACTTGTATTTGTATTAATATTGTTGTTTGAACAAAGGTGTTAATATATCCCATCTCTGTTAGCATCCTTCTGAAATTATATTGACCTTGAAACCTGTCCTTTGGGAGGAAGGAGGCATAAAAATAAAAGCTGAAAGATGCTATTAAGATAGCTCATTATTCAAAGATAGTATAGTGTGCCAAATTTCAAAGATGATTTGTTAATTGTTGTTTGTTTCATTGCTGAGATTGAATTCAGAGCCTTGAATGTACTGGGCAAACCCTCCTAGCACTGAGATATATCCTCAACTATGTTTTGCTAATGAAAGCCTTTGTATCTTTAGCTGGCATAGAGAAGCTCTTGCTAATCTCAGTGTTAATGTTACATGGTTGAGTCATTGACAAAAATAACATCATTGGAGGCAACATTTGTGATGGCTTATTTGCCTCTCAGCTGTGGTTTCTTTACATCTTTATTTAAGCTTTTTCATTTGGAATATATATTGTAACCCATACTGTTTCTCATTAATTTCTTTTTAAATTATTGTTACCTTTGTTTGTTTTTTAACTTACTGTTTTTATTTTAAGTGTATACACCTGTGCACCATGTGTATGCAGAGGCAAGAAGTGGTTGTCAGATCCCCCTGGAGCAGGAGTTACAAATAGTTGTGAACCACCATATGGTGCTGGAAACTGAGCTAGGGTCTTCCAGAAGAGCAGCCTGTGCTCTTAACCACTGAGCCATCTCTCTATGCCCTTAACTTTTTTTTTTCAATAAAGATTAACTTATTTATTTATCTATTTATTTATTTATGTGTATGAGTATTTTGCCTGTATGTATGTGAACCTAATGCATGCATTCTTGGTGTCCACAGAGACCAGAAAGGCATCTGTTCCCCTGAAACTAATGTTAGATGGTTGTGAGCTGCTATGTGGTTATAGGGAACTGAGCCTGGGTCCTCTGCAAGAGTAACAAGTGCTCTTACCCACTGAGCCATCTCTCCAGTCCTATTGCTACTGTTCTTAAATAGCCCCTTAAACAGTAGGGAAACGCCTGGTTGTTTGTTTTTTTAAGACTATTTTTATTCATATATTTGTGTGAGTATATGCCCGGGGTGGGTGACTGCAGAGGGCATTCAATCTCCTGGAACTAGTGTAGGGGCTGGGAACTGAACTCAAGTCCTCTGGAAGAGCAAAAAACACTCTTAACTGCCAAGTCATCTCTCCAACCCAAGCATCTTTTTAGAATGTGAAGAAGGTATTTTAAAATGAGGTAACTTGCTGTGCCTTCCTCTTCCTGTCAATAGATGTGTGGCCCTGGAATGTCAGATCCACGAGCAGGAGGTGATGCCACTGACTCCAGCCAGACAGCTCTTGATAATAAAGCATCTTTGCTCCATTCAATGCCAGTTCACTCCTCTTCACGCTCTCGTGACTATAATCCATATAACTATTCAGATAGCATCAGTCCCTTCAACAAGTCTGCCCTCAAGGAAGCCATGTTTGATGATGACGCTGACCAGTTTCCTGATGGTATGTTACGGGTTACAATGCTAGCACTTGCATTTTAGAGGACTGATGATCAGTGAAACAATGGCTGTATTTGCTCTTTTATTGTAACTCTTTAAAATGTAAGGAAATGGGGAATGGGAATGTGTACTTGTTACGTGTCACTGGGTCAAAATGTTTGACTAAGGCTCCTTAAGGAAGGCTTACAGTTTCAGAACACACACATTATGACTGGAAAGTCATGGTAGTAAGAGCACGAGGCAGCTGCTCACATCGAATCGGTGTCAGAAGTGAGTGGGTCCTGATGTGTAGCTCACTTTCTTCTTTAATTCAGTCTGGAACTCCGGCCCATGGATGGTGCTTTCCACATTCGGGGCAGATCATCCCTCTTCGTCTAAACATCTCTGGACCCAAATATATGTGTCCATGTTGATTCAAAATTGACAAAATATATTCTCCTAATGTGTAGGTGTTTGTTTATACTATTTTGGTAGTTTTTATGTTTAGAGTGAGAACCTGGGTGGTCAACTTGACCTCACTGTCAAAAAATCAAGATAACTCTAACATTCTCCCAGGAACAACTCAACCAGTTATAGCATATGAATTTAGTTTGTTTCCAGACAAACTTGTATACTAGAATGACAGAGATCTTCTCATGAAATAACCCATTCTTTATAATAATACTTTGAGTGTGAAATCATGATCTCTTTTATTTTTATTTATTTTTTTTTTTTTTGGTTTTTCGAGACAGGGTTTCTCTGTGTTGCTTTGCGCCTTTCCTGGAACTCACTCTGTAGACCAGGCTGGCCTCGAACTCACAGAGATCCGCCTGCCTCTGCCTCCCCAATGCTGGGATTAAAGGCGTGCGCCACCACCGCCCGGCATGATCTCTTTTATTAATAAAGGTTCATTTCAGGGCCTGTTACAAGAGAGCATATTTATTTATGTTCACATGAAGGTAAAATTGGCTTCAGTCTAAAGGTCTATGGGTTATTAATCTGCATAGCCTGATGGGTAGTCACTACTCTCTTCAGTAAGTGCCCTTGTCAACTCTGGAAAGGGGTAGTTGTGACTGTACACCCTGCCTTTCTGATCACAGTAAGCAGCAAGGCACAGCCAAGATACATGAAAAGCAATAATAAAGTTCAGAATACTGTGTTTCCTTGTTGGTAAGGAATTAGGTTTTTTAATACATTTTTAAAGATTTACTTATATTTTTATGTGCGTTGGTGTTTTGCATGCATGTTTATCTGTGAGGGTGCCAGATCCCCTTGAATTGGAGTTACAGCTGCCATATGGGTGCTAGGAATTGAACCTGGATCTTCTGGAAGAACAGCCAGTGCTCTTTTTTTGTTGTTGTTTATTTGTTTGTTTGTTTGTTTTGCTTTTTCAAGACAGGGTTTCTGTTTGTAACCCTGGCTGTCCTGGAACTCACTCTGTAGACCAGGCTGGCCTCAAACCCAGAGATCTGCCTGCCTCTGCCTCCTGAGTGCTGGGAAGAAAGGCATGAGCCACTGCTACTCAGCAGCAGCCAATATTCTTAACCACTGAGCTGTCTCGTTAGCCCAGACTTTTTATTTCTTTGAATACATGTTACTTTCTTTAAATATTTCCAGTGCAGGGCTAGAGAATGCTAAGAGTACTTCCTATTCTTGCAGAGGACCAGAATTCAGTTCCTAGCACCCACATGTTGGTTCATAACCATTCATAACTCCAGTTCCGGGGATATGATACCTTTTTCTGGTCTTTGAGAGGACCAGGCGTGCACGTGGTACATTTGCACACACAGGCAAAACCTCCAGACACATGAAATAAAATTGAAAAAAACGTTCCAGTGCTATTTGACTTTCTGTGGTAAACTTGAAATTCCTCTCAGTGCCAGACATAAGGCTTAGTGGGAAAGGCATTTGCCCCCAAGTCTGACAGCCTAAGTTCAATCCTTGGAACCCACATGATAGAAAGAGAGAACTGACTCCTGCAAGTTGTCCTCTGACTTCCATCCATATGCTGTGGTGCACATACACACAATAAATAAATATTTTTTAAAAAATGAACCAGGCATAGTGATGCACTCCTATGTATACCCTATCTCTAGATAAATAAATAACTATTTAAAAGAGAGCAAAGACAAATCCACTCTTGGTAAGACTGGAGACACAGTTCTACTGTGAAGAATACTCGATGCTCTTGCTGAGGACCCAAGTATGGTTCCCAGTACCTAGATCAAGCAGCTCACAATTGCCTGTAACTCCAACTCCAGGGGATATGATGCCGCCTTCTGGCCTCTGAAGGCATTTGCACATATGTGGCATACACGCACAGAGACATATACACATGCACATAAATTAAAACTGTAACTAAAACCCCGCTCCTCTTTGATAACAGTTGTGGACAGCCAGAACTTCAGAGTGAGACCCTGTCTTGATATGGATGGATGGATGGATGGATGGATGGATGGATGGATGGATGGATGGATGGATGGATGGGTAGATAATAAAAATTAAAAATAAAACCTTTATTTTGCCCATTTTCAAGAAAAAAAAACATATTTCAGGACAAAGAAAATAACTCTAATTGATAAAGTTACTCTCTGCTGAAAAATTCTGGTCCATGGAAGGAATGACATGATTAGATAGTGAACATTTTTTGTTGTTTTTGTTTTTGTTTTTTGAGACAGGGTTTCTCTGTAGCTTTGGAGCCTGTCTTGGTACTCGAGCTCTTCAAACTCACAGAGATCCGCCTGTCTCTGTCTCTGCTTCCCGAGTGCTGCGATTAAAGGCATGTGCCACCACTGCCCAGTGATAATGAACATTTTTAACTCTTTAAAATAATTGTTTCAACAGCAGTGAGTCAGCCCACTGCTGAAATATTGCTGGAGAAGTTCCCAATGATCAAGTCGTAACTACCTAAATCACTGAAAGTGGAATGTCCCGACACACAGAGAGCCTCCAGCAGGAGGTGCTTCCTGACAGGCAGTAACTAGGAGATGTGCAGTGGGGATGGAGAGGAGGGGAGGAATGCTACACTCTTGCTGAGGTCTGGGTGATAGATACCTGCGGTTTCCTTACACATTGGTTGTAGCTATGTTTCATAGTGTTCTAAAGTGGTCATTTCTACACCTGAGAGTCAGCCTATAAAATTACAAAATTAATATTCCATCCTTCTGACAGATCTTTCCTTAGACCATTCGGACCTAGTTGCAGAGCTGTTGAAGGAGCTGTCTAACCATAATGAACGTATAGAAGAAAGAAAAATTGCCCTCTATGAACTCATGAAGCTAACCCAGGAAGAATCTTTCAGTGTTTGGGATGAACACTTCAAAACAATACTACTGTTATTGCTTGAGACTCTTGGGGATAAAGAGGTAAATTGCAGGATATGTATATAAACGATATTCTGTACTGTCTGAGTGTTTATGTATTTATTCTTACTTGGCTTTGTGGGTAGCGGACTAGGAATCACACCCAGGGCCTTTCCAACCCTTGCTTGTTTCGCTTTCCTGTTGATCAGCTAGTACACATTGGAACCTGACAAAATGACTCTGTTCTGCTGCTGCTTTCTGCATGTAATTTTTACTCTAAAGTGCTGTTTCTTTTAACAGATTTTTGTTTCTAAAATTTTTAAGAAGTTTCCAATAGTTAAAAGAAGATACATGTAGCAAGCTGATTCCCACAGAAAAGTAAAGATTACTTGTACATATTTAAATATGTTTTCAGAGCCGGGCAATGGTGACACAAGCCTTTAATCCCAGCACTTGGGAGGCAGAGGCAGGCGGATCTCTGTGAGTTCAAGGACAGCCAGGGCTACACAGTGGTGGTGGTGGGGGGGGTCAGTTGTAAAAATTCCTTTCATAGTCAAAATGTTACTTATTTCATAGTAATAAAGCTGGGCACTTGGAAGGCTAAGTTAGAAGAATCACTGCAAGTTCAAGAACAGCTTGGGCGACAGGGTGAGACTGTCTGAAACCAAGTGCCAAGCAGTTGTTTGCAGGTCTTCCTTGCAGAGTCTATACTTTTGTGAATTTTAGCTTAAAAAGCACAGCTTTTCCTTTTCCTTCTAACTCTTTTGTGGTTATTAGCCAAAAGCCTAAGCCTGCTTCCCCTGACTGACACTCTAGGCCTTGAAGATGCCCTCTGCCCTGTATGCAGCTACTGCCAACCCCCATGCCTCACTCAAAACTCAAGGGTTTCTCTCCTCTTCTCCATCTCCCTCCTTTCAACAGCTTCCAGAATTTTTAACTTGTCTGTCTTGTTTTTTCTCACAAATTCTGGTAATATGGTCTTAAGCCTAGAAAGACTAAACATTTTTAAAAATCTGTGTATGGGGCTGGAGAGGTGGCTCAGCCGCTAAGAGTGCTTAATGCTCTGGAGGAGGACTTGTGCTGAGTGCCAGACTCCCGACATTGGGCAGCTCGCAAGCACCTGTAGCTCCAGCTCCAGGAGATCCCGTGCTTCTGGCCTCTGAAGGCACCTGCACTCTTACACACAGGCGCAGACCCCTACTTAAATATAAAATGTAGATGTAGTAGCAAATGCCTATAATCTATAATCTCTACATTCTGGAGGTGAAAACAGCAGGATTACACCTTTGGGGCCAGCCTGGGCTACATTGCAACCTTGAGCCCAGCCTATCTCCCAAATACAACAGAAGTAAGAGTGATCCGTTTTCCACTAGAGATGATAAATTGTGTACTACATGCTTTATACAGCGTCCCTCCTCCCAACCTTAAAATGCTTATAGAAATTGAAAATGTGCAAAGATTTTGTGATATCCAAAATATTATTAAAACCACTTAAATGTTTCTTCTTAGCCAACAATCAGGGCTTTGGCATTAAAAGTTTTAAAAGAAATCTTAAGGCATCAACCAGCAAGATTCAAAAACTATGCAGAGCTGACCGTCATGAAAACATTGGAAGCACACAAAGACCCTCATAAAGAGGTGAGTGACCAACAAGTTCAGTCACTAGTGTATTATCACAGTTATGTCTCATAAACCTGTAAGCGCTTCCCAGAAAGCACTCTGGTTTGGTGGATGAGGGCTTAGTTTTATTTATTGTGTATATGTACATGCTGTATGTATGTGAGCATATGGTCAGTTCTTTTCTTCCACCTTTATGTGTCTTCTGGGAATTGAACTCAGGCATCTCTACCCACTGAACCATCTTCTTGTGTACTTCCTCATACTTAGTCTTATATTGTAACTTGGTTTTGCCTGAAACTCACTATGTGATCCAACTGGCCTTGAACTCTGAACACCCTCTTGCCTGAATCTTCTAAGTACTGGGATTGCAGGTGTGGGCTAACATTTCAAGCTAACAGTGTCCTTCTTAATCATTTCCTTCATAAATACTTGATTTTTGATATAATGCTTGATTAAGATGTAAGCATAGAGCTGGGCGCATAAGTCAGTCAGTAGAGTACTAATTGCAGAAGGATGAAAATCTGAGTTCAGTCCCCAAACCTGCAGGAAGAAAGCTGGGTGTGCTGGTGTGAGTCTAACCCCAGGACAGGACAGTGGAGACAAGCAGATCACCGGCCTTGCTGACCAGCCAGCCGAGCTGAATTGGCAGATGTCGTGCTAATGAGAGACCCTTTCTGCAGAAACAGCTTGGGGGCTGGCAAGAGAAAAGCATTTGCTTCCAAGGCTTATGAGAGGAGTTTGACTCCATGGTGGAGGAAAGAACCAACTCCTGCAAGTTGTCCTCTGACTCCCATATACACCCAGGCATGCACACATTTATACACATGCACGCAGAACACCACCATTTCAGTTTTTATTTTTGAATAGGGTGGGTGACTTCTGAGGAATGACACCCCGCTCTGGCCTTCACACACACAGATGTGAGCATATGCTCTATCACATGTGATACATGGATACCAAGACCTTGATCCTCTGTAATTTATCCAGTTTCACTTTCTCCATTTTGCTGAATCACTTACAGGACCTTTGCCTCTGTTACAGGTTTATTCAGTAAGCTTTTTTTTTAATATTATATATACAGTGTTCTATCTGCATGTATTCCTACTTATCAGAAGAGGCCACCAGATCTCATTATTAGATGGTTTGAGCCACCATGTGGTTGCTGGGAATTGAACTCAGGACCTCTGGAAGCACAGCCAGTGCTCTTAACTTCTGAGCCATCTCTCCAGCCCCCACAAACAGCCTTCTTAAGAGTCATGTAAACCTCTTTCCTTACTTCATGTTCATGATATTCTCGCTCCCTACAAACCACAGTGGGGTCTGTTCATTAGTCCCCTACATTCAAAGAGTGTTTGTACCACTTATATCACCATGATATGAAATAAAGCAAACTAAATAAGTTCTTAAAGTCATGAAACTACTTTTGCCAACAGTCGAGGAACTGGGAAGAAGGAGAATGACAGGTGGAGCCCAGTGTCGGCAGCTCCTGGTAGTTGCTAGTCTGTTCTTACCTCCCTTCTTGTACTCATCCGTTGACTCCAATATTTTTAATGCACATCCAGAGTACCAAGTCAAGTTAAATGCTTGATGAAATTCATACTTAGGATTTACAGTTTGTTTGTTTGTTTTTCCTGGCTGGCTTTGCCTTTTGTTTTAGGTGGTGAGGTCTGCTGAGGAAGCTGCCTCCGTGTTGGCTACTTCAATTAGTCCAGAGCAGTGCATCAAAGTGCTTTGTCCAATCATACAAACTGCTGACTACCCAATTAATCTGGCTGCAATCAAAATGCAAACAAAAGTGATAGAGAGAGTATCCAAGGACACCCTTAACATGCTCTTACCAGAGATCATGCCGGGTCTAATACAGGTAAGCAGACTGGAGGAGTCCATCAGGATGCATGTGTGCTTTGGTTATCTCACACTGTTTTCAAGCAACACTAGTGGCACAGTCAAGACTGCCATGGTCAAGACAAAAGATTTGCATTGGGGGAATAGGTAGGTGGGGTTTAGGTGTGGTACCCAATATGTAACATAAAAGGTACTACTCAGCAATCTCTTAAGTACATGATCTGGTGTTGTGAAATCCATTTGTAGTGTTACGTAACTGTCACTACTGTCCATTGCTAGACTATCCCCATCATTCTAGACTAGCATTTTGTACAAAGCAATAAAACCCATTTCTCATAACTTCCCTCCCAGTCCCCAATAATCTCTATTCTATTGTCTTTGAACTTAATTATTGTAGATTTTTCATATATGTGAAAAACATAAATATTTGTCCTCTTATTATTTAATGTTTTGTGGGTTCATTCATAATGTCAGAATTTCATTCCATCATTTAGGAATTTACATTTGTTTATCCATCCGTTCATTGCTGAATATTTGGGTTCTGCATTTTTCTTTGCTTTTTATTACTATAACTATTGTAGTACTTGTGTACATCTAGAAGCAGAAATCTGTTGCCACATCTATCTAGAAAGTGGTTATACTGATGAATATTCATAGATGCATTGTGGCTATGACTTTTTCTCTCCACCCATACATATAAACATTTTAGCAAAAATGGGATATTTTGCAATATTGCCACATACTGTAAAACTTTGTTAATATTCTACAATGTAGTTTTAGTGGCTGAACAATATTACATAGTATGTATATTGAGCTCTTTTTAAAGAGAATGGATAATTTATTCCTTTGTATCTACAATAGTTTATTTGTGACTTTGCCCTGAACTTTATTAACCACTATGTTTGTGCAGGGCTATATATACTTTGGTAATAAGCATAGCATGTACATAATGTATATACTTCATATGTTATGAATGCTGAATTAATGTTTCCTGGGTGAAGCCTTAGGATATGCAAGTATGATCCAGGAGCTCCTGTGGCTCCAGGTTCCCATGTTTGTTTCTGGTCTTGTGAGACAGGGTTTTACTCTGTAACTCCAGGCTGGCCTCACACCTGTGGCAGTCTTCCTACCACAGACTCCCAGGTGCTGGGATTGCAGGCTTGTACCAGCATGTGCAGCCTGAATTCTGAAGTTTGATGCAAAGCCTTATGACACGTGATTACTGAGAACCTGTCAGAAAAGCACAGGAACTGTAATGAATTGAAATTATAGTTTGTTTGTTATAAATGTTTAAAATTAGAGTATATAAATATTAAGACCAGAACAAAGAGCAGCAAGAGGCATAGTAGTATATAGTATTTGACTATCTGTAAATGTTCACCAAAAATATTATCTCCCTGAGCAGCTAAGGTTGCATATTGAATGTGAGTGGAAATGGACAGACATGGTGGTGCATGCCTTTAAGTCCCAGCACTTGGGAGGCAGAAGTAGGTCCATCTCTATGAGTTCCAGACCAGCCAAGAAAACTGAAAAGACAGCCATAGAATGGAGAAAAGTTTTGCAAGTTAGTATCTTATAAGAGCCAGAATATATGTAAAGACATATTCTAACTTAACAACAACAAATGTTTTTAATAGGCAAAGGACTTGTATAGACATTTCACCAAATATGATACACGGGTAAAACAGCCAGTGAACAAGTGGAAAAAGCTAGTTCTCATTAGCCCTATGGAAACATGCACCAACACACTGCAGGGGAAGGGGGCTGGAGAGACGGCTCAGATGCTCTCCCCCACTCTTTAAAATACTTATTTTTAATTATTATTTTATGTATATAGGTATTTTGCCTGCATATACATTTGTGCACCATATGCATGCTGATGTTTGTGGATGTCAAAAGAGGGCATCAGATCCTCTGGACCTAGTGTTTTAGATGGTTCTGAGCTACCATGTGAATACCGAAAATTGAGCCCAGGTCCTCTGGAAGAGCAGCCGGTGCTCATAACCACTAAGCCATCTCTCTTTCCTCTCTTGAAGAGGACCCAAATTCAGTTCTGAGCTCCTATATCAGGTGGCTCACAACCACTTGTAACTCAAGCTGCAGGAGGAGCTAGTGTTCTTTTATGGCCTCGTCAGGAACTGCATTCATGTGCACAAACTCCCACTTAGGCACACAGATATCCATATAATTAAAAATAAAAATAAATTAAAAAAAAAAACCCACAGGGAAAGGCTGGTAAAATAACTCAACAGGTGAAGACATAAGCCAGAGGACCTAAGTTCCATTCTCAGAACCATGTAAAAGTAGAAGGAGAGATCCAGCTCTACAGAGTTGTTCTCTGTGTTTACCCAAGAGGAGAGAAAGGAGAAGTGACACTATAAACACTTACTAATGAGTGAGTGCACATCACAGCACACCACACAGCAGAGCTGTACCTGTGGGAAGGAAGGAGATGCTGGGACCTGCTGCAGCCTGCTGGCAGCTGGAGGAGGCCAGATCCAGAAGCCCTCCGACCCTGCTCTTCCATCAGCATCACAGAGACAACAACCAGAGAACGTGTTTTGCCAGGAGCTGTGGGCCCCATTTTTTTTTTAATGTGTTGGATGTTTTGGTTGCATGTGTGTATGTGCACCACATGGATGCAGTGTTCCTAGAGGGCAGAGAGAGTACCAAATCTCCTAGAATCAAAATTACAGACACTGGAGAGCCACTAGGCTGGTGTTGAGAATCAAACCCAAATCCTCTGGGAGAACAGCTATTCCTCTTAATCACTGAGCCATCTCTCCAGTGGATCAGGAGTTCAAGGCCCTCTTCAGTTACATGGTGAGTTTGAGGCCAGCCTGGTCTACAGAGCAAATTCCAGGGCAGCCAGGGCTACACAGAGAAACCCTGTTGCTCAGGATGCTATGAATGTGTTGCTCTGATTGATTGATAAATAAGATGCTGATTGGCCTGTAGCCAGGCAGGAAGTATAGGCAGGACAAGCAGAGAAGAGAATTCTGGGAACAGGAAGGTTGAGTCAAGAGTCGCCAGCCAGACATAGAGGAAGTGAGATGTAAAAGTATCGATAAGCCACAAGCCACGTGGCAACTTATAGATTAATAGAAATGGGTTAATTTAAGATGTAAGAGCTAGTCAATAGTTAGCCTGAGCTAATGGCCAAGCAATTTTAATTAATATGAGCTTCTGAGTGATTATTTTATAAGTGGGCTGCAGAACTGCGGGGGCCCGAGGGGGACTGGAGAAAACTCAAGCTACACCCTGTCTCAAGAAAAAAAAAAAAAAAAAGATAGCCTCAGCTACATAGACCGTCTCAAAAAAATAAAACAAAACATAATGGGCATGGTGATTGTGCCTTTAATCCTGGTACTCAGGAAGTAGGTGAATCTCTGTGAGGCCAGCCTGTTCTATATAGTGCTAGGCCAGCCAGAGCTGTAAGTGGAACTCTGTCTCAAAAAAAAAACAACAAAAAGACATTGTTTATGGGGTGGTGGTGGTGGCGGTAGCACATGCCTTTAATCCCAGTACTTAGGAAGCAGAGGCAGGCAAATATCTCTGTGAGTTTGAGGCCAGCCTGGTCTACAGAGTGAGACCCAGGACAACCAGGACTACACAGAGAAACCTTGTCTCAAAACAAACAACAAAAAGAAAAAAAAAAAAACAGCTGGAGAGATAAATAATGGATATTGCTTGTCAAGAGGACTCAAAGCCTTCTGGAACTCCAGCTCCAATGAATCTGACACCTCAGGCCTCCACACCACCACCACCACCACCACCACCATCACCCCACACACACCATACAATATGCATGATAGGCCAAGTTAGGTGTATTGGGGTGAGGCAGCCCTGGATTTTTCCAGTGCTCCTAACTGCTGCCATAGGTGCTCATAAATGGGAGAGGCAGAGGGGATTACGCATAGCAGGCAGGAAATGGAGATGACAAAGTGAATTGGAGACAGATTGCCAAGGCCTTAAGACAAGGGGATTTGAGGTTTAAGGTTACTGTTACACAGCAGCTGGAAGCTAATACAAACCAGATTAAGCTGGTCTCAGAGATAGACCTCCTGAGTACAACTCTGATGTCATACCTCTTAAGCTCCTTCCCAGGTTTCCACAGCCAGAATGAACCCCTATCTCATGTAGATCCCCAGCTGGTCCTGCCTACCTTGTCCTCCTACTTAATATGTTTCTGTTTCGATTTTTGAAACAGGATCTTACTTTATATCTCTGGTTGACCTAGAACTCGCTGTGTATATCAGACTGGCCAAGAACTCAGATATGCCTGCTTCAGCCTCCCAAGTCCTAGGATTAAAGTCATACACCACCATACCTGCCCTCCTATTTTGTGTGTTCTCCTTTAATGAATGAATTTATTCATACATAGAAAGTGCTAGGTTGTTTATGAAATCATGTACTTCTCTCTGTCTGCTTCATTCAGTCCTCCTTCCCTTTTATCCTTTTTCTTTTTTGAGATTTTATTAGTTTTTGTTTTATGTGTATGAATGTTTGCCTGCATTATATCTGTGCACCATGCTTGCAGTTCCTGCAGAGCCCTAAAGAGGGCGTTGGGTTCTCTGGAACTGGAGTTACAGATGTCTATGAGCTGCCATGTGGTTGGTCCTTTGCCAGTGCTCTTAACAAGTGAGCCAATTCTCTAGTTCCTTGTCCTTATTTTTTGAGATTGAATTTTATATAGCCCAGACTGGCCTTGAACTTGCTGTATAGCATAGGGTGACCTTGACATTGCGATCTTCCTGCCTTTACCTCTCCTGAATGCTGAGATTAGAGTCAAGTGCCACCACACCTGTTTTTTGCAGTGCTGGGTATCAAACCCAAGGCCTTATGTGACTTAGGCAAGCACACTACCAACTGAGCTCCATCCCTACCTCACACCACCCCACTCTTGTCCCAGCTAGCTTCCTCCTCCTTTATCTTTCATTTGATTTCTTTGCAAAGTATTTTCTGAGTATTGTTTCCTACCCAGCTCTCTCCTGACCTGACCATAGCATTCAGTAACTCTTCTGGAAGGTCGGTTCCATCTCACAGGACACCGAGCATTGTTAACCTCACCTATCCTGGTCACATAGCAGCCCTTCAGTGTTTGAATGTCAGATATAGTAGCATCTGAGTGTTACTTGTAGTTAGAAAAGTCTGCAGAGGAAGAGGTGGTAGGAAGAATTAAACTTGGAGCATTTAGGCTTGAGTTTGCAGTTCAGTGGTAGAGTCTATTTCCCCATCATACTCAAAGCCCTGGGTTCATTCACAGCAATAGAAATGAAGCCTAAATTTGCAGTACTTAAGAGTGGTGAAATTAGGATTGTGCTAAATGGGAAAAAATTAATGTATAATTCTACAAAGATGATAAAACTGAATAGTTAGGTCTTTTATGAATTTTTCAGAAGGATATTGTGTGGTATTTGTTTTGCAGTAATTTTAGAAAGCTAATATGACTTTAGTAGGAATGGACTCCTTACTTGGTAACGTGTTCATATATATTCAGATAATTGATTTAGTACTTATGAGTAGGATTTCTATGGACTATCCAGATATAAGAGAAGTGCATTATCTAGACTGGATTTATTTGAGAAGGTTATTTAAAGAGGAGACATACGTGACACATTCTTCTAGGCCTGGGTTCTAGGAAGGCCTTGACTGCCAAACCACAGCATCTGATGGTGAGGAGATCTTCACTGCTTCAGAGCTACATGCTCTAAGGAGGCTCTCTGGGGATGTTTGCAAAGTGGATTGGGAAAGGGGCAGGTGCAGACTGCAGCTTCTAAAGAAAGAACGTGCTAAGAACACTGGCAGCTGGTAGAGTGTGGGGTGGGGTAGAGAGGAAAGCTGTATCATTCCTGTCTACAGGGTGGAGAGTTGGCTCAGGTGAGAAGTCATGTTAGAGCTCTCTTCTGTCCTTCAAGGTGGGCTTCTTAAACTGTCAGAGATACTCCCATGACCTCTCTTCCCTAGGGTTACGATAACTCAGAAAGCAGTGTCCGGAAAGCTTGTGTCTTCTGCCTGGTAGCTGTTCATGCGGTGATTGGTGATGAACTAAAGCCACATCTCAGTCAACTCACCGGCAGTAAAGTAAGTAGTATGGAGGTTCTCGGGTAGCAGCATGATGTGGTGAACTTGCTGCTCAGCTTTTAATAAGTAGTTCTGAGTTTTCACTTTGCCTTTATTCCTCCAACTGCCTTTCAGCTCTTTCTGCTGCTAAGGTCTGTGCTGTAGTTACTAACACCAACAGAGAGGTAGCATGGTCAGGAGGCTGCTGTGGGGTTAATACCTGGAGCTCCTGGTCATTTGTAACAGCTGACAAACTCCCATTCCCACACTTACATCCTGACCTCCCTCCCCAAGGTGAGGCCTGTTTGGTGGTGTTGGTTTATTTTTACTCTTTGATTCTTTCAGGGCCAGCGCCCAGCTCTCAAATAAATGCACAGAGACTTATTCTTACTTATGGATGCCCGGCCTTAGCTTGGTTTATTTCTATCCTGTCTACCTTTTACCTCAGGACTTTTACCTTTCTATATACCTTTTTAACTTCTTACTCCATGGCTTGCTGTGTAGCTGGGTGGCTGGCCCCTGGAGTCCTCCTCTCCTTCTTTTCTCACTCCTTGCTTCTTCCTGTCTCCTCCCTCTCCCTCCCTCCTCCCTCTCTTCCCTCCCCTCCCTCTCTTCCCTCCCCTCCCTCCCTCTCCCCCTCCCTCCCTCTCCCCCTCCCCCCCTCCCTCCCTCTCCCTTTCCCTCTCCCCCCCTCCCTCCCTCTCCCCCTCCCTCCCTCCCTCTCCCTCCCTCCCTCTCCCTCTCCCCCCTTCCTCCCTCTCCTTTTCCCTCTCCCCCCTCCCTCTCCTCCCTCTCCCTTTCCCTCCTCCCTCTCCTCCCTCTCCTCCCTCTCCCCCTCTTCCCTCCCCTCTCCCCCTCTCCCTCCCCTCTCCCCTCTCCCCCTCCCCCCCTCCCCCTCCCCCCTCCCCCCTCCCCTCTCCCCCTCCCCCCTCCCCTCTCCCCTCTCCTCCTCCTCCTCCTATTTATTCTCTCTGCCTGCCAGCCCTGCCTATCCTTTCTCCTATTGGCCATTCAGCTCTTTATTAGACCAGTCTGGGCAAAGTAGCACAGCTTCACAGAGTTAAACAAACGCAACATAAAAGAGTGAACACATCTTGACATCGTTAAACAAATGTTCCACAGCATAAACGAATGTAACACATCTTCAACTAATATTCCACAAGTTTACTTAAGAACAGGTTGTTGAAGTTATTCACAAATTACTTTATTTCTCCCAAAATGTGGAATACTTGAAGTTTTTCAAAATTTCGCTTGAAGATTTGATTAAGACACCCTTTGCACCTGTGATCCTAGTGCCCCAGAGGCTGAGCAAGAATCACTTGCTTTGTCTGTTTGTCTTTAAGTTTCTTAATTTTTTGGTTTGTTTGTTTTCTGAGGCGAAGTCTTCACCATGTAACCCTAGCAGGCCTGGAACTGAGAGATTCGCCTGCCTCTGCCTCCAAGTGCTGGGATAAAGGTGTGCCCCACCATGCCAAGCATGTTTCTCACTTATTTGTGGTGCCACTGCCACACCTACAGGCAGTGTGCCTGACACAGTGAGAAGGAAAGAAGAGACTTCTGTGAGAGGCAGACCTGGGCATTTTGAAGCTGATTGGTCAGTAGTTGTACTGTGACCAATTGGGCTTCCTGCCAAAGCTCTAGTGCTGCTGGTGTGGACCACGGCTGCCTCTGTGCCAGGGCCTTATAGTTATCTCCTGTGTGGGAGGGCTGTCTCAAGGCCACCTGCCCTGCAGAGCTTCCTCTTGCCTGCCAAGAACTCTCCTGTTACTTAAAGCTACTACCATATCCACCACCAGCACTGCCCTCATCATGGTCCATAGTTTAATGATTGCTGGCCATTATATTTCCAAGACTGATTAGATTTCCCACCACTACCATAATTACAGCAACCAGAACTTCGTGGTAAGCACCATTGTGGTTTTCATATTGCCGTCCATCACTACCATGACCTCTCTTCCTGTAACGAGGACCACCGATAGTGACCACCATCACCTCTCCCATAACACCTGGGCTGCCACCGCCATCACTGTAGCTTCCTGTCCACTGAAATTCCCACCATGGCCAAAGTTACCTCTTACCTCCAAAAATCCTCTACACCCCTGAGTACCCAGATCCACCTCCAGGACCTCTTTGTGATCCAGCAGACCACTTCTTACTTGGACCCTTTTCTCTTACAGTCTGTACCCACTAGTATTTTTTAGCATAATTTTAACCATGTGTCTCATGATCATAATTCAGAAAAGCAAATTCTCTCCTTTTTTCTGTTCTATCCTAACTTTGTGGTTCAGTCTTGCTATACTTTTTCAAGGCAGCCCCTCCCCCCATCGTTTTCTGTATCTGTCACACCACCCACATTTTCTAAACTGGTAAGTGGACACTAGGCTTTACAAATCCTCTCTCTTTGGTTCCACTTTATGCCCATCAACCTTGTGTAGTTGAGTACACATTGCTGCCTCTACCTCTTAGCACAAGACTAAGTCACCATTGAAAACAAAAACAAAAAAAGCCCTGGAACTTTGACTTGGTATCTTAAACTAAAACTTTCCAGTTCATCCTTAAGACTTAAAGAATTAGATAAAGGTTATTTGTCTTATTGTATTAATATTACCAGAGCTTTGAAACTTGTTCTATCTACAGGATGAGAATGAGATATATATAATTATGGTTAAATTATAGCTGAGTGCAGCTAACTGGAGGCATTTACCTTCATTCGGAATTTTCCCAAACCCCAACAGTTGTCGTTACTGTGAACAGATTTACATTTCAAGTTGCGAAAAGACAGAGCAGAACCAGACATAAGGGGTAAGGCATGTGCTCAGTTGTAAACAGCTTGCCTAACATGCTCAACGCCCTGGGTTCCAACCCCGCACCACATAAACTGAACATGATGGTGCACACCTGTAGTCTAGATGGAAACAAGGGTCAAGGGTTCAAGATCATCCTCAGGCACATGTCAAATTGGAGGACAGCATGGCTCTGAGAGACCCTGTCTCCAGATATATCTGTCTTCCAATTCTCGTGTGTGTGTGTGTGTGTGTGTGTGTGTGTGTGTGTGTGTGTGTGTGTGTGTGATTTCTTACCATATTATTATAATTAGAGCGGTTTGTTCAAATGGTGCATGTGGCTTTGATCCACAGATGAAGCTGCTGAACCTTTACATCAAACGTGCACAGACGGGCTCTGCAGGAGCTGATCCCACTACTGATGTTTCGGGACAAAGTTAGTGCTGCAGGTGGAGCCTCCCAGGTCTCTGAAGAGACAGCTGCCCTCCCTCCTCCAGGACAGGAAACTCTCAAGTACAGCTTTTGGGACAGAGCTACTGTTTCCCAGTTCTAGCTTTTTGTTTTGTTCCGTTCTGTATTTTCTGTAACCGAGGGTGTCCTCAGTCTGCATGTAACTTTACGATAATTATTCCAAATTCAGGAAAAGCAGTATTAACATCAGTTGATCAGTACAAAGTAATTTTTTAATCTAATTCACCACTTCACATGTTTGTACTTCTTTGTCTTCCCACTAACCTTTGCCAGTGTTACGATTGTACACATTTTAAAATGCTGGTTAAACAGGAATGCTTCAGGCTTTTAAAGTTTAACAGTCTAAACTTTTTTTTTTTTTTTTGCTTTTATTCAACTGCAGAAGAATATTTTTATTGCTACCTTGAGTTTCGTTCCGTATCATGTCCTATGCTAGAAATGCTGACAATGACGTGAGACAAAGCAGGGCTACTTGGGACTCAGCCAGACTCTGTTGATGTGGCGGTGGTACGTGTCATTAGCTGCGACTTCTTTGGGATGACCTCAAAGAGAAATGTCCTAGAATCAGCCAGTTCTGTAAGACTGAGCGTGTCTGTGGGTTCTTGATCTCGACACCTTTATGTAAAGCCGTGCCCCTTTTCTGACCCCGTAAGAAAGCTGCACCAAATCACCTGCCTCGGTTTCCATGGGAATAGGAAAATGGATGGATGGTTTTGTTGCAGAGCTTTTTGGTTTATCTTCGTTGTGAATGATGCTTTTGTTGTATTTATTAATATCAGATTCACTTATGAATAGACTTGATAATGGAAACAGATGAAAAAATCAAGTGCATGTGTGTCTTTGACTGTCCTCTGTTTCTCAATTGATAAACTAATTATTGACATGGGAGTCAACCAGCACCTTTTTGTTGAATGATGGAACCTGGTTTCCTTTGACCCTGAAGTTGTCTTATGAAAACACTGATCCTGAAGAGAGAGAGAAGATGGTGCCGAGGCTCTTGTACAGTGGGCTCCCATTTTCTACCTCTTCAGGGCTGACACTTTAACTGACCCGCTGCCTGGAGTGTCTTGGAAAACTACTTTAAGGTGATGTTTTGTTACTTTTTAACATTTTTTTAATCACCTCTGCTAAAGCTATTATTTTTATGTGCAGCCAACTTTCAAATATTACCAGTTTGGGTAAAAGACCAAATTAGGTAATTTGGAACCAGGATACTATTGATTTCTCATCTTGACCTTTTTCTTTTCTTTCTTTTTTTCTTTTTTTTTCTTTTTTTAAATCCTAACATAAGGTGAATTTGACTGGAAAGCAAATGGCTGTTAGGGAAGCAGTTTGCTATTGTTACAGAGTTATCTATACTTTGTTCAGCTGAAAAAAATGTAGAAATGTATGTAAAGAACTTAAGCCAAGAGAACTGGACGGATGATTGGTTGTAGGCTTTTCCCTCCCCTTGTTTTTGTTCTGCTCCAGCAGAAGAAAAAGATGTTGCTCCATATCCTCTCCTACCTGTAACACTTTTGTTTTCTACTGTTCATGACATTGTGTATTTATAGTTCTATGCTTACTGTTGTGCATATACTGGCAATAAAACTGTACATAACATTACTTGAAAACCTTAACAATGTAGCTCAGCGGTTTCTGTCTCACTGTAACAAGAGGTGTGGGTTCTTCTACATACATGAAAGGTCTTGGACCAGTTATGGTCTCAGGAAATTTATGTGTGCATGTGAGTTGCAAAGACCAAGAACAACCACCACAACCCAATATGTGTAAGTACATATGTGTCTTATAGCTCAGACATGGAACTCTGCTCAGTAGTGTCTTGAATCAGTATATTGATTTAATTTTGACCTCTGCTTTAAAATACTGTTTTAATTACTGTTGACAACTGAGTAGAGCAGTTTAAGCTGAATAATAGCATTGAAAAATTAGACCTAGCCCCTGGGTGTAACAGTAAGCACTGAAGAAATGAATGAGCTGCATAAAAGAAAAGCATGGTTTATTGTTTCCAAATGAAAACTAACATACACTGGGAGTTGGTGGCACACGCCTTTAATCCCAGCATTTGGGAGGCAGAGGCAGTCCAATCTCAAAGTTTGAGGCCAGCCTGGTCTACAGAGTGAGTTCCAGGAAAGCCAGGACTACGCAGAGAAACCCTGTCTCAAAAAAAGAAAGGAAGGAAAGAAGAAATAAACATGAACATTGTATAATTTGGAGGTTGGATTTGGGTGTAGCATGAATCTTAAATAGTCTTTTTAATAAAAACAAACCCAGAGCCAGGTATTGGGGTGAATGCTGGAAGATCAGAGAAGCAGAACAAGCCACAGCCACCTCGCCTTGCCAATTCCTCAGCTGATCCTGTTTTCTCAGACTGGAAGCCTCTGCGTCCTTATCCAAATGGATCTCAGCTGAAATGCTTCTCGAAAGCCTGAAAGTTTAACTGGGCTCTAGTTCCTGGTCCTCACGCCTTAAATACCTTTCTGCTTCCTGCCACCACTTCCTGGGATTAAAGGCTCTTGTTACCACACCTGGCTGTTTCCAGTGTGGCTTTGAACTCATAGAGATCCAGGCAGATCTTTGCCTCTGGAATGCTAGGATTAAAGGCGTGTGTGCCACCATTTTCTGGCCTGTATATCTAGTGGCTGTTCTGTTCTCTGACCCCAGATAAGTTTATTAGGGTGCACAATATTTTGGGGAACACAGTATCACCACATTTGGGTCTGTGGCAAAGCCCTTGCCTACTGTGCACAGAGCCACAACAAATAAATGGAAAAAAAAAACTTCAATGATTTCAAGTTTATAAGAATAAGAAAATTATTGATGTTCAGATCACTATATGTAGTATACTTTTACTTTGTTTATTTCAGAAACACTTAGGTATCAGCTGTTAAAGATGGTCGTACAAAGCTACTGTTTAGATGTCTTTAGCTGAAGAAATGGCTCACAGTTAAGAGCAGGGTCCTCTAGAATCCATTAGGTAGGGTTTGCTAGAATAACAGAACTTATAGAATTAATCTCTCCTTATATGTATAGAAAGGGGATTTACTAGATCTTGCTAATCCAACAGTGGCTGCCTATGAATGCAAAGTCCCAAAAATCCAGTACTTGCTCAGTCCACAAGGCTGGATATTTCAGCTGATCTTCAGTAGATGCTGGAATCTCAAAAAAGGAGTCTCTAAAGCCAGTGAAGGAATGGATGTGCTAGTGAGGCAAGAGCAAGCAGGCAGAGAGCAAGAGCCTTTTTCTGTGGCTTCACATGGGCTCCCAGGAAAAGACGAAGCCCAGATTAGAGGCAGGTCTTCCCACTTCAGAAGATCGGGATTAGAGGTGTGTCTTCCTACCTCAAAGATCCAGATTAGAAGTGGATCTTCACACTTCAAATTGAGCAAAATTCCCTCACAGGTGTGTCCTTTTTGGGGTTTAGTTAATTGCAGATGTAGTCAAGTTGACAGCCAAGGATAGCCATCACAATCTTCCAAAGGACCTGAGGGTTCAGTTCCCAGCATCCACTTCAGATGGCTCACCACCATCTGTAATTCCAGGGGACCCAATGCTCTCTCCCCACACCCACCCACCTATGTGTATGTGCAAACAAGTAACACAAATAAGTAAGAATAAATTGTTAAATACTTTGTTGGTCTTGCTTTTCTCCCCCAAACTAATATACCACACATTTATTGCACTACTGAGGATTCAAAGTGTTTTAAAGGTCAGGCACAGTGGCGTACACCACGCCCATAGTCTTCCCACCTACTTGGGAAGCTGAGGCAGGAGAAGAGCTTGAATCCAAGAGTCGGAAGGCCAGGCTGAGAAACATGGCTAGACCCTTTCTGCACAATACAGACACTTTTGGGGGATGGGTAGGGGTTCAAGACAGAGTTTCTTTGTGTTACAGCCCTAGCTGTCCTGGAACTCATTTTGTAGACCAGGCTGGCCTCAAACTGACAGAGGTCCACCTACCTCTGCCTCCGGAGTGCTAGAATTAAAGGCATGCACCACCACCACCTGGCACATACACATATTTTTAAGTGTACTTTAGTTCCAGGTTATAAAGTATGTTTAGTTCTTCTGGGTTTTAGAACGTTACAGACTTGTGTTTTGTTTCCCTGAGATGGAGTGTGACTATAGAAAGGTCCTCTGTGGTAACCAGCCAGGTGAAAGCACTGAAGTCTATTTTTATACGAGGGTGGGTTTTTGGTCTATTGTTCATTACACCTTGTTTAACAGAGTGGTAAGTTCACTTCTCACTGAGTGGTGTTGGGGGGGAAAGTCTCAATTTTTAATATAGCTTACATGCTAAACATCCTGCCAAATAATTGGTTTCCAGCTGTCTTAGTTTCCTTTTCTATTGCTGTGATAAATATATTCTGGAAAGGGGCCTGGAGAGATGACTCAGCAGTTAAGAGCACCACCTCAGAGGACCTGGGTTCAGTTCCCAGCACCCACATGGCAGTTCACAACCATCTGTAACTCCAGTTCCAGGGGAATCCAATGCCCTCTTCTGTGACTTCTTTGGGCACCAAACATGCACACGGTACACTTACATACATGCAGCAGGGGCTTGAGAGAATTTGTCACAGTACATTCACAGTCAAGAGCAGATGAATGGGCATATACTTGTTCTCTGCTTCCTTTCTCTAATGCATTTCAGGATTTCCTTCCTAGGGAATGGTGTCACCTGTGGTGAGCAGGTTTCTCAATGTAATTAAGATAATCTCCCATAGATAGACCCACACCAACCTGACTTAGACAGTCCTTCACTGGCGCTCTTCCCAGGTGATTCTAGACTATCACACCAACTCAAGCCAATGTGTCGCTCTTCCCAGGTGATTCTAGACTATCACACCAACTCAAGCCAATGTGTTTTCTCCCACAGCACATTCCATTCAGAAGTTTCAGGTTAATACAGGGTGGGTTTTTTAAAGTTACTCATGAAAGATAGTGGTTTGGGATTTTGTTGTTGTTGTTGTTGTTGTTGGGTTTTGTTACTGTTGTTAGGGTTGGAATCATTTGGAGGCTTTTGTTTGGGGTCTTGTTTCCTGTTTTAAAGACACAGTCAACTTACTATAGCTGAGCATCAAATCCAGAGCTTCATGTGTACTAGGCAAATAGTCTACTAACATCCCCTGCTCCAAAATGGTGGGTTTTACTTCACAATACTGCCATCAACTCCAAAGTCCACAAAAAGAAATAAAAATTTAAAACAAACCAAATTCCAGAGGCCAGAAGATGTTCCTTCCATTGAGTTTTACCCCAGGTCAGCAACAGTGTGGTAACCAAGGAAACCAGACAAATACCTTCAGCAATGGCTGGCTAGTATTAAAAGTCTGAGAGTTGTCTGAGTACTGCATGGTTAGACTGGCATGCAGTACCTACAATAATCAGAATGAGACAAAAATGAGAATGGTGGTTACCAGTGTTGGGGGCCAGGGGAGATGGAGAGTTCAAACGTAAACCCCATTATAACCTGATTACTGTGAATAACTGTTGAGAAACCAAGACAACTAATATGAGTGACCCGAACATCTATGTAGATAGCGAAGCGGCTGCCTCCCAAGCGGCCTGGCTGCTGCTGCTTTCTTTCATACTCTGCTCCTTTTCCTTCCCTAGACCTGAACTATTCCACCTAATAACCCCAAGCCAGACTTTATATTAAAGTGAAGTAGAAAAAGAACTAGCCAGACATGGTAGCACATACTTGTAATTTCAGCACTTGATAGGCTGATGTGGAAGGATTACTGCCAGTTCCAAGCCAACTTGATGCATCGTGAGTTCCAGATCAACCAGGGCTACATAGCAAAACCTTGTTTCAAAACACACTCAATAAAAGAAAATGGACAAACAACAAAAAAGCAGGCTGATCTCTGAGTTTGAAACCAGCCAGCCAGATCTACACAGTGAGCCCTTACACACACACACAAAGGTCAGGATTGGGGTGGGGTGGGGTAGTTTTCAGTTGAGTGCTTGGAATACAAGCATTGAGGCCTGAGTTCTGTCCCCCACCCACATAAAAGCTGGATGTGGTGGTGCACACTTGTAATCACAGCACCAGGGAACCAGAGACAGATCCCAGGCTCACTAGTCAACCAGCCTAGCCTAATAGGTGAGTTCCAGATTCATCGAGCAAACCCTGCCTCTGAGAATGAGGTGGAATTGATTGAGGAAGACATCAGCATTAACCTCTTGCCCCACAGGCACCTACCTGCATGCAGGTGCACACAGGAACACAGGATGTTGCTGACTTAAGACACTCGGCTTTAGATTTTTTTTACATAATCACATATAAGAGCAGTAGACTCGGGGCTGGAGAGATGGCTTAGAGGTTAAGAGCAGCCAGTGCTCTTCCAGAGGTCCTGAGTTCAATTCCCAGCACCCACATGGTGGCTCACAACCATCTATAGTGAGATCTGATGCCTCTTTTGGCATAAAATCAATAGAGCACTCATATACATAAATCTTTTTTAAAAAGAAGAAGAAAAAGAAGAAAGCAGTAGACTCTACTGCCTAGAATTGGAGTGTCACCATAACAAATACTGGAAGGCGTAAGGCTTTGGTATCAGGTAGCAGACATTGGAAGGCCACCCTCAAAGAGGATGCCCTCTCAAACCTAAAAGGCACATAGGAGACTATTAGAAACCAGAGATGCTGGGAGCTCTCAGTTTAGAATTTAAGGGAGGTATCCCTGGAAGTCATCTTGTTCTGTAATGGCAAGAGCCCTGGCAGTACTGTGACCTTGCTTAGCATAGAGAGGAACAAATGAGCCAGGTGTGGGGGCGCGCACCTGTGATTCCAGCACGTAAAGGGTGGGGGCAGCAGGATCAGGAGTTGAAGTTGGCCCTCAGCTACGTGCAAGTTGAAACCAGCCTGGTTTACTTGAAAGCCTGTGTTAAAAAAAAAAAAAAAAAAAAAAAAAAAAAAAAAAAAAAAACCTACCTTTAAAAACTCCCATAGTGCCCAGCACTCGGGAGGCAGAGCCAGGCGGATCTCTGTGAGTTCGAGGCCAGCCTGGGCTACCAAGTGAGTTCCAGGAGAGGTGCAAAGCTACACAGAGAAACCCTGTCTCGAAAAAACAAAAAAAAAAAAAAAAAAAAACCTCCCATAGTGATGACCCCAGGCTGACTAAAAACATCCATAGGCCCAGTGACGCTGGGGGCTTAGATGCCATTATGATTAGTGAATGTATGGTGGCAAAGTGAGAAGAAAGAGCAGCAAAGTCCAGTCCATGTGCTGTGGTAAGAGCTGGAACTGACGAAGCAAAGGTGGAGAGGGGCAGGCTGATGTGGGTGGCGTGCTTGCCACCCGGGGCCATGGTGATGTCGGCCTGGACTGCTGTGGAGGGCCACATCAGGGTCTGTAGTCTTACAGCAGCCAGGGACTGTGTTGACATCCATGGCCCATGTTCCCACCAAAGACCACATGGATGCCCAGAGTCTGGGTCTAGGCTGCCACCTGAGGCCATGTTGGTGTCCGAGGGCTGTGCCACCACCAGGGCCATCCTGAGTTGAGTAGTCTGTACTGCCACCCAGGGTCATGATGACATCAGGGTCTGAGCTGTTGCCAAGGGCCATGTCTAGGTCTGTGGCCCTACAGCAGCCAGGATTTGTGTCGACATCCATGGCTTCAGTTAACACTGGAGACCAAGCAGTTGCCCAGAGCCTAGACACATGAGTTCATGTTGGTATCTGAGAGCCACACTGCCACTGGGGCCAGGCTGATCTAAGTGGCCTGTGCTGCCACCCAGGGTGGCGGTGACATCTGGAGCCAGGCTACTGCCAAGGGCCATGTCTAGGCCTGTGGTCCTGCTACAGCTGGGGTCTGTGCTGATATCCATGGCCCAAGATACCTTTCCCTAAAGGTATCCCATAGGAACCATGCATATTGAAATTTGAGGGCTGTACTGAGCAGGCACCACCCTATGCTGGCCCTGGGAGAGCTGGCCCCGATTATCACTGGCCACTGTGGCAGGAGAGGCTGTTTCCAGCCTTCACTTGGAAGCAATAGTCCCACCCCTCACAAGTGTGGTATGGACATAGAAGAGCTGGCTCCGCCCCCTTGCCTGAGGAGGGCAGCCCCAGTGGCCTGGACAGGCCAAATCAGCTACCACTCAGACCCAAATCCAGGGTTAGAGTTGGCCCACCCCAGCCTCTACCCCATTCATGACCTGCTGAAGTGTGTGAAAGGACTAGTCCTGTGGAGCCATGACCAAAGGATTTCCATGACTCAATACAATGGCCGGTGAAAAGTTTCTGTACCCCAATATTGAGCCTCTCTGCTGATGCAGTAATCCAAATCAAACCAAATTAAGAAAAAGTCCAGGGTTAATGAGTAAAATGCTCCCAGATGATTTTCTGACCCCCAAATAGGAGACAGGGAGAAGAGATGGAAAAACCACATGTTTGTTCTCTGGGGGGGGCAGTTTGAAGTGGTCTTATGCATCTCTGGGGGAGGAGCCACCGTTTGGCAGGTCTTCTGAGATGAGGCAGGATTTGGAGAGAGAAAGAGGGTGGGGGACTGAGGTGGAGCTTTTACCTGAACATCCCAGACTCTCTGGGGATATGGAAGCCTCATATCTGGCTACTCCCTGTAGGCATGGGACAACATGGGGAGGGGGAGTTGGTGGGCTCACACTCAGCGGGAGGTGTAGGTGAAGAAGCATCTAGTTAACTGCCATCCTGGAGACCTCAGGCATCTGTTTCTTGAGGAAGCAGAGGAGGCAAGTTACTAGAAAAAAATAGATTATTAAAACTTGCCCTATGAACAGGCTATCCATGGTAAGAGTGATCACATGGGCCCTTCATCAGGACACCTTGGAAAACCAGAGGGTGGAGGGTCCTAGCTGCTGGACAGACCATGTATCCTGAATAGGTGCCCGCTTGAGCCTGGAGAGAGGTACCAGCATGGATGTCCCAGGAGCTTGGCAGCTGAAGGGGTGGTGAGGATCAGTGTAAGGTCCTGTTCATCAGGGCTTGAGAGACTTCAGAGCTAGCTGTTTGAGGAGTATTGGTCCCCTGGGGAGAGTAGGGCATGTTCAGGGGCAGTTGGGTCATTGCTGTGGGGGCAGGGAGATAGCTGTCAGCATGTGAATGGAGAAGGGACCTCGGAAGGGAGAGGTAGGGGAGTACCTACCAGTGGAGGAGTTTGGGTCAGGAGGTGGTGATTGAGGAGGAAGGGCCTTCAGTAAAGGAGCTCAAAAGGGCTTAGGCCTGTAGGAGAGCATGGGGTGGCCCAGATGCAGGTAAGGGCATTTGAGATAAGGGAGGGAAAAGATAACCTGAGTTCTTTGGAGAGCTTGGTGAGCTGCTGTTTAATAAGTCCATTGGTCCTCTCAACTTTTCCTGAGGATTGTGGATGATAAGTGATGTGGAATTTTCAGGAAATATTGAAAGCTTCTGACATGAGGGCCATGACCTTGGAAGTGAAGTCTGGCTCGTTGTCTATTTATATGGTTTGTGGCAGGTCAAATTGAGGGGTGATGTGGTCCAGGAGTACATGAGTCACCACATCTGCTGTTTCCCTGGAGGTAAGAAAGGCTCCATTCTGTAAATGTGTCAACAAGAGTTAAGAAATAGTAGAGGTTTTTTATGGGTGGGCATGTGAGTGAAATCATCCTGCCAATCCTCGCCTGGTTGGTGTCCTCAAAGCTGGTGCAGAGGCTGACATATCTGGAGGGCCCCCTGAGGGTTGGTCTTGGCACACGTCTGGCAGAGGGATGAACCTGTGAAATACAAGCTCAAGGATGGGTGGGGTCAAAGAGGGGCTCTAAGAAATGAAACAAGGCTTTGGGGCCTGTGTGTAAGGTCTGGGGGATGTCTGAACTGATGGACAGTGCCTGGTCCTGAGGGAGGATGAGGTGGTTGTTTAAGTAGAATCATCCATCCTTTGTCTGCATGGCCTCTTTTTTCAGGATTTCGTCCCTCACCTTTGGTTGATAACAAGAATTGTAGGAGGGCGTCATGAGAAGACATGTCTCATTGTCAAAAAAAAAAGGACCTATGTTATTAAAACATCTTAAATGCCATATTCTGCAGATCTCTGATGTGTTTGAAGACCACCTGTCTACCTAAACTATATCTGTTTGACCTTGAAAACATACCTAATATGACTACAAGTTTAATTGTAATAGGTGACTAATTACTAACCTGCATTTCTTTATTATCCTAAATAGTTTGTAATAATAACTTTCAAGGACTAGCAATTTGCATTACATTGTTAAATGAGATGTATAGGTTCAATACCTTGAACAAGATTAGAAATGTCTGTACAGTATGTTATAACAAAAATAATCTCAACTTTGTATCAATATACAAAGATCCATATCAATGTAAAATATTTAAAACAAGTAGTTGCTTTTCAAAAGTAGATTCAATAATCTACCCTTTTATCCTATCATTTCTGTATCCCCCTTTTCTCTTTTCAAAACAAGAACCCTGAATCTAATCTCCTTTGTTCAGCTTTTTTAACCATTACCAATAACAACTTATAACCAACCACCCTAAACAATGACAAATATCTATAACCACTGAAAAACCAAAAACCACCCACCCCATCTCTTAGGAATGTGGGTGTTGTGTTCTTAAATTTACTTCCTGCCATCTGGGGGCAAAGGCATCCTTAGGGGATCCTGAAAAGAAAATTTGGGGTTAATTGTCAAGTCCTGGGAGAGGTAGTTTTATCATTTGTTGTTCAGTCTCTGTGTAATGGGAAAGTGCAGGGCGTGTCTCAAGTCCTGGATAGAGTAGTCTGTGAGACTGGATCTAAGCTACCTACCTCAAAATCATCCTGAGCAGGTTGTAGTCCAAAGCTGATCTTTAGGTGGTGTTTTTCAGCTTAGTGGTATTATCATACTCAATGAGGAATCATCATTGTAGGGCCCCATCAAACTTTTGGAAACTTCAAAGATCATTGTTAGGCATGGTCATAGTTTATTGCAGAGAACTTAAACATTTTAAATGTCTATGCAGCAGATATCAGGTTAAATGATCAATATTTGTTTTTTACATACAAAGTACAAAAACTTAATGTCTAATTACCTGATAGAGACTCAAATGTGAAATCATGTATGGGAAGTTAAGTGAAGCCTTTTTCTAGAATTAGTTAGTACTCTATATGACCATTAATATCATGGCAAAAAGTGTGTATAGATATATATATATATATATATATATATATATAGATATATATATATATATATGAAATAAATTTTGAGATAATATTTGTACCTTAGGAAAAGTTTAAAAGAGTCAAAATAAAACCAAATGATCATGAGGCTAATAGTAATAGAATAGTCCCTAAATTTGGTTTTTCTCCTGTCCCAAATCAGGTGGCTCTTCTGACATGAGACAGAGATTTGGGGTTTTACTTTAACAAACATGCTTGGGTTTAGAAATGGAGAGAGCCACACTCCAACTCCAAAGCCAGATTTAACTTTTAATTGGATTAGGACTACAAAAAAAAACCATTTGCCTTATATGATGTAGAGAACAGCAGAAACAAACATTTGGGAAGACTTATGAAATTTTATCCTGTTGGAGATGTGATATAACAATAGGTCAATTTACTCTTCTTCTTGGGACATTTTTTTTCTGAGTAATTTGTCCTTTTACTTCACATGTCTCATTTGACCAGTGATCTTTAGATTCCTTCACTGGACGTCTTCATTCTCCTGAAAGACAAGAACAAAAACCCTTCCCCAACCCTAACTTTGGGGAGGTTCCCTTGGCAAGTTATATCTGATTAAATGAAAAGTATTTGTTAATGGTATAAGTTAGTTTAAATTGAATGGTCATGCTGGTTGATGAACTATCACCTCTTCTAATTAAGAGGTCTCTCTTGTTCGAATCAGACCTTTATCAATTTGGATGATAACCATAGCTTTTCTTCCTCCTGAGGAAACAAAAGCAAAACCTTGTCCCCAGTGTAACACATTGTATCCTGGTTTCCCTTCTGAGGTCAGTGCATCTTTAAAGTATGCAGGCTGATTTAATTCTGTAGTTTTTTCTGTTATCCAATGTCTCTCCACAGCTGTTGTTCCTTTCTCATTAGCACTGAGAAAATTCAAAGTTAATAGAGCATTATGTAATCTATTTCTGAGGGGTCTTTATCACCCCTTTCTGTTTATTTAGCATATCCTTTAGAGTTCAATTTGATCTTTCTATGACTGTTTGCCCCGTAGGATTACGTGGTATAGCTGTAATATGTTTTGTATGGTACAATATGAGGAAGGGTCCAATGAGTTCCCTTTATGAATATAATTCTCTTGCTTTTGTGATATTTGTTGTTAATCTCCCCAAAAAAATTACTGTAAGCTCTTTTTCAAGGTTCACTTTCTGCCCATAATTTGTCAATTTCATCATTAGTTAAAAGCACTATAATTTCTGCTGGTTCTATTCCTGCTAATTGACGAAGTCTCAATTTTCCTTTTAGGATCAACTCAGAGACATTTTCCACATAAATTTTTATTTTTTTACTATGTTTATGTGGCAAAAAGATCCATTCTAAGATAAAATCATCCCTCTGCATTATTATTCCCATAGGAGAATGCATAGAGGGTAAAATAACCAGAATGCAATCAAGCTCTGGATCCAAATGATCCACGTGTGCATCCTGTAGTGTTTTTTTTTTCCACCAAAGCCAATTCTCTCTCAGCTTCAGCTGATAATTCTCTTGGACTATTCAAGTCCTTGTCAACATTTAAGGTTTTGGACAAATTATTTAGTTCATTGTTTTTTACCCCAATAGTGGGCCGTCGACTAGAAATATCTCCTAGGAAACTTTGAAAGTCATTAAGAGTCTGCAATCAATCTCTACTAATTTGCACCTTTTGGGGTCTAATTTTTTGTAGATCTATTTTATATCCTAAATAATTAATAGAATCTCCTCTTTGTATCTTTTCAGGAGCAATTTGTAATCCCCCAAAATGCAAAATTTTCTTTACTTCTTCAAACATTCTAAAGTATTTACATTTGAATCAGCTAGTAAGATGTCGTCCATGTAATGGTAAACTATAAATTCAGGAAATTGCTTATGTATCATTTCCAACAGCAGTCATACAAAATATTGGCACAGTGTTGGGCTATTAACATTCCCTGTGGAAGAACCTTCCATTAATATCTCTTAATACACTGAGAATTATTATAAGTAGGTACTATGAAGGCAAATTTTTCTCTCTTTTTCTTGTAAAGGTATAGTGAAGAAACAGTCTTTTAAATTGATAACTATAAGAGGCCATCCTTTAGGTAACAGAGTAGGCAAAGGAATTCCAGATTGTAGAGAGTACATTGGCTGAATCACCTTATTAACATCTCTTAAATCTGTCACCTTCCTCCATTTTCCAGATTTCTTTTTAATAATAAATACAAGAGAATTCCAAGTGCTGGTGGTTTCTTCAATATGCTGAGCATTTATCTGCTCCTGTACCAGCTGTTCTAAGACCTACAGTTCCTCTGATGTTATAGGCCATTGCTGAACCCATACATGTTTGTTTGCTAACCACTTTAAAGGTAGGGCTGTTGGTGTCTTTGAAAGATCAGCTGCTCTTGTGCCCTGTTCTTGTACAACCAGAATGATCAGTGACTGTTCTTTATAATACCTTCTAATATTTTTCCCAGAAACATACATTAATTTATCGTTTGTTTTTGAGATTGGAGGAATGATAATCTGGGTATCTCATTGCTGAAACAAATCTCATCCCCATAAATTAATTTTCTCTCTGCCCTTCTGGCCCTATATATTCGACACATCTTGCACTTGGTTTTACCTAAGATAATGTTCCAATCGCTAAAAGCTGAACATTAACCTCCTAAAGAGGACAATTTGGATGCCAAGATTCTGGTGCAATTATTATTACATCCACACCTATGTCTATAAGACCTTCAATGAGAACATCATTTATTTGTATTTTTAATTTGGGGCTTTGTTCGTTATAGAAGTTTGGCAAAATATTCACTTTATGGTGTCTCCTTGGCCACTTGCCTGAGGCTCAGGCCAGAGCTACACGTGGCCGGAATCTCTACCATGCCTGGGTCAGTAGTCCCTAACCTGCTGGCTAAGTTTCTGTTGCAGCCTCTCTGTAGCAAACTCCCCAGGCTTAAGCTCCAAACATCCCAGAATTAGCTGCTTTTGCACATTCCCTTGTACAAACAGCTGGCTCTCTAGTTTCTTCCCTTTGGCTTTCTCTGAGCCCCGTCCTTGGGCTACTGCCACACCATCATCTGAATCATCATCATCAGATTTGTTAAGTCAATTATAATTTCTTGAAGGGAGGAATTAGTTAAAAGAGAACTTTCCCCACATTAAAAAATGGAAAGCATTTTTACAATGGAGGGAATTTGGTCTCTGTTTAATAACACATTAGGTGACCTGAAAGTGGAACAATTAAATGAGAGGATAATTAATGTTGATGGACTTTATATAACGTGAATTACAAGTATTATTTGCTTGATCATTTTTGTTTTATCATTTAAAAAGTTGATTAATATGAGTGCCAAGATAAAAGTTTTAGAAAAACTTGTTAAAACAAATCATAGAGAAATTCAGACCCAGACAGAACAATTTAAAGGTGAACTAATCTCAGCTTTGCATTATACAGTTACAAACAGCCTAAGGTTCTCAAACAGCCAACCTTAATCTATCCAGTACCCTTACAGGAACTGCCAAATGCTCAAGGCTGTGTACAAGCTGATTGGACTCCTGTGCAAATATTAGATTTGAAGAGATTCAAGGAAGCTCTAGTCTCATATGGTATGCAGTCTACATTTGTAAAGCAGATGTTAAACTCATGGTAAACTTGTAATAGAGTTATCCCTCAAGACTGGAAAGATTTTGTTACAGCTGTCCTCAAAGCTGGTCCAAAATTACAATGGAGGACCTGGTGGAAAGGAGGCTAAGACAATTGAACAATGATATAGGGCTAGAGGTGTGGGAATTTCCCAAGATCTACTTCTTGGAGAAGGCAATTATACTAACATACAAAGATAAACTTTATATGATGACCACACCATAATTTTATGCCACATGGCAGCCTTTTATGTTTAGGACAGAATTGAAGAAGTAGGAAAGAAAATTGAGTCATTTACAAAGAAATTATAGTACCTTTAACTAAGGATGAAATTGACAAATTATGGACAGAAAGTGAATCTCAGCAAAGAGCTGTGATTTTTTTGGGAGAGGTTATCAACAAATATCCCAAAAGCAATACAATTGAACTTATAAAGAGAGCCGATTGGATTTTGCCTCACATAGTATGGGAAATACCCATATCTGGAGCTCACACATTTTATACAAATGCAAACAAACAATGAAAGGCAGGTTACAAATCAGAAAATTTAAGTAAAGTGGTAAAAAGTCCATATAATTCGGTCCCAAAATAGGAATTATATGCCATTCTGATGGTATTAATGGATTTTTTGGAACCTCTCAACATAGTTACTGACTCTCAGTATGCTGAAAGAGTGGTCTTACATATTGAAACTGCTGAATTTTTCCCTGATGAGTCAAAATTAACTTCATTATTTATTCAGTTATAAGATATAATCAGGAATAGAAATCATCCCTTATGTATAATTCATATCCAATCCCATATGGGTCTGCCAGGCCCTCTAGCACAAGGAAATGACGAGATTGATAGGAAATGTTCTGGAGGCCTCAGAGTTTCATAAAAAAAAATCATGTCAATAGTAAGGTTTTAAAAAGGATTTTTCCATAACCTGGCAAAAAGCCAAGAAAATTATAAGGAAATGTCCTACTTGGTTTTTTTGTTTTTGTTTTGTTTTGTTTTGTTTTGTTTTTTACAATCAAACTCCACTACCAGCAGGATGTAACCCAAAGGGTACTCAGAGGAATGAAATCTGGCAAACGAATGTGTTTCATTTTGTAGAATTTGGAAATTTGAAATATGTACACCACACCATTGATACTTATTCAGTATTTCAATGTGCAACTGCTTTGAGTTCTAAAAAAGCTGATTCTATAATCACACATTTGTTAAAAGTTATGGCCATTATGGGTATACCTGCACAAATTAAAACTGACAATGCTCCAGCATATGTCTCTGGTAAAATGAAACAGTTTTTTGCTTATTACCATACAAAACATATTACAGGTATACCACGTAATCCCACAGGGCACAGTCATAGAAAGATCAAATTGAACTCTAAAGGATATGCTAAATAAACAGAAAGGGGTGATAAAGACCCCCCAGAAATAGATTACATAATGCTCTATTAACTTTGAATTTTCTCAGTGCTAATGAGAAAGGAACAACAGCTGTGGAGAGACATTGGATAACAGAAAAAACTACAGAATTAAATCAGCCTGCATACTTTAAGGATGCACTGACACCTCAGAAGGGAAACCAGGATACAATGTGTTACACTGGGGACAAGGTTTTGCTTTTGTTTCCTCAGGAGGAAGAAAAGCTATGGTTATCATCCAAATTGATAAAGGTCTGATTCGAACAAGAGAGACCTCTTAATTAGAAGAGGTGATAGTTCATCAACCAGCATGACCATTCAATTTAAACTAACTTATACCATTAACGAATGCTTTTCATTTAATCAGATATAACTTGCCAAGGGAATCTCCCCAAAGTTAGGGTTGGGGAAGGGTTTTTGTTCTTGTCTTTCAGAAGAATGAAGGCTAAGGAATTAAAAGACCGCTGGTCAAATGAGACATCTGAAAAAAAGGACACATCATCCAGAAAAAAAAATGTCCAAAGAAAAAGAGTAAATTTGCCTATTGGTATATCACATGTCTAACAGGAAAAATGTTCTAAACTCTTCCTAAATGTTTGTTTCTGCTGATCTCTACAGACAAATAATGCAAATGGTCTTTACATAGTCCCAGTTCAATTAAAAATTAAATCTTCCTTTGGAGTTGGAGCATGGTTCTCTCCTTCTCTAAACCTAAGCATGCTTGTTAAAAGAAAATGCAAAAATCTCTGTCTCATGTCAGAAGAGCCACCTGATATGGAGCAGAAGAAAATCTAAAATCAAAGGACTATTCTATTGCCACTAATCTCATAATTCTTTGGTTTTATTTTGACTCTTTAAAACTTTTCTTAAAGTATAAATTTTATTTCAAAAAAATGTAGATTATTGAATCTACTTTTAAAAAGCAACTACTAGTTTTAAATATTTTACATTGGGTTGGATTTTTGTACATTGTATACAAATTATGTATATTGACACAAATTTGAGATTTATTTTGTTAGAAAATACTGTACATATATTTCTAACCTTGTTCAAGGAGTACCTATACAGTTCATTTTCATTTAACAATGTAATGCAAATTACTAGTCCTTGAAAGTTATTATTACCAACTAATTAGGATATAAAGAAATGAATGTTAGTAGTAAGTCATTACAGTCAAACTTGTAGTTATGTTAGGTATGTTTTTAAGATCAAACAGAGATATATCTTAGATATAGGTCATCTTCAGACACTTCAGAGATCTACAGAATATGGCATTTAAGATATTTTAATAATGTAGTTTTTTTTCTTTTTTTATGACAATAAGACATGTCTGCTCCCGGAAGCACCAAACTACTTCAGAGAGGATGATGGGCATCAAAGAAACTCAATATGGAGTTTACTTTCATTGTGTCAAAAGTTAGCCACTGGGAAGAAAATGCCCTTGCCTCAACTGCTGACAGTATGCTGTCCAAAATGGACAAGCAGAACACAAAAGAAAGGATTGCCAAACCTTGCCAGGACAAGGTAGGAAGGCCCTCTAGAAAATCCTGCTTCACAGATGAGTCTGTCAGATATGCTAGGCCTGTAGGCCAAAGATGGATGCTCCAACATTGCAGAGGAACCTTGGGTGACTGTCCAAGCAGCCAGATATTTCTGTCATTTCTCACATTTTTTGAAAGTCACTTGTCTGCACTTCCTGCTTACTCAGTTAATATTATTTCCTTCTCGGGTCTCTGAAGGAGTTGAAGATTAGATAGTTATAGTTTTCCTTGTTAACAAATCCAGAAAAGGCCGGGAGGTGGTGGTGCATGCCTTTAATCCCAGCACTCGGGAGGCAGAGCCAGGCGGATCTCTGTGAGTTCGAGGCCAGCCTGGGCTACAGCGCGAGATCCAGGAAAGGTGCAAAGCTACACAGAGAAACCCTGTCTCAAAAAAACAAAAAAAAAATCAGAAAAGAAATCTTTTTGTGATAAAGGTGTGTAAAGTATCTAAGATTGAAAGACATCAAAAGATATTTTTGGTTGGTAATACAAGTTACGATAGAAAGTGAATAGTACAACACTTTGGACTGACCTAAATGGGATAAATAATGGAGTATTTTCTCTGAATCTGTCAAATGTTAATGGATTGGACATTATTAATATAATTCTTTTTTTTTCCAGAGCTGAGGACCAAACCAAGGGCCTTACGCTTGCTAGGCAAGCGCTCTACCACTGAGCTAAATCACCAACCCCTAATATAATTCTTGATTGTATATATTGTATATACTTGTTGTATATATTTTTTCTTATATTAATTATAACCTTCTTTTATTATTTTAGACAAAAAAGGGGGAAATGTAGTGATATAGTGTGTACCCCAATAAAGCTATCCTGGGGATCAGAGGACAGAGCCAGCAAGTAGACTAGACACAGAGGCCAGACAGTGGTGGCACTGACCCTTAATCTTATCACTGGGAAGGCAGAGATCCATCTGGATCTCTGTGAGTTCAAGGCCATATTGGGAACAGAGACTGGCAGTGGTGGCATACACCTTTAATCCCAGTACTGGAAAGCACACATGCCTTTGATCCCAAAAAGTGACATGGCCAGGCAGAGAGAGGTATATAAGGCATGAGGAAACAGGAACTCACCCTCTTGAGGCTGAGGATTTCATAGAGGTAAGAACATGGCTGGCTTGTTCTGTTTCTCAGACCTTTCAATTTTCACCCCAATATCTGGCTCTGGGTTTTTTATTAATAAGACCTTTTAAGATTTGTGTTACAGTAAGGGTCCAGTGTTGATAGTGTACCAGAAACCAGAGGCCTTAAACCAGACCAACAACTCATTACAATGAACATTTGCATGTAAAGCAAAGAGGACAAAAGGATATACTCCATGACACACCACAGATCCCAGTGCCACTAAGAAAAGTGAATAGGTATTGGAGAGGTGGGAAAGATGGAGGAACAAAGTGGTTTTAGGGTTTTTTATGTTGTTGTTTTGAATTCATGTTTTTTTTAACTTTCTTTTGGGGAGGCCAATACAGTGGTGAGGGGCAGATATGGAGGAACTGGGAAATGAGAGGGATTGGGGTGCATGATGTGAAATTCTCAAAGAATTAATAAAAAATTATGTTAAAAACAGTACACATAAGTTTGTATATACATATACACATACAGTTTAAATGAAATTTTCTCATCTGCGCTGACAGTGCTCCCTCCTAGAGCCAAAGACTATCTAACAAGAATTCCAACACCAGATTTGAGAAACTCTCTTTTGAGTTGTTGGCCACAGTCATCTAAGAAATTGTTAAAACATTACAGGCTATTACTGTTGCCCTGTTTTGCTCCCTAGAGGTGGAAAGTTAGTCCCTGTTGCTGAAGACACCATGCACTTCATTTGCAGGGCCTAAAAGCTCCTGAGCTGGACCTGACCTGAATGTCTTTTTCCTGAGACTAGCTTTTATGGTACCAGAAGGTGCCATGCGTCTTCAAAAAGTGGAAAGAAATCAACAGTCCTAACCAGCTTGACACACACAACCCACAACAATGACCATGGTGACATGATACCCCTAAGGATGTAGTAGTGGCACACACACCTTGGTGGTAACCCATCACTCTCTACTTGGACTTAAAACCTGCTGCACAAGAAGGAAATCATGCCTAGCACTGGAACCTAGCCAACTACCCTCAGCTAACGAGGCCATGGACCTTAGAGGAGAACCCACAACCACCAATTTATTAAACCAGCATTGTCTCTAACCATAGTCCACTAATTGTCCTTATACTCACAGATAAATGTAGTCCTCACCCCTTATCATGGAAACTCCCCTTTGCAGATGGAGACTATTACAGAAAACCACAACCAATCAAAATGCAGAACTGTGGATCATCCCCAGTCCCAATGGATACATTTAAAATATGACTCCTGGACAGACATTTACAATACAACGCCTGCACCTAAGGCTCAAGGAGCATTGCTGGAGAGGGGACTGAGCTTGTAAGAGCCAAAGGATGGAGGCGTTTACTGTGAGGCTGTGTTTCCTAGTAAGGTCAGAAGCCGCTTCCATAAAGTCTCACCAACATGACTGCCTAAACATGAGCTGAACAAGGACAACAACAATAGATATGCTAACATGGATCAGGGCAAGACCAAGAGGCCTTATCCTACATAAAGAACTACAGACAACGAAGGAAGGCTGAGAGCAGGAAAAATAGTCTTCCCCAGGAAAGAGCACGTCAATTGGTTAACCAATTCCAAATGGTCAGCCATGAAAAGATACATACAAGTAACATACAGACTGAGCAGGTTGTTCTTATGTATTTAGGAATATGTATATATATATATATATATATATATATATATATATATACACATATATATACATATATGCATGTAACAATAATGGAAAAAGAGGTCATGAATTTGAAAGAAAGGAAGAATGGTTTAGGGAAACGTTTGGAGGGAGGAAAAGGTGCAATTGTAATCTCAAAAATAAAAGAATAAGCTAGGTAGTGGTAAAAAAAAATAGACAAGTGATAGAGGTAGAGATATATTCAATGTGACCACATTATGAAGAGGACCAAATGAAGTGTTCCAGTGAAGTTGACCCACTCCATATTCAAGGGTAATAACAGAGGTTTTGGTATAATAGAGGGCAAGAAGTGTGTAATCTAATCAGTACCAGTCATGGTATGGTCCCACAAATCACTGACCTATCATTATCTCAGCTCTAATCTCTCCTATAAGAAATGTGTAAAAATCTCTCCTGAAAGACAAAGAGACAGGCATAAACATTCTCTCTCTCTCAGCAAAAGTGTCTTCTAAATATCTCTTGTACTCTCAGTCCAGGAGCTATCTCTAAAGTTGGAATCAAGGTAAAACAACCTATGTTTTCCCAACTTTTGGGGTAGAGATTTCTTGCTCCTGCAGCTGCCTCCTTCTCTACTCCTTCCCCTAATCTTTTAACGACCATCCTTTCCACAGGGCTCTCTAAATCTCAGTCGAGGCCCCTATAAGCACCCTCCATCCTTGGCTCATGAACTGACTTGCAGAAAAGTAATGTGTTTGAAGAGAAAATGCAGGGGCTGCCCTCGGAGGCCTAGGTCTCAGGTCCAAACTTTTAAAGAAAAGGAGAGGGACAGTATTGCAGAGAAGGCTCCATGCAGCCTGGGATTTCCCACCAGTTACCTCACAGTAACAGTAACCCAGTGTCCTGTCAAAGTCCTCACACTCCTAACCCCCTCCCCCAAGGTAGATTTTTATTTTTGAGACGGACAAGATTGACCTTGAACATTTTTCTTTCAGAAAAAGATTTAAATTTTTGATTATGTGTATGTATGCATGAGTGCAGCTGCCTACAGAGGTCAGAGGAGGGTTCTGGATCCTCTGGAACTGAGTTTCAGTTATGAACTACATGACGTGGATACTGGGAACCAAACTCAGGTTCTATGGGAGAGCATCAAGAGAGCATCTTTTAACTGTTGAGCCATCTCTCCAACCGACCCGAACCCCCCTCCACACACACCTTTTTTTGAGCCAGGTGTGAATTTATAACTCAGTCTGTAGCCCACATTGGCCTCAAACTAACTGTGATTCTCTTGTGTCAGCTCCCTGGCGCTGGGATTACATGCATGAACCCTCCTGCCCTGCTTCCAAAGACAAACATTTTACAGAGAAAAGCTTCTTATTTTCCTTGGGTATGGTCTTGAATAAGTCTAATTTGTTCCACTAATTTGTCTCCTGGTCTTTCGGTAGAACTATGAGCTGAACTAACCCAAGAGTTGCTGCTGTTTTGAGACAGGGTCTCACTATGTAGCCTTGGCTGGCCTGAAGCTCACTCTGTAGACCAGGCTGGCCATGAACTCAGAGAGCTTCACCTGCCTCGGCCTCCGAAGTGCAGGGATGGAAAGCATGCACTACCACTCTTGGCCCTAACCTTAGATGTTGGAAACTGTTTTCTTAGATTTCAGAGGCTCTGCTTCTACATATGTTTGAGTACTTTTTTAGTGCATAGATTGGTTAAAGAGATGGGATAATAGTTTGCACAATTATATTCATCCTAAGAATCAGAGAATTACCCCTCCCCTTATTTTCCTCTGTACTTTCCAACAGTTAATAATAGACCTAGCTAATCCATGTTGCTGGACCCACTTCCACCTGCTCACTACTCAAATCCAGTACTTTGGAGACAGTATTTTGTTGAAAAGAAATACTCATCAAAGGTCAGCCCTGATAAGTGGGGGTGGGGAGTGGGGAGCAATTCTCAAAGCTTCATGTTTAGGGATAACCAGACACAGAAGACCTTCAGTGGGAAGTAAAAGGAGGCACCTGGCAATGGGTAGGAAGCCTCCATGCTGAGTGCAGCCTTCGTTTTCTGCTGTGGTTACCTCCGTTTTTTTTCCTTTGTCTGCATGTTACCTGAACTATATGACCTTCTGTTTTCTTTTCTTTAATTTTATTTTAATGTGCACTGGTGTGAGTGTCATATCCCCTGGAACAGGAGTTACAGACATTTGTAAGCTGCCGTGTGTGTGTGCTGAGAATTGAACCTGGGTCCTCTGGAAAGCAGCCAGTGATCTTAACCACTGAGTCATCTCCCCCCAGCCCTGGCCTCTTGTTTTCTTTAGAAAAACATTTCGTTTCCTTCAAGTTAACCCCCACAGCAATTTACATGCTTTGTGTTAGGGTACAAGACTAAGGATTAAGGAGGGTGTCACACATTCTTATGCCATCTTAAAGTCAGCAGATGGTCTGGGTTCTGTAAATTTCAATTTGTTTGTTCTGTTTGAGACAGGACCACACCACGTAACCTTGGCTTGGCTGGAGCTCCCTAAGTAGATGAAGCTGACCTCGGACTCAGATCAGCCTGCTTCTGCCTCCCAAGTGCGGGGATTGAAGTTTGACTCCTCAACCTTGTTGAGTTGAGGGGGTAAGGCTTCGGGCAGCCTTTTAGGGAGAGCTGACTGACTGATTCTCCTGCCAGTTAAGATTTTCTGCACAACAGGATCGAATTTAACTCCTCAGACGAGATGTCGCAGCTTTTCTCTGCAGTGGAGAGAAAAGCCGGCGAAGAGGTACTTTCCCGCATCGACGGAAGTAGGACCCGGAACCACTTCCTCTAGTGCGAGCCAATGAGCTCTTTCTTATGGCAGCCAATTTAGTCCCGGAGTCCTCCCGACGGGAAGATCGTTTTGATTGGTGGCGCAGCCGAGTGCGCAGAGGCTCACGGGAGTCAAGTCCCGCCGCTTCGCCGTGACTTGCCAGAAGACCTGACAGTCAGCCGAGCCGCCCCTCTGGTCACGCCTCTTCCGCCGCCAGGCAGCGACGCCGTGGGGGCCGGGCAGCTCCGCTCGGCCCAGGCGCTTGTGCCGCTGAGAGGCGCGGGGCCGCGCGGGGCGGGCCTGGGAGGGGAGCGGCCGCGGGGGCGGGGCCGGGGCGGGGCCGGAGGAGGAGGCGGAAGCGGCGAGCGAGCTGGAGCTGGAGTCGCCTCGAAGCTGCGTCCGGGCCGGCGGAGCGGCGGCGGCGGGGTTGGCCGGGGCGAAGGGGCGCTGGAGCCTGGGCGGGCGGGCAGAGGGCCGGGGGAGGGGGGGCGCGGCCCGGGTGTGGGTGACGGGCGTGCCGGGAGGATGCGAGCCGGGGCTGTGGGGCGGGGCGGGCGGCGGCCGCGGGAGCGGCGCCGGGGGCGGGCGGCCGCATGAGGCGCTGGGCCGGCGGCCGCGGGAGGGCGGCGCGGCCCGCGGCCCGGTCGCTCCCGCTGCAGCTGCTGGCCGGCGCGCTGTGCCCTGACAGCTGGGCCTCGGCCGCTCTCGTCTCGGCCGCGTCCCGGGCCGCCGCTGGTGACCACTCGCCGCGCTGCCGGAGGCTTCACCCGCGCCCTCCCTCAGGACGCGCCCGCGGAGCTCGGGCGCCTTCGCCCCGGACCCGGAGGCCGCGCTGCGCGGGGCGGCGGCGAGGCTGGAAGATGGCCTGGGTGCTCAAGATGGACGAGGTGATCGAGTCCGGGCTGGTGCACGACTTCGACTCCAGCCTGTCCGGCATCGGGCAGGAGCTGGGCGCCGGCGCCTACAGCATGAGGTAAGGGGCGCGCGGCTGCCTCCGCCCGGTGGGGCCTGGGCCCCGGGGTCGGGGTCCTGCCGCGTGGCTCCGTGGCCTGGGAGCCCGGCGGGGGCGCCTGGAGGTGGGCCCCGCCGCTAGCCCAGGGAAGCTGCTCTAGCTGTTGAGATTGGGTGAGAGGGGCAAGGAGACTTCCTTTCCGTTGGATTTCCGAGTCTTTTTAGCTGGGGTAGGCTTGTACAAAAGGCGCCGCTTGTAATGGGAAAACACGGTAGCCTTTCCTACCGTGCCTTTTAGGGTGGCCTTTGCATTTCAGCCACTAGACATTATAATAGTAAGTTATATTGTGAATGAAAGTAGCCCCGAGGGCCAGCGAGCGCGTTGACTTGCTGTGTAGTCTCCTGATTGTGTGAAAGTGAAGCTGGGCCCTTGACTTGGTTTCTTCGGTCTCAAAGTGACTCCCCTCAGGCTCTTTCCTCTTGCAGAGGGCTTTAAGATTGTGCCACAAACAATAGTTTAGTCACTGCAGTCTGCACCAGCAGCTGTTCCATTTTGAATAACTGGGAGAGGTTGAAACAGATAGGAGCCAAGTATGTCTTCGCCTTATCCCGAAAGAGTTGAAGAATTCTTTGTGGCCCCGGAAGCTCTTTGTTTTGATATTGGAATATGACTTGTGTAGGGTATGGTTTAACCGATGAAGTGAAAAACGGAGTGGTCTTTGAAACTGATGTGAATTAAGTATAATATTCTGTTTTCAGAAAATGCCTGGTGTGTGAAGTGCAGCTTCTAGAAGCTCTCTTAGTTTCCCTGTCGCCCAGGGGAGGACAGGAGCGTTAATACCCCATGAGAAATGACCTGGGTTGTAGCTGGTCTGGAGAAGTCCAAGCTCATCCCTGAAGCAATTTGGCTTGGCTCTGCCTCACACAGAACTCTCAGAACAGTGGGAAGGCGCGATGGAAAGCATGCTCAACTGAGAATTAAGTCACTCGCATCTAACCCTGGTGTGGTCTCTGCTCGACTCCCTAAACTTGGCACCTCCTTTCTCTCCAGTTGTATAACTTGAGGGCTTTAAATGAGGTGGATTGTTTTCTAGAACAGCTGTCTTGGTTGTTGAGGAAACTGAGCTACTGAAAGCCTCGGGATCACCTAGAGAGGTGTACTGAAGAGGAGGCTTTCCTGTGGAAGCCCTCCTCCAGTGAGTGCCCTTGGCCACTTGAGAGCACATGTGTCTCCTCGTTTTTCAGTCGGACAGGGCTGCTGAAAAGCTTGCTTATTGGCAGTTTCTAGAGCTTGCCTTCTTTCTAGGGTCTTCTGTGAACTGTGCTTGTTTTTTTGTTGTTGTTTTTGTTTGTTTAAATTTTTGGTGATTTTGCCAACTGGCTAACTTGTGTTTTGCGTTATTTCTCTGAAGAGGAAATCAATTCTTAGAGATATCCTTCCTTTGACCTTATTCTTGAAGTTGTGCTGGCATCTTTGTGTTCTCATTAGTGACACTACACTGGGAAAACTGTTTCCTTCTGTAGTTTTGGCGGTGTCATTTAGTCTAAAATTCCCAATGTGTCTGAAAGTCAATAGCAGTTTTTGAGGGGGCTTGTTTATTTGTTCATATTCAACTGGGTTCTGAGAAATCAAGAGGAGTTTGCCTCTTATGCCTTCAAGACCCTTGATTTAAAATCTTCATGTATAAGACATTGTGAAATTGAGCAAGTCTGAGAGGCATTAGTCTTCCATAGGCCTCCCTTGGTTTGCTGTCTCTCTCCCCATTTATCTTGAGCAGCCTGCTTGTTCTGCATAGGAATCTGATCAGAAGCAAGCCTTACCTTTTTGTTATTTGTTCTCACCTATTAAGCTCAAAAAGTAAGGCTGAGATGGTGGCTCACATCTGTAATTTCAGCACTTGGGAGGCTGCGGGGAAGATGATCTGAGTTTGAGTCCAGCCTGGGTACCTATTTTGTGTGTGTGTGTGTGTGTGTGTGTGTGTGTGTGTGTGTGTGTGTGTGTCTCTCTCTCTCTCTCTCTCTCTCTCACACACACACACACACACACACACAGAGAGAGAGAGAGAGAGAGAGAGAGAGAGAGAGAGAGAGCTTAAGAAGTATACTTGAACTTACTGGAAAAATCTTGATTGGTTTGGTGGGCTGCAGAGATGGCTCAGCAGGCAAAGGCATTTGCCACCAAGCTTGCAGATATGCGTTCTAGCCCTAGAACACACATGATAGAAGGAGAAAACTACTGACTTCTGCATGTTGTCCTTTTATCACATACATGTTGAAGACACCCTTGTGCTCTTTTTTTTTTTTTAATTGAGTGTAAGCCATTTTCCATTTTTCTTCAGACTGTATTTGTGGGAGTCTTAAATAAAATTCATTCTGTCTCTTAACTTTATGGCTCTGGGAATTGAACCAAAGACCTTGAGTTTTGTAACTGAAAGTTTTCCTGTGTACCACCTGGTCTGCAGCCCAAGTAAAGTCCACTCAGACCCATGTAAACACACAGAGGCTTATATTAATTATAACTACTCGGCCATTAGCTCAGGCTAACTACTGATTAGATTAGGTCTTACACTTAAAACTCAGCCCATTTCTGTTAATCTATATATTGCCACATCTTCCGTGGCTTTACCTTGTGTCATTACATGCTGCTCCCTGGACAGTGGGCTGGCATCTTCTGACTCAGCGTTATAGCCTTCCCAGAGTTCTCCTTGTTTGTTTATCCCGCCTATACTTCCTGCCTGGCTACTGGCCAGTCAGTGTTTTATTTATCAACCAATCAGAGCAACACATATTCGCAGCATACAGAAAGACATTAACCCATCAGAGTTTACTAGGTAAGGTCTTTTTTCTTCTTTTCTTGTTGAGACTCACTATGCAGTCTCACTATGCAGTCCAGGTTGTCCAGGAGCTCACCATGTAGCCTAGGTTTGCCTTGAATAGATTCCTGAGTGCTGGGATCATAGAAATAAGCCACCATAGCCAGTTTAGGCAAAGTATTAGAACTTTTTGTTTCTCTTCCCCATTCATTCATTCATTTTGAGAAAGGATCTTATTTAGCCCAGACTGGCCTTGAACTCACCGAGTAGCTGAGGATTTTGAACTTTTGGTCATCCTGCCTCCACTTCTAGAGTGCTTGATTATAAGTGTGAACCACATCCTGGTCTGTATGGTACTGGGATTGAACCCAGGTCTTTGTGCATGGTAGCTAGCCAAGCATGCTACCAATTGAGCTGTATCTACTGCCCTTTCGACCTTTTTCAGAAAAAGACTGTCTTGGAGCTTACAGTGTAGCCCAGACTGATCTCAAATTTGAGATTGGCTTCTGAATTCCCAGTACTGCAATATTATTCTTTATTCTTTTTTCGTTTTTGGTTTTTTTGAGACAAGATTTCTCTGTGTAGTTTTGGTGCTTCTCCTGGTTGTCCTAGAACTCACTGTGTAGACCAGGCTGGCCTCAGATTCCCAGAGATCAACCTACCTCTGGGATTAAAGGCATGTGCTACCATACCTGGATGCAATTTTATTCTTAAAACCTATTTTAGGGGGTAGTTTCTACAGCCCCCCCCCCCCCCCGGCCGCTCCCCCAGACAGGGTTTCTCTGTGTAGTTTTGGTGCCTGTCCTGGATCTCACTCTGTAGACCAGGCTGGCCTTGAACTCACAGAGATCCGCCTGGCTCTGCCTCCCAAGTACTGGGATGATTAAAGGCATGCGCCACCACCGCACTGGCGTTTCCACAGCTTTTGTGGACAGTAACTTGAAAAAATTGGAGAATTGTGGGTTTTTTGTTTGTTGGTTTGTTTGTTTTTTCCAGATCTTGACCTTATACGTGTTTTATTAAATAATGTAGGCTAATGGTATTGGGGACATATTTAGGCAAATTTCTGGTATTTCCTTTGCTTCTCTTTTTCTGGGGGAGGGTCTGGCACTCATTTTGCAGGTATGTGTTCTGCAGCCAGACTTGTAAGCTAGCTGTGCGGATTCCCTTTGAAATGAGCCAAGTCATACATAAATCTTATTTTTTTTTTTTTATTACAATATCAATTCCAGGATGGGAGTGGAGCTAGCTGAGTTGGTAGAGTGCTTGCCTAGCATGCATGAAGCCCTGGGTTCAGTCCTGAGCACTGCCTAAAACCGGGCATAGTGTTACATACATCACTTAGGAATATTGTAGGTAGGAACATCAGAAATTCAAGGCTGTTCTGGGCTTCATAGCAGCAAGTTCTAGACCATCTTGAGATACATGACGAGACAAAAGAAAGAGAGAGAGAGAGAGAAAAAGAAAGAAAGCCCTTATTAATTTATAACCACAAACCACTTTGTATTATTATTATTTTACTAAAAGCTATTTTGCAAAATGGAAAAGTTAGCCATAAGAATGAAATTTCTTATTTTCTATTTTGTAAAACTTAACTTTTCCCCTTGGACTTGCTTATCTGATACTTTGTTTTTGTTTTTTTGATTGATTGGTTGGTTTTTCAAGACAGAGTTTCTCTATATAACAGCTCTGGCTGATTGGGAACTCATTTTGTAGACCAGGCTGGCCTCGAACTAACAGAGATCCAATTGCCTCTGCCTCCCCAGTGCTGGGATCAAAGTCTTGTGCCACCACAGCCTGGCTTGCTTATCTAATACAAATGAAGAAAATTAGCCTCACAAAGAGAAGTACTTAATTTAGTGTATGTACATAGCTTTTTCAGATCGTTGTGGATATTATTCTTTGAACATATCAACATTTGACAAGTGGTAGATTGCTTTTTAAAAAACTTAGTAGCTTGGAGAGATGGTTCAGTGGTTAAGAGCACTCACTAGCTGTTCTTCCAGAGGACTCAGGTTCACGTCTAACCATCTACATGGCAGCTCACAACTGTCTTTAACTCCAGTCTCAGGGGATCCACAGCCCTCTCCTGGCCTCCTCCAGCGCCAGGCTTGCATGTGGGGCACAGGCATATGCAGATAAAACATCCATACACATAAAATAAGTTACATTTTAAAACTTTATTTAGTGTGTGTGTGTGTGTGTGTGTGTGTGTGTGTGTGTGTGTGTGAGAGAGAGAGAGAGAGAGAGAGAGAGAGAGAGAGAGAGAGAGAGAGAGAGAATGAGAACCACAGCTCTAGGGTGGAGACGGATGACAGCTTGCTTTGGTCAGTAGATGCTGCAGATTAAACTCAGGTTGCCAGGATTGGCAGCAAATGTTTTTACCCACTGCACTGTCTAGTGATAGTCTCCTAAAACTTAGCTGGTGTGCAGAATCCAAAACCATGACATGTCAGTACTTTTCTGGTTTTGCTTTTTCGGTTTCTTGGGAGTTTTTTTTGTTTGTTTGTTTTAAAAAAATGTATTTACTTAGAAGCATTCGGAATGTCAACAAAACAGCTGCAATTTTTTTTTGCAATTACAGAGTGGTATTCAGTTAACAGAACAATTATCTTTGTATAAGCTGCATCAGAGACAACTGAAGATGAAAAAAATAAATAGATAAAACAAAAACAAAAAACCCTACCGTCCCCATATATAACTAATTTGTGCTGTGCACCAACAAGAACCTGCTTCAAATTTCCATGCCAATTTATAACCCCCAGACTGTACCAGGCAAGGTTAGAGGTTATTGAGAACACCACCAGGACAGGGCTATCTGAAGACACATTCGGTAGTGTGTTAACTATACAAAAAAAGACACTGTACAGTTTAAAAACAAATCTTACACAGCCTTACGTTTCAATTTTTTTCTTTAAAAGGAGTGAGTTGTGTACAGGGGGGTTAAATGCTTTATAGACAAGAAAAAAAACTGCGCTAGAACCAACTTATTCATCATCATCTTCTTGGTCTTCCTCTTCTTCCTCCTCTTCCTCATCCTCTTCATCCTCCTCCTCATCTTCCTCTTCCTTCTTTTTCTTGCTCTTTTCAGCCTTGACGACCCCCTTCTTCACTGCATCGGGTTTTCCTTTAGCTCTGTAGGCAGCAATACCCTTTTCGTACTTCTCCTTCAGCTTGGCAGCCTTCTTCTCACAGGGCTGCTTGTCGTCCTCAGCGGTATTGCTCACATCTCTCCCAGTTTCTTTGCAACATCACCAATAGACAAGTCGGGGTGTTCTCCTTTGATTTTGGGGCGATACTCAGAACAAGAAGGCCGAAGGAAGCCTCTTGGGTGCATTGGGGTCCTTGAACTTCTTTTTGGTCTCCCCTTTGGGGGGATATATGTTTTCATTTCTCTCTCATAATGAGCCTGGTCAGCCTTTGCCATGTCTTCAAATTTCCCCTTTTCTTTAACAGACATGGTCTTCCACCTTTCTAAGCACTTCTTCGAGAACTCTGAGAAGTTGACAGAAGCATCCGGGTGCTGCTTCTTGTGTTCCTCCCGGCAAGTTTTCACAAAGAATGCATATGAGGACATTTTGCCTCTCGGCTTTTTAGGATCTCCTTTGCCCATGTTTAGTTGATTTTCCTCCGAGAGGCACAGAGTCGCTCAGTGAGTAGCCCAGTGCCCGTCCGGCTCTTGCTTGCCCGTGCGCTGTCTCTATGGAGCTCAAATGTACTGCCGGGTTTCTTGTTTTGAGGCAGTCTATTTACGTAGCCCTTTTGGCTGGAACTCTCTATCCTCCTGCCTCAGAGTGCTAGGTTATAGGAGTGTGCTGCTATAGCCAGTTGACATTTTGACACATTTTGACAAGTTACACAGTATCAAGAAGTTGTATTCTTTAATATAGACCGCTCTCCTGCACATGGTGGAGGCTCAGACTTTATTACTGCAACATACTGTCAACTTTTTTTGCCTTGAATGATGGGCTTGCTTTGTTAACTGTTTGAAATCACATTTATTTATTGTGTTTGTGCATACCCCAGGATGTGCTTGATGTAAAGGTCAGAAAACAGCTTTTGGGAATGGGTGTTCTCCCTCCACCAGGGGTGTCAGGACTAGAACTCAGGTTGTCAGGCCTGTCAGCAAGCCCTTACCTGCTGAGTCCTCTTGCCAGTCTTCATGGTGTCAATGTGGAGACCATTTCTGCATCTAGATCAGAGTCATCCTACCTTTTCAGGTTAAAATGATGTCTGCTCCTGTGTCACACACTTGTAAGATCTGTCCCTCAGCTTCACCACTTATTCGAGCCCATAGAAGTTGAGTAGCCTGCAGTGTTTCTGAACGAGTGCCAGCTAAGGTTTGCAGGTTCAGACTAGGATTGACCTCTGGTCCTTTCCGTTACCTTCTTAAACATCCTACTGAGAGTAATTGAACAGTCTCCCCATAGAAGAGTAGGATCTCAACAGGAGGAAAGTGGATTGAGAATCCTGCACTTTTTGTTGTTTTGTGTTGTTTTTTGAGTGAGGTTTCCTTATATAGTCCATGCCATAGCCCATGCTGGCCTCAAATTCACTATGTAGCTCAGGCTGGCCTAAAACTTGTGCAATTCTTGTGTAGAGGCACATGACTTGGTTAGAACTTCTATTGTTGTTGTGCCCCCCCCCCTCGCTTGTTATCATTCTGATCATTTTATTTCATTCTAGGAATGATTAAGATCTCAGGTTTTCTGCATAGCTAGAGTGTGTCATTAAATGGTGACTGTAGTTCTTATATTTCTTTCTGTCTCCCTCTTTGTGAGATGTCTAGGATTTCAATGAAATGTTGGCTAGAGACACCAAAAGGAGGAATCCTTAGTTATCTTACTAATTTTATAGTGAATTCTATATTTTAAATTTAAATTCTAAATTCTCCTAAATTGTTTGTCTCCATCCTGATTGGCTTTTTATTTAGCTTTCTTTTCTTTTAAAAAAATATTTTGAAAGGTTTTATTTTATTTTATATGTGTGTTAATGTTTGCCTGCATGTTTGTGTGTATGTGCACCATGTTTGTGCTTGGTGCCCAAGCGGGCCAGAAGAAGGTATTATAAGATTTCCTGCAACTGGGGTTATGGATGGTGTATGTCATCATGTGGATGCTGGGAACGAAACCCAGGTCCTCTTTAAGAGTAACAAGTTCTTAACCATAAGCCATCTCTCTAGCCCTCTTTTTATTGCATTTTATTAAAAAGTGTGTGTGTGTGTGTGTGTGTGAGAGAGAGAGAGAGAGAGAGAGAGAGAGAGAGAGAGAGAGAGAGAGAGAGAGAATGTGTTGTGTGTACTTGGCACAGCACACATGTTGAGGTTAAAGACTAACTTGCAGGATTCCATTCTTTCATTCTACCTTGTGGGTCCCAGCTTGCCAACAAGTGCTTCTACCAGATGAGCAGTTTCACTGCCCTTTGTTCATTTTTCTTAGAGCTATAGCTCATGTGGAATTATCTATTCAAAGGTTGAAGCCAGGCATGATGACACACACCTGAAATCCTAGTACTTAGAAGTGGAGGCAGGAGGATTGGTTGTTCAGGACGATTCTTAGCTACTGAGTGAATTCCAGGCTGTCCTGAGTTACATGAAACCATCTCTCAAGACAGGAAAAAATGGGGGCTGGAGAGATGGCTTAGTTGTTAAGAGCACTGGCTGCTCATTCCAGAGGACCAAGTCAATTCCCAGCACCCATATGGCAGCCTACAACTGTCTGAAATTCCAGTTCCCAGGGATCCAACACCCTCACACAGACATACATACAGGCAAACACTAATGCCCATAAAATTAAAGACAAATTATTTTTTAAAAAGACAAAAACGTTTTGTAAAATTCACCCAGAGTGAATTCTAGATTTGAGGTTTTAGCTCTTTTTCAATGAGAATGTTTGCAAAAATGTTTGTACATGTAATTTTTTTCAGGTACGTGGGAATATTGAGATTATCTTAGTTGTGCTTGACTCACAATTCTAGTTGAGTCTTAGCTTTATGCTGCTTAGTAGTTAGTGACCTTTTGCCCTTGCTCCTGCCCACCCTACACCCCACACTTTCCTAGATGGCTTCCCAGCCTCAGGATGCCTCCTCTGTGTCCAGCTGCAGCACTCTTGTTGCTTCTAGAAACTAGATGGTGATCTGCAGTCTTGGCCAGGTGGGGCACACGCCTTTAAGTGCAGCACTCAGAGGCTGAGGCAGGTGGATCTCTGAGGCAAGCCTGGTCTACATAGTGAGTTCCAGGACAGCCAGAGCTACATAGTGAGCCCCCCCACCCAACAATGACAACAACCCACTGCAGTCTTTCTCCTCTGCTCCCCTCTGTTTCCACTCCCCCCTGCCGTCTTATGGATACCTTCTTTCTCCCATTCCATTTCCCTGACTTTCCAGTCACAGTTGGAGCTGCCATTCAGCCCGGAGTTCTTAATTTGGCTCATGTTAATTTCCTGTTCTGGAATTCTATGTGTATGCTCTCCTTGAAAGTCTCTTGTTCCTTGCAGGTCTTCCTAGACTTTTTCAAACTAGGTAAGCATGATTTCAGAATTTGGGTCTGATAATTCTAGTGTTTGAAGTCTGGATCATTTCTGTATCCAGTTAGGAAAATGGAAGCCAATGAGTTGTTTGTAACAGGGAGCTTAGTGAAACCTTCCACAGCAGAGGTGCTGAGAGGGCTGGGGAAGGACTGTGGTGCCCTTCGCTCCTGCTGGCTCAGCATCTAGCTCTTAGAAGCCTGTGTGTTACCTGCTTTGCCTTTCCCTGCCCCACTCTGAAATCTCCCACACGTGCTTCTCTTTGCCGCAAACTAACAAGATTCTAGTTAGTAGGAAGTCTCCTGTGAGGGTTGTGAGGCCTCTGTCCTCTGCAGCAGAGACCGAAAAGTGCTGGGTACTGCAGACAGGAGTCTGGGACTGGATGCTAAGCCATCTGTTGTTTTTGCTTTGGGTTCTTATTCCTAGAGTCTTGTTTGTCCTTTTATGCTTGGTATTTTTGAATCTTGGCATTGAGGAATTACATGGAACAATTTGATGCCTGTGACTTTTCATTAGCTTGTCAAACTCTGGGAGGCCTTCCTGCCTGGCTAGAGCCACCTTGAGTCCACATTTAGCAGTTTCTTGGATCATCTGGAGAAATTAATGTGACAGGCAGGCATCCTTGTAGAAGCTTGCTCTACTTCATCCATGCTCTTAGACTCTTTCCTATCCAGTTCATTTGATGAGGGGCTCATTCTAGACCCATAATGTAGCCAAAATAATGACGTAGCTCTGTGATTCTATCTTCAAACTGGAAAGGCAGCCTTTGGTAAAAGCTGTTTTGCATTCCAGGTTTGCTCAGAGTTTCTGAACTTTGCTTGTATTTTAGCCTCTTTCCGTACAAGATAGTTAGCTCTTAAGTCCTTGTAAGAATATATGTTGGGGCTGCTTGGTAGATGACCAAGGTTCATTTCCTAAGACCTGCACTGTGGCTCACAACCACCTACTCATAACTCTGAGATGTAGAGGATCCAGCACTCTCTTCTGGCTTCTTTGAGCTCCTGCGTCAATGTGGGGCATATAAAATTCATGCATGTATATGTATACATGCACACTAAATAAATTCTCTTTCTCTTTCTTTCTTTCTTTCTTTCTTGCTTGCTTTTTTAAAATTTGTTTGTTTGTTTGTTTTTTTGTTTTTCGAGACAGGGTTTCTCTGTGTAGCTTTGTGCCTTTCCTGGAACTCACTCTGTAGCCCAGGTTGGCCTCCAACTCACAGAGATCTGCCTGCCTCTGCCTCCCGAGTTCTGGGATTAAAGGCGTGCACCACCACAGCCCGGCACTTATTTGTCAGTTTTAAAAGATGAAATTTACTTGTTTTAGTTCAATTTAATAATCTGTCCTGGGCTGAAGAAATGGCTCAGGGGTTAAGCACCCTGACTGCTTTTTCAGAGGACCCAAGTTCCATTTCTAGAACCCACATGGTGGCTCACAACTACCTGTAACTCCAGTTTCAGGGCATATGATGCCCTTTTCTAGCCTCTGTGGGCACCAGACATGCACATGGTACACAGACATTCCTGCAGGCAAAACACCCATACACATGAAATAAAAATAAATAAATGTAAAAAGAGTCTTTCTTTAATACTCAAAAGACTCTCCATTTGTGAGATTACAAAGACCACTGAGTGTTAGCACTTTCATACGGGTTAACATAGGAAATCCTGAATTATTAAGTGTTTTATTGATTTAGTAAAATATGGCTGCTTTGATTAGATGACAGTAAAGAAACAACTTTGGGTGTGATTATGCTAGGGAGGGCACAAACTTATCAGATCTCTGTATTAGCAAGAGTAATGGGGGAGTGTTTGGAAGCCTCTTGTAATACTCATATGAAATAAGCTACTTGGACATCCTGTAGAAGAGCAGAGCCAGCAAATAGCCCTGAAAAGGGCATGTTGGGAGGTCAATGCGGCCAGGATTTGGTAAGGATGAGGAGCACCGTGGGCTGGGCTTTGCATGATTTTGTTAGGACCCTGGTTGAAAGCAAGCTGATGGAGAGTTTAGAGGAATAAAATGACCTAATTTCTGATGTTTGCTGTGTTGATTGGAACTTTGTCATCATTTTCTTTTTTAAATTAAAAAAAATTATTTCTCTCTCTCTTCCTTCCTTTCCCTCCCCCACCCCGTGTGCGTGTGCGTGTGCGTGTGCGTGTGCGTGTGCGTGTGCGTGTGCGTGTGCGTGTGCGTGTGCGTGTGCGTGTGTGTGTGTGTGTGTGTGTGTGTGTGTGTGTAAAAGAGAGTCACAGAAGGAGTGTGACAGCAGTCAGCCACTCTCTGGATGCTGGGAACCAAACCCTGGTCCTCTACAAGAACCAGAAGTACTCTTTACCGCTGAGCATCTCTCCAGTCCCATCTTTTTCTTTTGGGATATATGGTCTCACTGTCTAGACCACCATCAAATTGGGGTCATCTTGCTTCAGTGCTGGGGTCGCTAATATTCCCTGTTCTGCTCTCCCCTCATCTTTTACCAGGGATTGAACCCAGGACCTTGCACATGCTAGGCAAGTGTTCTACAGTTGAGCCACAACCTCCCCCATTTTTTGAGACATTCTACCAACTGAGTTACATTCCTAGCCCTCTTTTTTTTTTTCTTAAACAAAATCTCATTGGCCTTTAATTCCAGCACTCGGGAGGCAGAGGCAGGAGGATCTCTGAGTTTGAAGCCAGCCTGGTCTACAGATCAAATTCTAGGACAGCCAAGGCTACACAGAGAAACCCTGTCTCAGAAAAAAAAGAAAAGAAAATCTCACTGTAATAATCCAGACTGGCCTCAAACTATTGAATCTCCCAAGAGCTGAGATTACAATGATAAGAACTTTCTTTTTGAGGCGGAAAATGTTCTGGAATTGGATACTGGTGATGGTTGCACGACTCTATCAGTATACCAAAAATAACGGTATCATACATTGTTAAAAGATGACTGTCACTACTCAGTGATTCTGTTAAACACAAGCAGAGCCAGCCAGCCTTGCTCACAAAGCTGACAGGTGCAGACAGTCCCAGAAGACCCTGGATGCAGGTTATTCCTGGGAGAAAAGTAGCCACTGTTTCTGCTGCCAGTTTGCTGTTCGAGTCATTGTTTTGGACTAGACGAAAGCTTTGTTTTCCGCTGTAACAGGCCTCTCGGAGGAGCATTTGTTAAGCACCGTTTTTATTTTATTCAGTGCTTCTTTGTGGCTCCATGATGCTAGTGTGACCTGTCTTTTGGCAGGAGTCTTAGTTCCTGCCTTTCAAAACAGGTAGTTAGGCACTCTGGATTTGCTTTTTCTTTTTTAAAGGTAATCTGGAGTTCAATTTTTTTATTAGGACAGGGTCTCATGGGGCCCAAGCTGTATCATCTGAGCTATATCCTCAGCCAGAGTTTACTTTTTTTTTTTTTTTTTGGTTTTTCGAGACAGGGTTTCTCTGTGTAGCTTTGTGCCTTTCCTGGAACTCACAGAGATCCGCCTGGCTCTGCCTCCCGAGTGCTGGGATTAAAGGCGTGCGCCACCACCGCCCGACTATTTTATTTGTTTATTTTGAGAGGGTCTCACTATGTAACTCTCGCAAATCTAGGATTTGCTACGTAAACTAGGCTGGCCTTGAACTCACAGAGGTCCACCTGCCTTTACCTCTTGGATGCTGGAAGTAAAGACCTGTACCACTATACCCGGCAAGTTTACTGATTTTTGGTTTTTTCAAGACAGGGTTTCTCTGTGTAGCTTTGGAGCCTTTCCTGGATCTTGCTCTGTAGACCAGGCTGGCCTTGAACTCACAGAGATCCACCTGCCTCTACCTCCCGAGTGCTGGAATTAAAGGCGTGCACCACCACTGCCTGGCTTAAATTTACTGATTTTTAAAAGAAAAAAAAATTCTAGCTAATTTTTTGTTGTTTGTGGTGGTGTTGGTAAGGGCCTAGGGCCCTTACATGATAGGCAAATAGTCTCCCTAAGCTACATGCCCAGCCTTAGCTATTATTTGAAGTTGTTTCTAATGTGCTATCATTAGAAAAATGAGTGACATATAGTATCTTTTAGATAAACCAGATTAGCATTAATAGTGGTTTTATTCTACAAAACACTTACCTTAATTTTTTTTTCAGATTTCTTTTTTGAGGGGAGTGGTTTTAAAGACAGGGTTTCTTTGTGCAGCCTCGGTTGTCCTGAACTAGCTCTGTAGACCAGGCTGGGCTCAAGGTGTGCATGTATCACCACCACCCGGCTCTTAAATTTTTGGGGGGGGGGGCGGTTTCCAGACCGAGTTTCTCTGTGTAACAGTCCTGGCTGTCCAGGATGGCCTGGAACTCACAAAGATCATCCCACCTCTTCCTCCCAAGTGGGTCATCACTACCATCCAGCTTATCTTAAATTTTAAATGAAATTATTCATTGACTTTCTAGCATTTGCAAAGCTTTGGGTTCCATCTTGAGCACTGGATGGATGGTGATGACCCCTGAACTATGTTTACATGCTTTCAAATATCTGAAACATAAAGAAAGGTAAGTTTTAATGTTCTGTTTTTCAGTGATGTATTGGCATTGCCCATTTTCAAGCAAGAAGATTCCAGCCTTTCTTTGGATGGTGAGGCCAAGCACCCCCCATTTCAGTATGTGATGTGTGCTGCGACTTCACCAGCTGTGAAACTGCATGATGAGACCCTCACTTACTTGAACCAAGGTTAGTATGGTTCCTCATATAGCATGTAAAAATCTACAAAAATCTTAAAATGTTTTGGTATTGTAACTTACAGTGCTAGTAACAATTAAAAAGTAGGTTCTTAGCCGGGCGATGGTGGCGCACGCCTTTAATCCCAGCACTCGGGAGGCAGAGCCAGGCGGATCTCTGTGAGTTCGAGGCCAGCCTGGTCTCCAAAGCGAGTTCCAGGAAAGGTGCAAAGCTACACAGAGAAACCCTGTCTCGAAAAACCAAAAAAAAAAAAAAAAAAAAAAGTAGGTTCTTACATTGTACAAGCTTAGCAAAATCTGTAGGACGTTTTCTGTGAGCCAACAGTGTTGTACATGAACAACCTTTTCATGTACATCGTGGTTCTTTTTCTGTCACTAAATGCAGTCTTTTGTTTTGTTTTTGTTTTTCAAGACAGTGTTTCTCTTTGTAGCCCTGGCTGTCCTAGAACTAGCTCTGTAGACCAGGCTGGCCTCGAGATGCACCTTCCTCTGCCTCCCAAGTGCTGGGATTAAAGGCATGCACTACCACTGCCTGGCCACTAAATAGAATCGTTAACTCATTGAACAATAGGTTTTAGGCTTTATATTTATGGTTAATATTACAAGATGTAGAAGGGAACTGAGCCTGGTGGCACGTTCTTTTAAGCCCAGCACTTGGGAGGCAAAGGCAGGCAGATCTTGAATTTGAGGCCACTCTGGTCTATACAGTAAGACCCTGTTTCCAAAAAGAAAAGATTAACTTGTAACTTCCCTTGATAGGGAGTTTAGAATAGTGAGGCTCTTTATCTTAAGACAGTAATCCTATCTGTAGCATGTGTGCTCGTCTCACTTTGCTTTTAATATATAGTACTTATTTGGGGTTCAGTTATTGGAAATATAACTTTCAAATGATTTTATTTAGTAATTTGTTTGGGACTTGAAATTTTCAAAAGAAACAGTGTGGGGGCAAGGATATTCATTTTAATCTTATTTTATTCTGTTGGTTGACTGTGTGGTGGGTGTTAGGGATGGAACCCTGAGATTTGTTTAGGCACTGAGGGAAAATGTGGTTAATTCTTGGCTATTTTAGTAAGAGCTGCTTTGTTTGTTTTTGGGGTGCTTGGGATCCAGCCCAGGGCTGTAGATTTGTAAGGCAAGTGCTGCACTCTACATCAGGCCCACTAAGAGTTTTTCGAACAGGACCTTGTTCCAAGGGAAGATTCTGAATGCATTGGGAGGAGTCCTGACCAGTAAGCACTTGGCTTCCATACAAGGTAGTGGTTTCAGAGTTGCAGGGAGGCTGAGAGTGAGGTCCTGGTTCCTCGTAGGTTTGGGGCAGGACCCAGGAACTTTGCTTTTCTCTTTCTCTCTCTTCTGCCCTCCCCGTCTCTCCCCTTCCCTCTTCTCCTCTTTTCTCTTCTGAGATAAGGTCTCTGGCTGGCCTGGAACTCACAGAGGTCTACCTGCCAAGTGCTGAGATTAAAGGTGTGTGCCACTACACTGCCAGGAACTTGTATTCCTGGTAAATTGGGGTGAGGCTTCTGCTGGCTTGGAAACCACAGGTGCCCCTCTCTTTTGAGACAGGGTCTCACTGTATATCCCTGACTATCCCTGGAACTCACTGTGTAGACCTGGCTGCCATTGAACTCACAGAGATTTGCTTGCCTGTGCCTTAGTTGCTGGGATTAAAACTGTGTGCCACCATCCCCCACCCCCCCAGTTCACTTTTTTTTTTTTTTTTTTTAACTTTAAATATTTGGGAAAATAAGTGGGCTTTCCCTGACTTCCGTTTGTCTTTCTATTTCTGCATTGCTGGGGATCAAACACTGGCCTCATGCATGCAGGGCAGGTGCTCCACTGCTGAGCTCCAACCCCCAGCCCTCCAGCACCACCAGTTGAAGGATAGCATTCAGAGGAGAGCTGGCAGGTATTCAGAGGCTAATGCTGTGACTTGCTGTTTGCTAGTAGTTCCCCCTTAGGCTCACTGCTCACCTGCCTTTGGAACTATTCATTAGGACTGCACCATTGGATAATGGGAAGAAAACAAAAGAAAGGGGAAACTGTAGGTAATGTAGGTAGCAGAAATTGGATCAAGAATTCTTAGCTGGGTGGGAGGGGTGATGTTTTCAAACTATAAGAGTTCAGAGTTTGAAAACCGCAACTTTGTGTTTGGCTGGTTATCTCTAAATTGCCGTCTATAAGAAGAGTTAGGTTCCTGATTTTGAACTTGGAGTAACTGGTTCTCCTTTGAACAGGGTCTGACTAGGTAGGATAAATCATCCTTTCTTTGCCAAGGAGCTTGGTCTTTGGAAGGGGATTTGGGAGACCCATTCTGCCTTGCTGCATTCTGGGTTAGGTCCTTGTAGCCACTGGAGCATCGTCATCTCATCTGCAAGCAAAAAAGAGAACCTTTCTCCCAGTTCCTCTCAAATACTGTCTGTTAATTAACCAATATCAGCTACATTGCAAAGAGGTCTTAGGCCTTAGGAAATAGTAGCACGTTTATTAAAATTATGTTAAAATATTGTACACTCTAGAAAAAAATGTTTTTAGTTACTTTCATTTTATCCATACTAGATTTCCTTTTGTTTAATTTTGGTTACTAAAAGTTAGGACTGTAGAAATAAGAGGCTAGAACATAGGTAGCCCTGCAGTTAAGAATACTTGCTGCCTTTTTTTTTTTTTTTTGAGATAGGGTCTCATTTGTGGTCTTGACTTGTCTGGAACTCACTGTGTAGATAAAACTGGCCTAAAAGTCTCAGAAATCTGCCTGCCTCTGTCTCCCACATGCTAGGCTTTCCAGCTTTAAAAATACTTGATGCTCTTGCAGAGGAAGGACCTGCGTTCATTTCCAGTTCCCACGTGCCGTGCTACAACCATTTGTAACTCCAGTTCCAAGGAATCTATTGCATTCTTTTTGCCTCTTTGAACACCAGTCAAATGAGTCGACAGAACATTTGTACACATAAAAGAAAAATAAATGATTTTTTTTTATAAGCTTAAACTTAGCCATGTGGGTGTTGTCATGTCTTTGGAGTCCATGTGAGAAAGGTCTAGAGTCTGAGTACTCAAAACAAGAGGTAGGTAGGGATATGAACTCAGCATAGCAATTGTGTTTTCTTTCCCTTTTTTTGAGGGGGGTTTGTTTGATTGTTGAGACAGGGTTTCTCTGTGTAGCCCTGGCTGTCCTGAAACTTGCTCTGTAGACCAGGCTGGCCTTGAACTCAGATCAGCCTGCCTCTGCCTCCTGAGTGCTGGGATTAAAGGCATGCTTCACTACACCGGGCTAGCAGTTGTCAACCATGGCAGTTCTTTTGTGTTACTAAACCCCCAAAGAAGAAAAATACCAAAGTGTGGAAGGTAAATTCAGAAAGTAGGGGCTGGAGAGATGGCTTAGTGGTTATGAGCACTTAATCCTCTTGTAAAGGACCTAAGGTTCAGTTCCCAGAATCCACATGGTGGCTCACAACCATCTGTAACTACAGTTGCAGGGGATCTTATGGCATCTTCTGGCCTCTACAGGCACTGCATGCATATACACACACACACACACACACACACACACACACACACACACACACACATATACACACACACACACACACACACATACAGACAAACATATAAAAGCTAAACAAATATTTTTAAAAATTCAGAAGGTAAATAAAGTTCAGAACAGAACCAGCATCTCACGGGATGTTACAGTTTGATTTGATACACTCAATACTTTATTAGGAGTGGAATTTTGAGTTTTATTTGGAACTGAAATGTATGGAGTTGAAAAACTATGGAGGAGAAGAAGACAAATGGAAAGAAAAGCCTATGAAGTCCTGGTCACCTTCCAGTGGGCATTCCTGAAGTGGAATATGTGGCATTGGGGTGTGACTGGGCAAGTGCTTTATCTCTGAGCTACATTCCTGCCCTTGGGATTTGAAACAGGCTGGCCTGGAGCTCTTGCCTCTGCCTCTCAAGTGCCAGGTTACAGGCCCATGGCACCATGTCCAGTTCACAGAATCCTTTAAAGCCCACTTCTGGTCTGGGAGAATAAATAACTTTTATCCATGAGCAGCATGTTTTGATCTGTCTGTGGGAAGACACAGAACTGTCAGCTGTGTGCTTCAGACCCTTCCTTAAATGGACCAGGAAACATCAACCAAAGAAAGCAGGGGCACCAGGACTCCCTCCTTCTCTTCCTTATTCTCTCCGGCTTGAGGACTTGGTGTTTCTGAGGATCATGACGTGATCCCGGGGGACAGTTTTTCCCTTTGTCCAGGAGAGCCAAATGAGCACTGCTTTTGTCTCCCTCTGTTGTGGGATGGTCTGTATGTTAAATGTGTTGTTGATTGGTCAATGAATAAATCATTGATTGGTTAGTGGCCAGGCAGGAAGTATAGGCGGGACTAAGAGAGAAAAAAATGGAGAGAACAGGAAGTTGGGTGAGAGAGACACTGCCAGCCGCCATCAGGACAAGAAAGATGTAAAGTACCGGTAAGCCACAAGCCACGTGGCAAGGTATAGATAAATAGAAATGGATTAATTTAAGCTGTAAGAACAGTTGGCAAAAAGCCTGCCACGGCCATACAGTTTGTAACCAATATAAGTCTCTGTGTTTATTTGGTTGGGTCTGAATGGCTGTGAGACTGGCGGGTGTCAGAGATTTGTCCTGACGGTGGGCCAGACAAAAAAACTCTAGCTACACCCCTCTCATCTTTTCTTGGGTGACTCCACGAGGTGAAGCCCTCTGTTTTCTTCTTTACTCCTTCAGTGGTCGTGTTGAAATAGCTGCACCTCACACTGTATCCTGAAAAGCCCTCTGTTAACATCTGCAGCCTCCTCTCTTCCTGTCGCTCCAGATTTGAAACTAACTTCATCCTCGTGGATGCCCCATGGTAGCTGACTTGACACTTTGGGTCTTGTCTTCTCTGGTCTGCTCCTTGCTGTTTTTACCACGTTAGGAGGTGGCAGCTGCTCCTCCTCCATCAGAACTCTGGTGTAGTTCTTGGCCCCCCCTCACAGTTTACATCTAAAAGCAGAAAACTCCCATAGGCTCTTCCTTATGGTGCCTCCAGTTAGTGACCTCTGCTTTCAACCTCTCCTGCTATCAGCAAATAGGACAAACCTTTAGCCTTGCCAACTCAGACTGAGGGGCTGACACCACTCTGATAGGTCGGGTTTCTCTCATGGAGGGTGACTGACTTCTGTAGCACGAATCTTAAAGAGATCTTATTAATAAAAACAAACTCAGAGCCAGGTATGGGGTGAACACTGAAAGATCAAGAGAGACAGAACCAGCCACAGCTACCTCACCTTGCCAATTTCCTCAGCTGATCCTGTTTCCTCAGACTGGAAACCTCGGTGTCCTCATCCGAATGGATCTCAGCTGAACTGCTGCTAAAAGCTTAACCAGGCTCTAGTTCCTGGTCCTCACGCCTTATATACCTTTCTGCCTCCTGCCATCATTTCCTGGGATTAAAGGCATGTGTCACCATGCCTGGCTGTTTCCAGTGTAGCTTTGAACTCACAGAGATCCAGATGGATTTCTGCCTCTGGAATGTTAGGATTAAAGGCGTGTGTTAGCATTGCCTAACCTCTATGTTTAATATTGTGGCTGTTCTGTTCTCTGACCCCAGGTAAGTTTATTAAGGTGCACAATATATTGGGGGACACAATATCACCACAGACTTCTCTTGGCCTTCAATTGGCATTTTCTTTCTTTTTTTTTTTTAAACTCACATGTCCTTTTGATTTGTTCATGTTTACCTTGGGGAATATCAGGCATTTGTTGGTGATTTTGTGAGCACTTCTTGAGTATTGAGCCCTTTGTGGGGAATACAAGTTAAAATAGTCCCTCTCTTGTATTTTTTTTCCCCTTTGATTAGTTAGAATATGAGTCCAACGGTCTGGAATTTAACTTATTGACGGGTGCATACAGGCTGCTTTCTAGAGAGACTATTTAGACCATTGTATAAAATCATTCCTTGCCCACTTGACTTTTTCAAGACAGTGTTTCACTATGTAGCTCGTGCTGGCCTGAAACTCTCGGGCTTGCTTCACCTGCCAGTGTTGACTTTTTATTCAACGTTTTGAATAATCAGATAACTAACACAAAACTTTTACTTTTATTTCCTAAGTTCTTATGAGGCTCGGTGTAATTTTAAATGTGTAATGATATGTTTTTCAAAACTGCATCTATGCTTTTTAAAAAATTGTTACTGTTTTCAAAATCAAGATTCATTGTTAAATATGTTGCAATCTGTATCTTAGTTTAAATATTTAAATTTCACTTGTCATAAATTCTTTTATTAATCTTTCAATATGATGGACAAATTTAAGGAATATTTTAAAAATTAAGGAATATTTCAGTAATACACTATGCACAGCTGTTTTTTTCTCACCAGTTTTCAAGTGATTTGAGTATATTTTGATAACCCTTTGTTGATAATTCTGTGACCTAGAGCAGCAGTTCTCAACCTTCCTAGTGCTGCAGCCCCTTAATACAGTTCTTCATGTGGTGACCCCAACCTTAAAATTGTTTCATTGCTACTATTATGAGTTGTAATATTAATATCTGATATGTAGGATATCTGATATTCGACCCCTGTGGAGGTCATGACCCACAGGTTGAACTGCTTATCTTTCTGTAGGCCCACAGAATTGATAGGGTGTTGGTAGTTAAAGTCTCAAGTTCAGCTGGTCTAGAAATGATCTTTGGTTTATACCAAATGACACCATTATTTTTATTAATAACAACCCAGAGTAGTATTTTTTTAATTTGTGTGTGTGTGTGTGTGTGTGTGTGTGTGTGTGTATGTGTGTGTGTCTTTGTAGGGGTAGGTAATGTGGATATGAATGCTGTTGCCCTTGGAGCTAGAAAAGGTTGTAAGCCCCTGACATGGGTACAGGGAATCAAACTCAGATCTTTTTGAAAAACAGTAAGTGCTCCTAAACACTGAGCCATCTATCTCTCCAGCTGTTCCTAATTTTCTTTTTTTTTTTTTTGGTTTTTCGAGACAGGGTTTCTCTGTGTAGCTTTGCGCCTGTCCTGGAACTCACTTGGTAGTCCAGGCTGGCCTCGAACTCACAGAGATCCGCCTGGCTCTGCCTCCCGAGTGCTGGGATTAAAGGCGTGCGCCACCACCGCCCGGCTGTTCCTAATTTTCTAAATGCTCTAGACCAGTGTGTAGAAATTGTGTGTGTGTGTGTGTGTGTGTGTACGTACGCACGTACGTGTGTGTGTGTGTGTGTACAAATGAGGCAATGGGCAAATGTGACTTGGATTTAGTAACACAGAGAGGCTCCAAGATTAAAATTGGTCTTGGTCCATACAAAAAAACCATTTGTCTATGTTCATAGTACCATTTATTGTCACTCCCAAATTGGAAAACAACACAAAATATACATCACTTGATGAGTAGATGAACAAAACTTGGTCTGCTCTTGCAGTAGAATATTATCTGGCCATAGAAAGGAAAAAATTACATAAAAAGGAAAAAGCATACATTAAGTGAAAGAAGGCATTCTCTGAAACCACACATATTATGTTTGGTTTATATGAAATGTCTGTAATAGGCAAGTCCCTAGAGATAGAAGGTGGATTAGTAATTGTCTGGGGTTTAGTAGGATGGACAGAGGAGCATGGGAGGTGATAGCTACTGAGTTGGGGTTTCTGTTTAAGACAATAAAGTGCTCTAAAATTGGTGGTAATGATAGTTGTGCAGCTTTGAACATATTAAAAACCCTATGAATTATAGCTTAAAAAATAAATTTTATGCTGGGTGGTGGTGGTGCATGCCTTTAATCCCAGCACTCAGGAGGCTGAGGCAGGTGGATCTCTGAGTTCGAGGCCAGCCTGGTCTACAAAATGAGTTCCAGGACAGATTCCAAAGCTGCACAGAAAAACCAAAATAAATAAATAAATAAATAAAATAGATTTCATGGTATAAATTTAATATTTCAGAAAAGCAGAAAGTTAAATCTTGGATACATATGTAGTAAAATAGTTGAGAATGGCCAGTGAAAGTAAATTGACAGGCAATCTCCTATGTGTCATTAGGATAGAATGGTGTGATTTTTCAGGAGAAAAAAAGAGAAAGAACAACTTGAATATGCTTCTCTGGCACACTGAAAAATTAATTTCATGTAGTTGTATATTCTGAGGGACAGAATATACAGAATTATGTAGAATACATTGATGTTCTTTACATGGATTGTTTTTGATATATAATTTCTTTAAATTAGGCCAGTCTTATGAAATTCGGATGCTGGATAATCGCAAAATGGGAGATATGCCTGAGATCAGTGGAAAATTGGTAAAGGTAAGGACAGTCTGTTTCAGTGGATTCTGTGGTGATTGAATAAAAGTGGCATGCAAGAAATTTTTTGTTTGTTTTTTAATATGTATTTATATTGTGCGTGTGCCACTGCCATAGCACACTTGAGGCTGGAGGGCTCTCTGCTTCCACCACAGGGGTTTGGAAGTTGTACCTTAAACTCTAAGTCATTGATGTAAGCTTCTTTATAAAAATTTTAAAATATCTCTTTAGAAAAATGACTACTTTAGAAGTTTGGGCTTTTTCAGTTGTATTTTGCTTACTCATGTGTGACATGGAAGTTACAGTTGTTGGGAACCAGGAAACAGTAGAAAAGGTAGTTTAGTTATGCAGAGCAAAACCCATCTCCACATCTAAGCCCTTTTCAGTTTTACTTTTTATCATTATCATTACCATTATTATGAGAGAGAGAAAGAGACTGTGAGAGCACACACTCCTGCACAGCTATGCACATGCATGTGTGGGGGCCAGAGGATGGCTGTTGGAAGCTCGCTCTTCCCCTCCAACTTCATGTGGGGTTTGGGCATTGAACCTGCGCTGTCAGGCTTGTGCTGCAAGCACTTGTACCTGCTCAGCCGTCGGGCCGGCCGAGCCTCGCATTTGAAATACGTTAATTTACAACTTTTAAGAACCTTTTCTTTCACTTTTTAAATTTTTCTTCAGTATAACTTGAAATTTCAGTTTATCTACTGACATATCTAAATGAGGATGTCAGGCGTCCTATATATAAGAGACATAGCCCTTGTCTGGTCAGCCTTGAGGATTGCTCTTTAGACAAGGAATACACACACTTTCATTCGTGGGTCATGGAGGGTGAGTCCTTCTAGCTCTGTCTGCCTACGTACCGGGGCTTGTTATAGATACTACAGCATCAGAGGCAGTGCATTTTTGGAATATGCTTATTGGGAAGGGACAAGCTGCACTGTTAGCAGGAGGCTGCTCGGAGCGCAGCTCCCCTGATGTTTGTTGTAATGTTGGGGATCAAACTGGGATCTCACACAGGCCAGATACATGTTTGCTGATACTCCCAGTAATAATTTTTTCATTGGTTTTGTTGTTGTTTGTTTGTTTGAAAAGGGCCTTCACTGTGTAGCCCTGGATGTCCTGGAACTCACTCTATAGACCAGGCTGGCCTCCAACTCACAGAGATCTGCCTGCCTCTGCCTCCCGAGTGCTGGTTTTAAAGGTGTGCATCACCACCACCCGGCACCAGAAATAATTTTTTAAAGAGGAGATAAGACTGTATTTTTCTGTCACTGTAAAAGTTACATTTGATAACTAGCATGCTGCTTTTACCAAAAAATATGCAAATATAAAAAGGTTGAAGATTCGTTGTTATGGATTCTGTAATAACATTGTCAGTGTATTTGATATGTTTTGTGTTGAGCCCTATACACTGGCTCCAAAAGTGGAGCTCACGTATTCGTGCATGTTTGTTGGCACAGGGTGTCATGTAGCCCAGGCTGGTCTCAAATTCCTCATGTAGCCTGAGGACAGCCTTGAATTTCTGGTCTTTCTGCCTCCACTTGTGAGTGCTAGGATGGTAGGTGAGTAACACTGTGCTGGGTGTGTAGGTGCAGGGGATTGAACCACAGCTTCACGCATACTAAGGAAACACTACCAATGGAGCCATATCTCCAATTCCCAAAATTGTTAGAACATCTTAAAACTTTTTAATTTTTTTATTTTTATGTACATTGGTGTTTTGCCTACATACATGTTTGTATGATGGTGTTGGATCCCCTGGAATGGTTGTGAGTTGCCATGCGGGTGCTGGGAATTGAACCCGGGTCCTCTGGAAGAGTGGCCAGTGCTCTTAGTTGTTGAGCCATGTCTCCAGCTGTTAAAAACTTTTTGTTTGGTTTTTGTTTTTCTTTTTGGTATTGACAGTTGAACCTAGGGCCCCGTACATACTAAGCAAGTAATCTATTTCAGTGAGCCAATTTGCAACTCTATTGAACTTCTAATCTTACAACAGTTTGAATAAGCTGCCTTGAGCTCCCTGTGTAGATCATGCAGGCCTTGAACTTGCAATCCTCCTGCCTCAGAGTTCCTAAGAGCAGAGTTTCTGGCTTGTGCTGTCAGGCCTGGCTTTTTTACTTTTAAAGTGTGTGTGTGTGAATTCGTGTGTAAGAGCCCTCAGGAGCCAGAAGATCCATGGTAGCTAGAGTTACAGGTGGTTGTGAGCCTGCATGTGGGTGTTGGAAATGGAACTTGGGTCTTCCACAAGAGCAAGTCCTCAGCTGTAAGAACCCTTGAGCTGTATATCTTTTTTTTTTTTTTTTTGGTTTTTCGAGACAGGGTTTCTCTGTGTGGCTTTGCGCCTCTCCTGGAACTCACTTGGTAGCCCAGGCTGGCCTCGAACTCACAGAGATCCGCCTGGCTCTGCCTCCCGAGTGCTGGGATTAAAGGCGTGCGCCACCACCGCCCGGCTGAGCTGTATATCTTGTCTTCATACCCTTGAGTTCCTTGTATGTGTGCTGGGTTATACAGTGTATTAATTCATGTTTGCTTAGGTCATCAGCCAAGACTACTGATGATCTGAGGAAAGTGTAACACAGTTTGAAATCAACACCAAATGCCAAATTAAATTTCTATCAAAGCACTGGGAAAGTCAATTCTAAAACACTTGGCATTTATCAGTGAAAATTGGCTTTTTAAGGCAGTTCCCTGATTGAGAAATAGCTAGTTACATAGGTGAGTTGTGTTTAAAATGATTTCATGGAGCTAGTTAAAATGCCTGTCAGAGTAGTTTGGTATGAAAGGTTAATCATTTAATTTGTTGAACTTCTTTGAATTTACTTCCAAATTAAAACACACAGAAAGAGTGTTATCAGACTAACTCAAGTGAAGAAACAGGCAACACTGGCAGTCCATGAAGTAAGGAGCTCTACCTCAAGCCACTCCCAACATGACCACCAACTCAAGCCACAGACTTACCGTGGTATTGCAGTGCTGGGCTTATGGATGTGAGCTATCAGGCCTGGATCTACTTTTTTTTTTTTTTTTTTTTTTTTATCTGGAGCTGAGAATCGAACCCAGGGCCTTGCGCTTGCTAGGCAAGCGCTCTACCACTGAGCTAAATCTCCAACCCCCTCAAAAAAAAAATTTTTTTGTTTTGTTTTGTTTTTCGAGACAGGGTTTCTCTGTGTAGCCTTGCACCTTTCCTGGAACTCACTCCATAGCCCAGGCTGACCTCGAACTCACAGAGATCCGCCTGGTTCTGCTTCCTGAGTGCTGGGATTAAAGGCGTGCGCCACCACCGCCCGGCAGCTCTACTTTTTTATATGTTTAAAATTGGAGACAGGGACTCATTAAGTTGTGAAGGATGGTCCTGCACTCACTCTGTAGCCTAGGCTAGCCTCATATTCTGATTCTCCAGCCTCCCAAGTAGTTAGAATTATAGGCCTGTATCACTAGGCCCAGCTAGAATGTTCACTTTTGTAGTCTTTGTTGATTATTTAATTTAGTTGTATGTGTATGTATATGCCACAGTGTGTGTGTGTAAATTAGAGGAAATTTTATGCAGTCAGTTCTTTCTTCTCACTTTTATGTGGGTTCCCAGGATTGAATTTAGGTTATCTGCAAGCACTTTATCCTCTAAGCCACCTCACCAACCTGTCTTTTTAGAGAAACTTAGCGATTATTATTGTTTTTCAGACAGTCGCCTCTGTAGCCCAGCTGGCCTTAATCTTAAGCTCTCCTGCCTCAGCCTCGAGATTGCTGAGTCATTACAGCCGATGTTAAGATTAATACAGTTGACTGTTGTCAGGGCTTACCTATCTATATTTTTAATATTTTTCATCTTTCATAATTCTTTTGGGCAGCTGGTATTTTCTCATAGAAATCTAATTCCTGCTCACTAATTTCATGGTCATGTACATTGATTTTTTTAAATTACAACACTGAATTATTTTATAGATTAAACCTTTTAATTAGACAGTGGTGGTGCACACCTTTAATCCCAGTGCTCAGCCGGATCTCCATGAGTTCGAGGGCAGCCTGGTCTACAAAGCGAGTTCCAGGGCTGTTACACAGAGAAACCCTGTCTCGAAGAAAAAAAAATTACACTTTTTAAATTTGTGCATAATTTTTAGTTATAATTCTTGGTAACTAAGTAAGCGTGTCATAAATTAGATATCCAAGAATAGAAACAGGTGGAATTTCTCTTCTCTTATTTTGGAACTAAGATGTCACTCACTATATAGCCTATGTGGGCTTTGAAACTAGCTGTTTATGTGACCCAGGATGGCTTCAAACTTGAAGCAGTCCTCCTGCCTCAGCCTCTCAAGTGCTGGCGTTTATGTGTGAGCTATGGTGCTCAACCTCACAGAGGGAGCATTTAAAGCAGAACCTGGTTTTGTATGCTCATCTATTACTATTTAATAAGTAAAAAACCGAAAATGCTTCTCCATTTAGCCAGAGTGGCTGAAACGCTCACTGTCCTCCCTCGTTTCACAGAGCATCATAAGGGTGGTGTTCCATGACAGACGGCTACAGTATACAGAGCATCAGCAGCTTGAAGGCTGGAAGTGGAATCGCCCAGGAGACAGACTTCTCGATTTAGGTACAGGTGGCTGTCAAAGACCATGGAGATGAAGGTGCTGTGTAACTATGTCCATTAACATGTTGGCACCATGTAAAATTCATCACACAAATTCAGCTTAGGTGTTAGTAGATCTGTGTCTTGAGAATTGCCTTATGCTTGAAGAGTGAAGTAGTTTTGTGGTGCTAAAGTAACCTCCACCAGGAATTGTATGATTTTGAAGCTATTTTAAACCTCAGTTGGCATCGTCCATCATATTCTTAATGAAATGAAATACAAACCGTGGTAGGAGAAACTGTGATTCTTGTTAGGTGGATTTGATATTGAAGACAAGGTTGACTACGGAGAACGTTGAAGGGAAGTTCAACATGGATTAATTATTTCCATAGAACATAATATAGTAAGTTTTAAGTTTGTTTTGTTTTTGTTTGTTTTGATTTTTTTGTTTTGTTTTGTTTTGAGATGGGGTTTTACTAGGCTGCCCAGGCTGCGCTTGAACCTCTAGGCTCAAGCCATCCCCCATACCTCAGCCTCCCAAATAGCTGGGACTCTACTTGAGTGTGTCACCACACCAGGCTCAAATTGTAAGTCTTTTCTTTTAATTACTTAAAGTGGATGCATTTTTTTTTTTGTAACTTGTGTTTGAACATACAGATATTCCAATGTCTGTGGGAATAATTGACACAAGGACAAATCCAAGCCAGTTAAATGCAGTTGAATTTCTGTGGGACCCTGCAAAGCGCACATCTGCCTTCATTCAGGTTTGCCTTTTTACGTTGTTAGATGCATACTGCTCAAGTCATTTAGAAGATTGAATTCCTGTCTCATGAAAGTATTTATTTGTAAATTATAACGTAATGTCTTTAAAAAAAAATACATATAGTTAAGGGGCTAGAGAGGTGACTCAGCAGTTAAGAACACTGGCTGCTCTTCCAGAGGATCTGGGTTCAATTCCCAGCAACCACGTGGCAGCTCACAGCTGTCTGTAACTCCAAGATCTGACATCCTTACATAGATATACATGTAGGCAAATCACCAATGCACATAAAATAAAAATAAATTATTTTTAAAAATACAGTTAAGCCGGGCGGTGGTGGCGCACACCTTTAATCCCAGCACTCGGGAGGCAGAGCCAGGCGGATCTCTGTGAGTTCGAGGCCAGCCTGGGCTACCAAGTGAGTTCCAGGAGAGGCGCAAAGCCACACAGAGAAACCCTGTCTCGAAAAACCAAAGAAAAAAAAATAAATAAATAAAAATACAGTTAAAATGGCTTTAATTTACTAGATTAGTTATATAGACATAAAAGACATTGGGTGATAGTAATAAATTTTTTTGTTATTTTTGTTTTGTTTTTTTGAGACAGGGTCTCTCTACATAGCCCTAGCTGTTCTGGAACTCACTATGTAACCCAGGCTGACTTTCAACTCACAGAGATCCACCTGCTGAGTGCTGAAATTAAAGGTGCACCGCCATGCCTGGCAATATTATTATTATTATTATTATCATCTTTTTTGTTTGTTTTGGAAACAGGATCTCACTTTATAGCTTTGGATGGCCTGGAGCTCACCATGTACAGCGTGCCACCACACCTTTGGGCTTTTAATTTTTTTTTTTTTTTTTCCAAGACAGGGTTTCTCTGTGTAGCTCTATCTATCCTGGAACTCACTCTGTGGACCAGGTTGTTTTTGAACTCTGTTTCTGCCTCTCAAAGGATGGCATTAAAGGCGTGTGCCACCACCGCCTGTCTTAAATTTTATTTTTGATCGGTGTTCACAGTAATAGAACTTTCTATTTTTTTCATGATGCACATTTCTCTTGAACAGAAACTGCCATTTAAAAGGATACTATTGAAAAAAAGTTTTAGGCTTAAAATTTTTTTCTAACATTATTTAAAACATGTTTATAATCAAACTTTAATATATACAAATGAAGAGATAATGATAGTGGATTCTTCATATGTCCATCATGTCAGAGATCCACCTGCCTGTGTCTCCTGAGGCTGGGATCAAAGCTGTGCACCATCACACCAGGCACTGTTGGCATATTTTAAAACAAACCCCACTGTATTTTATCCATAAACACTTTCGTGTGTCCAAGAGATAACTTTGAAAGTAACATGATTACATATTTAAAACCCAAAAGTAGTTGTAATATGTAGTGTTTCCAAATTTGTAAGTGGTGGAATTTTAACTACTGTGTATAGGTAGTCTTTATATAGAAGGGAATAGCTATTTAATTGTTAACCAGCTTAAGTAAGCTGTGTTTGCATCAACTCTAATGATCATTAGCATTCCATATTTGGGTTGTCTGTGAAATATTCCCTTCAGTTAATGATGATGACATGATTCATATTGGTTGAATATTGTCACGTGCTATTAGTGTCTGTCCAATAGAATAATCAGTTTTGTAGTAAATAAGAGTGGTAAGACCTGGCCTTATCTCAGGTTGTGCAACCTCATTGCAGAGGTGAGCTTTCACATTGCATATCACTTGAAGAGGGCTTGTCTGTGTAGCAGTCAGAAATGACCGTGGTCTTGCTGCTTGCTAACTTCATGTTGTATCCTGAGGCTGTTTTCTGAAGTGGTATGGGTCGGGGGAGTTGAAATGAATTTTGCCCCTGCGAGCCTGCCAGGACTTGGAAAGGTTGATCTGGAGAGTTTAGATGAATACAATTTGCATAAATAATGAGGCTTTAGGGACTAAAAATTGCCCAGGCAAAGCATCACAAATTGGTGTGTTTGGAGAAGCAGTAGCAAGAAGCTTGGCTGTCTACAGCAGGGGTGGAGGCAGTGGAGAGGCAGGCCTTAGGACCCTGGTCTGAGAGAGCATGCTGTTGGGGTGGAGGCAGGTGAGAATGTGTAGATGCTTCTGGGCTCCTTTCCTCACTGGAACCCGTCCCCCGTGAGAGGAGAAGCACTAGAGCAAGAGAATTGCTGGAGCCCAGTGAGTCCAGAAACACTGAAGTTCTCAAAGGAAGGCCTGTATTCAGGAGCATTCAGGAAATTCCAAGAGAATTTGACCTTTGTCTGTTTTAAGGGATCTTGGATGTACATCCATGAGGGAATAAAATAGAGCCTCAGTGGAAGGTTTTTGAATGTAGTTCGGCTTGAATTGTTCTGTAGGTACACTGCATCAGCACAGAATTCACTCCACGGAAGCATGGAGGTGAAAAGGGAGTGCCTTTTAGGATCCAGGTTGACACCTTTAAGCAGAATGAAAATGGAGAATACACAGATCATCTTCACTCAGCTAGCTGCCAAATCAAAGTCTTTAAGGTAAGCAATGGAAACCAGGAGGGATGTTCAGTTTTGTTTGTAAAGTTGTGTGCAGCCAGATGAATGAAGTCACCTACTTTGTTTTTAAGCCTAAAGGTGCAGATAGGAAACAAAAAACTGACCGAGAAAAGATGGAAAAGAGAACAGCTCATGAAAAAGAAAAGTATCAGCCATCTTATGACACCACCATCCTCACAGAGGTAATGTGGCACGGCATTTGGCTTTGGAGAGAAACAGGTTTAAATGCGTGTTAGCAGGACCTTGCACATGTGTTGCAACAAAGGGATTGGGAAGGCTGGGTGGCGGATTGACATGATATTCTGAGGATTTTGTGGGCACGTGTTTTACCCTAAGTTTGAGGGTTTTATTAGTTTATTTGCTTGGGTGGGATCTTGAATGAAGATGCTGAAATCCCAATGAGGTCTCAGAATAGACCTTAAAACCTTGAAATTGACAAGAGATTTAAGTGGGGGCCTAGAATGTCCAATTTTTGTCACTGCTGGGGTTTTGCATTTTCTTTAACTTTGAATCCTGTTAGTCATACATTTGTTTAATTGAGCGCAAAGACATGAAAACAGGGTATTAGGTCTTTCTTTGTATAATGAAAAGACATTGACCCCAATCTTTGGTGTTTGTCCAGATGAGGCTTGAGCCTATAATTGAAGATGCAGTTGAACATGAGCAGAAAAAGTCCAGCAAGCGGACTTTGCCAGCAGACTACGGTGATTCTCTGGCAAAGCGAGGCAGTGTAAGGGACTTCTGCTTCTCTTTTCATTGTGCAAGAACCCTTGTGCAGTGTTAGATATAGGACCAACTTCCATGGAAAAGTAAAGCCGAAATTGTTTTTATGTCCATGTCTTGATTTAATTTGCTTTTGTTTAGACTTTCTGCTTTCTGTTTGTTCCTCGCTGAGGAAAATTTCCTAAATCTAACACTTTAAAACAAAGCATAAACAATGTTGACCATAGTGGGTGGTTTTAGAGGGAACGACACTCAGAGAGATGTTTTCCAACTTGTTCCCTTGTTCCCTTGCCTTCTCCTTCCCTTCTTCCCCTTCACACACACAACTCCTTCAAGATCATGAATTACTTGACTAATTTTAAATCATTTTTATGTAGTTAAGAAGTTTTGCTTTTTTCACATGTATACCAAATAAGAAAATTTTGTAGACAGTTAAATGATGGCAGCAAGCTTGACATTACCATGTGCAGTACTCTGTGTGACCTTCCCCTGCATGCACCATAAGAATGTGTGTCTGTCTGTGCTTTTAAAAGCCTCTTGGGCAGCACTGGTAGAAGAACATCCTTGACTGTGTAGTGTCTTCTCTTGGCACCCGCATTGTGATGTAGCGCTTCAGAGCACAGTGGTGAGCTTGCTGCACCGCACCCCAGGACCCTCAGCAACGAGCACTTAGTGAGAGGGTTTGACCAAGCGCTGTCAGGGTGAATAGAGCAAGTCTTTGTAACACAACTCTGCCCAGTAGTCCACAGAGGATTGTTCTGAGTTCAGATTGAAATCAGCCATATACCCTTACTAAATATGAGTAGAAATGTGAAAGAATTTTTTAAAATAACCGTTTTAAGTACTCTGTTCATTATTGCACTGTTTGTATTATTAGAGTCCCAAAAATGGATTTTCACTTTTACAATTATCTGTGATTAATTGTGGACTTTGAAGGTCAATGTCACAAGGACTATAACAGAAACATTATTTCCGTTTTAAAGCAACATTTAAATGCTTCTTTATGCATGCTTGCATCCCAGGGCACTGGGAGCACATGCTGCATTTTCTTTTTATTTATTCATTCATTTATTCTTTTATTTATTTATTTTTTTTAGACACTTGCCCCTAGAACTCACCATGTTGCTCAGGTTGACTTTGAACTCATGGCAGTCCTCCTGCCTCAGCCTCCTGAGTACTAGGATTGCAGGTGTGAGCCACCAAGCCTGATTCTTTACATTTTCTGTAACTGGGCTGTTTTGGTTTAAATCAGAGACAGAGCCACTGAATGCTCTTTTCCCCAAATGTGTGCTCTCTAGTTTTATGTTTTATCAACTCCTAATTCTTCTGAAAACCTACAAATGTTCTTAGTAAATTTTTTTGAGGGGATCTTGGGAGCTTAAGTCACTTACCTTATAAACCATTTAGCTAATTTAAAGAAGTTGGTTCTGGTGTGATTGATAGGTAAATCTGTTTTAGCCCAGAGCCAATCCAAAAATGAGTAAGTCAGTAGTAAATTCTTAACGCTTCTTAAGTCTAAAATATGCAAAACGTCAGCAGTTCATGCCTGGGATTTCACATCTTCTTAATTGTGTCGCCTGCCACCCTGGCTGCATTTGGTTTGGGTATGATGCTTCTCCAGTTGGTTAGACCGCAGTCTGGAAACCTGTTTTCAAAATGCAGGGTCCAGATCATGAATCCCTTAACCAAGAACGTAGCTGCAGCACTTCGTGTATCTCTTCAAACGTCTGTAAAGGGGATGGGGACAACCTTTCTTGCAGTTTTGGGCTTTCAGTTAAAGGGATGTATATCCAGAAGTCTTGATAAAATCAAAAGGTGCTGGATGACAGGGTCCCACACTGAATTAGTTCCCAGGGGATGATGCCTAACAAACCCTTTGTGTGTCTGTTGATCTTTGACTCACTCCTGGGCTGCCACAGTTTGCTGCTGACAGTGGATCCTCATTCTTTAACCTGGGTGGGGAAGTTCTACATTGCAGTACACTGAATCCAGAACTGCACAGGTCCAGACCATTGGCCGAGCCTTCAGGAACATCGGCACTGTACTACAGCTTGCTTTTAGCAGCACCTTGAGCTGTGGGTACCCATTAGTGGTACAATGCTTGCCCAGCACACATACAATCCTGAGTTTGCTCTCCAGTCCTACAAAGCAATCAAACCCTAGATTAAAAACTCCTCTTGTGGTAGTAAAGGCATCTAAATTTATAAATGTGAAATAGATGAGCGTATGGTGAGTAAACGTGCCGTCTCCACTGTGCCACGCCAACTTTAAATTTTGGGATAGCTCTATTTTCTCAAAGAACTGGCAGTAATTATCAAGGTAAATTTGGGGAGGTCTTGCTTTGATTATTTTTTTTTTTTTTTTTTTTGGTTTTTTCGAGACAGGGTTTCTCTGTGTAGCTTTGCGCCTCTCCTGGAACTCACTTGGTAGCCCAGGCTGGCCTCGAACTCACAGAGATCCGCCTGGCTCTGCCTCCCGAGTGCTGGGATTAAAGGCGTGCGCCACCACCGCCCGGCTTTGCTTTGATTATTAAGAGTTATTTAGGGGCTGGTGAAGTGGCTCAGAGGTTAAGAGCACTGACTGCTCTTCCAGAGGTCCTGAGTTCAATTCCCAGCAACCACATGGTGGCTCACAACCATCGATAATGAGATCTGGCGCCCTCTTCTGGCCTGCAGGCAACATGCAGGAGGAATATTGTATACATAATAAATAAATAAATCTTTTAAAAAAAAAGAGTTATTTAGATGTGTATGTTTGGTTGTATTGTAATATTTTTTATTAGGAGAAGGGCGATGTAACATGAAGCTCTTGCATGTAGTGGAGTGACAGTCCATACTCCCTTGGTTAGATTTGTATGAGCATGGCACAGGCATGGGCACTTCACGTTATGTAAACTGAGGAGAAAACGATACTCAGTAAGATGAAAAAGGCCCTGCTCTTAAAGCAATAGGTGTTTTCGTGTGGAGTGTATTCTGTAGTAAGGTCATGAGTAGAGCTGACCAGTCAGGCCAATTTCTGCTTTGAAAGGTGGTGGTCTTGGACCAGTGTCAGCAATGACTTTTTTTTTTTTTTTTTGAGGGGTCCATAATTGGTCAGATGTGAGGAATGCTGGGGATTTATTTTCTTTCCCTGTTTATGCCTGTGTCTGGTAGCTGCTAAGACATAGATGGGCTTTGCCTAGAGAGACCTCCGTTCAAACTCTGTGCTTCACATTAGTGATCTTAACACTTTGCTAAGAAGAATTTGAACAAGATGATTTTTCCCTTGATTATTTTCAAACTGGCATCCAAAAGTTTCATTGTAAATTTGAGCAGTTGCAAAGGAAGCATTTCATGGCATGATGTATGTTTGTATTTATAATTCTTAAATTTTAAAACTTATCTCTGTGAGTTTGAGGACAGCCAGGGCTACACAGAGAAGCCCTGTCTCACAAAAACAAACAAAAAACCAACAACAACCCAAAAAAAAGGTTAAAACTCAAAACTGTTATTAATATGGAGGAAGTAGCCTGCAGAATCCAAGTGTCACAGACATTTCAAATTTCTTTGGTTTAGTGCTGAGTTTTACTCCCATCTTCTCTCTTGGTCTTACCTTTGTATTCTGTTCCTTTTAAGTGGTACCTTAATGTGACTGTACCCTTATGCATGGGAGTCTTTTCATGATAACCTCAATTTTTTTAAAGATTTATTTTTATTTTATGTCATGCATGTCTGTGCACCTTATGTGTGCAGTGCCTAGGAGGTCAGAAGAGGGTGTTGGACCCTCTAGAACTGAGTTACAGATAGTTGTAAGCTGTATGGGTGCTGAGAACCAAATCTAAGTCCTGGAAAAACAAGTTCTCTTAACCACTGAGCCATCTCTCCATCCCAGTAACCCCAGCTCTTTACAACATAGCTTCTGAATTTTTGAGTCTAACTCTGTAGCCCAAGCTGGCCTTGAACTCATGGCCATCTTCCTTACTCAGTCTCTTGAATTCTGTAGTGCAGGCATGAGCCACCACGCCTGGATACAATAGATTTTTATGAATGGGGAAGACAGAGTTTTGTTGTTTTTACTTTTGTTTTTGAGTTAGGGTCTCATGTAGCTGATGTTGGCCTTAAACTTCTGATCTCTTTGCCACCACCTCCCGAGCTTGATGTTAGACATGTGCTACCGTGCCTGGCTTGAAATTTAATTTTTAAAATTTCTTACAACTATAGATTAAGTGTGGGTAGGAAATTAATAATTGGTGTGTATTCTGCCAAGCCCAGCAACCTAAGTTTGATCTCCAAGACTCAAGTTGTGAAAGGAGAAAACAGACTCCCCAAAATGTCCTCTGACCTCCACATGCATGCCATGGCAGGTGTGCACGCATATAGACACACACATACATACATACATACATACATACATACATACATACATAATGTAATTTTAAAAAGAAAAACTCATTAGGGCCAGTTTATTAAAACAGTTATTCATTTTGTTTGTTGTTTTGGGTTTTTCAAGGCAGGTTTTTCTGTAGACCTGGCTGTCCTAGAACTCACTCTGTAGATCAGGCTAGCCTGGAACTTAGATCAGCCTGCCTCTGCCTCCCAAGAGTTGGGATTAAAGGCATGCACCACCACCACCTGAGAGTCAGTTATACAAATTTTGAAGAACAGCTGATAAATATAAAAATAGAATATCTTTGTAAATGCATCTTGAATAAAGAGAGCAGACATAATTTTTAGATTTTTTTTTTCCTTATTTTTTTGAGACTAGGCTGGCCTGGAACATCCCCAGCTAAGATTATAGGTGTGTGCCACCATGCCCAGCTTAGATTTTTTTAAAATAGGCATGAGAAATTTTGTTTCGATTTGTCATTATCATTCAAGATTCGGCATTCCTTTTGAATCTTCTACAGATATACCAGTGATCTTTGTAGATGATTTAGTATCTGTCAGGTAACCATAGGCCCTCCTGAGTAACAACAGAAAAACTTTTAGTCATTAGAAGTGGCTATTCTACTGTCATTTGTTTGGCTCTAGAGAGTCTTAAACCTTAGTGCTGAAGTTAGATGCCATGCCTTTCTTTTCTCAAATGGGAGCTGGCTGATTATAAAGGTACTGACATCCTCAACAGAGCAGTTGTAGAAAGAATTCCAGCTGTTAGGTGGACATCTGTGAAGCTCAGGAGGGAAGGTTTCTACTTGTAGCCTGCTCAGCATGCTCTGGACCTTGGCTTATTTAGTTTTGCTAACTGTAATAGTGTGTTTCTGTATCTTTGCTCTGTCTCTTGTCAAAATTTTGCCTAAGGTTAAGAGATACTCAGTTCACCATATCCCTTTCAGAAAACACACACACCTGGCAGCCTACACACACATTTGGTGTGTTGCGTGCTAGCCTGTTCATTAAATCTTATTTATATCAAAGTAACAAGTAGGTACTGATGAGGCTGCTTCCTGGGCAAGCATACAAGCAATAAACAGGACCTAGCCACACCCAGGTCACTGTGTGATGTCAGATGTTGCTTGTGAATCCCTTGTCTGTTGTTTTTAAACCTTGAGATATGTTTGTTGGAGCACCTGACAGAAGATGCTGGAAGACGTTGTGTGTGTGTGTGTGTGTGTGTGTGTGTGTGTGTGTGTGCGCGCGCTTTTAGAAAACAAATATATTTAAAGTGTCTATATATTTTGCTGCTATCATCACTCAGATTATCTTTAAGCTAAATGTCTTTAGCTGCACAGGATGAATTTGATACATGTCTAATAGGCACCAGGTATCTTGTGCTTTATAATTTTGCATTGGGTCAGTTAGAGACCAGATTACACAAGTGCTTCTTCCACACATTTAAGAAGCATGTTGTTAACTCATTTCTGTTTCTATCCTTAGTGTTCTCCGTGGCCTGACACTCCCACAGCCTATGTGAATAACAGCCCTTCCCCAGCGCCCACATTCACCTCCTCACAGCAGAGCACGTGCAGTATCCCAGACAGGTATCTGGTTTGTGTGGCCGTGTGCTTGCACTTAACCGTTGCTCCTGCAAGTCCCCATCCATGCGGCCTCATTAATGTGTGTCTGTGTGTTGGGTGGTGGGAAACAGCCTGTATTTAGGTCATATGAGTCTTCACCTGACAGTCTCTGTGCATCTCGTCCTGTGTCTCACTTTGATAGCAACAGAAACTGCAGAAAGGGTTGGAGGGGCATTTTCTCCAGAGATGGAAACAGGAAGATTTTGAGTTTGAGGCCAGCTTGAGGGCTGTATAACAAGACCCTATCTGAACAGAGAGGGAGAGGAGTTTTTAAGATTTTAAGAGCCAGGGAATTGTCTTTGAGAGATTTAAGAAATCACTAACGGGATACACAGTTAAGGACACGGTGAGTGGTTGATGTGAGGCTCTGATATGAATATGTTAAGATTACATTAATTACAAAGCACAGTGGGCTTTAAGTTAACCACATGACATAGGTTATTTTTTTTTTTTTTGCACTGTTTCATACCCTCTCAGCTAGTGTAGTTTTAGTTGAGTATTTAATATTAAAGGACTTTGGGTTTTCTTAAGACTTGTGGCTTTCGAATCAGGACCTCTGGATTTTGTTGAATGTGTTACCTGGCAGTTGAGGGTCCAGGGAGCTCTGAGTGGGAGCTGTATAGGCCTGAGGCTTCTATAAGCCTTCAGCTCCTGCAGCCTTGCTGGAGGACAGTAGTTCAGAACTTCCTGCTTTTAGGAAGTTTCTTATGGAGCAGAAAAATTATAAAAGCTTGAGAGAGCAGGGCAAAGTTCTCTTTAAATGCTCTAGTCTTGTTAACAGGGTCTGGTAAGAAAAACTACAAAATCCTTCTTTTTCTCTGTAGAGATGGGAAAACTAGCCAGGAGCCTGTTTTCATACAGCAGTTTTGTCTACAAGTAGAAAAATTCATACCAGGTGTGGTGGTACACACCTTTAATCCCAGTACTCGAGAGGCAGAGGCAGGCAGATCTCTGAGTTCGAGGCCAGCCTGGTCTACAGAGTGAGTTCCAGGACAGCTAGGGCTGTACCAAGAAACCCTGTCTGTTAAAACAAAAGAACAACAACAAAACCAAGTAGAAAAATTATCATGGACAAGGGAGACCAGAGAGCCAATGTGTGGCACACAAGTCTCTTCTGTTTCCTGTCTGGGTGTGTTAACAAATTGCTGTGATCTGAGAGATGAGCTTTGAATCGTATACCTTAGTTTTCAAGATGTTTCCTGAGAGCCCACTGTGTTCCCAACATGGTCCCAGGGGCTAAGATATTTAGATGACCAGACAAGTTCCTGTTGGAAGGGGCTTAAGTTCTGGTGACTCGAGAATAATGTAAGGTATAGGCAGTGGAGAGCTGGTGCTGAGAAAGGAACCCTGCTCAGGAATGGGCAAGGTGCCTGTTCTCTGAAATTATTTGCAGTTTTCTTTATACCTTAGACTCACTCACAAGAATGGTAACAGGTGTTTGTTTCATTTCCTCATTTCTCATGGGTGGCTATATTAATTAAAGACAGAGCTGTCTATTTAGTTAGGATCACTGTTTCTTAGAGCCTATTTTATTAGTGTTCTACAGTTACTTTAGCCGTATCTTACTTAATTTCCCGTATTTTCCTAACTCAAATGAATGCATACCTTCCTCATTTTCCTGGCACCCATATAAGAACTCAAGGGCACACTCCACAGAGTGCCCACCACACACAATGCTGCTGTCAGTCTTGTCAAGTCCTCTGTGCTCGCCCTACTGTGTGCAGCCTCTGCAAGCTTAAACAGCTCTCTCCACAGTGTTGTCCTATTTCAAATGACCTGTGCACTAACCTTTCGCTTCTTGACTTAAAAAAAAAAGTTAAAAACTGTTCCTTTTCCTTTCTCCAGCAATTCTTCATCCCCAAATCACCAGGGAGATGGAGTTGCACAGGTGTCTGGGGAAGTAAGTATCTTCCTTGGAAGTGTTCAATACTGCTAAGGTCCTGCACTTTAAACACTCTGACCAAGTTGTGTGGGTTGCTCAGTCATCAGCTGTGTTCTCTCTTCAGACTTAAGGCCCTTTGAGTTTTGCTTTTAAACATTCTTCATGACATGCCAGTGACTTGGGGTTTGTTTTAGTTTGGGTTTTGGTTTTTGTTTTTAAGCTTGAATGGTTTTGTCTATGCTCACTTTTTTTTTCTTCATTAATAGCAAATCCAGCCTTCAGCTACAACCCAGGAAACACAGCAGTGGCTGCTCAAAAACAGGTTCTCTTCCTACACAAGACTGTTCTCTAATTTTTCAGGTATGTGTGGGTGCATGACAATATTTTATTTGTGTGTTTTTGTGGTTTTATTAACTAAGAATTTGTCCCCCGGTTTTCCTCGGTTGTGACTCCCTGTTAAATTCCTTCCAAACAAGGAAATTAACATTGTTCCAGTCCACTCAAGACAGTTTTATGTGATACTTTCATTCTATTTATTTGTAATACTTTAAAATTATGTGTGTATGTGTGTGCCTGTGTCTAGGTATATGCATGTGAGTGTGGGTGCCCATAGAAGCCAGAAGTATCAGAACCCTGAAGCTGGAGTTAGTGGTTGTGAGTTCCCCAACATGAGTGTTAGGACCTGAACTGTGGTCTTAACTGGTGAGCCATCTCCCCAGCCCCAATTCTAACTTACTTTGAGATAATATTTTTTTTATGATAAACTATAAAGACAGTTTGAAGATGATCCAACACGCATTCCATTCACTCAGTGTCTCACAAAATTATAGTATTACAACCAGAAGTCAGCACCATCCTGGGTGTGTAGATCTGGCAACTGTGCTGTGAGTGTAGATCTGTGCAGCCACCACTGCAGATAGATACAGAAGTAGGTGTCCGTCTGCCCAGGTGCTCTCTCTGTCCTGCTGCATCTTTGTAAGATCATTCTTCCCCCTATCCACACACACCTTTCCCACACACACTGAACTGTCCTGCCTATGACTTGGTCATGCTAAGAATGTTAAATAAATAGAAGCCTACAGGATATGGCCCTTTGAATCTGGCCTTTTCTTCCTTGGCCTTATGATCTCAGATCCTACAAGGCTGCCCTGTATTCTGTGGTTTTAGCCTTTTCACATAGAGCAGTATCTCATTTGTGTGCTTTTGCTCAAGTGTGGGTGTCATAGACAGCCTACTCTTTTTCTGCACAGGAAACTAAAGGAATGCTCTAGTGGGACTTTAGGTGTCAAGCAGCATTGCCCCAGGTAGTATGGTTGTTTGGAGAGCATGCAGGAGGCAGGGGCAGTCTTCAAAATGTGTGTGGCCCTTGTGCCTTTCCCCATAGTACATTTGCTAATGTGTCCTGGCCAAACATTCTGAGAAATGCTGGGCCACAGAGATGCAGCAGCTAGCATTCCTTTTGCGTGTGTGGGGGGCCACTGAAACAGTTTTAAGAGGACAGACATGTATGCACATACCCAGCTGAAGGAAACAAACAGTGGGTTTCTATTATGTCATTTATTGTATTGTCTGTGCTTTGAGGAGTTACTCCTTGTGTAGCTCTTGGACACTAAAGTTAAAATGCCACATGGAAGTAATTTGCTAGCTGTGATCCACATATTTATATGATTAAATAGAGCCTTTAATGTGTGAATCACAGAATTCAAGATGAGGGGAGAGGGATTTCATGAACCTTTATAGGACAAGCGGATGGAAAGCACAGCCCATAGAACCTCCTCTGACAGCTGGAGCCTGCCCGTTATGCGAACCCACGTGTGTTCTGTGGAGCTGTAAGATTTTGTCCTTGTGTACAGTGATCACAGGGCTTGGCATTCTGCTTTTTCCTTAACCTGGGGGCTTCCTTTGGCTCATGCAGAGCTGCCCTTTGGCACATCACCTGAGCCACAGCACTTAGAGAATGGAGAGGACAATGAGATCTCTTACAGTCAGTCACATGTCAGAAAGAACTGTGATACACCATCTGTCCCTTTCTCTTCTTGGGTTACAGTTGTCACAACTGGGAGCCCTGCCTCAGAGCTGTGTGTAATGACTCCAGTAGATGAGAGAACCTCTTTCTCTGCTAATTCATTCCAAGAGTGACTCCATAATGACTCACGGCATGGGCGTTAGGATCTCTGGTTTTGATTCTCTTTACAAACTAGGACTCCATCAGGCTCACCCTTTTGAGCCTATGAACATAAAGACAACCCCGTTATCTTGTTACATATGGGAGTAGATATAATAAAAAGTATGGAAGGCATGTGAAGGACTTCCTTTCACCACTCCAACTTAGCTGTTGCCCAGTGCTTGTGCAGTCTTGTATCCATGTCTCCCTTACACACACTGGCCTTTTCTTGCTTTAAAGGCCAAGGACTTATGGAGGAGATCTTAAAGAACAGAGTGATTCTCTGCTAGGCTTGCGTTCCTATTAGAATTAGCTGTGGAGATGGAGCTGTAACAGAGTGTCGTAACTTAAATTGTGTAATGAGACCTGGTCTCCACTTTGCTTACCACTCACTGGTGGCTTTGGGCAAGTTCTCCAGATGCTATGATTCCACTTACTTTAAAAAAAAAAAAAGAGAGCCAGGCAGTGATGGCGCACGCCTTTAATCCCAGCACTCGGGAGGCAGAGGCAGGCGGATCTCTGTGAGTTCGAAGCCCGCCTGGTCTACAGAGCGAGACCCAGGAAAGGCGCAAAGCTACACAGAGAAACCCTGTCCCGAAAAAACTAACTAACTAACTAAATAAATAAATAAATGGAAAGATTGCGGGGGGGGGGGGGGGGGGGGGGGGGGGGGGGTCAGAAACATGGGTAGTCACAGCCCAGCAACAAGGAAAGAAAGGCAGTATGGGAGTATTGTATTGAGAGCACATGGGCCTTTTGACACCTTGTTACCTTAGCACGTTGTTGCTCAGAAGGACAGATGTGTGTTACTTGTGGGTGTGTGTAATTCAGGACACCTGATGCTGCTTAAAAGGACAGAACCATATGAAGACAGAGCCCCATGAAGCACCTGCTGTATCCATCCCCTGCTTATTTGAGGATCTCTCTGCTGTTTTCCAGGTGCCGACTTATTAAAGCTGACAAAGGAGGATTTAGTTCAGATTTGTGGTGCAGCCGATGGAATTCGGCTCTATAATTCCCTAAAGTCAAGGTAAAATACTATAGACTGTTCTGCGAGAAATGAGAATGGACCTTTCTCTGCGTGGGGGATTTGGTGGGCAGAATGTGTTTCCACGCTAGGTTGGCGTGTGCCTGTGTGCGCCACCGAGTATCGGCAACATCGTGCTCACGAGAAGACTGTTTTGTGTACACCTTCAGGGCAGGCACTGATGAGGGCAGAGGTAGACTAAGACTGGTAGCAATGCACATGGGCAGGACTGATTTCTTGAAGACGACTGGGTTTGTTGCCAAGAAAACAAAACTTCTAATTTAGGTGAGCTCTACAGAATCTATGGTTTTCAAGGTCATGATTATTGTTAAGCAGTTATTAAATGTGAACTTGTAACTGTCGATTAGAATGCTCGAACTGTGGCTGTGCTGGCTTTGAGACCTACTGCCTGCCATTCCTGTCTCTAGACTGTGTGGTGAGAGTTTAGTAACTCGAGCCTTACTCATTGCAGATTGCTTAATCAATCTTGAAACTTAAATTTACCAGCATCTGACAGACCATCTCAATGGTTTAGAGTCTGGACCTGTGGTAGTTGTTGTGAGGTGTGTGGTTTTATATTTTTATTAGAAAATTATCTTGCATAATGAAAAAACACTGTAAAGTTCTCATAAGGAAAAATAGACCTTAGATTCCTGTAGTTGTTGATTGTACATGTGCTGAGGCCACTTCCTCTCCTAGTCTCATTGATGGCATCTTCTGATTTACAGGTCAGTTAGACCCCGCTTAACCATCTATGTCTGCCAGGAGCAGCCGAATAGCACTGTGCTGCAAGAGCAGCCACAAGCTGCCGGCAGTGGAGGCGAGAATGGCAGTGGGACACCCTGCGGTGGGTATTGAGGGCACTTGAGGTCTCCTGTCCTTCCTAAGACTGTCAGAAATGAACTGGTAGAGGTCCCACTACAGAGTTGACAGAGGCAGCTGTAGGGCTATGTCCTTGGGGAAGGAAGAAACTAGAACCTTCCTTAGGTCTCCGCTGTGCATGCTGTAGATCTCTTTTTTATATAGCTCTATGCATGAAATACCAGGAAGCAATACAATAACTTGAACATGTTGAGACCTCTCCAAATAAATGTAACATTGCCAGCTTGCTGGGGAAACAAGAAGGTTTCTCTTTCTTCCCCCATTTCACTGACTAGATGGGGAGAGAGGGCCTTATCACACATGAGCAAAAGGGAGTCTATTTAGCAGTCTTCCTCCAGTGTAGACCCATCTGGGGTGAGCTTCCATTGTGTTCCATGCAGGTCGGAAGGTGGGTGCTGTGTCTTTGGTCAGGTTTAGTTAGCACAGTTGCATCGCTTACCTTGTGAGTGAAGAGGGCTTCTTGTCCTGCAGATTTATCTCAGTTGGACAATATGAAGAAGTCTGGCCTCTCCTGTCTCTTTCCTCCCTCCTTTGAATATAAAAATTTTGGGAAAGGGAGAGGCTAGACAACGTCTTACTAAGTAGTCTAAGCTGACCTCATAGCTGCCATTCCCCTGCCTCATCCTCCAAAGTACTGGGATTACAGATGTGCATCACCACACCTTCCTCTCACTTGTACGGTGGTAGTAATGTTCCCTATTCTCACATTCTGAACAGAATGAAGGTGACACTCAGCTTCAGAGAAACATGTATTATGGAATTCAGAGAGGCAGTTACTTACCCTGATTGTGGGTAGAGCTCTGAAAAATACTTCGTGGCTTGGATTTCTTTAAATAATTGGAAGAGTTGTAAATCACAACTCTGGGCCTTTCCATTTATGTCCTTTAACTCCAGGTATGAGCTGTGACTTTTAAGATGGCGGACACAAATTCTTAAAGGAGCCCTCCTGTGTCACTTCATCGTACACATCATCCCATGTTTGCCAGAGTATAGTGTTACGGAATACGTGTCCTCAGAGATGAGTGCTGGCAGGGATGAGGGATAGGTGGAGACACTGGACACCTTTATCCTTGACCATTCACATTTAGTGAACTTCAACCACAGGGGCTTTTCTGCACTGAACTCTGCCGTCACAGCATGTGAACAATGACTTTGACCCTGTTCCCATAAACAGAAAGTTGCTTCCACTTAATTAAAAGAGCCAGAGGGCAGGAACTGGTCCCCAGTCATTGAGATGGTAATCCTTCAGAGTTACCTTTAGTTTTGAGTTTTAATCCAAAGCTTTTCCAAGTGCGTAATTAGTGAACATTCCTGTACACATAGTTGCTCATTTGGGAAGCCAACTTTTCAGTTCCCCTATTGCAGATCCATGTCTGGCTTGAGTCAGTGGTTGAGCAATAACCTCTTGAGTGACACTCACACTGCTGAGTTTAAGTCATGGACATAAATAACAGAAACGTGGATGTTGAACTGAGGCTGGGACTTTCCCTAAAACAGAAGCAGACTTCGTTGTCTGTATCCTTACCTCTCATGTGGTGTTGTCTCCATTTCTTTTGATTGGGTGTATATATAGGAGGTGACACAGGGAATTGGTGCTCTTAAATCCTCAGTTGGAGAATTACTGGTTCAAACTCCTTTTAGAGTTCTTTTTATGCATTATTAGAAACACGTTGTTTTTTAAAAAAAAAAAACAGCTTGCTTGTGACATAATTTGTACAGCAGGCACCTCCCATTGTGTCTACAACACAATGACATCTTAGCTCATGCACAATTTTTTCATCCTTTGCCCCAATCCATTGTAAGTTTCATTACCCTGATCCCTAATGCTCTTTTTGTTTACCCCCCTAGACAAGGTTTCCCTGTGTAGCCTTGGCTGTCTGGAACGCACTCTGTAGACCAGTCTGGCCTTAACTCAAGAGATCCACCTGCCTCCCAAGCACTGGGATTAAAGGAGTGTACCACCATCCCCAGCTGATGCTCTTTTTTTTTTAACCCTTAATATATGAGACTTTGTTGCAAAAAAAATATAAAGTCACATCGTATAGTACAGGATTAGTATTTATTATACATGACCATAAATAATGTGTTCTTTACTTCAAATAAGTGGGTCGAGATCTTAAGAGGTCAAAGAAATGTTACCTTGTCCCTATTTCTAGTTTGCATTTTATTACTTTGGCACTTTGAAAAGGGTGACTGTATAGGTCAAGCATAGATCAGATCAAACATTATTGTTAAAGTGCTATTTTTCTTTTTTTTTCAGTTTATCATGCAATCTACTTGGAAGAAATGGTTGCCTCAGAAGTTGCTCGAAAACTTGCCCTGGTGTTTAATATTCCTTTCCACCAAATTAACCAGGTTTACAGACAGGGCCCCACTGGTATCCACATTCTTGTTAGTGACCAGGTAAATCAAGCAGGCAGTAGTCACTCTTCCTGTCCCAGTGGTACTGGTCTACATTGTTGGAACTATAACAAATGCTGCTGACTTCTTTTGCAAGTCTTAGTCATTTTTAAAGAGCTGGGATCAAAATGTGTAGGAGTTTATAACCAAGAGTTAGAGCATCTTAGTAGAGAAGGGATAGTCGGGGAAAGCAGACTGAGCTTCCCTAACCTTTTTGAAATACTTTTTGGGGCTCTAAGGTTAGTGACAGGCTTCTGTCCTTCCTGGGAGGTGAGGCATTAGATATATTTTACACATTATTGGAAGAGCAGCATTTTTAAAACACGTAATATTACAAATACAGCCTGCCCCCTGCTCAAGCTGTGTTCACTGACAGGCAGAAATAACAGGGAAACAGTCTGCATAATCTTTAAGTCAGTATCCATAGGACCTGGCACAGCATTCTCCTCAGTGGCTCCAGGGTAACAGGTGTAAACTTTGACTGTCTCATACTGTCATCATGGATTATTTGGATCCTATATTTGTGTAAGAAAGATGTAAGGATTATGCTGTAGTCCTTTAGCCACAGATTTAATCGTGTATGGTTAGTTAAGAACTGGTGGGTCTTATACACTTACACGTCTGCTTTATCTTTCTAGATGGTTCAGAACTTTCAAGACGAGAGTTGTTTTTTATTCTCCACAGTGAAAGGTACTTTCCATGTATGTCTGCCTCGGCATGTTGTGATCATGAAGGACAGTGTGACCCTGATAGTAGCTCTCTTGTGTGCGCATATTCTATTTTTGTTTGTTTGTTTTTGTTTATTCCAGACAGGGTTTCTCTTTGTAGCCCTGACTGTCCTGGAACTAGCTCTGAACACCAGGCTGGCCTCCTCTGCCTCCCGAGTGCTAAGATTAAAGGCATATGCCACCACCGCCTAGCTATGTGTGAATATTCTTGAAAAAGATGTCTTAGCTAATTTTAAGAGGTTGGAACATGGACGAGCAGTAATTTTAGTGTTTCTAATAGAAATGATCTAGTAGCTGTAGAAAGGGTTGGTTTTTCTAGGTGACTGTCCATTCGCCAGTGTCTGCTGAGCATCACATCCCAGACTGTTAGTGCTTGAACAAGACCAGGACAGGGGGAGTCAGAGTTGGCCACAGGCACAGACGATGACCAGTATTAAGTGCTGTGAAGAGAAAGTGGGGGGCTAATCAGGGAGGGGAAGCATGGCGCTGTTACAGAAGGCTTTTCTGAGGTGATCTGAAAAATGAGCTGGCCACAGGACTAGCCCAAGGGCAGCGTGGGACTGTGCAGAAGAATGCACTTGGCTTCTGTGAGGCCTGGAAGAACGCCATGCAGCTGCCATGTAGGGTAAGGGTGAGTGGGGTCAGGGAGAGGCAGGCCCTGTTACAGTGATGGCTGGTGATGATGGTCATTGACTCTTACTCAGATGGCTTGGGAAGTTAGTGAAGTGGTTTAAACAAAGGAATAATGGGGTTGGGTTTTTCTTCTACAACTGTGGAAATAACAAGATGGCAAAACTGGAAGGTAGGCAGTCTGTCTAGGCCAGAGGTAACGGGAGTGTATGGACATGTGGACAGAGCTCACTGGGCTCCCTGTTTGATGGGGAGTAGTTGGGATTGCCAGGGCAGGTGACTGCCTCATCAGAGAGGTAAGTAAGGTTGATGCAAAATAACTTGGTGTGTCAAGCAGGCAGCTAATTGTACCATTCTGAGGTGCCTTGGGCTTGAGGTACTAATTTACAAATTTTTGGATGTCAGTAGTGACTGAGAGCTTGGCGGGCTGTACAGCGCTAATTAGGGAGCAGTGTGGGAAGAGGTCCAGGTCAAGTGAGCTCCAAACTTCAAAGTTAGAGAGGGAAGGGATTCGTGAAGGCAGAACACGGGTTAAGATGGCCTCAGCACAGACTCCTCTCCCCTAGAAGAGGACAAGGTCTCAGGTCCCCCTTTTCTGGTAATCGTTGCAAAGAAGCAGCCCAAAAGGGTTAAAATGACAAATTTCTTTTTATACCTGATGGTGATATATGCCACTGGCCATCAAGCTACCTGCAGATCTAAGGCAGCAGTGAACTGGCTCACTTCTTAGTCATGTGCAGAAACAGCTTTCATTTCAAAACTGTATAGCTTTTGTCTTACAAAATTCCAGAAAACCCAGAAACCCATGCTTAATCACATACTTGTATCTTGTGAAACTCGTGGCTCTTTACAGAATTAGTCCTTACAAGACTTCTCTCCAGTCTTAGTTTACTGTTTGTGAGACTTCGTCCACATGAAAACCTCCATTTCTGTTTTCAGGAATGTCTTCACTGCATCTCACAGTTTTCTGAGGCCATTAGGCAGTCTTGCTAGGTATCTATCTGCCTCTGAGGATTCAGTTTTCCAGGAAAGAGAGATGCAGGCTGCCTGCTCATCTGGTGCAGGGCTTTCTCAGCTCTGCCCTCACACAGTGCTTTGGCCTAGTGTACATAAAGGCTATCTGTGCTGTCCTCCCAAGCCCTTCCCTGGAGGGCAAGCAGTGCAGGGGCAGGGGTCCCAGAGCAGTGTGTTCCAGGGATGCGTACATGGAGTTGTCCCAGGGAAGCAGAGCTAGAGCAGAGCAAAGCAATTAGCTTTTTATCAAGCTGGAAACTCTGAAGCAGATTGTACATTTCCATCTTTAATACTGTTTCTTTTCTAAGTTTAGGGTTGTTTTTTTTTTTAACTTTTTCCCTTTTTTTTTTTTTGGCAGCTGAAAATAATGATGGTATTCACATAATTTTGAAGTGATACCTTATACAGACTGAACTCTATTCAGTACCAAATAAAGTCATGCTTAAAAGTGTGTGAAGACTGAATCCAAGAAGTCTTGGGATTGGATTTTACTGTGAAATGTTTCATATTGAAAACACAAGATGACCTTCCTAATGAGCTGTAGGAGAGACAAGTCTCCTCATTGTCACTGCCACAGCCCAGTACCCTCATGAGAGCGAGCACATCAGTCAGCGTGCAACCAGCTCCCGGCCCGGCGCGGGCACAAGGGCCCACTTCCCTAGCAGGGCCAGCGGCCAGAGTTCCCGAAGCAGTCTCTGCTGGCTTTTGACACTGTAGCGGTTTGAAATGAATGTAAAAACTCAGCCGTGGGCATTTCCCTTTCTGTGCCAGTCTGGCTTTTGTTGCCTGACCCTTAGCTGACCTGGGGCAGAGACAGGGTGTGTTCTCTGGGGAGCTGTGCTGCAGACACAGCGGCATTGGTCAGGTAAGAGGCTGAGCACCTTCTCAGAAGTGATCGTGTCTGAAGTTGTGCATCCAAGGGGATCGTGCCAGACCAGGGAAGAGGCAAGCAGAGGAGATGAGCAAGCTCTCCGCAGTACCTTGGTGTGAGGTCAGTGTAAACCCTAATAGGTACAAAGACTTGGGTGTTCGGCTTTCACTTCTATGTTTAGCCTTTTAGTTTTCAGATTTCACCTTTTAAAACCCCGTTGCCTTTTAAACTCATGTGGTTTCCTCTTCTCATCTCCCCTATTTTCCACCCCATCCCCGCCCCATACACACTTAAGCCTCCCAAGTAGCTGGGACTCCAGGTGTGCACTCACTTGTTTTGTGCCTGGCTCTGTTCTTAAACATGTTTAAAGCCCTTCCCCAGACATTAGAACTAGGTGATGTAACAGGGGAAACAAAGTATTATTGTTGATAGCTTCTGACTTGGTGTTAAAGGGATCTTTGTTTTGAATGAGACACAAGTACCCATGGAAACACTAGATGTCACAACAAGACACTAAAATGTACCATAACCCCCCCACTCCCCTCAGATGCCGAGTTTCAGTACAATCATGGATATCTCGCTGGTGATTAGTTAGGGGCTGTTAAGGTGTCCTGCATCTTTGCTGCTTTGTAACAGGTGTGCCTCTTTATAGGATCACATGTGCTCGCACACCACTCTCAAGGGAGTCTTTGCCTTTTCCCTCCCCATCACCACCTCTCCAGAGTTCATCAGCAAACATTTTGTGAGGCCTGTGGCAGGTCTGAGTTTTAAAAAACTGTTTTCCATTTTAATTAATTATGTAGCATCTCTGCCCATTCGCTCAGCTGCTGGCTGTGAATGTCTGTCTGACCCTTGTTCAGGTGGGTAGGAATGACTACTTCAGTGGGTAACACGGCTTTAACGTCTTGCGTTTTATTCATAATGGGGGTTAATTATTTGCCACAAACTTGACTGTCTCCATGTTTTCATCTTGGGCTCGGCAGTGCTGTGGCTCTGCAGTCCTTGAGGAGGGGAGTGCTCCCATCTGCCCTTCCCTTTGCTCTTGTGACCACATGCTTTCTGTACCAGTCACTTATTTGGGGAAGAAGCGAATTTATCTCTGAATTGTTTTTAGAGTTTTGCTTGTCTGTTAGCTTTCTTTTTTGGATCTCATGATTTATGGAACAATAAATGTCATTCAATGCTGTGTGCTATTTTGAATTCCTTATCAGGTTTTAGAAGTGGGGTGAAAGTACTTACAAGCTCCTCAGACTTGAAAGTGTGCTGAGCAGCACAAAGTGCTAGTCTGTCTCAGTGAAACTGTATAGAACCCACAGCACCAGCAGTTTGCTACTTTGGTTACTAGGATGTACAGTTGAGTGTAATAAATGTTTTCTGATTGTTTTGTAAATGTGTCACTCATTTAAAATCTAAGTTGTACTACTGCCATCTCAGGCCACTCTGTGGGCTGCCCCTGCCCTCTCTTTGCTGCTGCTTTCCACAAAGGTGATATTACAGGAACTACCCCACCTTACAGAAGGCAAGTCAAGCTTTCTGACAAGGGGTTCTTCTAGTCTGTGAGTGAAGGTGTGGGCACCAAGTCCTACACTGATGATAGGCTGCACTCGAGCTCAGAAAGATGTATGGTTGTTTCTAACGTTTAATAGAAATAAGTTCATGAATCACTAAAGCAAGTCTAGTACACGCTTCACGCTCCCCCCCCCCTACAGTTACTTAAATAGTAAAATTGTGATATTCATATAGCCTTCAAACCAGGGAATACTGCAACATGTCACGAGGTAGTCAAACCCACAGTAAGCTAATGCTTACAAGAATTCTCCTAAGGAATTTCCAGGGTATATGTGTGTACTTGCTTTCCCTCTGAGAATGCAGCTGGGGCAGCGTGTACAGAGGCCGTAACCCTGTCCACAGAAACACAGCTCATTTTTGCAGTTTTGGCTGGGGAGTGATTGCTAGGAAGGTTCAGTTACCATTAATCCCTAAAGTCACATTGAAGGTGGTGGTAAATGTCGACAGCATGGAGCAGACAGCAGCCATAGTAAAAGACTGGGCATCCTACCTTAGTTCGGGTAACAGAAATGCCTGCATTTGGAAAGTGGCTTTGCTCACATTTGTCAGCTTGAGCATCACAGCAGTAAAGCCTCTGACCAATTCTAGTGAGCACTGTAAGGGCCTGATAGGAGTTTAAAAGGTGCCAACACTTTACTTGTTTGAGTTTTTCATGTGGGAAGCTTTCATATAGTTCTGGTATGATCTCTAAAAATTCAGTAAATTTGAAAAAAAAATACATCCATTCTACATGCACCCATTCATTATTTTTACTTGATTATATTGTAGATAACTTAAGCCTTAATTCTGTATTTCTTCAAGGTTCCCCCAATTTTTTTTGAGAAGTGTGAACATAATTGACTTTTTTTCCCTTAACAAAAATTCACTGTATGCTGTAGCATATGGCAGGGCTTATCATTTCCAATAGGACAGTGTAAAGTAGGTTGCTTTTGTTTAGTTTTTGGTCTCTAGAATTGGATGTGACAAGTTGACACAAACAGAAAGGTGAAGATCCTGCCCCACCCAGTTTAGAAGTTCTCATTTCTTTGGCGTCTTATGGAAATGTGTTAGCATGCCTTTCACACACGTTTCCACATATGAAACTACCAGCCATGCTGAGTTTGCAGTACAGTCACGTTGATAACGGTGCTATTTAGTCTTCAAAGTGGAAAAGTCCTGCAGACAGTAGGAATCGTTAGGAATTAAAGGAGGCCACTGGCTTAAGGATCGGGTAGAAAACCGCAGACTCTCTGCTCTGCTCAGGTTGTGCTAACACTGAAGGTCTGTGGAGGATGCTGGCAAAGCCGGTGGGGCTCTGTGCCTCGGCACATACCCATCTCTAAAGGGCCCTGGGTTACTTGTGTGGTCCTGTCTGCACCACACCACTCTTGCCACATGGTAACTGACACAGGCTTTGATGTGCTTGCAGCCCAGCCAAGGTTAAGGTGAGTGGTATCACCAGTTACTGTGATCTGTGCCGAAGTCTTTTACCTGTAATGCTTTCCCAATGGAGAGTCAGATTGGGTGATGGTGGCGCAGTTAGGAGACTGGTCTAACCTGGAAGATGGGGCCCTTGGCCTAAGCAGCTGCTGTCAGAGTATGACGCAGCATCTGCACAGTCGATGTCCGCTTCCTGCCACTGCTGGTGGAGGGGTGACTGGAGCAAAGTAGGCGTGGACTTTGACATGAGGAAGCTGAGCCTAGAAGGAGACGGGAAAGGGGGAATAGTCGGCCCTGGTATTAGGATTCTTGGACAACAACCTATGAGAACCTGAAGTCATTTCAAATAGATTCTACCTTAATATTAGGAAGGTAGACTGCTGTAAGCTAGAGCTGCTCCCATCACACTCCCTTCCACCCCCAAAGTCCAGCACCTTCTAAAGACAAGTGGAAACAGTCTCCCAGTGGCCATGATTGCCCATTTGTAAATGGCCCCCACACTTCAAACTTTCCTTAGATGGAAGCTTGCGAAGGTGCCAATCACCAGACTACATAGAACCTCCACCTCCAAGAATAGATGTTTGAAGGGGCCTAAGGAAGTGCTGTGTAATCAGACCAGTTTGCATGAACACAACAGACTGGAGAAGTGGATGTAGTTTCATTTTTGTTTGTTTTTTTAAAGTACAATGTGTGCAGTAGTGTGAGTGTATGCCACAGCATGTATGTGGCGGTCAGAAAACATTTGGGAATTGGTTCTAGTCTACTTTGTGTGTTCTTGGACTTGAATTCAGGAAGACAGCTTGGCACAAGCACCTTCACCTGCTGAGCTCTTACCAGCCAAGATCTTGATTTCTGTGTATCCCTCAGTTGCTAAGGAGGGCCTCACACCTACCCGCATGCGCTTGATGCCTGCACGGGTGACCTGCTGGCAGTCGTACAGCTCCAGGCGCTCCAAGCCACGGCAGTTCTCCAGGTGCTCCAGTGCAGCGTCCGTGACAAGGAGGCAGTTGTCCAGTTCCAGGACCCGCAGTCTCTCATGCCCACACGTGCTGCTGCTCAGGTGCAGGATCCCTTCATCTGTGATGAGCTCACAGTGAGACAAGCTCTGGGGATGGGAAAGAAATGTTCTTTCAGAGGACCCTCATTGCAGGCTCCAGCTAGTAAGAGCTGGCTCCTGAAGTGCCCCGCGGAACTGCTTGCTGTGGTGTGAGGTGTGTGATATGTCCTCTGAAAAGCACGTGCTGGCAATTTTGTGCCATGTGCTGGGGAGGGCCACCTTTATGAATGAATGAAAGATGTAAGGGCTGGTCTACAAAAACCTCATCAGATTGACAATCCCCCAGCATCCAGTACTGCAGGAAACACTTAGTCTGGGGTTTTCTCTAAGACCAGCACAAAATGGCCATGACAGTTTTCTTGTCCAGGGAGGAGCTGACAAGGCCCCGAGTTTGCCGTACCCGGGCCATAGCAGCTAACTTTAACCCAAAATAAGGAAATACATGTTTCAGGGGGGATTTCAGAGTTTACCCTTTGAGCAATTTTATGGCCCAATTCACCATTTGAGTAGAGGCTTCACCAGTAAAGCCAGTGGTTTTGGTGCCCTTGTTCCTTTAAAACATCCAGGGCTGGAGAGGTGGCTCAGTAGTTAAAAGCATGTGCTCTTCCAGAGGACCCAAGTTTGGTTCTCAGAACCCATGTAAGGTGGCTCACGACTGCTTGTAACTCTGGCTACAGGAGGATCCAATGTCCTTGGCTTCCATGAGCACCCACAGTCACATGCACTTATCCTAGCACAGGTATAATACACACATTAAAAAGTGCAGGTGGCCAAGACCCTGACCCATAGTCATACATCATTAACCTCTTGGAAGTAGTAATAATAAAGGTTACAAAAGTAATGGGTAGTTTACACAGCCAAGTTTACTTAGTAACTTTAGACTGGGCAGTTTCTTCACTGTGAAAATGGAAAATCTACACTAATATAAAAGTTCTTCAGAGGGGAAAAGAAACAGAGTGCCTGAGAGTGACTGACACTTACCTGAGGAAGAGACTGAGGTGATGTCTGAGGTATTGGGGCTGAGTAGGAAAGGGCAGGGTATGCTGCAGTGCCCCAGCTGGTGGACAAGAATGTCGGTTCAGAGCTGAGCAGCAGACAGGATGTCCTGGATGGACAGAGGTCCCCAGATGTGCAGGCCATGTAAGCCAATGCATGGCAGAAGTGGAGGTCAGAGGACAGTTGGGGGAATTGGCTGTTTTCTACCACCATCTGGGTCAAGCTTGGCAGTAAACACCCTTCCCCACTGAGCCTGCTCATGGCTTTTCTTTTGATCCCAGGGTTACTGGGACTATGATGTTACACTTCTCAGAAAGCTCCTCAGTATAGAATCCTGTTAATTCTTTAAATGTTAGGAAGAATTTTAAGCAAATCCATTTGTATATGAACACTTGGGGGAGGGGCTGGAGAGATGTCTCAGAGGTTAAGAGCACTGCTTACTCTTCCAAAGGTCCTGAGTTCAATTCCCAGCAACCTCACGGTGGCTCACAACCATCTGTAATGAGATCTGGCGCCCTCTTCTGCCCTGCAGGGATACGTGCAGGCAGAACACTATACATAATAAATCCAAAAAAAAAAAAAATAGTTCCCACTTTAAAAAATAAATAAATAAAAGAACATTTGGGGGAATTTAGAGATTACAAGTGAATTTCCTTAAGAAAAGTTTGGGGGTTATTTTACATCAAATGAGTTATTGGTCCATTTCACCTATGTTGTCAAATTTATGTAGTTGAGTGTATCCATAATGTGAAAATTTTAAATTCTCCAAAATTTAAAAATGTTTGAGTATCACCACAGTACCACAAATAGGAAATCCACAGCCAATCTCCTCAGACAGGCCACAGTTGAACACAGTACAGTAACAAGACAGAAATGAATTTGTTTTTAGCTTGGGCCCTAATCCCAAGCACGCTGTATAAGTGTGTATGACAAGTGTGTAATGAAACAGTCTGGAAGCCCAAACGCCTCTTTGGGTAAGGGACGCTCAGCCTGGACAGACCTGGGGACAGCCCAGCCTGAGGGCCTGTTTCCAAAGTAACAGCAGTGTTGCCATGATGCTGCTGCCTTGTGTGCTTTTCAGTTTCACTCATCTCTACCATGGTCTGTCCCTTGAGTTTGGGCTTTATTTTACTTTTTTCTGGCTTCTTGGATTGAAAAATTAAATCACTGGGACCTTTTTCCAATGCAAGCATTGGTGTCAGAGTCTGCAGAGCGCTGTCTTAGTTCTCCCACACAGTGTGATGTGATTTTCATTCATTCACCTCCCTTTCACTCTCTTGAGATCCCCTTGACTGCTCTTATCTAGAAGCCTGCTCTTCAGTTTCCACGTGTAACCTTTCTATTGCCATCTTGAGCTGAAAGCCTGTAATTCTCTAGTTGAGGTTATTACTCAGTGGGGCTCTGGGACCTGTTCACAGTACGCTCACTGCAGGACGCATCCTTCCCTCAGCTTCTGCCCATGCGACTCTGACTGGGCATCTCAGAGAAGTGGCAACCCCCTACAGAAGAAGACACTTGTCTTTGGGGGAATGGCTTACTTCACTTAGCATCATGTCCTCAAGCTCATCTTGAAGCATGTGCCAGGATTTTCTTCCTTCTGTTGGAACAACATTCTCTATGCGTGTATGCAGCATATTGCATTTAACCTACTGATGCACATTTGGGTTGTTTCCCTTTGGCTGTTGTGGATTAATGCTTTCAATTTGGATGAGCATGGCTGTCTCACATCCCCCTTTCAGGTTGGCTTGGTTCCATTTTGTTGGTGGTGTTTTATTTTTTTGTTTTTTTAACATACCCAGCAACAGCATTGCTGGACCGTGTACTGCAGTTTGTAATGTTCTGAGGACCCACCATGTTGCTTTCTGGGGTAGTGGAACCATTTTCCATCCCACCAGCAGTTCACAAGGGTTCCTGTTTTTCCATGTTCCCCCAGCACTTCCTCTAAAGGAGATCTCCACCACACAGGATCCAGAGCTGAGAATTCTCAGCCTTTGATGAAGCAGTGTCTGCTCGAGTTTCCTGGTGAGTAACTGGCTTTGGTGGCTGGAGAATGGATGATGGTGGTGGTGGTGGCCGTGGCGAACATTGGTCTGTCTGAGGTTTGATTAGCTTGAACCTACAGGAACATTTTACCAACTTTGGAATTTTTAGCTGTTTCAGTTCTAATTGTGATACTGTGACATCTTCTGTTCCAGCTCCCTAAGGCCCTAAACTACCCCTCTTGTTCTTTATTTTCTTCAGGCTGTTCTCACTTGCCACGAGTAAGCCATCTCTGTTTTTGGGTCCTCCACTCTGCTTTAAGGCCGCCCACTGAACTGTGGTTTTAGTTTTCCGAACACTTGAATATACTGAATCTAGTCACAGACATTGACTTTCTGTTGGTTTTACTGTGTTTTCATAATTTCTAGCTGGAATGTTTCTCTGAAGTCCACTTTAAAATGCTTTCATGTTATCTGGACTTGTCATCTTGATGGTGGTGCCCACTGACCATATCTTCTCAGGAGTCCAGATTGTTCTGTTGTATCCCAGATGTTATAATGTCCTATTTACATCTCATTGCACCAGGCCTGTGGCACGATATTGCTGTGGGGTAACACTCTGTTGTCAACATACAGTGGCCAAGAGTCCCCATCCCCAGTCTGATCCGATGCCCATAGGGCAGGTGCCGTTACTGCTATGTAGAGGTGGGTGTTCAGACTCCCAAACAGCCCTGGTGTGGGGGACATGTGACTGCCACCTGGTGAGTGCCTCCCTGTGTGGTCTCCCGTGATACTGCATGTGGGGGCTGGGAGGTTGTTATTGTTACTACTGGGCAAAGATGAGAGATCCTAGCTCTCCACTCACCCTTTACTGGCAGGGTGGGGAAGCACAGTTTTCTCTGGGGCTAGGGGAGAGTTACTGTCAAAGAACAGATTCTTTGGGATTTCTTCCCATCTCTGCATTTCTGGTTGTCAGCTCCTTTAGAACCTAGCTGGGATGTACAAAGCAAAAGCAACCCTGCCCCCCCCCCCCCCCCATGGACTCACTCAGTCCACAGCCCTAAGGTCCCTGCCTGGCTTCCCCATCTTCTCTTGCCTTCTTGATATTTAAATAGAGGCTCTGTGTCTAGCACTTAGTTGAAAATCAATGTAGATGACAAAGCATAAGGAAGTTGTTTTGGATTTTTTGGTTTGTTTTTAAAGGCAAGCTCTCTGTAGACCAGACTGGCCTCGAACTCACAGAGATCCACCTGCCTCTGCCTCTTGAGTGCTGGGATTAAAGGCGTGCGCCACCCAGCTAATAAGGAAGACTTTAAAGCCAAGGCAGGTACTTGAGCAGAGAAAGGAGGCTGTGCTTCTGTACCTGTGCTGGCTTTCCTCTCCTCTGCTGGGTGTTGGGGGTCTGCCAGGAGTCAGAAATGTACTCTCTACACACAGTGCATTGCTTCCTAAGGGACACCTCAGGAGTAGCCTGCCAGCAGAGGTGTGATGAGCCACAGCCTGAGGAATGAGACCCAGTCCCCTGCCTGAGCCTGAGCCTTCCCTGATCTCCAGCAGTCACGCTGGAGATGGTGGTGTAATACTGCAAGAGCTGGTCGGCTGCTGAAGAAGCCACCTGGTACTCTGAGCACACACGAGCGTATCAGGAAGAGGATTTGCTGCCCAGGTCCTTGCTGACTTCCCTCCTCCGATGCCAGATGGCTGTCAAGGCACAGTGTCTTCCTGACAATGCCTGAGCCTCATAGTGGTTGGGATGGTCCCAGCACTCACTGCGCAGGTGCATGCCCTATCTCTGGAGCAGAACCCAAGGGTCCTGTCTGTCCTCCACAGTGACAGTCTTAAACCACAGGCCCAGTCCTTCCTGGAAATCCCACAGCAGGAGGTCACCTTGGATTTACAGAAAGCACGTTGACTTTAAAGGTAAAAATCGATGCACAGATAGAACTAAAGAGTCAAAGGGTAAGATAAAGCGTTAAAGACAGACTATTCCAAAGAGAAATCGAAAATTAAAAGCAATAGTAAATAGAGGTCACGACCCAGCTGTAGTTATCACATTGAACGTCAATGACTAGATCTTCCCATTCAAAGGTAGAGATCTGGGCTCAGGATCAGTTCAGTGGCAAGAGTAGTGCCTCGCATGGCTGAGGCGAGGGAGTAGGAATTAGGCAGGTATGATTGTTCAGGGAGGCTGAGGCAGGACTGTGAACTCCTGGCTAGCCTAGGCTACAGAAACTGATTCCAAACAAAGCCAAGAGTTGAAGGGTGTAGCCTGATGGCAGAATGCCTGTGTGACAGGGGCAGGGATGTGTGATGGGGGCAGGGATGTGTGGCAGGGGCAGGGATGTGGGCTGAGCCTCAGGACTGAGAAGACTTAAAAAGGCCAGCAGGGGAGAGATGACTAGGTGATCAAAAGCTTGTATGCTCTTACAGACAACCCACACAGGGCAGATCGCAACCACCTGTAACTTCAGCTACAGGGAATCTGAACCTTCTGGGCTCTGAGCGCTGCACACATGGTTTTAAAAGTCAGGCTAGGTCAAATTAACACTCAATTCCCTGTCTCTAAGAGACATAAACAGATAAGCTGAAAGAAAAGCACATGCCACTCACAGTATCAACAAGCTGATCACATCCTGTAAAGCATATGATGCCAAAGTTGGCTCATCAGAAAACCACCACCATGGGTTTGTGTGCTTTCTCATCCAATAAGGAAAGCTGACAGTCCCAGCCAGGCTATGGTAGGGGATCTGTGCTGGAGGTGGTGTGGGCTTCTGGGGAGAAACTATTTGTGGGCACATGGGAGGGCCTTATGTCTTCTAAATCTCAACATCCTGAGATGCTTACAAGTTCTAAAGACATTAGGGCACATCCCTTACGCAATGATTCAAGTTTAAGGGGGGAGAACAGGTTGCTGTTGCCTGAATTTCCTGTATTCTCCAATGAGAACAGTCCCTGGTCAGAGGAGCATTTCTCTCCAGACTTGGCTCTGAGGTGGTTTCCACTGTGCATACAGGCCTCACTGGCTGCTAGTTATTCTTGGCCGTTGTCACTTTGGGCTCTTTGATTTCTGGAGTAAGCTTTTTTTGACTTTGTTCTTTGAAATGTGGTCTCTACATGCCGGCCAGGCTGGGCTCACACCTAAAAGTCTTCTGTGTCGTCTTCCCAGGAGCTAAACTCACAGCTGTCACCTCAGCCCACCTGATTCGTGGTGTCACAGTTCAGTTTACTCCTAAGTCCCATTTCTAGAAGCAGCATGTATAAAAAAAGGGCAACTGCATTGAGAGGGGGTTTTGGTCCTCAAACCTAGGGAGAACTGGAAGGCATTCCCAAGAAGGGCAGTGGGTCCTGTTCTCACAGGAACCCCTACCATGACTGCCGTTAGATCTTTCAGAACATGCTCAGACCTCTTTTCCCATACAGCCGAGTGACTATGAAAGGCAAACCTAGCAGGAGGGTGGCCCCAATCTCTGGTCCATGTGAGGGCATTATACATGCCAACTTTCATCGCCCTGACAAGATGAATATGAGGTTAACTGAAGTGATGGGCTTTGGTCCCTACCAGCTTCTCTTCCTACAATGGAAGCAGTAACATGCAGATACCCCACAGCCCAAGTCAGCCCAACAAGGAGATCTTTAGACCAAGAGCGACAGTGGCTTTACAGAAAGGGACCCATATGGCACTTGCTGGGGGGAGTGTCCTTTGCTTATTAAGACATTCGTAAGACATTACTATGGCCAATAACTCGGACTCACCAGGGCTTGCAGCTTGGGACAGTGAATGGAGAGCTGGATGAGGGTGCTGTCAGTAATCTGGAGAGAAACATGCTGTCAGTGTGGCTTCTACGCCAGGACTTCATACCTAATCCTGGCTTCTCCTGAACGTGGGGTCAGAGGGTACAAAAGAAAACTAACACCTCATCCAAGCACACTGGGCTCAAACCGTCGACTCCCGGGGAGGCACACTCTTGTTTGGCCTTGCTTCTGGTGCTGAGGGAGCCTAGACAGGACACAGAAGCAGGTGGACAAAGGAGTTCCCCAGGACACCCTTCTCTGATGCCCTGTCACCTGACATGCAGGTTCATTCCTCTCACAGGCTATGTGTAAAATAAAAGGGATCCGCCGGGCGGTGGTGGCGCACGCCTTTAATCCCAGCACTCGGGAGGCAGAGCCAGGCGGATCTCTGTGAGTTCGAGGCCAGCCTGGTCTCCAAAGCGAGTTCCAAGAAAGGCGCAAAGCTACACAGAGAAACCCTGTCTCAAAAAACCAAAAAATAAATAAATAAATAAAATAAAAGGGCTCCTGCTCATGCTTGGAAATGGATGGCGCTCTCTTGCATGTCCCTGCTATAGGCCGTCTGAAGTTCCCATTACAAGTGGTCTAAAGGGGGCCCTATCCCCACCGCCATGCTGGGGAATGGTAGCCTCTGCTTGCTACTACACCAGGCCCCTAGCAGCAACAGAGCAGCCCAGGGGGCGGCCAAAAGTCCACTCACCAGGACACATTCTTCAAGATCCATCTTCTCCAGGTCATGGCAGTTCTGAAAAAGGCCACAAGACACGTGGAGAGTGGCCCTGCAGCTCCCCCGTTCCACTGAGGAATGGGCCCCACTTCTACAGCCGTTCCAAACCAGCAATTCAGAATGGCTGCCCTGAGTCAGTGCTCCCTTCGGATGATGGCCCTGACTACTGGAGGCCACATCATCCTCTCAACCCAGAGAAGGTTGACACATCTTTCTCACCACAGACTCGAGGAGAACCTAGAAATGGATGCTCTGTCCTGTGGGAGGTAAGGACAGGACACAGACAGGGTACCACAGGCAGTATTCAAGACAGAGGGCAGAGCACGGCCCTGCAGGAGAAGCTGAGCAGAGGCCAAGTTGGGTTCACACAGAAAGGGCACCTGCCACTGGAGAGGAAGTTCTGTTCAAGATGGGTCTCACTGACAACTGAGGGACAATGAGACCTGAACTCCTTCTAGAATGCTCTGCAGGCAGGTCCAAACTGCAGCCTGTGGGCCACACGTGCCCAAGGAGAGCTATGAATGTGGCCCAACATTTTTTCTCAATGCACAGTTCTTAACATGAACTTTGTAACTGACAATGTTAGGCTGAAAAGTTCCACACGCCTTCCAGGATCTCCCTAGAGTCCTGGCTAGCTGAGAAAAAGTGCAAAAACCTCCCAAAAGGATTCTATCCGACCTCATGCTCGTCTCTTCTGAAGCGAGGTTTTGGGTTTGTGCTCCCCAAAACTAAGTAACTTTGAACTATGGGGGGTTAATTACAACACGGTTGTATTTCAAACTCAATGCCTTACCCGAGCTAAGAGTGTAAAGCCTGCGTCAGTCAAATGGGAGCATCGGGCAGCCTCCAGAATTCTGGGAAGGGAGCGAGGGGAGAAAAGCAGCAGAGCCTGGTTAACAACAAACACACTGTGTGCCTGCCGCACATCCCCCAGTCTGCTGTTCAGCGGCACACTGCGCTGCTGTCGCATGCAAACACAGCCTCAGGACCCACGAGTGGCACCAGGATGGGGGACTGGAGCAGAGTCCTTATGTCTCCTCACAGGCCTGGACAGGGACCCAGGAGCCTGCCCACCACTGTTTGCTTTTTTTTAACACAATTAAAATGGATTTTTGCTAAACAAAAGCATGAGTTAATTCTCATAAGAATTGAAACAGGAGGGGCTGGAGAGATGGATCAGAGGTTAAGAGCACTGGCTACTCTCCCAGAGGTCCTGAGTTCAATTCCCAGCAACCACATGGTAGCTCATAACCATCTGTAATGAGATCTGGTGCCCTCTTCTGGCCTGCAGGCAAAATACTGTATACATAATAAATAAATAAATCTTAAAAAAAAAAAAAAAAAAGAATTGAAACAAGACCGTGTGATGGTAGTGAACGCCTTTAATCCCAGCACTCAGGAGGCAGAAGCAGGTGGATCTCTGTGAGTTTGAGGCCAGCTTGGTCTACAGAGTGAGTTCCAGGACAGCCAGGGCTACAGAGAAACACTGTCTCAAAAAACAAAAAAGAAAGAAAGGAAGGAAGGAAGAAAAAGAAAGAAAGAAAACAGAAAGAAAAGAAACAGTTTCACTGGAATGCAAAAAAAAATAAAATAAATATAACTTTCAAACCACCTCTTGTATAGCTGTTTGGGTTAAGACTACTGGTTTTGCAGGGCGCTGGTGACACACGCCATTAATTCCAGCACTCAGGAGGCAGAGCCAGGTGGATCTCTGTGAGTTCGAGGCCAGCCTGGTCTACACAGCGAGATCCAGGACAGGCACCAAAACTACACAGAGAAACCCTGTCTCGAAAAACAAAAAAAAAAAAACAAAAAAAGACTAATGGTTTTGCTAGGCAGTGGTGGTGCACACCTTTAATCCCAGCACTCAGGAGGCAGAGACAGGTGGATCTCTGTGAGTTTGAGGTCAGCCTGGTCTACAGAGTGAGTTCCAGGACAGCCAGGACTACACAGAGAAACCCTATCTCAAAAAACAAATCAAAACACAACAAAAAACCTGCTGGTTTTGAAATAGAAAGCTACAGGTTAAAATTCTTGCTTCCCTCCATCATGAGATGCAGGACAAACTGACTTTCCTCTGAGTCTCAGTTTCTGCTGAGAGTGAGTGTCCACTAACATGGATGTGTTGAATTAAGTCAGAATGGAGTGAGTATCCACTCACGTGGATGTTCTGAGTTAAGTCAGGGCGGCACAGGCCTACAGGGAGCAGCTACTGTCAGGCACCAAGCTCCTGTATGTGAAGGGTCAGTGCTTGGGGCAGTGGACAGTAACTCTGCCTCGGTAACCAACCCTTTTTCTGATATTCAGGAAGACAGCAGGCAAGCAGCTGCTACTTTTCCCAAGTCTACCCCTCTAGTGGCAGGTGCCACAGAGCCCCACCTCAGTCTGTTCACTGTCAGACCACACGAACGGCCAGAGCATAACAGCACGAGTCAAATTGTGGGCCAATGCGTGAAACAGCAAGAAACAACATGTTAAGAGTCATCCTGTGGGGCTGGGGAGATGGCTCAGCAGTTAAGAGCATTGGCTGCTCTCTCAGAGGACCCAGGTTCAATTCCCAGTACCCACATGGCAGCTCACAACTGTAACTCCAGTTCCAGGGGATCTGACGCCCTCACAGACATACATGCAAGCAAACACTACTGGACATAAAATAAGAATAAATAAATCATTAAAAAGATGCTTAAAAAATGTTCTTTAAGCCGGGCGGGGTGGTGGCGCACGCCTTTAATCCCAGCACTCAGGAGGCAGAGCCAGGCGGATCTCTGTGAGTTCGAGGCCAGCCTGGTCTACAAAGCGAGTTCCAGGAAAGGCGCAAAGCTACACAGAGAAACCCTGTCTCAAAAAACCAAAAAAAAAAAAAAAAAAAAGTTCTTTAAAAAGCCATCCTGTTCCACACCTTCCTCCCCTGGTGGGTTTGGCACTGCCTACCCCAGTCCACCCACCAGCTCTTGGTTCCACCACCCCTCTCCCCTCTGGAAGCCTGGTCCTCCTGGAGCCATAGAGCAAAAGTGGGTCATACTCACTGCAATCTGGGGCAGTTCAAGCCCAGGGCCGTGAGAGATGCATCCGTGAGGTTGCTACAACCCGAGAGGCACACAGCCTGCAGCTGGTGGCAGCCCCCGCAGATCTGCACCACGCCCTCATCAGTGATGCGCTGGGGAGAAGGGTACAGGAGTCGGGCCCAGCACTGACTCAGGAGAGGAGACTCAGGCCAGGAGAATGAGCCTCCTGCTGCCCACCAGCACTTCACCCTGACACCTACACAAAACACAAGCAGGCTGGGTGTGACAGCACTCGCCTGTAGTCCTGGCACTAAGAAGGCTGAGGTGGGAGGATTGCCAGTTCTAGCCCATCCTGGACTACATAAGTGAAGCCAAAATAACAGTAAATAAGTCAGTCCAGGCTATCACTAAGTTGGTAGGTGCCTGCCTGGCATGCAAAAGGCTCTCTCTCCCCAAGTTCAATCCCAGTACTACTCAACAAACGAGTAGAGAGAGGCTTCTGCACAGCTATAAACTAGCCTAGTATATTGCTAACACTAGACACTGGAAGTCAAGGTTCTACCCAAAGAGTCATCAAAAGAGACTGTTTTCGGGAGAAATTCATAAACTCATGATAAAACATGAAATAAAGAACTCATGAGACTTCCTAGTTAAAAGACATGTCAGTATGCAGCTAAATGTGCAGACGGTGATTCTTCCTGTACTCACAGAAATCGTGTTGTGTTTACACGTCTATAACATCTCACCAAACAATTTAGAGAAAAGGAAAACTAGTTACTGATAAATTCCTTGGCATTCTATTTCATTTGTCTGTAAAGATCTGGAACAATCTTTGCATTCCAACACACTAATTCATGCAGTCATAAGCATGTACCTATCCTCTAGGCTTCCACCGGCCAGTGTTAACTCTGTAACTAGGGCCTGCCTTTGGCTAGTCCAGGCTGATCTGTGAAGCAGCTATGAACAACTGCTTTCCCTTCTACCGTCAGGCACTCTGAAGACTAGGATTCATTTACCAAAAGCTGAGTGCAAGGTCTTTTTCTCATGTTTCTCAAAACTCTAGGTTCCCTTTGGGTCATGCAGCCCAGGGCTGCACATCCACACAGCAGTGAGGAAGACCGGTAGTCCTTCCAGGGCTACTGCCTAGAGAAGAATGCTGGTTTCTCTTGCACACATTGTTTACAGCACGGCTACGTGCATGCGCCGCGCGTGTGTGTGTGTGTGTGTGTGTGTGTGTGTGTGTGTGTGTGCGCGCGCGCGCGCATGCATGCATGCACAATCTCAGGCCATTCTTCAGGTACTGGCCACCTTCTTTTTTGAGACACATTCTGTTCTGGCTCAGAACTCACCAAGTAGAGACGGCAGGCTGGCAAGCAAGCGGGAGGAATCCCACTGCCCCTGCTTCCCCAGTGCTGGCGTTATAGAACACGCCACCATGCTCAGCTTTTCCACATGGGTTCTCCGGGTCAAACTCAGGTCCTTGTGCTTACCTGACTGGGCTCGCTCCCCAGCCCAGTGCTACTGTTCTCACTGAGGAATTAGAGGAGCCATCACCCCAATGTATTAAGAAGAAATGAGATACTGAGATCTCACCAAGCTGTTCATGCCTAACAGATACCTAGTTACAGCATTCCTGATTTTTCTGTTTTCAAAGAGTCAGCCAGGCATACTGGTCACCACACCTGTAATCCCAGCTTTCAGTATGCTGAGGCATGAGAATTGTGAGTTTTAGGCTAGCCTGGGCTATGCAGTGAGACCCTATCTATCTCTCATATATATGTGTGATATATATGTCATATATATTCACATGTTTCTAAATATGAATACAATCAAGGCTGATTCCTATGATTTGGTGGAGGGACTAATATGCTGAACATGCTGCCTTATTATTGTTCTCACCTTACAAAGACTCACAGCTCCAATGAAGATAGAGGAAGAGGAGTCAGGGCAGGGTGATGTGGCCACCTGCCAGCCACTTTGGGCATGTGCGGCCAGACAATGGGGCTGCAGGCAGGTGCTGCAGGCAGTGGATGCGGGGAGGGAGGGTGCTGGGCACGGGTACAGAGGGGGCATGGGTGCGGGAGGGGGAGGGGGCATGGGGGCAGGGTCTCGGGTGTGGGAAGATGGGGGACACGGGTGTAGTGGATGGGGGAGGGGGATGGGACAGGACAGGGGGCACGAGTAGGGAGGGTAGGGGGCACGGGTGCAGGGGAGGGGCAGGGGGCATAGGGGCGGGGGCAAGGGTGTGAGAGACAGAGGGTACGGGGGGGCAGAGGGCACGGGTGCGGGGCAGGGGGCATGGGGTACGGGTGTGGGGGGGAGCAGGGGCCATGGGCGCGCGCGGGGTGGGGGGGGGGGGTAGGGGCAGGGGTCTGCGCCCAGGTGCCCAGGTCCATCCTTACCGAGCACGACTGCAGGTTGAGGCTCACGAGCTCGTGGCAGTGGTTCTGAATATGTTTCAGAGCTTCATCCTCTAACTGAGTGGAGGGCGGAAATGAGAGAGGGATGGGATCCGGTGAGAGAACGGTCAGGTCAAGATGACTGCCAGAGCAAGGGCAACAGGCGACCGACCGGATGTCTGTACCTGTGTGCAGCCCCTGAGCAGCAGGGCTTTCAGGCCCCGGCAGCCCCGTACCAGCGCCTCGATGCCTTCCTTTGTGATCTGGTCGCACCAGGACAGGTTCAGATACTCCAGGTTCCGGCAGCCATCGCTGAGAGAACAAACAACAACAGCACCCTGTGCAGCCTCCTGCAGACAGTGCTCAACTCAGTACACCACAGCAGCCTGGACAGGACACAGCCCAGGGCGCCTGAACCACCTCGTCCTCACCCGGGGGAGTCACTGCGAATGTCACACTGAGACGCTAACCACACTAGTGTTGGGTTTGGGGTTTCTCTGTGTAAGGGCACGTATGTGTGGGTACATGTTGTGTGTGGCCAGAAGTCGACTTTGGGCGTCTTCCTCAATTCCTCGCCACCTTTTGTTACTAATTCTTAAAAGATCAGTTGATTGTGATGAACTCACAAACAAAAAACCATGACACAGCTAGAGTGAGTGAGTCAAACGGTGATCCAGCCTCACACTCTGTCCATCTCAGTGTACTTATACGCAGTTAGAAAGGCCATTCCAAAGCCACGGCATTTCCCTTAGGATTTCGCACTTTCAGTATCAATTACAATTTTATGTACTTATCCATCACAAAAAGAAAAAATGATAGAATTGAAAACAGAAAATGATTAGCTTTAAATTGTCTTTTCAATCTTAAATTTGTGTGTGTTGGGGGGCGGGGCAGGATTATGTGCCTATGAACTATGCAGTTGCCCAGAGTGGCCAGGAGAGGGCATCATACCTCTGAATCTGGAGTTACGTCACCGGTGAGCTGCCCAACATGGGCGCCGGGAACTTGGTTCCTCTGCAAGAGCAGTATGTGCTCTTAACTACTGTGCCCTCTCCCCAGCCCCTGGCCTTATGTCCTCTTTCATGGCTCGTGTGCCTTTTCCTGCATTCCATCCCTCCTTATCACACAGGGTCTCTCACTGAACCTGGCTGGAGCTCCCAAACTCAGCTAGGCTGGCTGACCAGTGAGTCCCAGGGATCCTCCCATCTCTACCTCCCCAGGACCGGGGTCACAGGCGGGTACCACCATTCCTGGCTGTTTACATGGATTCTGGAGATTGCAACTTGGGTCGTTATTGCCTGACCGGCTGCGCCACCTCCTCAGCCCGCACTAGTTATTTTCTTGACCCCAAAACTCAAGTGCTCTCACCTGATCCCCTTTAAGGAGTTGTTGGTAACAGACACGCAGGACGTGAGATCCAGGTGTTTCAGCTTGGAACAGAATCTGCTAAGGCTGTAACACGTGCTGGAAAAAAGGCAGGCACACTAAAGATATTTTCAACCTTGTTTCTCACCCGGTGTCCCTGTGGCCACTCTGTCCCCAGATCCATCTTTATTCCTTACCTGTCAGTGATTTTTGTGCAGCCATTGAGGTTTAAATGTTCAATGTTCCGGCAGTTCTGCGCAAAGGTCCTAAAAGGGGTGGGGGCGGTAGAAGTTGTGTGGGTTTTCCCCAAAAGTAGCACAAAAAGCTTTAAAGCAAAATGAAGCACTGAGCCCGGGGCCGCAGGGTTGCTGCAAGCTGCAGAGTGGCCACTAGAGGGCAGCACAACCATCCACTTAGAACAGCACTTTCCAAAGACCACAGACTCCCGGGCAGATAAGGAGCTCAATAACCTGGGATGCTCTCAGGCACTGCGTGCTACTAGCCTGTCACCACACTTTGAGAAACGAAGGCCCAAGCTACCTGGCAGTTAACCCTCCTCCGGCCCCATCTTTGAGATCATCTGAGATGGGAGGCCTGAAACTTCTCACTGGAAAAGTCAGTTGGCAGCAAGGGGTGAACCCCTTCCTGTACCGTGCCCTGGGGGCACTCTGACCACTGTCAGTATCTTTAGTATCAGACCATGTTTACTGACAAGGATTCCGTGGCTGACAGTAAGGGCGGAAGCAGAGAACCACACACACTCCCACTCCTTGCCAGGGTGCTCTCAGGCAACCTGCTTCTTCCTCAGATACAACTTCAGTCTCAGAAGACCGAGTCCTGGCTGTTTCATGGCCATGAGTGTGTCAACTGCTGTCATCCCTGCCAAGTATAGGGATAAAATCCAACAAGTCCACGATGTCAAGGAGTGTGAGTGGAACAGAATGCCAGCAGCTGCCATGTGTGGCCCTGACATTTGCATCGGAAGAACTACCTAAGGCTGGGGACAGAATCAGCTAGAAGGATGGGATTGAAAGATCACCAAGGTCCCTTGGTGGGTACAGAGGCTACTTCTACCTTCGAAACTTAAAAATATGTCATTGTTTCTGGGATTGGGTAGTGAGAAGAGTCGAGCTTCAGAAATGTGGAAGTAGCCTAAATGAAATGCCACTCTGCCTGACCTTTTACTTTAATTAATTAATGGGGGGCTGAAGAGATGACCAGTGGATAAGAGCACTTGCTGCTCTTGCAGAGGACCTGAGTTTGAGTCCCAGCAGCCACAAGGCTGCACACAACATCTATAACTCCAGTAACAGGGAATCCAGGGTCCTCTTATGGCCTCTACAGGTACTATGTACATGTGGTGCACATACATATGTGCATACAAACACTTGTACACACAAAACATTCTCAAGTCTTTAATTAATTAATGGACTGATTTTCGTGGTGCTGGGGATCATGGGCCTCAAACATGCTACGTGAGCACGCTGCCATTCTTCACCCTACCTGCCCCAAGCCTAACAAAGGATATGACCCCAAAAAGAACAGTTAAAACAATGCAGCTGCATCCCAGACTTAAACTCAATAGAGCATTTATAGGAACAAAAACTGCTCCATACTCAAGAAGGTAGGATTCATGATGCCTGCCCAACACCGAGCAAAACCCTGTGTGCTTTCAACGGCGAGGAAATAGATCTACAAGGAACAGAGATCTCTCCATCCTATCCAAGCCCAACAGCAAAGACAGCAGCAGGCCAGGGCACTGAAAGGTTTGCTTTACCCAGAATGCCGCGGAGTACAGTGCCGAGTGAAGACATTTCATGGACACACGAGAGGGTTTTGTTCATTTGGGAGGAAGGCATGTTAAACATGACTGTATGCAAATGGACTGATGGACTGATTAACAACAAATTAGATGTGGTAGGTAGAAAACAGATCGGTGAGTCCGCCAAGAGCAAGGGCAGGGCACATGGTAGCGGTACAGCGTGTGCCTGGTATGGCCAGGGCCAACTGTGTTCACCAAGTGTGACGACAGTGAGACACAGATCACACCACAGCAGCAGCAAGCCTACGGCAGAACCCACCCGAGTGTGACCCTGCGCTGTACAGAAAACCAGTGCTGGTCGGGGCAGGGCTCGGTGGGAGAATCCGGCATGAGTGACCCTGGGTTCAGTCACTAACAACTGCCCCTCCAACACTCCAAATGGATCTATGTTTAAGTCAGAAAACTTCTAAGGGGTGCAGGACTCCCACTGCAGCAGATCCCTGACTGACAGTCACTGCACAGGACTCCCCACTGCAGCAGAGTCTCTGAGTAGCAAGTGGTTGGATTTAGGACTTTTAATGGTTGTCTGACAGTGACCAGTAGTTAGTAGAAATCACAGTGTGAGTTCTAGCTTCCCTCCATTGTTGCTCCGCACTGCTAAGGTCTGAATCCGCCCTGTTCCCACGAGCTCATTGGTGGAGCACGGGTCTCTTGCTAGTGCTACTTGAGGAAGCTGTGGAATTTTGAGGAGAGGGACCTAGCTAGATGAAGCAGGTTGCTGGGAGTGAGTTCCTGGAGCTATCTTTCCCTGGCTCTTTGCTGCCTTGCTTTCTACTTCCTGTTAACCAACAACAGCCTCTGCCACACATTCTCAGTGTGCACAGGGAGACAGCACAGACTAACCCTTCTGAAACTGGGAGCCGAGATAAACCTTCCCTAAGCTGTTCCTGTCAGGCATTCTGGTCACAATGACCACAGCTACTAACACCTGCAGTGAGACTGGAGGATGGGGCGCAATGTTCACTAAGGCTTGCATTTAGACACGGGGGGGGGGGGGGGGGGGGCGCACAGCTCACTAACACCTGAGTCAGACACTGGGGGGGGGGGGCACAGCTCACTAACACCTGAGTCACACTGGGGGGGGGGGGCACAGCTCACTAACACCTGAGTCACACTGGGGGGGGGGGCACAGCTCACTAACACCTGAGTCACACTGGGGGGGGGCACAGCTCACTAACACCTGAGTCAGACACTGGGGGGGGGCACAGCTCACTAACACCTAAGTCACACTGGGGGGGGGCACAGCTCACTAACACCTGAGTCACACTGGGGGGGGGGCACAGCTCACTAACACCTGAGTCACACTTGGGGGGAGGGACAGCTCACTAACACCTGAGTCACACTTGGGGGGTGGGGGGCACAGCTCCTGGCTGGAAACATGGTAACAAGAATGAACAGTGAAACCATTCCAGAAACTGTGTTGTGTTCAGATGCAGATGCTTGATAAAGTATGTAAGACACTCACAACTACACCATGAGACAGGCTTTGTATTGGACGCTTTTGCTCAGTTCTGTGCTCACAGCAAGTGTTCCAAACACACCTAAGGCCAAGCTAAGCTTTGAAGTTCAGTGAGGCTAGTGTATTAAACGCAATTGTAAGAGGTTACTTTTATGAATATGTATGTCTCTGTGTGTGCCATGTGAGGGCACTGGATCCCCTGGAGCTGGAGTTACAGCAGGTTCTGAGCTACTGGGCATGGGTTCCGGGAACTCTACAAGAGCAGCTGGTGCTCTCAAGCTCTGAGCCATCTCCCCAGCCCCTGAAGACAAGTTCATCAGAGGGTGAGCCTAACATCCCAAAGCACCTGTACATCTATGGGATGGATTACTGCTGGGCAGGAAAAGGAACAAATGCTATCTCCAGCAAGATGAATGAATGAATGAATGAATCCAGGGCAACTGTGCTGAGCGGCAGGAGCCACACACTGGAACAGAGTCCTCCCTCCGATGCACAGCATCTAAAGAGTTTGGGTTTCAAATTCAGGACAAACTACTAAATGTTCTTGGCCTCTCAACGGTGCTTCCTACCGGGTGTGGTGGTGCACACCTTTAACCCAGCACTCAGGAGGCAGAGGCAGGCGGGTCTCTGAGCTCCAGGCCAGCCTGGGCTACACAGAGAGTTCTAGGCCAGCCAGGGCTATATTATGAGACTCTAAAAATAAACAATAAAATGGCACTTCTTTCATAGTCGCCACCAGCAATCCACACTTCCACATTTATTTTGGTGTCTTCAATGGGACAACTATTAGAGTTATGTCTTACATTATAAGCTACACCAGGCCTATTAGTAAATTCCTGTTTCCTCTTAAGCTAGACTTAGTCCATTCCATTCCACTGATGCACAAAGCTTCTCAAGTAGAAACTCTGGGCTTAAAGATCTGAACCAGCCTTTTTTTTTTTTTTTTTTTTTTTTCCTGTCTCAGAAACCCTGAGACAGGATTTCTCTGTGTAGCCTTGGCTGTCCTGGAACTGGCTCTGTAGACCAGGCTGGCCTTGAACTCAGAGATCCCCCTGCCTCTGCCTTGAGTGCTGGGATTAAAGGCTGTGCCACCATGCCCAGCTTGAACTAGTCTGTAATATATCAGTATATCTACCCTGTACACAGTGACGGTTTCACGACAGCATTTTTCACTGTGGTAGCTCAAGCACAGGACCTTCATCTGCCCTTCCTTCTTTAACCCAATAGATCCTCCTCTACATTCTACTATATTTCTACTTTTAAAAAAAACCCTCATGAAGGCTGAGTGTGGTGTGGACCTCTGTGAGTTCAAGGCCATCTTGGTCTACATAGCAAGTTTCAGGGCAGCCAGGGCTAATCAAGAGACCCTGTCTTGAAAAGAATCCTTCATGGGCTGGAGAGACGATGTGGGGTAAAAATGCTTCCCATCAAGCCGATGTTGTAGTCAGCCTCCTGTGTCAACTACGTATAAACCTGGAGTCACCTGGGAAGAGGGAACCTCAGCTCCAGAACTGCTTCAATCAGAATGACCCACTGCCGGGCTGTGAGACCTTTGCTAAGTGATGTCGGAGGGCCCGGCTCACTGTGGGCGACACAATCCCTTAGCAGGCGGGCCTGGGCTGTAAGCAGTGTTCCTCCACGGCCTCTGCTTCAAGCTCTTGCCTTGAGTTCTTGCTTCGGTTTCCCTTGATGGCGGACTGTAACCTGCAAGCCAAATAAACCCTTTCTTCCTCCAACAAAGCATGGCTGCCTAGGAGGAAGGGACTATGCGTGTATTGTACAGGCACTATTAATCATCACAACAAAGTAATGTAATAAATCTGTCCCATCATGAGTAAGCAAAACTCCATTTCTGAAAGAGTTCATTTGTGTGTGAGTGAAGTCTTCTAAGAAACTAGAAGATGAGAGGGTAGAGAAGGGACAGCGGAGAGTAAGCCAAGAGTCACGGGCGCTGCCCGTCTGCCAGCTGTTCGACGGCAGGCACTTCTAGCACATCCACTCCTAACTGCCCCACCGGCATCCAGGAGAAAATAGCTCACGGCAGGCAGGGGAAGCCATCTGTCCCCAGGCTGCTCCCCTCAGGACAGTGGGGTGTCAGTTATTCTAAATGCACAGCTCTCGTTATGCAAATTATCACAGAAAGGACTTAATGGAAGAAAAGCACAGACTACGTTTGCTTTGCTTTTGCTGATGTCAACCATCAGCTGCGGTGGCTGTCACTCACTTTAAGGAAGAGTCCCCAACGCCGATGCAGCCGCGCAAGCTGAGTTTTCTAAGGAAGCCACCGCACCTCTTGGAGATGTTTTTCCACCACTCGGCCCTTAAATGGAGAAAGGTGGGAAACGGTCATTTTTTCATGCTGTTATTAATATTTAATAACAGAATAAGCTGAACTGTAAATTAAGTTTTCCAAATGCAGCAAGAGACGCGCACCGATGGTCTGGAGTCCATCCTCACCTGTCTTTCCATCAGCAGCACAGTGAGGATTCTCTGAGCACCTCACTGCCTTTCAAAGAATTGGAAAGCACCCTCCCACACTCACAGCTATTCCAGCTGTTCTACTGGAACGTAGCTGTGGAAGCCACTGGGGAGAATAAAATAATGCTCTAAAAAGCAAGTCAGTCTTTTTAATGTATGTGTATTGTGTGTGCATGTGGTGTGTGTTTTACATATAGCTATCTTGGCAGAGACCTGCAAACACTAGGGATCTGCTAGTGCTTGTGCTGGACACAAACCACAACATCGTCAGAGGGCTGGCTGGCACACACGGCTACCATCAGCTAGACTGCAAGTCTGACCGTCCACACTGGTAGTATTCATTATGTTTTCTTGAGGATTACCTGAACTTTTTAATATTGTATTTTTATGCGTATGTGTATGTGAGTACCCACAAAGGCCAGGAGAGGGTACTGGATCCCCTGGAGAGGCAGCTTGTAGGAGCGGGTAAGTCACACCCAGCATGTGTCTGTGAAGAGAACTGGGGTCCTCCAGAAAAGCAGCTAGGGGATGTCCACAGGAAGCCTCCCTTTCTGAGTGAATACAGAGGAGGTGTGGACGGGGGGGGGGGGGGGGGGGGGCGGGGGGGGGCCGGGGGGGGAGGCTGCAGTGGAATGTCAACTAACTAAACAAATAAATCAGTGAGCTCACTTGGTTGGGAGGGCTTGGGGGGAGTTGCATGGGGGAAATACATACAGGGCAGAAGTGAGTGTTTCACTGCCTATGTGTATGAAATTAAAAAATGGGCCGGGCGGTGGTGGCGCACGCCTTTAATCCCAGCACTCGGGAGGCAGAGCCAGGCGGATCTCTGTGAGTTCGAGGCCAGCCTGGGCTACCAAGTGAGTTCCAGGAGAGGCGCAAAGCTACACAGAGAAACCCTGTCTCGAAAAACCAAAAAAAAAAAAAAAAAATGAAGAAAAATTAATGTAAACATAAAAAAGAAAAAGCAGCAAGTGCTCTTAACCCCTGAGCCATCTCTCTAACAGGAGTTTATCATTTTTAAGCAAAATCCAAGACAATTGTAAAATAAATCTTTGCTACCAAAGGGGAAAGAAGATTAGGGCTTGGAAATCTAAACTGTAAGCAGCTAACAGCAGAACCCACAGCAGCTTCTGGCAGCTCTCTCCACTGCAAGACTTCATTCCTTTGTTCACTGGAACAACAGTTCTTATACCAGAATAAAAAATTATGTACATGGTGATAATTATGCACCACTGTTTCTAAGAGGGGGAAAAATAGCAAATCCTTTGCTAATTCAATGTTTATTCAATAGCCCTTGTTACCTGCCTGACATAGCACACCACAGGCATGCTCAGGATGAGAGGCTCTGGGGAGGCTTACATAGGCTTTTAAAACCCAAAGTTATGACTTTAACATATCACCTGGTTTCTTCTCATTTTTTGGTTAGATCTTTGAGAATCTTGTACTATCTGTTTTCCTCACATTCAAGCCCCTCAGATCCGCACAGATCCACCCCTTCCTTACGCACCCAACCTTGTGGGTTGTTTTGGTTTTTTTCACTCATCAGATCCGAGTTGTGCTACCCACACTGTCTCGGTGTGTGCCACTCTACTGGAGCATCGTCACTTTACCAGGGGCTATATTCTTTTGTTTTGTTGTTTGTTTTTCGAGACAGGGTTTCTCTGTGTAGTCCTGGCTGTTCTGGAACTCACTCTGTAGACCAGGCTGGCCTTGAACTCACAGAGATCCGCCTGCCTCTGCCTCCCAAGTGCTGGGATTAAAGGCGTGCGCCACCACCGCCTGGCTCAGGGGCTATATTCTTAAAGAAAAGTGACTCCTCCCTCTCCCAACAACTATCAACTGTCAATAGTGCCTCAGCTATCGGTGGGTTCCATTCGTAACCACAAAAATTGATGAGGAATGGACAATTTCTTTTTTATTTTAAAATTTTATTTATTTCTGTATATAAATGTAAAAGTACCATGGCACAAGTGTGGAGGTCAGAGGCCAATTTGCAAGAGTCTGTTCTCTCTTTCCACCACGTGGGGCCCCAGAACTGATCTCAGATAGTCAGGCTTGGTAGCAAGTGCCTTTACCCACTGAGTCATCTCCTGGTCTCATGTGTCCAGTCTCTGGAGGCATGGAAATGCCTCGCTATAGGCAAAGTTTCTGTCCTGCCTAGTCCCACAGCCATTCAGTCCCAAATAAACACACAGAGGCCTATATTAATTATAAACTGTTTAGCCTATAGCTCAGGCTTATTGCTAGATAGCTATTAAATCTTAAATTACCCCATTTCTGTTCATCTATGTATTGCCACATGTGGCTTCATGGTGTTACCTGTATTGAATTACATCTTGCTCCCCAGGCAGTGCTCAACATCTCCTCAGACTCCACCTTTCTCCTTCCTGTATCTCTGCTTAGATTTCTCACCTGCCTCTAAGCTACCTTGCCATAGGCCAAAGCATCTTATTTATTAACCAATGGTAGCAACACATATTCACAGCATACACAAAGACCATCCCCCAGCACTTCCCCTTTTCTGTCTAATCAAAAAGGAAGGCTTTCATTTTAACATAGTAAAATTACATATAACAGTTATCAAGCAAGAATTACAGTTATAATATCTAGTCTATTTGTATGTGGCATTTAAGATGTTATAATAACATAGGTTCTTTTTATAACAGTGAGACATGTCTGCTCCTGGCAGCACCAATACACTTCAAAGAAGATGATGGGCATCGAAGAAATCTCCATATGGAATTTCCTTTTCCTGTGGCAAAAGTTAGCCACTAGGAAAGAAAATGCTCTTGCCTCAACTGCTGACAGTATGCTGTCCAAATGCACAAGCAGGACACAAAAGAAAGGACTGCCCAACTTTGCCAAGACAAAGTAGGAAGGCCCTTTAGAAAATCCTGCTTCACAGATGAGTCTGTCAGATATGCTAGGCCTGTAGGCTGAAGATGGATGCCCCAATGTTGCAGAGGAACCCTGGGTGACTTTCCAGGCAGCCAGCTGTTTCTGTCATTTCTCATATTTTTTGGAAGTCACTTGCTTGCACTTATTGTTCACTCAGGTAATATTTCCTTCTCAGGTCTCTGATGGAGTTGAAGACTATAGTTATAGTTTTCCTTGTTAACAAATTCAGAAAAGAAACTCACTGAAGAGGTGTAAAAGTATATAAGTTTTAAAGACATCAAAAGATAGTTTCCATTGGTAATACAAGTTAGATACAAAGTGAATTAGGTACAACACTTTGGACTCATCAAAATAGAATAAATAATGGAGTATTTTCTCTGAATTGGAAAATTGTAAATGGACTGGACATTGTTAATGTAATTCTTGACTGTATATATTATATATAGTTATTATACTTACTATATATAATTTTTCCTATATTAGTTATAACCTTTTTTATTTTAGACAGAAAAAAGGAGAAGTATGGTGATATTTTGTATATGCTCTAACAAATCTTGTCTGAAGATCAGATAGCAGAGCCAGTCACAGAGTTAGTTATAGAGGCCTGGCAGTGGTGACACACACCTTTAATCCTAGCACTCAGGAGGCAGAGGTAGACAGATCTCTGTGAGTTCAGGCCACCCTGGACTATATGAGATTAATCCAGTTTAAAAGAGAAACAGAGCCAGGCGGTGATGGCTCACACCTTTTTTTTTTTTTTTTTTTTTTGAGACAGGGTTTCTCTGGGTAGCTTTGCGCCTTTCCTGGATCTCGCTCTGTAGACCAGGCTGGCCTCGAACTCACAAAGATCCACCTGCCTCTGCCTCCCAAGTACTGGGATTAAAGGTGTGCGCCACCACTGCCCGGCTGGCTCACACCTTTAATCCCAGTACTTGGGAGTCACACGCCTTTAATCCCAGCACTAGGAAGGTTGAGACAGGAAGTGATATGGCTGGGCAGAGAGAGGAATATAAGGTGGGAGGAAACAGGAGTTTGGGCCCCCTTTCACTGAGAACTCGGGTATTCAGTCTGAGGATTTGTGGAGACAGGATCTTCTCCTTTTGGCTGAGAAGTTGGTGAGGTGAGAAGTAGCCATGGCTTATTTCCTCTGATTTTTCAGCATTTACCCCCAATATCTGGCTCTGGGTTTTTATTATAAGACCAATTAGGATTCGCACAACACCTCACCTCAGAGGAGCATGTACATTCAGAAAGAATGGCACTGGAAGACTCCAAAAGCTCCTTCCATCTGAATACTTTATTCACCTTTTCTACCAACCCACAGGTGTGTAACCCACTTCCCTAGGTAGGTACCTAGACTCAACCTATTTGTTCCTCAGTTTCTTCAGTTTCTTTTTTTAAATTAGTTTATTTATCGATTTACATGTATGTGTTTGTCTATGTGAGTTTATGTGCACAATGTGAGTGTAGGAGCCCTCAGAGGCCACAAGAGGGCATCAGATTGCCTAGAACTGGAGTTGCAGATAGTTGTAAGCTGCCATGTGATATTGGGAATCAAACCCAGGTCCTTTGCAGGAGCAGCAAGTGCTCTTAACCACTGAACCATCTCTGCAGCCCCTCTGCAGTCTGGTATTGAGAGGACGGATGAACTGCATTAACACACGAGGCATGCTCAGAACTGTGTGGGCAGTCAGGAACTACTGCTGTGTGTTATCTGCAGGGACTAGGGCTTCTCTGATGTGGGATGTCCTTCTGTACGCTGCACATATGTGTTGCTTTTATTGGTTGACGAATAAAGCTGCTTTGGCCTATGGCAAGGCAGAATACAGCTAGGCGGGAAAGCTGAACGGAATACAGGGAGAAAGAAGGGCAGAGCTGAGACACCATCAGCCACCAGAGGAGCAAGCTGTATTAGAACACAGGGAAAGCCACGAGACACATGGCAAAACACAGATTAATAGAAAAGAATTAATTTAAGTTTTAAGAGCTAGTTAGTAATAAGCCTGAGAATAGGCCAAACAGTTTGTAATTAGTATTAAGCCTCTAAGTGATTATTTTATAAGTGGCTGTGGGACTGGGTGGGACAGAGAAAAGCTTTCAGTTATACTTCCCTTTCCAGAGGGACACATGGATCCTTTGGTCCTTGTCTCCTCTGTACTCACCCACCAAAGAATGAGGAATAAAGCGCTCCAAAGTGAACAGTGAGAGGGAAGTGCTCTGCCCATTTGCTGTAGCTATTTGCAAAATGGAGAGACCCTGGCTCAAAAACACTACTATCAACGGGACCAGAGTGATGTCTGAGTAGGTAATGGTGCCTGTTATCAAGCCTGAAGGCCTGAATCTGATCCTTGGAACCTGAGAACCAACTCCTGCAGGTTGTCCTCTGACCTCCCTTGGCAAATACATGTGCACACACATACACACACAACAAACATGTGCACACACATACACACACAACAAACGTGCACACACATACACACACAACAAACATACAAAAATAATTTAGGTGAACTAACTTACCTCTACATCTGTTTGAAAGTTAAAAAGATCTATTCTTTGCCAGTTGCTTCCATCCAGGGCTAAGATGTTCCATGCCTGGGAGGGGAGACAAGAGAGGAGGGTGGGGTGAGAGAGACGCATCTGCTGAGGATGTTTTGTATTTCCAAACTTTTATTCATGGTGTACGTCAAGTTAAAATAAAATATGGAATTATAATACTGTTATTTTAATAAGACAACATTTAATTGTAATGTTTAGTTTGAACCAAGCTCTCATTGATACTAACAACCAGGCAATACTCTACCTTGGAAATCTGTGCACATCGGCAGAGAGTTACTATATCCAAGAAGGAGAATATTCTAGAGAGAGAGAGAAGATGAGAGGGTGTCAACACCTCAGGACAATTAGAACTTCAAAGACATAATCTAAGGCATCACCTGGACACGCAGAACTTTCAAGAGCCTCCGGCTGGCAACCCACTCAGCTGGCAACACACTAATGCACACTTATTTCCCACACACTGATGCACACTTGTTTCCCACACACTGATACACACTAATTTAACACACACTGATGTACACTTATTTCCCACACACTGATGCACACTAATTTCACACACACTGATGTACACTTATTTCCCACACACTAGTTTCCCACACACTGATGCACACTTGTTTCCCACACACTGATGTACACTTATTTCCCACACACTGATACACACTGGTTTCCCACACACTGATGCACACTAGTTTACCACACACTAATGCACACTAATTTCCCACACACTGATGTATACTTATTTCCCACACTAATTTCTCACACACTGATACACACTAATTTCCCACACACTGATGCACACTAGTTTCCCACACACTAATGCACACTAATTTCACACACACTGATACACACTAGTTTCCCACACACTGATACACACTAGTTTCCCACACACTAATACACACTAATTTCCCACACACTGATGCACAGTAGTTTCCCACACACTGATGCACAGTAGTTTCCCACACACTGATGCACACTAGTTTCCCACACACTGATGCACACTAATTTCCCACACACTCACGCACACTAGTTTCTCACACACTGATGCACACTAGTTTCCCACACACTAATGCACACTAATTTCCACACACTGATGCACACTAATTTCACACACACTAATGCACACTAATTTCACACACACTGATGCACACTAATTTCACACACACTGATGCACACTAATTTCACACACACTGATGCACACTAATTTCCCACGGCCGTTGTAAAACTCTTTCTGCTCCTATTCTGCTTTAGTCCCGTCATACAAAGTCTCTCTAACCAGAAGTCGCCAAGCTTCTCTTTCTCCTGCTCTGAGAACTGATGTGGGAATGGACCCTACTTCACTCTCCTTGAAGACCAGCATTCCAGTTTCCCAGGTGCTGGGCCAGGATGACTAAATCCCGTCCTTCTAATGTTCCTAATGCGCAACGCCAACTCCTAATTCAGATACTTGAGCCTCAAATAATGCGGTTCAAAAGGCTTGATGAGAAAACCCATTTGGCTGGACGTATCTGTTCACACGGCAAAGAGTTTTCAGTCTTTAAGCGCAGATGCCAAGGAGCCATGGGAGATGAGAAAGACGGGGAAGGGGGGCAAAGGACAGATGGAAGCCTGGTGACGTCTGTGAGGGCTTTAGAGGAAGGTGGCCGTGGGTGTGGCAGGGCCTGAGGGGGGTCCCTGTGACACTGGGTGCTGACGACAGCGGAGTAGACACACTGTGTGTGCACTTCAATGCTGGGGAGGCACAGAGGGCGGGCACAATGCTGGCTGGACAAAAAGAAGCTATGGAAGTGTGAGGAAGAGGACAGGGTAAGATGGTAAATGTACACCAAGAGGTCCCCAAAGTCTTCAAAGTTACAGCCAGTGTTGAGTTAAAACTCTGTAGACTCAGGGATGGATGACAGAGCCCCAGAGTGCCCCAGTACTGCACACTAGCATGGTGGCCCGACCCATGCAACACCAGGGGACTAGAGGTGGCAGATGTTGCTCTCCACCAGCGACTCCGTGAACACACGGGAGAGAAGCCTCAAGGCTGCACTGGTCTTAACAGAGCTAAGTACAAAAAATGCCCGTGGCCGAAATGTGTGCTGACATAGATTCATACTCTTATGTTGGGGATCTGCACACCTACGTGACCTCTATGGAAATTTATTTTGCTCACCCCACAGGCCCTCCTGTCCAATAGCCATGTTGCTAGCCCACAGGGGCCCCACAAACTACCCACACACATCATGCTGGGCCCCAGTGCAAACGTGTATGACAGAGAAGAAGAGAGTTAAGGTCTCCTTGAGTCTCCCCAAGGGCAATCCACATGGCAAATGACACAATCTACCATCCCCCAGGAACAACACCACACTCTGGTTCTAAAGACAGCCATTGACTGTGCCCCGTGGACCACCCACAGGCTCCACGGTCGTCACTTGTCACAACCACACTGTGAGGAGGAGGAGGAGGAGGAGGACTATTGTCATGTCCACTTCAGAGACAAGGTGACTTGATCAAGCCACGGGGGATGGAAAGGCTGCAGCTGCAGTCTGAACCAAAGCAGTCCAGCTGGCCCAAGAGCCCACGACCACGCGAGTCCCGCCTGGGAAAGTCTGACAGCGATTTCTTCCTTGGGACTTGACTGTCCACTGTGTGGAGAAGTTTTCTCTTAGTGAGCATGCTGTTTGGAAAAATCTAGTCTAAGTGAAGCAAGATCTTTGTAGGCTGAAACACACAGGAACCAAGTGGGTCAGAATATATGTGCCTCCTCTTGGGCCGATTACTCCATTTTACGGTCACCGAATGGAAAAGCGCATCGCCCAAGGTATTTACATCATTTTCCCCACACACCTTTAAACTGAATGCAATTTCATTTCCACAAGCAGGCACGGTGGTATTTCCAACTGCCAAGCTACAGCCTACACCAATTCCTGACTCAGGGTTTGGTGAACAAAATTGATGGTAAAAGACAGACCCCAGAGCACCAGTGACAGACAGATGCCTGGGGGCCAGGGAAAGGGCACAGCAGGTAAGGGTGCCTGCTGCCAGGCCTGATGACTCCCAAGTTGTCCTCTGACCTCCACATGTGTGCCATGCCTTGCTCCAGCCTGCTCTCCCTCCCTCACCCATACACATCGTTCTCTCTCTCTCTCACACACACAAAGAGAGAGAGAGAGAGAGAGAGAGAGAGAGAGAGAGAGAGAGAGAGAGAGAACGAAAGAGAGTAAATAATTTTTTAAAGTAAAAACAATGAAGAAGCCAGGCGGTGGTGGCCACACCTTTAATCCCAGCACTGTGGAGGCAGAGGCAGGCCAATCTCTGAGTTTGAGGTCAGCCTGGTCTACAGAGTGAGATCCAGGATAGCTGGGGCTACACAGAGAAACCCTGTGTAGTGGGTAGCCATTCCAGCTTTGATCTGGAAGTTCCAACCCCCATTGAGACTTCAGCAAATGTCACGCCTACAAGGCGGGGTGAAGGGAGGCGCCTGGAGACTGGAGAGCTGGATTGGCGGGCTCACGCTCGGTTCCGGGACCCTGGACGGGAGAGGTGGACCAAGCAGGGCTCCAGAGAACACCGCTGGACTGCGATACACCTTCCCCAGACCCTGCGACCTACCTATCCCTTAATTTGTAAGTTACGCCATTAAATAAATCTCCTTTTAACTACGTGGAGTGGCCTTAATAATTTCACCAATATCTGGCGCCCAACGTGGGGCAAATTCCAAAGGCCTGGGTGGCTCCCACCCTCAGCCTCCTCCCTGGCTAGCGGGTACCTAAACCCGCCTGCAAAGTTCCATATAACCAGGGAACACCTACACGGTTCCATTCCCGAAAAAGGGAGCAGCTAGTCCGGTCTCAGCTCCCTAGCTTAGCCCCGAGACCAGTGAAAGAGGCACTCCCCGGCATCCTGAGTGCCGGCGCCGGCTCCGGCTCCCGCCATCTTGACTCCAGCGAGCTGCAGTCAGCCAAGATCACCAGCAGGCCCTGCTTTGGAGCTGTACCAACGCCACCTGCTGGCTGAAAAGTGCTACTACACCCCCCCAAACCACGAAAGGTAAGTAAAAGTACCTGATAATTTTACACCTTAAAATTGACTAAAAATTTTTGAGTAATTCTTGTAATATGGCTGACAACATTACCTCACAAGAATTTGAAAATCTTTTTGCCTGTATGATGAATGACATCTTCCTGGAAATATACGACCTTCCTAAGGCATATCTGGCCTGTACCATTTTGGCATTCATTGTAATAATCCACACAGTGTTCAAACACTGGTTTAATAACAAGAACAAAGATGAGTCATTATTGGGACTGATACAGGCTTTAAGCGAGAGCAATGAAGGCTTACAGAAAAAGATTCTATCTCTGGAATCTGCATTAATGGATAGCAATGAGACCTTAGAGAAGAAGATTCTTTCTCTGGAATCTGCTGATCAGGATTTACAAAACAGGCTTGGACCAAAAATTGATCTTATTGATAATAAATGTGAATATTTAATGGACAAAACACTAACTCTCCAGACACTATATAAGGAAGAAAGATTATCATTAATTGATAAGATAAGGTCCATGGAATCATGTGTTTCTGAGGAACATAAAAACTTCAAAAAAAAATAAATAAATAAAATTTAATAAATAAATAAATAAATAAATAAATAAAATAAAAAATAAAAAAAAGCCGGGCGGTGGTGGCGCATGCCTTTAATCCCAGCACTCGGGAGGCAGAGCCAGGTGGATCTCTGTGAGTTCGAGGCCAGCCTGGGCTACCAAGTGAGTTCCAGGAAAGGCGCAAAGCTACACAGAGAAACCCTGTCTCGAAAAACCAAAAAAAAAAAAAAAAACTTCTATGATTCCATGAGAAATCTGGAGTCCCTTGCCAGAGAGGAGGCTCACTCCATAGAACAGACCCTAGGTGCTCGTTTGCAGGCCTTAGAAGAAACTCTCAGTAAACATGACAAGGGACCTAATAAGCAGAAGGGCAAGACCATAGAGGTTGTAACATCTCCAAATGGCTCTCACACAATGGCTTATCCTGTTATCATCCATGAGAAGCAAGCGGATGACACACACCCCGAACCATATACTACATATACATTACAACCAATTTCAACAAGGGACTTTAAAAATATAAAGGAAGCAGTAGTTACGTATGGGATACACTCCACGTACGTAAAACAGATGTTAAATTCGTGGTCTACCTCACATAGAATCATCCCAAATGACTGGCATCAGTTAATTTCAGCTGTTCTAGAATATAGCCAGCAGCTACAGTGGAAAAGCTGGTTGAGAGAAGAGGCAAAAATTTTAGAACAAGGTAAACTCAGAGGTTTTGTGATCTCCCAAGATCAAATACTTGGTGAGGGATGTTTTGCTGACAGGAATGTACAAGCCATTTATGATGAGCATACAATATCCCTATGCCGTACAGCAGCTCTAAATGCTTGGGAAAAAATTCTAGAACCTGGAAAACCAACTGAGGTATACACAAAGATATTTCAGGGACCGCATGAACCCTTCACTGATTTTTTACAAAGACTGAACACAGCTATAACAAGAGCTGTATCAGATAAAGAATTAAGAAAAGTATTAACTGAGTCCTTGGCGTTCGACAATGCTAATGCAGAATGCAGAAGAATACTTACACCATTAAAGATCAGATCAGCTCCTTTGGAAGAATGGATTCAGTATACTAATGGTGTTGAGTCTCGTAACTACAGTAATGAGGCTTGGATAGGAGAGACAAATCCCAGAGGTGAAAGAAGGCCCCGTGTTACCAAATGTTTTAAATGTGGTACATCAGGTCATATAAGTAAAAACTGTACGTGGGATACTCCTAGGAGTAATACTCCTTTTAGGAATAGCCTAAACAGGAGACCCCAACCACCTCCCGGATTATGTAGAAGGTGTGGCAAAGGCCGACATTGGACCAGTGAGTGCAAATCAAAAATAGATATACGAGGTAACCCTTTACTGGCGGGAAACGCCTCAGGGGGCCTCTTGCAGGCCCCCAAATCAAATGTAGTACAAACATTCCCAGCCACTGTGGAAGAAATTCCTCTCCAAGACAACTGAATAAACCAATGCCTAATGTAAAAACCGATACTGCAATGGATGATAAAACAGCTCTGATGGATGGATCACAGTTTACAAAGAACACTATAAAACAAATATTTTGGCAGACTTCCATAAACGATCAAAGACCAAAGCTTAGAATTCGAATTAATGGCCTGGTTATGGAGGGACTGGTAGACACAGGTGCAGATGTGACTATAATTACACCAAAATCATGGCATCCAAATTGGCCTCTTCAAGAGGTAGATGTCCAACTTTTAGGGATTGGCATCCTATCTCAGATAAAACAGAGTTTGAGATGGGTTGAATGCATAGGGCCAGAAGGACAGAGAGGAAGGCTGAAGCCATATGTAGCAAATGTAGCAGTAAATCTTTGGGGCTGAGATCTGTTACAACAGTGGAATACCCAGATTAAAATTCCTACACTTTCAGAAAAAGAATACAGACAAATGCATGTTTCTAGGAATAATATCACATGCTATAAAAATCAGGCACCGCTGGGCGGTGGTGGCGCACGCCTTTAATCCCAGCACTCGGGAGGCAGAGCCAGGCGGATCTCTGTGAGTTCGAGGCCAGCTTGGGCTACCAAGTGAGTTCCAGGAAGGGCGCAAAGCTACACAGAGAAACCCTGTCTCGAAAAAAAAAAAAAAATCAGGCACCAACCATTCAGGCTGTTCACAAACAGAGCACAACTGCTGTTGAACTCTCAGAAGTACCAACTGCCTTACCTTTAAAATGGCTAATTAATAAACCTGTCTGGGTTGGACAATGGCCTTTGACAAAAGACAAGCTACAAGCTTTAGAACAGCTGGTTCAAGAGCAGTTAAATGCTCAACACATTGAAGAATCTACCAGCCCTTGGAATTCTCCTGTATTTGTTATTAAAAAAAGGTCTGGTAATTGGAGAATGCTGACAGATCTGAGAGCTATTAATAAAGTAATTCAGCCTATGGGCTCCCTACAGACTGGGATGCCCTTGCCCTCTCTGCTACCTAAAGAATGGCCTATAATAGTTATTGACTTAAAAGACTGTTTCTTTACCATACCCTTACAAGAAAATAATAGAGAAAAATTTGCCTTCACAGTACCTAATTATAACAATTCTCAGCCAATCAAGAGATATCAATGGAAGGTCCTCCTACAGGGAATGTTAAACAGCCCTACTTTGTGCCAATACTTTGTGCAGAAACCATTGGAGATAATTCGTGTAAAGTTTCCACAATCCATAATTTATCACTATATGGATGATATCCTATTAGCTGATCCAAAGTTAGATACATTAGAAAGCATGTTTGAAGAAGTAAAAAAAGTTTTGCCTCGCTGGGGACTGCAAATTGCTCCTGAAAAAATACAAAGAGGAGATTCTATTAATTACTTAGGATAAAAGATAGAGCTATAAAAAATTAGACCCCAAAAGGTACAACTAAGGAGAGATCGATTGAAGACTCTTAATGATTTTCAGAAGTTATTAGGAAGCATTTCCAACTTACTGGGTATCATGGGAATACCCAAAGATGGACTACAAAATTTGACTAATACTCTAGAAGGGGACAAAGAATTAAATAGTCCAAGAGAATTATCAGCCGAAGCTGAGAAGGAATTGGCTCTAGTAGAAAAGACTATTTGAGAAGCACATATTCCTTCTCAGGTCTTTGACGGGATTGAAGACTAGCAGTTATAGTTACAACTTAGTAGATAGAACATATTAAGTATTAGATTCAGGTTCTTTAGGATAGGACACCTTTTGGAATGATCTTTGTAACATGCCATTTACCTATGCTCTATACTTCTCTGGATTATAGTATGTGTTTCTTGCTTGATATTGTTTGCATTGGTTGTAGTTCCATCTTATCTAGGTCATTATCCCTCATTATTCCTGGACAATATTTGATAACCATTCCTTTGTATATAGTCTTGTATTAGGTTAGAACTTTCTTATTTAGACAAAAAGGGGGAGATGTAGTGGGTAGCCATTCCAGCTTTGATCTGGAAGTTCCAACCCCCATTGAGACTTCAGCAACTGTCACGCCTACAAGGCGGGGCGAAGGGAGGCGCCTGGAGACTGGAGAGCTGGATTGGCGGGCTTGCACTCGGTTCCGGGACCCTGGACGGGAGAGGTGGACCAAGCAGGGCTCCAGAGAACACCGCTGGACTGTGATACACCTTCCCCAGACCCTGCGACCTACCTATCCCTTAATTTGTAAGTTACGCCATTAAATAAATCTCCTTTTAACTACGTGGAGTGGCCTTAATAATTTCACCAATAACCCTGTCTTGAAAAACAACAATGAAAAGAACAAAACAACCCCACCCCCCAAAAAAGCAAAGAAAAACCAGAGCTGGCTGAAGTAGGAAACAGTCCGGGCCCCTTGAGGGCCTGCTTCTGAAAAGGGGCTCCCAGCTTCCCCCGCGGGCATCCCAAGAGTGCAAGGTTACACAGACAAGGGCAAGTAGTGGAGACTGCGACAGTGTTGCCAGCATGCCTGACTCTGCGGGATACCCTCACTAACTGAGATGGGAAGCCCACCCCACAGTGGGTGAGGCACCAGGGGCCGAGTCTTGGACAGAATCAACAAGCCCAGAGCCGAGCACCAGCATTCGCTGCTCTCGGCGCGACCCTGGCTGCAATGTGACTAGTTTCCCAAACTTAAGCTTGCCACTTGTCCACAGTGGACGAAGAACATGGTGTGGGCCAGAATGGACCCCTTCGCCCCTAAGTTGCCTTAGTCGGAGTACTTTGTCACAGCCACAGCAACCTCTAGTGGACAGCTGTTCTGTCCATGACCTTGGAACACCACCTCTAGAGATGTCCTACCTACCTATGACCTTGAAGTACCTGCTCCTGGGGCGTGGCTGGGGCTACCCTTAAGACCTGAGCTGCACTGAAGGCTGTGTGCTTCTCTGCTCCTGGGCTGGACGGTGTGGACCATCTCAGCAGCAGAACAGTGTTGGACTGAACCTCAGCTTTCTAGGACCCTACGATAAATCTCCCGTGCTGCAGTGAGTTTCCCCTATAAATTCCTTCACCCTTTAAGCAGACTCCATGGATTTCTTGCATTAGGAACCGACACAAATCTACTCATAGACGTGAGAGCTGTTCCATTAGTCCATCTGCCCCACACCTTAGATCCATGTTAACTACAGAGCTTTGCTCTAAGTTTTAAAGGCCACCGTGCAGACTCTACCCTTGTTCTTCATCAGGCCATTCATTCCTCATTCCTCTTGGCCCTCTGAAATTCCATTACATTCTAGACTCTCGTCGACTTGCATAAGAAAACTTTCTGAAACTTTCACTGGAATTACCCTGAATTTGCAGGAAGCTTGGACAAAATCAAACTTTTTAGAGTATTGGGGAAGAAAAATACACACACACACACACACACACACACACACACACACACACACACACACACACACACACAGCCAGTCAATGGCTTTCAAGGCACCTAACGAGATAAAGTTCACTCTTAACCTGCATGGACCTCTTATACTGCTGTTGCCTGCTGGACTTAAAGAACGTCTTCCCGACAAGAAATTCCTCTAGTACTTGTGTGGGAGTGTTTGTGATGAATCTTTCTCAGCTTGCACTTACTTGAAAAGGTTTATTTTTAGTTAAAATGTATTATTTGTGTCTGTATGGGGGGGGGGAGCCACGCCCCGTGTGGAGGTGGGAGGACAAGCCTGGAGTCAGTTCTCCATGCATGAAGGCTTCTGGCATTGCAGTCAGGTCACCAAGCCTGGATGACAACTACTGCTCCTGCTGTGCCGTCTCACCAGCCCAGGCTTTGATTACTTTTTTGGCTAATTTTTAATTTTTAAAAATTATTACTTTGTGTATGGTGTGTGGGTGTGGATGAGCCGCAGAATACAGGCAAAAGTCAGAAAGCAGCTTTGTGGAGTTGGCTCTCTCCTTCTACCCAGCATGGGTCCCAGGGATGCCAGGCCTGCCTAGTAAGCACTTGACCTGCTGAGCCATCTCACCAGCCCAGGCTTTTTGTTTTGTGGGTTTTTTTGTTTTCACTTGTTTGTTTTTTGAGACAGGATCTCTCTACATAGCCCTGACTGTCCTGGAACTCACTCTGTAACCCAGACTGGCCTTGAACTCAAGGAGATCCACCTGCCTCTGTCTCCCGAGTGCTGGGATTAAAGGTGTGCGTCACCACCATGCTGGGCTCCAGGCTTTCATTTTCTAAAGGTAACTAATGGGCTGTGTAATTTGGGGACAGGAGAATTTTCTTTCTGCACTTTAAACATCTTCTGAATCATTGCTCATAAGAACCAACTGGGCATATCTTAATCACTGCTCCTGCACATGTACAGGTCCACTGTTCAGCTCTGGTTTAGGTTACTTGTGTTTTTACAACAGAGATTTGCTATGTAGCCCAGTCTGGCATGGAGCCCATGACCCTGACCCTCCCAAGTACTGGGGTCACCCATGGCCACACCAGCTTCAGTCATCTTTCAAGATGACTTGACTTTTCTTTACTGCTCGTCAGTAATTAACCGTGCCTCAATATGATGGCCACCATGTGTGCCCACGTGGAATCCACTGCTTTCTGACCTGATGTCTGTAACCAGGTGTGAAACCTTTGGGGCCATTATTCTGTCCAACATACGTATGACTATCCCTTCCTTCTTAGCTGGACCTCCAACTGCATGTATGTTAGATCACTTCATCTTTGTACTCATTTTTATTTTTACAGGGTTTCTCTATGTAGCACTTACTGTCCTGGAACTCATCTATAGACCAGGCTGGCCTCGAACTCAGAGATCCGAGTGTCTCTGCTTCCTGAGAGCTGGGATTAAAGGCATACGCCACCACTATTCTCGAAGAGTTATTAATTTTAATTTTTAATGTGTGTGTGTGTGTGTGTGTGTGTGTGTGTGTGTGTGTGTAGCTCTGTGGGTATGTGCATGTGAGGACAGGTGCTCTTGGAGGCCAGGGGCGTCAGATCCTCTGGAGCTGGGTTATAGGCAGTTGTGAGCAACTCGATGTGTATAGCGTCCACAATAATTCAAAGACATTAGCCGCCTACACCGCTTCTTCTGTTTCATGACCCTTGTCCCATACGAGAGGAGCAATTGGTTAAAAATTAGGACAAGACCCCAGCTGTGTCAAGAGCTGTGTTAGGATAACCACAGACATGTGTAAACATGCTTTTACAAACCCCGTTAAACTTGTTCAAACACTTGTCATCACAAATTGTACTACTAATTGCAATATGTTATCACAAGTTGTAAATTCCCGGAATGTACTGTCATCCAAGAGTTGACCTTAAATTGTAAAAATTATTTTCTTATTATCACCCCTCACCTCCCTACTTGTGGCTTTTGCTTTAAAAAGGACCTACTCCCTCTGCTCAGAGTCACAGTGTCAGAACCTGACTTGCCTGTGGCCCTAACTAGCTAGAAGTTCTGGTACCCTGCAGCAATAGAATAAAGTTGCCTCTGCTCATCTAATTTTGGTGGCCTCGTCCTCAATATTTGTGCGACTCCCAGACCCAATAATGTGGGTGCCAGGAACTGAACCTGGATTCTCTGTAACAGCAGGCTGCACTCTGGGTCAGTCATCTCTCCAGCCCTCTACCTCCCTACCCACCCCCCACGCCACTATGACTGTTATTTTCCCCCCAGAGGTTTCGTTGTCTCCTGAGACAGAATTCTTTCCCTTATCTTAACCCTGCTGTACAGAGCTCAGCTACAGAGCTCAGTAGCCAGGGCACTGAAAGAGGAGAGAGCTCACTGATTTGTTTTCTCTTCCTGTGGGTCATGGTTTTTCTGAGTTGTTTGTCTCACTCCAGGTCCAATGGAGAATGTAGCATTTTATCTTGGCTTATTTCCCAGAGAGCGCTGGCCTGTCCTCTGGAGGTTTAGCATCTGCTCACTCTGGTCCTCAAGTGCAGCTAAACCTACTCAGATCACCTGCGAGCTGCTGAGCCGGACTCTGGATTTTTAACTGTTGTGAGTGAAGCAGAAGAGGGTTGGCTTCAGTTTCCTTGTAAGTCTGTAAACTCCTCTGAATTGCATGATTGCAAGAATCCAAAGGCCCAGGCATTGCAGACATTGCAGACAGCTCAACCCCTCCCCCCACAGTGTTTCAGGAGAAATGAATGGGGAGAAATTTTAGGACAAAGAATTTGTTGCATTTGGGCCTCTAAGCCATGGCTGGTTTAGTTTCTATAAAACTCAGTGAGGCTGCACAGTGGATAAGGGCGTTCACTGCCAAGCCTGATGACCCGAGTTTGATTCTTGGAACCCACATAGCAGAAGGAAAGCATTGACTCCTGTACACTAATGGCATAACTCAGCAGCTATTGGTTTGGAAACAGTTCCATCACCCAGGTGAAATGCCACACACACACACACACACACCCCGAGCCGGCCAACACGGATGTGCCTGGCTGCGAGGATCCTTCCCTGATCTCCAGGTGAACAGACTATAACAGACTTTCGGGGTGTGGCTTCCTTAGTGTGCTCTTCACACTCACCCACACTGGCATACTCACACTCACCCACACTGGCACACACAAGTACTTCTCCTGGCTGAATACCTCTTTGTGTGTTTATATCATGATTTGTTTGTTCAATTATCTGTTGATGGACATCTGGAGTTCTTCATTTTGGCTCTTGTGAATAATTCTGCTATGAATATTCGTGTACATGTAATTGTTGGCATTTTTAATAGTTTGATCATATATTTTGGCTTTTTTGCAGCTTCAATTTTGGGATGGCAAACTGTGATCCCAAATTTTAAATGAAAAAAATTCCAGAAATAAGCAATTTTAAGTTTGTGTAATTTTTTGTTTTCTTTGGAGACAAAGTCTCACTATGCAGACTAAGCTGGCCTTAAAGCTCACAAAGACTCACCTGCCTCTGCCTTGTAAGTGCTGGATGAATGCGTGTGCCATCACACCCAGCTCGAGTTCATGGCATTTTTATTACTGAGTATTGTTATTTGTTTTACTGCTACCTACTGTTATTTACTGTGCTCATGTGTAGATTCAACTTTCTCTGCAGGTATGGAAAACCACAGTGCAGGACCCAGTCACTCGGGCTGCTGGGATACACAGGGATATAGCCTACCCGAGTGGAATTCCCACTGTGTGATTATTTTGTGTCTTTTTTAAGAACTGCCAACTGGCTACACCAATTACAACTTCATTATCACTATTGCATCTTCATTTTAGAATAACTGAGCTCAGGCAGACAGTTAGTTCTAGGTTTCTCTTCCCTTGGGCACATGGAGTAAGAGTCGGCTCTCTCCTTTTTATCAGTGCTGTTCAGAGACCTGCATAGTTACTTACGGCTGTCGCTAGGAACTGGGCTCATTTTACAGGTTTGTTAGGACACCTCGGGCTTTTGAGATGGCTCAGCTGCATGCCCAAAGTTCTGGGTTTCATCCCCAGAACCAGCTTCCACTGGTCGTCCTCTCTGCTGGAGTTTTATGTCAACTTGATACAAAGGAAAGTCATTTGAGAGGAGGGAACCTTTTTTTTCCCCCCTTCAAGACAGGTTTCTCTGTGTAGCTCTGGCTGTCCTGAAACTAGCTCTGTAGGCCAGGCTGGCCTCAAACTCAGAGATCTGCCTTCCTCTGTCTCCCGAGTGCTGGAATTAAAGGCTGTGACACCAACACCCCTAGAGGAGGAAACCTTAATTAAGAAAATGCCTCGGGGGGGGGGGGGGGGGGGGGGGGGGGGGTTGGAGGATTGGCTGTGGGGCTAAGAGCACTTGTTGCTCTTCCAGAGGACCTAGGTTCAATTCCCAGTACCTACATGATGGCTAACAACCATCTGTAACTCCAGTCACAGGGGGAATCTAATGCCCTGAAAGCATGTGGTTCATAGACATACATGCAGGCAAAACAACCATACACATAAAATAAAAAAATAAAATGCCTCCATAAGATCGGGCTGTAAGCAATCCTACAGTGCACTTTCTTAATTAATGATTGATGTGGGAGGGCCCAGCCCATTATGGGTGGAGCCATCCCTGTGCTGGTGAACCTGAGTGTGGTGATATATTGTAATGTGGTGATATATTGTGTACCCTAACAAACTTGCACGAGGATCAGTGGACAGAGTCAGCCACTAGATTAGACATAGAGGTTAGGCAGTGGTGCACACACCTTTAATCCTATCACTAGGGAGACAGAGATCTGCCTGGATCTCTGTGAGTTCAAGGCCACATTGGAAACAGAGCCAGGCAGTGGTGGCACACACCTTTAATCCCAGTACTGGGAAGCACACATGCCTTTGATTCTAGAAAGTGACATGGTTGGGCAGAGAAAGGTATATAAGGCGTGAGGAAACAGGAACTAAAGCAGTTCAGCTGAGACCCTTTCGGGTGAGGACTCAGAGGCTTTCAGTCTGAGGAAACGGGATTGGCTGAGGAGTCGGCGAGGTGAGGTTGGCTGTGGCTTGCTCTGCTTCTCTGATCTTTCAGCTTTCACTCTGATATCCAGCTCTGGGTTTTTTATTAAAAGACCATCTAAGACTCAAACAACACCTGAGCAAACGATGATGAACAAGCCATTTAAGCAGTACCCTCCATGGCCTCTGCATCAGCTCCCGCCTCCCTGTTCCTTCCCTGCTTGAGTTCCTGTCCTCACTGCTTTTGATGAGGAACTGTTATGTGGAACTGTGAGTGAATACATCCTTTCGTATCCATGTTGCTTTGGGTCATGGTGTTTCAGCACAGCAATAGTAACTTAAGTAGGAGAGCCTCTGGCTACCACATGCATACTAGAACACATCCCCAACCCACACACATTCACACAAAAGAAATAAAAGCTGGAGAGATGGCTCAGTGGTTAAAAGCACTGGCTGCTCTCCCAGAAGGTCTGAGTTCAGTTCCCAGCACCCACATCAGACAGCACACAGTCACTTGTAGTCCCAGCTTCAGAGATCTGGAAGCCTCTTCTGGAGCACACATGCACAGATGTATACACGCATACAAAAATATTTTAAAATAAAAATAAACAAACTGTAATAAGGCTTGTGTTTGATGTTCTGCCATTTCATTATAACTATTTAGGTATGAATTTATCTTCCTGATCGTGTGTGATAACTGTGTCCTTCCACAGTTTGAGGACCCACGCCTGTGATCCATTCTGAAAAACAACTCCAGCCATGCTTTAAATATCCCATGATCTTTGTCTATAATTCTCTTTAGAACTCAAATCCCACCTTTAGGTCCCTTGAAAGTGGTTCAATGTTTCTATGACTATCTCCACATGCTGATGTAAAGGTGGAAAGAAAAAACTAGGATTTGTCCTCTGACCTCCACAGGTACACTATGGAACACACACACACCACACACCATACACAATAGTAAATACAATTTTTTAAAATACTCAAAAGAAAAATTAAGATTATCTTGAGTCAAAAGAAGGTGTATATGTATGTGTATATATATATATATGTATGTATGTGTGTGTGTGTATATATATATATATATATTTTAATTTTTTTTTTTTTTGAGACAGGGTCTCACTATGTAGACCAGGCTGGTCTTTGAACTCACAGAGATTTACCTTTCTCTACCTCACAAGTACTGTGATTAAAGGCCAAAGTGCTACTAAGTCTGGCTAAAAGGAGAAAAAAAAAACATAAAAAAGGCCAAAATAGAGAAATGAAGAGGATTTGGAGAGAAAATGATACAGACACCAGACTATCTTACAGGTCGTACGACTTTCCTGTGTGAGAGCAGCATGCGAAGGGCAGGAAAAGCAGAAATGGGAATGGAAAAACATGAAAAAGTAAAGATTTATGTATTTTACGAGAGTGTGCATGAGGCCAGAAGGCGGCGTTTGGAGCTGGAGTGGCAGGTGTTTGTGAGCTGCCCATGGGGGCACTGGAAACTGAACCCAAGACCTCTGCAAGGGCAGCAAATGCTGTCGACTGCTGAGCCCTCTCTAGCCCCTGGTGGAAAATTAAGAGGTGACTTGAAGCTTTGTATTTAAAGAAAGCATTATCTATTCTGAGAGGTCAGACAAGGCATCAGATCCCGGAAACTGGAGTTTCCGAGAGTTGTGAGCCACCCTGTGGGTGCCGGGAACTGCACCTGGGTCCTCTGAAAGCAGCAAGTGCTCCACTGCCCTACTCCTAAACTCTGTGCTCTCCCATGCCCCTGAGCAGAAGGATGCATGTGCATATGTGTGCGCGCTGGAATCATTTGCTGAAAGCAGTCTACAGATTTAATGCAATCTTAAACAAAACAAATACCCCACAATGTTGGAAGCAACATGTGGCTATAGGTTGATAACATCCATTTGCTATTTCAAATGCTGTTTCAAGGGAAGAGGAACTTCTTCCCTTGTAAAATTGTGTTAAAGGTCGGGCGGTGGTGGCACACGCCTCTAATTCCAGCACTTGGGAGGCAGAGGCAGGCAGATCTCTGAGTCTCAAGGCCAGCCTGGTCTACAGAATGAGCAGAGTGAGTTCCAGGACAGCCAGGGCTACACCTATATCTAAAAAGAAAAAGAAAAGAAATGTACTCCTCCTCATGCCTTTCCCCCACCGCTTTCTGTGCTGTTCAATAAACACAGCGAAGGTCTGTGTTGGGGATAGCAGCAGAGACGGGCAACATGAGAAGACACAGGTCACAGACAGACAGACACACACCCACACACATACAGAGAGAAAGAGAGAGAGAGAGAGAGAGAGAGAGAGAGAGAGAGAGAGAGAGAGAGAGAAGCAGAGGCAGAGGCAGAGGCTATGTACAGGCCACTAACCAAACAACAGACAGATGAAAGACAGAATTCAAGTTTGGGGTCACTGTGTTGATCTAAACCCCAAGAGGGAGACTCTGTTTTCATCCTTTAATATGATATCAAGAAAATGGAGTAATATATCTTAATTAATCAGGAAGAAGAAATATGAACCAGTTTAATATCCACAAGGCAAACTTTTCAGTGTAAATGACACAAGGTGACTTTGCTGGCCAGTGTTTGGTCCAGTGGACACAAGCTAAAGTCACCCGGGGAAGAGGGAATCTCAAGTGAGAAAACGCCACCATCAGACTGTCCTGTGTGCAAGCATTCTTGATTAATGGGAGGACCCAGCCTACTGTGGCTGTGCCACCCCTGCGCAGGTGGTCCTGGGTTCTATAAGAAATCAGGCTGAGCAAGCCATAGTGAGCAGGCCAGTAAGCAGCACTCCTCCATGGTCTCAGCCTCAGTTCCTGCCTCCAGGCTCCTGCCCTGCCTGAGTTCCTGTCCTGACTTCCCTGGATGAGGAACTACAAGTTGTAACATGAAGTAAACCCTTTCCTCCTCATGTTGCTTTTGCTTATGGCATTTCATCACCGCAAAAGTGACAAAAAGACACACAGGCACTTGGGACAGTGTTTCTCCCAAGCCTTTCCTCAGGAATATTCTGGAGACTAAGCATCAGAAAACAAAATGACAACACAGAGCTGAGTAAACATGTAGAAACAGTTAAAGGAAAGAGCACAAAAATCGAGGGAATTAGTCACATGTTAAAGTGTCACACTAACAGCTACCGTTGAGATCTCAACTCATAAAATCTGCTTCCTAAAACCAAGAGAGACAATAACAATATGGGAAATCCATGTAATCCATCTTCAACTAGTGTGGATGCTAACACTCCCACAGTGATGAACACCACACACCTGACTGAAAGGTGTGAGCTACTGAGCTATGTGAGAGCCAAGAGCAGAGAAAATCACTTTCTTTTTAAATGATTTATTTTTATTTTTAATATGCATATATGTCTTGGGTGTGGGTACATGAATGCACTTGCCTGTGGAGTCCAGAAGAGGGTGCTGGATCCTATGGAGCTGGAGTTACAGGTGGTTATGAGCCACCAGATTCAAGTGCTGAGAATCTTCTGCAAGAGCAGTTTGTGCTCTTAACCACCGAGCCATCTCCCCAGCCCTAAGAAAATCTTTAATTCATGAGTGAAAGGTGTGTAGAAAAAGTCAAATTGTATAAACTTAATAACAAAGTGCGTTGAAGGAATATGTGAAATAATAACATTAAGTATTCTTAAAATTACCAATAAAAATCACTAGATGAGAAGAAAACACTGTTTTTTCTAGTGGATTCAAAGTTATATAAAGGCCTGTGATCCTGGTTTTCAGGAGGCAGAGGGAGGAAGACCGTGAGTTTAAGACCAGGCTGGGCTACAAAGTGAGGCACACATGCATGTGCACACACACCATCTCCAAACGAGAACCACGTGGAACGAAGAGACAAAAAGATGAGGATGGCCCAGTGGTTAGTGAGAGTGCCTGTCTAGCGTTTGTTTTGTTTTGTTTGATTTTTGAGACAGGGTTTCACTGTAGCTTTGGAGCCTGTCCTGGAACTCACTCTGTAGACCAAGTTGGCCTCGAACTCACAGAGATCTGCCTGTCTCTGCCTCCCCAGTGCTGAGATCAAAGACGTGCGCCACCACCACTGGGTCTGTCTAGCGTTTGTGAGATCCTACCATTCCTGAAGATGGACAGGAATCCATCAGGATTAGTACAGCAGCTCTCACCACCACAGGACTCTCCAATACAAGGTCAAAAGACCAAACCTAAGAAGTCAGCATTGAACTGAGAAGAAAATAAGCATGGTGATATTTTATTTGTGCTGCAATGTCATTTTATTTGTATGTTAATAAATAAAGTTGCCTGGGGGTCAGAGCTAATAGCAAGCCATAGCAGAAGCCGGCGGCACCTTTACCCGATCACATGGCAGGCAGAGTCTGTGTGTTCAAGGACACAGCCAGCTTGGAGACACACGGCTTTAATCTCAATACCAACCATAGAGACCTGGAAATCTGTATAGACAGGTAGTGACGAGGAAGTCATGTGGTTGGGTTTACAACCAATGAGAAGGCAGAAGAGAAAGTCAATAAAAAGACAGACAGACAGGAAGTAGGTCTCTTTCTCAGGGGAAGGACGGCAGCACCGGGTGGTAAGAAGGCGGTCTTGGTCTCAGCTCTTAGCTACTGCTCTCTGGGGCTTTTAACTCTGCATTTGGCTCTGTGTTTCTTATTTAATAAAACCATTCAGAATTACATCTACAAATAAGGATCCAGGAGACAGGGACTTTGTGACGCTCGCCTGAGCAACCTGGTCCTGCAGAGTTCTGCTGAGAAAGGGGAGCCGGACGGAAAGCTGTTTGCCAAGAAGGCAAAGTCTGGGGCAGAAATAGTTTAACACACAGCAAAACTGTAAACCTCCACTGTTGTCTAGAGGTAGTTTTGACCCGTAAGACTTCTCACGGCAGTATTTAAAATTTCAGTATCTGCCAGGCAGTGGTGGCGCACGCCTTTAATCTCAGCACTTGGGAGGCAGAGGCAGGCAGATCTGAGTTCTAGGTCAACCTGGTCTACAGAGTGAGTGCTAGGACAGCCAGGGCTACACAGAGAAGCCCTGCCTCAATAATTGATTAATTAATTAATTAAAATAAAATAAAATTTCACTTGCTCTGACTGGTTCCAAAATAATAACAGGAGTGTGGGAACCCGAACTCTCAAGAAAATGTGATGGACATCTGCTCTCAAGTGCCAATTCATTTCAAAAAATGACTGACAGATGAGCCTTGTGCATGACTCGAAAGCTACACCTAATGACCACAACCTCCATGTTCACAACAACTGATACACTGTGGATTGCTGTCCTGTGTGTGCATGTACACACATGTGGGCACATGAGGAGTCGGAGGTTGACACTGAGATGTCTTTCCTTAATCTCTTCTCAGCCTCATTTTATTGAGACAGGGTCTCTCACTGAACTTCAGGCTCACCATTTCAGCTAGGCTGGCCAGCCAGTGAAGCCCCAGGATCCTCCTGCCTCAGCTCCTCAGCACTGGGGTTACAGGTGTATGTCACCATGCTCAGATAGTCAAGCTCAGGCCTTCATGCTTGCACAGCAAACCCTTCACACCCCGAGCCACTGACACTTCCAGAGTCTCACTTTTGGGTCATTAAAGAACAAAAATCCCCCCCCCTTTTTTTAAACAAAATTTCACTGTGTAACCCTGGCTAAGAACTCACAGAGATCCATCTGCCTCTTCCTCCCAAATGCTGGGATTTAAAGGGGTGTGCCACCAGGCCTGGCCTAATTTATTTTACTGACAGAGACAAGCTGGTGTTAAGTGGATGCAGACAAAGGTGAGGAGCACAGAGGAGTCGGGTTATTAGCAGAGTTGAGAGTACTAAATGTTTGCTTAAGAAATGCTCAGAATCCAGGTTATCATATTTTCCAAGGCTCAATTCTTCCTGGGTTACTCTTCATTCAAAAGATTCTAAGGGGGTAGGGATGGAGAGCTGGCTCAGTAATTAAGAAGGTGCACTGCTCTTACAGAGGACCCGAGTTCAGTTCTCAGCATCTGCACAGCAGATCACAACTCCAGCTCCAGTGGATCCAATGCCCTCTTCTGGACACTTGAGGCACTGCACCCACATGCACTTACCCACATAGGCACAAACATACATGATTAAAAAATAAAATAAATCTTTAAAAACAAAACACAAAGACCCTGGAGACCAAACGGAGAGGAATCCTCTGTTCTTGTGGTCTTCTCTCAACTGGGGCCTGTCTTCAGGCTCCCCTGGAGTGCCAGTTTCTGCTCTGAGCTCCCTACTCCCCACTGTCTTCCAGGTGCTCATTCTTCAAGCATTTTTCTCATCTCTCAATCAAGACTGTCGCTGCAGTGACCAAACAATTCCAGAATGTCTGTGACACTCAGTCCATAGTTAGGTCAGCTGTGGGTGCCACAGGCTGGCGGCTCAACAGAAAGACAACCAAAACTAACTTCTCAGCTAGGTTCAGAAATCACATGACCACAGAGAGTGGCAGAATCCCTTATTTTGACTCGCGTTCCCTTGTATCAGCAAACAGAAACCACTCCGGCTGGGGATAAAAGCTAACCCAGCACTAGGAGGAAGGAAGGTAGTGAGTCACATGATGAGCAGCAACACTCACGAGAAGGGCGGGGTTTAATCGCGGCCTCGGATGAACGACTGATGCTCTGGCTTCCGAGGCTGGCTGTGGCTCTCACTCACACAGCAGCCTGAGGCCCCGCCTGACCACGCCCCCTGCAGTTGTACGGTGACAACAGTCCACCCTGGATCCAATGGCTCCGTCTTCTGAGCACTTGTGAGTTTGTGCCATCCAGTCCTTCTTTGTCACCAGTTTTGAGTTTAAAAAAGGTCGAACTGCCAAAGATGATTCTCTTATCCAAATATCTTTTATTGGAGTAAAATATAAACAACCTTTCTCATCTAGCCCTGCCTCAGTGTTTTTTATTAACTAAGTGCTAAGCATTCGTGTGTCAGTGCAGACAACCCCGGAGACTAAACACTCTGGGGCCCCTAAAATGTGATCACTACCCAAGAAGATAAGTCTCACCCTCACAGACTCAGAGAAAAAAGTTTAACATCATATGACAGCAGAGGTGAGGCCTGGCAGAATTTACACTGGCTCCTTGTGAACTCCAAAGGAGAGAAAAAATTACTCTCGGGTTGACAAGATAGCTCAATGAGTGAAGGCGCCTGCCACCAAGGCTGACGGCCTGCGGCCATTCTGGGACCATGTGAACAGAGAGACAGCCAACTCAGTCCATCCTTGGACCACGTGACCGGGGACACAGCCAACTCAGTCCATCCTTGGACCACGTGATCGGAGGAGACAGCCAACTCAGTCCATCCTTTGACCACGTGATCGGAGGAGACAACTCAGTTCATCCTTGGGACCACGTGATCAGAGGAGACAGCCAACTCAGTCCATCCTTGGACCACGTGATCAGGGAGACAGCCAACTCAGTCCATCCTTGGACCACGTGATCGGAGGAGACAACTCAGTCCATCCTTGGACCACATGATCGGGGGAGACAGCCAACTCAGTCCATCCTTGGACCACGTGATCAGAGGAGAAAGCCAACTCAGTCCATCCTTGGACCATGTGATCGGGGAGACAGCCAACTCAGTCCATCCTTGGACCACGTGATCAGAGGAGACAGCCAACTCAGTCCATCCTTGGACCACGTGATCAGGGAGACAAACAACTCACACACAGTTTTCTGACCTCCACAGGTGCACTGTATCACACATGTGCATGCCTCTACCCCAAACAAATGAATGTAATTTATAAATAAAGAATAAGCCCCAATAATCAAGCAAAACCCAGACTCACTTCTGAAATCTAAAAAGATGTAGTATAGCCAGGTAGTGGGATCATGTGTCCCCTCTAGGTGGAAGCATCTTCTACAACTTCCTGTCACTAGTTCCTCACCCCTGGCCATCACCATGCATGCCAGCCTTCTAGGCTCTAAGACACCCTGTACCAAAGAAATGTCCATCATTGGATCAGAACCTGCTTCTTGTTTTGTGAATATTGGCAACAGTTTGACAAATGCCACTCAAAGATTATCACATGTCCAGAAGTCCATATTTGTAAAGAATTAAGATGTGACAGCCTCCACAACTAACATTTGCCAACGGCAGAATCAAAACAAACAAACACACAAAAAGGCTGCATGGCCTAGTGGCCCACAGTGTCACCTGCAGACTTCCAATGACAGGTGACAGAACTGCAGTCCACGGAGGCCTTTTCTTCTCTAGGGCTGTCACTTAGCGTGCATTCTCAATACCTGGGGGATAGCACACTGGCTGCTGGGTGAGGACATCAGAACCACACATCTTCTGTAACTGTTGAGTTACTCATCTCTTAGAAAACGCCAAAACCTCTCCGACCCCAGGAGCCCACACCTATAGCAATAACCTTCCCCGAGTTACTAACTGATTTATAATTATCTATTCATACCCAACCTGGGCACCCGCTGACAATGGCTTCGATATGTTTCACATTACAAAATGAATTCATACTTAGTACACTCTGGAGTGGACCAAGTAAACCTTCGGAACAAACTGAACGACATTCTATAAAACAAAACCGGGAAGTCGGGCGGGTCTGACCCTTCCTAGCTCAGGACTACACTGAGACAGAGGCATCTTGCAACTGGAGGCCTGAGCCAGACTGGAGCTCGCTAACATGTATGCACTTACCTTAAGAGGAGCTCCTTGGGTAACTTTTTGTTGATGAGGCCGTCATCATTGTTTGAGAAAACCTGCAAGACAGACAGAAATTGAAAACAGTTCTTCAGCCAATGTATGAAAAAAACTAAGTCACGTGTTTTTATACTGGATCAAAACAACACTACTCACTGTCCTACAGAGGAAAAAAAAAAACCTTTGTGACTGGAGTTCAGTTCCCAGCACCCATGTCAGGCGGCTCACAGCCACCTGGAACTCCAGCTCCATAGGACACAACACCGTTGGCCTCGTTGGCACCACCACACAAGTGCATCTACCACCCCAATCACAACAAACACATACACATAACTAAAACTAATAAAAACAAATATTTTTAAAATGGCAACACACAGCCATTTGTGTACTGCATTGTACTGGAGGCTCTGGTAAATATCCAGCAAGAGAAAAACAGAAGACATGATGTACAGCCTCCATTCAAAGACAAGGTATTATAAGAAGACAGCTCTAGAAACCCACAAAGACATATCATAACTCATCAAAAAGTTCATACATTTACAAAAATAAATTTTATACTTTTAAAAATTAATTTTCATTTTAATTATGTATATATGTGTATGCACATCTGAGTGCAGCACTCTAGGAGGCCAGAAGAGGGCGTCAGATCTTCTGGAGCTTGAGATACAGGCAGCTGTGAGCTGTCTGCCCAAAGTGGGTGCTGGGAACTGAACTCCAGTTCTCTACAGGAGTAGCCAGTGCTCTTAACTGCTAAGCCATCTCTCCAGTTTCATGAAAATATATTTCTATACATTAGTAATGGACAACTTGGAAATGAATTCAAGAAAGCAATCAAACTTAACGGCATTAAAATGAATAAAGTACTCAGAAATGAATTTGACAAAATATACATATATATTTATTCCCTATGAGCCTATGGGGCCATTTTCCTCCAAATCATCACACACACTGATACATAAGTTTGAATAATGAGTTTAAAAAAGCCAAATCATTGAAGTATTTTAGTTACATTTATTTCTCTCTCTGTCTCTATCTGTCTGTCTGTCTGTCTGTCTCTCTCTCTCTGTATGTGTATGTGTATCTGGGCTCAAGTGACTGCTGTGTCAACCCCCCCACCCCCACCCCATAGCAGCTGAGATGTGCATGTGCTCCTGTACCTGGCCATAGGATAGATGTTCGTGTGTGTGTGTGTGTGTGTGTGTGTGTGTGTGTGTGTGTGTGTGTGTGTGTGTATATATATATATATATATATATATAGAGAGAGAGAGAGAGAGAGAGGCATTATCGGGAGGTGTGGCCTTGTTGGAGGGAGTGTGTCCTGGGGGTGGGCTTTGGAGTTTCAGAAGCCCAAGCCAGGCCCAGTGTCTCTCTCTTTTCCTGCCGCCTGCCAATCCAGATGTAGAACTCTCAGCTGCCTCTCCAGCACCATGTCTGGAATACCTGCGTGCCACCATGCTTCCCGCCATAAAGACAATAAACTAAATTTCTAAACTGTAAGCCCCAATTAAATGCTTTCCTTTGTAAGAGTTGCTGTGCCGGGCGGTGGTGTCTCACTCCTTTAATCCCAGCACTTGGGGGGCAGAGGCAGGAGGATCTCTGTGAGTTCAAGGCCAGCCTGGTCTACAGAGCTAGTTCTAGGACAGCCAGGGCTGTTACACAGAGAAACCCTGTCTCCAAAAAAAAAAAAAAAAAAAGAGTTGCAGAGTTGCTGTGCCCGTGGTGTCTCTTCACAGCAATAGAAACCCTGAGACAGCCTGCATGTATACAATTGTGTGAGCAGTGCCCACATAGGCCAGAAGAGGGCGTCAGATCACTTGGAATTGGAGTTACAGGGAGTTGTGAGTGGGTATAGGTGCTGGGAACTGAACTCAGGTCCTCTAAAGGAGCAATCTTAACCAGTGAGTCATCTCTCCAGTCCTAAAAAGAGTAAGTTTTTACTACAGAGCCACAGTAACTGAAACACTGAAGTCCTGGTATAATTACCAACAAACAGATGACGTGAACAGAACTGAAAGCCCAGAGAAAAATTCTTTTTTCAGGTTGGTTGCTTTTTGTTTTTTCAAGAGAAACAAGTATTTCTCTGTGTAGCCCTGGCTGTCCCGGAACTCACAGAGATCCACCTGCCTCTGCCTCCTGGGATTAAAGGAGAGTGCTGGGATTAAAGGCATGCACCACCACTGCCTACCACACACCGGCTCAGATACAAACTCTTACATCCAGGAGCCACTGATTTAAATGGGGGGTGCCAGGACAATGGGATCTTCATGAGGACCATGGGGCTGGACTTTTCCTCCACCATGCAGCAGAACTCAGTCCAAGGGGAAGCCTGTGGTGTAAACACAGGGTCACCAACAGCAACAGTCCTCTGTGTTGTGTGTGGACGGACTCTGACAGTTTCCAACTATGATACCCAAACCACATGTAACCAAAAGTGAATGTAGGTAAGGTGAACTTCATTAGATTAAAACCTTCCTGACACAAAGAGCACCATTCAAAAAGTGAAAAGGAGCTGTGTGTGGTGGCACACCCTCCTGTAATCCCAGCACTTCAAAGGCAGAGACAGAGGCAGCAGGATTGACACCAGTCTGAAGCCCCACTAGCCTCTAATGGAAGTTCCAGGCCACACAGGGAGACCTGGCTGGATCGGGGTGGTGGGGACGACAGAGATTCAGAAACAGACGAATACTCATGAATATTTGCAAATAACTTGAAAGGGATCCCAGGACACACAGCAGACCTCTCAACAATAAATAACAAGGCAAGCCAGTGCTGGGGAGAGGCTCAGTGGGTAAGAACACTTACGCAGCAGGCATGAGGACCTGAGTTCAAATCCCCAGCACCCATGTAAAAGCCCAAGCATGGCTGAGCAAGCTGTAACCCCAGCAACAGAGGGTGGTGTTGCAGACAGGAAGATCCCAAGAACTCAGTGACCAGCTGGCCCGGCTGAATGGGGAGCTGCAGGTTCAGTGCAAGATGCTGTCTTGTGGTGATAAGGTAGAGAGCGACAAACAGTCAACACCCTGCTCTGGCCTCTACATGCACAAACATGTGCACCCTCACACTCATGTGTACACACCTCATGACACAACTCACACATATAAGATAGCTCAATGAAAGAACTGGTAAAGAAGCCGGGAATGGTGTGATGTGCCGGTAGTCCCAGCTACCTGGGAGGATGAGGAGAAGGAGTCACTTGAATCATGATTTTGAGACCAGTTGGGCGACATGGTAAGACTCATCGCATAAACAAGGTATACACCTCAGCTGATAGAATGTTTGCCTACACCCTGGTTTTCAACCCAGCACTGCGTAAACTGGTCAGAGTGTGGTCCACCCACAACCCTGGCATTTGGGAGGTAAAGTTGTGGGCATCAGAACATCAGGTTATTCTCAGTTACATAGCAAGCTTGAGGCTGGCCTGCAATACATGAGACACTATCAAAACACACACACACACACACACACACACACACACACACACAGCCCAAATGCTAGCACTAATGGTGGTGCATGTCTTTAGTACCAGCACTCGGGAGGCAGAGGCTGGTGGGTCTCTGTGAGCTCAAGGCCAGCCTGGTCTACAGAGCGAGATCCCGTCCCAACAAACAAACAACAAAACAAATGTCAAACCTCACTACCGTCTGTTAACTCCAGCTCCAGGGGACCCAACGCCCTCTTCTGGCCTTCTCAGGCATCCAGGCTCATGTCAATATACCCACACAAACACAAAATTAAATCTCAAAACAAACAAACAAAAACATCCTGTGGCTGAGGCGATCACAGGTCCTAGCAGGTAATCACTATGACTGTTCTAACAGGAGATAGTGTGCCCACCCGATTCCCTTCCAGACATGCCTGTTTATGCCAGGGATCAGGGCTGCTGCCAGCTTCAGCCCGAGAGGCTTCTTCTTGCAGTGGGTGGTAATTACTGCAGAGACTCATACCTGGTCAGACTGCTGAGAATTCCTGACTGCTGAAAGCTGAGCCCTGAAAGGACACTGATGTCACCCCCTCCCATGCTGGAGGAACACGGTGGACGATGGCGGTGAACGGAGAGGAGGAGCTGGAGGAGGGTGCAGGGCTGTGAATTCTGAACAGGAGAGAGACCACACACTCTGGAGCCGCCAGCAGCTGTGACTGTCTACACACAGTCTTCCTGCAGAAGACCAGTTATCAACACGCTAGCGGAGAGCCAGGAGCAAACCATGGCCCTTTTTACACACACAGTGCGTAAACAAATATAAACAAAACCAGAACTAATCCTGCAAGCTGTCATCAGACAATATTAATAGACAGTTTGTCAGAGAGGGGGAGGAGGGGAGAGATCATTCTTCCTCTGGCTCGGTTGATAAGATACTGAAATTCTTTTTTTTTTTTCCTTTTAATCTTTAGATTTATCTATTTTATATGAGCACTTTGCCCCCATATATGTGTGCACCACATGCATGCCTGGTGCCCACAGAGGTCAGAGGATGGCTGTGAGTCACCATGTGGGTGCTGGGAACCGAACTCAGGACCTCTGGAAGAACAAGTGCTCCTAACCACTGAGCCATCTCTCCAAGCCCCAAACATTGAAATTCTTTAAGATTTATTTTTATTTTATGTGTATATGTATACATTTGTATGAATGTATGTCACATGTGTGTAGTACCCCCGGAGGCTAGAAAGGACCACAGATCCCTTGGAACTGGAGTTACAGACAGCTGTGAGCTGCCATGCAGGTGCTGGGAACCAAACCAGGTCCTTTGCAATTCTTTTTTTCCTCTTTTTTATTTTACATGCATGGGTGTTTTGCCAGTATGTAATGTCTATAATGTACCACTTGCATGCCTGGTGCCTGCAGAGACCAGAAGAGGACGTCAGATCCCCGAAAACTGGAGTTACAGACAGCTGTGAGCAACCACATGGGTGTTGGGAAATAAACTTGGGTCCTCTGGAAGTGTAGCGCATACTTTAGTGTGGAAGGCCTTGGTGTGAAGGTTAAGATCGTGGGCTTTGAAGACCAACTGAGTGAATTCAAGTCCTTCCTTGGCCACTGACCAACTACTGTGGGACTAGTAAGCACTAAATCTAGGTCTACCAAATATGTACAGTGATGTCACTCTCATGGAACTCAGGCTCTCTGGAAGAAAGCTAGAGTGACTGAAATTATTCCCCACCTCACCATCAGGAGCAGGAATCCAGACAACCTACCGTTTACGGTCAATGAACACAGAGATCTCATCCGGTAAGCACCTGTCTCAATCAGCACCTGCCCTCGCAGTGGATTGTGGGTCTCAATCGGCACCTCCCCTCGCAGTGTGGGCAGTGTGGGGATTGCAAGCCTCTGGCATGCCATGCAAGTACGCTACCAATGAGCTACATCCCAAGACCCTTTCATTTTGAGACAAGCTCTCTCTAAATTACTCAAGTTGGCCTTGAACTTAAGATCTTTCTACCATATTCAGTGTTAGGAGCATAGGTGCCAGCAATCCCAGCACCCAGGAGGCTGAGGCAGGAGAATCACCACAAATTCAAAGCTGGCCTAGTCTACATAGTGAGTTCTAGAACAACCAGGGCTGCCTTAAAAGATACACACACACACACACACACACACACACACACACACACACACACACACACACCCACCCCACTGGTAAAGTGTTTGTCACATAGGCACATAGGAATGAGGACCTGGGCTTGATCCCCAGAACCACATAAAACCACCACCACCAAAACCCCCAGCTGTCCCATGGCACGTGCTTTAATCCCGGCCCTGGAGAGAGGTAATCTCTGGGCTCACTGGCCAGCTAGTCTAGACTAATTCAGGTTCTGAGAGAGACTCCCTCTCAAAAAGACAAGGTAGCTGGCACCTGAGGAACACCACTCAAGGCGGACCTCTGGCCTCCACACACACACTCATGCACCTGCACACACATATCCAGAAAAGGCAAAAAAGGCAAAAAAGAAACTTCAGTGTAAAGTGGAAAACTACTATTAAATATTTGAGTTTTCCCCAGTTTCATGTTTCCTAAACCTCTAAGACGACCTGATTACAGACAAAAACAGAAAGTGAGGTGCAAAATAAGGGGAAGAAACAGACAGGATGGAGTCAAATGGAAAAACATGTTATGACATACAATTTAAGAGATGAATCTATCTAGTTAGTTAGGTTAGACAGGGTTTCTCTGTGTAGCTTTGGAGCCCGTCCTGAAACTCGATCTGTAGCCCAGGCTGGCCTTGAACTCACAGAGAGGCATGTGCCACCACCCCCCAGCTCTGAAATAAATTTATTTTATAAGCTGAATTAAACAACAAAACTGGCACCCAGGAAAGACACTGGAGCATTCAGTGTGTGCAAACCAGCCACCGGAGGGCTTCCACAGTGTGTGCAAACCAGCCACCGGAGGGCTTCCACAGTGTGTGCAAACCAGCCACCAGAGGGCTTCCACAGTGTGTGCAAACCAGCCACCGGAGGGCTTCCACAGTGTGTGCAAACCAGCCACCGGAGGGCTTCCAGTGTGTGCAAACCAGCCACCGGAGGGCTTCCACAGTGTGTGCAAACCAGCCACCGGAGGGCTTCCACAGTGTGTGCAAACCAGCCACCGGAGGGCTTCCAGTGTGTGCAAACCAGCCACCGGAGGGCTTCCACAGTGTGTGCAAACCAGCCACCGGAGGGCTTCCACAGTGTGTGCAAACCAGCCACCGGAGGGCTTCCAGTGTGTGCAAACCAGCCACCGGAGGGCTTCCACAGTGTGTGCAAACCAGCCACCGGAGGGCTTTCAGTGTGTGCAAACCAGCCACCGGAGGGTTTCCACAGTGTGTGCAAACCAGCCACCGGAGGGCTTCCACGGTGTGTGCAAACCAGCCACCGGAGGGCTTCCACGGTGTGTGCAAACCAGCCACCGGAGGGCTTCCACGGTGTGTGCAAACCAGCCACCGGAGGGTTTCCACGGTGTGTGCAAACCAGCCACCGGAGGGCTTCCACGGTGTGTGCAAACCAGCCACCGGAGGGTTTCCACGGTGTGTGCAAACCAGCCACCGGAGGGCTTCCACGGTGTGTGCAAACGAGCCACCGGAGGGCTTCCACAGTGTGTGCAAACCAGCCACCGGAGGGCTTCCACAGTGTGTGCAAACCAGCCACCAGAGGGCTTCCACAGCGATCACAGAGGAAAGCGAGGGAGAACAGTGAAAGGGGATGAGGAGGAGCAGGAAAAGAGAGCAAGACTGACAAAAGAGGAGGGCAGAGAGAAGAAACGTTTTTAAACACTGCTGCTTCATCCTGAGGGATAGAAGGCCTTGTGTAAATCAGCTCTGTGAGCCGCAGAGAGCAGATGCCGAGTCCTGAACACAAACTGAGGTGGCGGACAAACTCCCAGAGCTGCCCTAGGCGGAAGTGTGAACCTATCCACAGAACTGCCTGCGCTTGCTAATCCCTCTCATTCAGCTTTGCCACAGGGAAGAATGCAGAGCCGGAGAGCGTGAGGCCTGCCTGCTCTGTTCCTCAGCATCTAACCCAAGGCTGGGGCACGATGACAATCACTCCAGACCACTCAGAACCAACGCATCCAAACAAGAGAAGAAGCCTCACTCCCTACTCCATGGTGTCTCTACAGGAGGACACTGAGTACCCTGCAGTACAATCGGCTTGTGTACAGTGTCTGTCAACTCAGTGATGAGGAGACCGTGGGTAGAGAAACAGGAAGAGCCCCAGAGCCCCAGGCTCAGTAAGGGACCCTGTCAGAAATGAGGGATGCAGGAAGACATCCAGTCATTGACCTCTGGACTTCACACCATCACCTACACGCATGCATTTGGATACACGCGCGCGCACACACACACACACACACACACACACCCCAAGCAAATATCCATCTAACTATTCATAGTAAACACATTTCCTTTACATTTTATTATTTATGTGGAGGAAACACCCTGTACAGAGGTCAGAGGAAAATTTACAGGAAGGACTCTCTGCTCCCACACGTGGGTCAGGAATATGGAACTCGGGTTGTCAGGATTGGCAACACGTGCTTTTACCCACCGAGCCATCTCAACAGCCCTCTAGATACGTATTTCTTAAAATCAGGCACGTCTCTATTAGCTAACCCTCAAATATTCTACACCCGGGGTGTGTCACGAACCAGGGAGCTCACTTCTTTTGTATGGATGGAGACCTCTCAAGAAATCACACCTGAACCTTGCCCGTTTAAGTCAGCACGCAGGCCAAGTCAATTAAGGCTTTAAACAAGAAGTTAATGGAGGCCAGGTGGCATGCCCACAGCCTTCCAAGTTTATTGAGCAAAGCTAACGGCTTAAAGTGTTTACAACGTACTAATGACAGATTCATTAAATCCCTCACTGAGAGAGAGTGCAACACTCAGAAGAAAGAAAGGAAAAAAAAGTCCAGTTCAAGGTCCCCCATTTTTACAAAAGGGGGAAAGGGGTCTTTCTGAAGCCACCCATTAAATCCCCCTGGGCTAGGAGCCCCGTCAGGACGCTGAACTTGAAACAAATGTGTGGTACGGTACTGACATCATTGCATAAAAGCAGCCTGAAGTACGCAGACTGAGGAGTGTGGCTGTGGGCATCTATGTAACCACACCCTCTGGTGGCTTCCCGGGCACGCTCGGGCCGAACAGCGTCACGGCGTCGGGGTGGTCCACCGAGTGGAGGTGCCGGGTGTGTGATCCAGACACGGAGCATCAGAAAGCACAGCGTCCCGGGGCCCGGCATCCAGGACCCGGGGACCTGGGGTTTCCTTCTTCAGGACCAATCCGATGCCCCCTGCCCTGCCCTGCCCTGCCCGGCCTCACCCGGCCCTGCCCTGCCCAGCCCGGCCCTGCCCCGCCCGGCAGGCTTTGGCTCTTCTCCGCACCCTCCCCTAGGCGCCCCGCATCTCCGCTGCCCCGCGAGCGAGCGCGGGCCCCAGACTCACCATGGCCGCGAGCGCGCCCACAGCCCCGAGTCACACGGCGCCGGCGACGCCCGTTGTCCTGGTGACGCCAGCCCGGCGCCCCGCCCCGGCCTCAAGGTGGGCTCGGAGACGGCCATTGGCCCACGTCCGCCACGTGATCTGTAGGCGCGCCCTCCGGCCCGCCCACTTCTCCTGGCCCCACGCAGCTCTGAGGCGGGGCCTGACTGCCTTGGGGCTCCACCCCTGGTCCTTTCTCATCACCACAGCATCACCTTGACGCCCTCGCAACCGACAGGTGGCCCAGCCACGCACTGTGCGGAGCAAGACACCTTTGTGGATCCTCTCTACTAGGAAAACAAAAACAAACAAACTACGACAGAAACCCAAACTGTTGGAGCTGGGGATGTGACTTAGTTGGTAGACTGCTTGACTAGAGTGCATGAAGCCCTGGGTTCCACCCCCAGCACCACATAAAGCCAGCGTGGTGGTGCACACCGGGGAGGTGGAGGCTGGAGGACCAGAAATCCAAGGTCATCCTCAGCTACATAGAGAGTTCGACGTCAGCCTTTCGTCTTGAAAGAAACAAACACCATTACCTAAGAGGCCGTTTTAAATGACCACGGTAAATGGCAGCACCTGAAATGGTCACGGCTGGTATTCCAATCTGATTGCTTGCATGCTTCCAATCAAATACATAGCGAAGCATGCATTTATTCTGAAAGCTACTTTTGTCTATTAAAAATGACTCCCCGCCAGGAGGTGGTGGCGCAAGCGTTTAATCCCAGAACTCGGGAAGCAGGGGCAGGCAGATCTCTGGGAGTCCGAGGCCAGTCTGGTCTACAGAGTGAGTTCCAGGAGAGTCAGAAGCTGTTACACAGAGAAACCCTGTCTTGGGGAAGTGAGGGGGACAGAGCGGGGGTGGGGATGGGGGGACAGATGACTATCCTTAAACTGGTGTGCAGTGGTTAAGGTGAAGTACTAAATGCTTGGGAGACCGAGGCAGAAGGATCCCTTGAGTCCAGAGTTCAGAGCAAGACTGATCAACACAGAGAGACACCCCTCTCCATCTCAAACACATATGTGTAATCTTAGCAGGTCCATTAATGATGTTGCTTAACATGCGTAGCTTCTAATTTAGTAAATCAGACAGCAATTTGTTAGATGTTTTTCATGTGGTTGATTGTGAGCCTAACCTTTAATGACTGAGCCAACCCTCCAGCCCTTTAATGTGACTGAATAAAATTTAGATATTCCCAGATCCGGCCGGTCAACCTGGTGGAGAAGAAACATTTGGTCTGAGGTCGTAGCCCAGCTGGTAGAGTGCTTGCCCAGCACCCAGGAATCCTGGTTTCGACCCATAGTGCTGCACAAACCTTTATGATGCTCATGCACACTAAGCTGAAGGGTCAGCAGTCCCAGGTCATCCCTGCTGCTGTGTAGTAAATCTCAAGCCAGTCTGGGCTCCGTAAGACCCCATCTCAAAAATAAATAAGATAAACAAAAATCAACAATCAACCTGCCATCTCCCCTGGAATGTCTGATAGAATCCCCGACTTTACAGGGCCCAAGGTTCTGGCTTTCCCATCTCCCCAATCCCAGCAAACAATCCTCCTGTCCCCTGGTTGCTCCCAACAAATTGTCCTTAACGTCCCTTTTTCCCCTTTGACCTCACTTCCCATCTATTAACAAACATTCTCTTTACCTTAAAAAACATGGGGGCCTGGTAGTTCACACCTTTAATCCCAGCACTCGGGGGAGGCAGAGGCAGGCAGATCTCTGTGAGTTCAAGGCCAGCCTGGTCCACAGAGAGAGTTCCAGAACAGCTAGGGCTACACAGAGAAACCCTGTCTCCGAAAGACAAACAGCAACAAAAACATGTCCTCAGAGGCTGGGGGCGCGGGGGAGGGGGGCCCAGGTAGTCTAATGCTTGCTGCACAAGCATGAAGACATGACTTTGATCCCTAGATCACATGTGTAAGAGAGAAAAAAGTCAGTCATCGGGCCCTGTGTTTGTAATCCCAGTGATGTGAAATCAGAGACAAGAGATCCCTGGAGCTTGCTGGCTACTTGGTGAGACACTATGTGACACCTTGTCTCAAAAACAAGGTGAACAGTGCCTAAGGAACACCCAAGGATGTCCTCTTGCTTTCACATGCATGTGCACACACGTGTGCAAATACACACAATGTAACCACACAAACATGCACACACATACCCATTATAGATACAGCTGTAGATATAGTAAGTACGTATATTATCTGTATCTTGAAAGTCTACTTTCTCAGACTTACACTCTTACCAACACCCTTGTCTAAATGTGTCTCTTTGTGCTGCAGTCTGAACCTCTGTGTCCGAAACTCACGTTCAGATTTAATCTGTTTCCCTGCATGAAAAGACGGTGGCCTAGAGGGGCTTCATTTTGCAGTGGGAACAATGACTCATCCCCTAAACGGGACTGGAACTTCCAGAGCCATAAGAAACACACTTCTACTAAGAATGACCCCGCCTGTGGCATTTTGTGATAGCAGCACCGTCAGACTAACACACTGCGCGACCTGTCTTCCCTCCCCTCCTGTACACAATGGTGGGGTTCCAGGGGTTTCTCTGGCAGGTAGGACTAAAGAAAACACGCCAGCTCTTCCATCTGTGGTCAGTTACTCCCCTCTGGCTGTGATGAAATGCCCCAGTAAAAGCACCTTCGGGAAGGAAAGGTTCCTTTTGCCTCACAGTCTGAGGATACCATTCATTATGACAGGAAGACGAAGCAGCAGAAGCCTGGGGTAGCGCCTCACATTGTCACATTGTCACAGTCAGGAAGCTGTGGGGGCAGGCTGGTGCTCACCTTGCTTTCTCTTTTTATTCAGGCAGGGACCACAGCTCACGGAAGATCACTCGAAGTGAGGATGGGTCTTCCCATGTCAAATAACGTAATGTAGAATCCCCTCACAGATGTGCCCAGAGGTTTGTCTCCTGGGTGGCTCTGGACCCTGTCAAATGGACAACCAGTATTAACCAATATTAACCATCACAATCAATAAGCCCCTACATGCTCAGGGGCACATATGTTCCACTCACTGCAACTGCTGTTTCCACACATGACAAAGACTTTCAGACTGCTTGTGCTAAAGGAAAGAAATCACGTGACTGAGCTGCGAATGTCTGTAGAGGTGGGATGGATAAGTAAATGCAGTAGAGAGGCTTGGCCACATGCCTCCATCCCCTCCACTCTGTGTCTGTCCTCCTACAGTCTTCTTGGATTGCAGGGACAGCTGATCTGAGAGATCACCAGCTCAGAAGGGAGTGGAGTCCACCCCTAGGCAGGGACACTAAGGCCCCACCTGACCCTGAGATGATGATCGGCTGACCCCTGATGATGATATGTGGTTTTTGCCTCCTGGACGACAGAATCTTGAACAAGATCTTTGCAGCCTGCTGAGGACGTTGCTGCAGATGTCACTGTTGCCTTTCCTGTTTGGTTGCTGGGGTGAGTGTATGGACCTGATCTGTTGGGGCCTCTCAAGAGTCAGGCCTCGCCGGGCGGTGGTGGCGCTCACCTTTAATCCCAGGCAGAGGCAGGAGGATCTCTTTGAGTTTGAGGCCAGCCTGGTCTCCAAAGCGAGTTCCAGGAAAGGCGCAAAGCTACACAGAGAAACCCTGTCTCGGAAAAAAAAAAAAAAAAGAAAGAAAAAAGCGTCAGGCCTCTGACACAGGACTTCATTAACACCTCCACACTAGCTCACTTTATTTCCCAAGGACCCTCAAACCTGCTAAACGCTAGTGACCAGCCTCTGCTTCCTTCCCTGCCTTACACAGGGTCTGGCTGTGTAGCCCAGGCTGGCCTGGAGCTCATGGAACTCTTTCCACCTCAGCTTCCCACTATGCCCATCTCACTTACTGCTTACATCTTAACATACACGGCTGAAGGCCTGGATGGTGGCATGTCTGCGGCCCTGGATGGTGGCATGTCTGCGGCCCTGGATGGTGGCATGGTCTGCGGCCCTGGATGGTGGCATGGTCTGCGGCCCTTGTGGATGATTATCCTGGTCCTTCCTGATCTGAGGGGATATTTGTATGTGCTTAAAAAAATGTGCACCTCAGTCAAACACATACTATTTACTAAAGCTACCATATTTACAAGCTCGGGCCGCTCACTCAGCTATTCCAATTTTGTAAATTTACTATTACTGATACATGGAAAGGGTATTTCTAAAACTACTATAGATGGTCTATACCAGGCTTATTCTTTTTTTTTTTTTCAGTGCTTTATTGGGGGGGATGGAAGAGAGAAACCAGGCCTAGGGGGAGACACATGTGGAGAAAGAGAGAGAGAGAGAGAGAGAGAGAGAGAGAGAGAGAGAGAGAGAGAGAGAGAGAGAACAGAGAGGAACCAGGCTTTTTCTTTTGGGCCACCAACCAGCGTTATGACACAGAGACTTGTTATTAGGTATGAATGCTCAGCCTTAGCTTAGGCTCATTTCTTGCTAGTTCTTCCCCCCCACCACCACCACCAAGACAGTGGTTCTCTGTGCAACAGCCCTGGCTGTTCTGGAACTAGTTCTGTAGACCAGGCTGGCTTCGAACTCACAGAGATCTGCCTGCCTCTGCCTCCCAAGTGCTGGGATTAAGGTGTTCACCACCACCACCTGGCTTTCTTGCTAGTTCTTATAAATTAATTTAACCTGTTTCTTGTGGTGATATTTTGTTTGTGATCTAATAAATAAGCTTGCCTGAAGATCAGAGTGAGGAGCTAAACCACTAGTTAGTCATAGAGGCCCGGCAGTGATGGCACATACCTTTAATCCCAGCACTCGGGAGGCAGAGGCAGACAGATCTCTGTGAGTTCAAGGCCACCCTGGGCTACACAAGATTGATCCATTCTAAAAGAGAAAGAAAGCCAGGCAGTAGTGGTACACAGCTTTAATCCAAGCACTTGGAATCTCACGCCTTTAATCCCAGCACTAGGGAGGTGGAGATAGGAAGTGATATGACTGGGCAGAGAGAGGAATATAAAGTGGGAGGAGACAGGCGCTCGGCTCTCTTTCAGGCTGAGGATTTCGTAGAGGTAAGAACTGGTGGCTGGCTGCTCTGCTTCTTTGATCTTTCAGCTTTCGCCCTGATATCTGACTCTGGGTTTTTATTAATAAGACCAGATAGAAATCATGCTACAGTTTCTTGTCATCTACATTTTGCCTCAGAGCTTTTTATCTTTTTTTCATTCTGTATGTCCTACAGAACAAACTTTCCCTGTTTCTTCTGTGTCTGGCTGGCTGGCTGGCCCCAGGCATCTTCCTCTGTTTCTCCCTCATTCTCTTCTCTCTTCTGCTCTGAGCCTAGATTTCTCTTGTTACTTATTCTTTCTGCCTGCCAGCCCTGGCTATCCCTCTATTGCCCAGCTATTGGCTGTTCAGCTTTTTATTAGACCAATCAGGTGCCTTAGGCAGGCAAGGTGAAACAGCAACACATTCACAACAAGGAGAAACAGCTAAACAAATGCAGCATAAACAAAAGTAACACACGTTTACACAATTAAAGTAACATTCCACAACAAGGGTCAATTTCTTTCCTATTCTTTGTCGATTTTTGTGTTTTATTAAAGTTGTTATGTACCTTCCATATCTGCTAGGAAGCATTCTCACAGAGGTTTGAGGTCATGGAAAATATAAGATTCTATGTGTAGTTTGTTTTTTTAATATTTATTTATTTATTGGGGGATATGTGAGTGCCACGGTGGTCAGAGGACTGTAGGCAGAAGTCTCTGTTCTGCTAACAACTCCCAAATACCCAGCAGCCACTTCCCAAATTACACAGAGAAGCTTATATTAATTATAACTGCACAGCCATTAGCTCAGGGTTATTACTGACTAGCTCTTACAATTGAATTAACCCATAATTCTTATCTATGTTTAGCCACATGACTTGGTCCCTTTTCTCAGTTCGGCATTCTCATCTTGCTTCCTCTGCATCTGTCTGGAGACTCCTCACTCTGTCCTTCCTCTTCCCAGCATTCTCCTAGTCTGCTCACCCCACCTATACTTCCTGCCTGGCTGCTGGCCAATCAGCATTTTATTTATACAGAGCGATATCCACAGCAGAGCATGGTGGCATGCACACAGACACGGTGCTGGAGAGTAGCTGGGAGTTCTACATCCGGATCCAGAGGGAGCAGGAAGAGAGAGTGAGTCACTGGGCCTGATTTGAGCATCTGAGACCTCAAAGCCCACCCCCCAGTGATACACTTCCTCCAACAAGGCCACACCTACTCCAACAAGGCCACACCCACTAATCTTCCTCAAATAGTGCCACTCCCCAATGACTAAGCATTAAAAAAATTAGATTATGGGGACCATTCTTACTCAAACTACCACACTAACCCAAAAGATTCTGGACAGTCTGTCCCTAACTTCCATCTTTCCATAGGAGTGCTGGGGTTACAGATGCAAACTCTCGTTTCTTTCTTTGTGTGACTTCCAGGGACCATTCTCATGTCACTAGACTTGGACAGCAAGTGCAGAGTCATTTTGACAACCCTGGTGAAATCATCTTTAATCAATATTGTTTCTTTTTCAGAGTATACACAGAATCAAGGCTTTCAGCAACTGGATGACTAGGCATAGGTTAGAGACTTCTCCAAATTTTTTAGTGTTGTTTGGGGGTGTACTGGCAATTGTTTTTGGGGTTTTGAATCAGGATCTTGCTACTTAGCATAGACTGGCTTAGAACTCATGATGGTTCTGCCCCACCTGAGATTATAGGTATGCTCCAACATGCCTGGTCCAACTGTATATTAGTTAGTTAAGTGCCAGATTTCTTTTTAAATTATTTTATTTTATGTGTATGAGTGTTTTGGCCTGCATGAATGTCTGTGTGCCACATGTGTGAGAATGTGAGGCCAGACGAGGGCGTCCGATCCCCTGGAAATGGAGTTACAGATGATTGTGAGCCACCAAGTAGGAGCTGGAAATCAAACATGGGCCCTTACAAGCAGTGCTCTTACCCAGTGAGCCATCTCCAACCCCAACACTCTGGCTTTGTCTGCAGCTTCCTCAGTTTCTCAGCATCTTCCCTCTTATCTTGAGGTTGGCAAAGAAAGTATATAGCCAGGTTCTTCAAAGCCACATCATCATGACTAAAGTACCAAGGCTCGAACAGAGACACCAGAGCAAAGAGATCCAGGGTGACCTGGCAGTTGATGGCAGCATCCAGGTCCTGGTGGTAGTTTGGCACACCTTCAAGGCAGATGTTGTGGTTGTGGCTACATCGGGCACGTTGTGGTGGTGCAAAGAGGTAGAGCAGAGGGAGTAGCTGGCTGGGGTCAAGCTCAGGGTCCATTCAAAACCACTGAAGCAGGCAATGGTGACTCTTGGAGGAGGAGAATGTCTCTATTTCTATTTTATTTTATTATTAACTGTGTGTGTGTGTGTGTGTGTGTGTGTAAATGATGTGTATGTAGGTATGCATGCCACAGAGCCTATGTGGAGGCCAGAGGACAACTCTGTGGAGTTGGTCCTCTCCTTCCACCATTGCCGAGCTTCAGAGATCGAAAGGGTGGCTAGGCTGGCACTGCCCAAGGGCTCACCATTTTTGCTGCTGGACCAATAAGTTATTCCAAAGTAGCTGACAAACTGCAAATGGAACTAAAGTTCACCTCTTGGCTTTCCATGCACACTGCGCTGGTTTAAACGATATCGGTGGCCCATAGGCTCTTATGTTCCAATACTTGGTCCTCAGTTGGTAGAATTGTTTAGGAAGGATTTGGAGGTGTGGCCTTATTGGAGGAGGTGTGTCACTGGGGGTGGGCTTTGAGGTTTAAAAAGTCCATAGTCCCTAGCCAGGCCGTGGTGGCCCACACCTTTAATCCCAGCACTCAGGAGGCAGAGGCAGGTAGATCTCTGTGAGTTCAAAGCCAGCCTGGTCTACAGAGCGAGATCCAGGACAGCAACCAAAACTACATAGAGAAACCCTGTCACAAAAAACAAAAACAAACAAACAAACAAAAAGTCCATGGTCCCATCTTCTTTGAATCCATTGTCAGGCTTTATACCCCCTCCTTCCTTCCTAGTTCCCCAGTTTTTGAGCCTGCTCTGACAGCACCGGCTGATCCAGGGCTTCACAGCTGGATCTTTGCCAAAACAGGGACTGGATAATGACTCTGTGAGAGACTAGGCCTGATGGAGCGGAGCTAAGGGCTGCTGGGGGTGGGGTGTACAAGCCTTTGAGCAGGCAGGAGGATCTCTGAGTTCGAGGCCAGCATGGTCTACCGAGTGAGTTCCAAGACAGCCAGGGCTACCCAGAGAAACCCTGTCTCAAAAAACAAAAACAAAAGTTATGGGTCAGGATGTAAGTTCTCAGCTACTGCTCCAGCACCATGCCTGCCTGCCTGCTGCTCCAGCACCATGCCTGCCTGCCTGCTGCTGTGCTCCCCACCATGGTGGCCATGGACTCGAACCCTCTGGAACTATAAGCACCTAAAAGCTCTTCAATAAGTTGCCTTGGTCATGGTGTCATATCACAGCAATAGAAAAATAATTAAGACACATACATTTTTCAAGCACCTCAGTCTGGTTACCTGGTGTGGTTTTGGTTTTTGTTTTTTTGTCCCCCACATCATTTTAAGTTATAGACTCTGCATTTCTTAAGAATTGTGTCTTATTTTTGCTTAGAGAACTCATGAATGTACATGAAGTCAGCCACATTCTTCTCAAGATTCCTTCAAAGAACAATTTCATACACATATAAAAATCGCCTTTCTGCACTCCCGCTGGCCTAGTGAGCAGGCACGGCCTCGACATGCCAGCGAGTTCGTGGACCTGTACATGCTGCGGAAATGCTCCGCGAGCAACCGCGTTATTGGTGCCAAGGACCACGCATTCATCCAGATGAATGTGGCCGGGGTTAACAGGGTCACAGGCCGGTTTAATGGCCAGTTTAAAATCTATGCTCTCTGTGGGGCCATTTGAAGGATGGGTGAATCAGATGACTCTATTCTCCGATTGGCTAAGGCTGATGGAATTGTCTCAAAGAACTTTTGACCAGAAGAGATCAGGGAATATTTGTCATAAATAAAAGTGAGAAAGTTAAAAAAAAAAAAAAATCAAGACATTAGGAGGTTGGGACTGGAGAAATGGCTCAGTGGCTAAGAGGACCCAGGTTTAGTTCCCAGAATCCACATCAGGTGGCTCACAACCACTTTTAACTCTAGTTCCAGGGACCCCAATATTCTCTGGCTTCCACGAGAAACTACATGCACATGGTAAACTCATGCATGACAAGCCCAAACACACACACACACACACACACACACACACACACACACACACACACATAAATAAAAATAAATATATTTTTAACGTTATTGGGTATAGTGGCTCATCCTATAATCAAGAAGTAGAGGTGGGAGGGTCAGGAGTTCAAGGCCATTTAGGACTACATATTGAATTCCAGGACAGTCTGAGCTATAGAGTGAGACCCTGTCTCAAAACAAACAAAAGAGAGAGGCATTGAGCTTCACGTCTGCAATCCTAGTACCTGGGAAGATGAAGCAAGAGGATGATGCAAGTCTGGGGCCAGCCTGGGCTGCAAACTCAGCCTCAAAACAAACAAACAAATAAACAAACAAACAAATAAATAAATAAAGGCGGGGTAGGGGGAGCCAGGGAGAGGGCTGGCCAGATAAAGGTGCTTGCTAACAAGCCTGACCTCAGTTCATCTCTCCTTCGGTGACCTCTGACCTTTGGTGTGCTCTTCTGTAAGCCTCATGGCCATTTTTTCTAACTTCCAGAACAGATGACTTCCTAAACAGACTATATGTACTCGATCCAAAAATAACCTCCCTGCCAGCACCAGTCTGTGTGTGGCGTCCCTGGTGGGGGCGGGGTGGGGGGTGGCTTGAGACCCACTCTGCATTCGCTGTCCTCCCTGGCATCTCCTTTAGCCAGTCCAGCAACCGCTGCAAAGATGACACACGATGCTGGGTCTGCAGCATGAACGCTGATGCCAGATGCATTCTCACAGGTTAGCTGTCTGCAAGATGGGTGCACAGTTTGTGTGGGAAGATAGGAAACACCCATCACATTAGCTTGGATGGGAAGGAGACGAGCTGACAGGTTGCTAGCCGGAGGCTGGCAGTTGGTGGGTTCCTGACATGTCCACATCAAGAAGGTCCAAGGGGCGGGCGGGGAGCAAAGCCACTAGGAGGTAGCCTGGAGACCGCACTGGGGAGATGGCTAAAGGGTAGAGGGTTTTCAACGGAAGCGCGGGGACTTTAGAATCCTCAGAACCCTCACAGTGCAGCACCCGGACCCTGGGATGGGAGGGGAAGGTGGGAGAATCCCTGGAAATCTGTGGCTGGTTAGCCAGGCTTATACATAGGCAAGCAGTAAGACATGCTGCCTCAAACAAGGTGGAAGGCAGAGACAGACAGGTGACATTGTCCTCTGACTTCCACATGAGCACCACCGCACACAAGGGCATATATTCACATACATGGACATGTACAAACATACGCTATATGCACATAATATACAAATAAGTAAACAAGCAAATATCCTTTTAAAAGACAAAGGTTGGAGCAGGGCAGTGGTGGCGCACGCCTTTAATTCCAGCACTCGGGAGGAAGAGGCAGGCAGATCGCAGTTAGTTCAAGGTCAGCCTGGTCTACAGAGCAAGTTCTAGGACAGCCAGGACTGTTACACAGAGAAACTCTGTCTCAAAAAACAAGAAAGAAAGAAAGAAAGAAAGAAAGAAAGAAAGAAAGAAAGAAAGAAAGAAAGAAAGAAGGAAGGAAGGAAGGAAGGAAGGAAGGAAGGAAGGAAGGAAGGAGAGAGAGAGAGAGAGAGAGAGAGAGAGAGAGAGAGAGAGAGAGAGAGAGAGAAAGAAAGAAAAGAAAGACAGACAGGGGTCTCAAGTAGTACAGGGGCTGTCCTTGACCTCACTACATAGCTGAGAATGACTTTGAACTTCTGACCCTCTCTTTGCTATCTCCTCAGGGTTGGAATTACAGGTGGAAGTTACCACACTAGGTTTATGCAGTAGTAGGGATCTAACCCGGGGCTTTGTGCATGCTAAGCAAGCGCCTCACCAACAAAGCTACATCACCAGACCCTAAAGCTGTAAAAGTTTATGAGCTGGGAGTGGCATAAGCCTTTAATCCCAGCACTCGGGAGGCAGAGGCAGGTAGATTTCTGTGAGTTCGAGACCAGCCTGGTCTACAGAGTGAGTTCTAGGACAGCCAGAGCTACAGAGAAATCCTGTCTCAAAAATAAATAAATAAATAAATAAATAAATAAATAAATAAATAAATAAATAAATAGATAGATAGATAGATAGATAGATAGATAATAAATAAATAAATAAATAAATAAAATAAAGAAAGAAAAGCTATGTTGTTAACCCTGACACATTCTTTTGTTTTGATTTTGTTTGTTTGTTTTTCAAGACAGAGTTCCTCTGTGTAGCCTTGTGTAGTTTTTTTTGTTTGTTTGTTTGTTTTTTGGTTTTTTCGAGACAGGGTTTCTCTGTGTAGCTTTGCGCCTTTCCTGGAACTCACTTGGTAGCCCAGGCTGGCCTCGAACTCACAGAGATCCGCCTGGCTCTGCCTCCCGAGTGCTGGGATTAAAGGCGTGCGCCACCACCGCCCGGCTGCCTTGTGTAGTTTTTAAAGATTTTGTATTTTTTAAGGACTTACTGTAATGATACGGTGCGCAGCGGGCCTTTGGTGGGTTGGTGCCCCAGTGGGTGAGGGAGACTCGCCATGCAGACGCTGGGGCAGGTGGCGTGGCACACTGGGAAGTCACTCACACCCCAGGCACCGCATCCATGAGGAGAGAGTTTATTATAACAGAGTGAGCAAGAGAAAGAGAGAGAGAGAGAGAGAGCAGGAAAGAGGGAAAGCAGAGGCGTGCACTCCTCAGGGCGAGAAAGGGAGGAAGGGGAAGAGGAAGGGGAAGAGGAAGGAGAGGGAGGGGTTTCCTTAAGAGAGGATTTACTTCGGGACGCAGGGCAGGTCCCCAAATGGCGGGCCAGCTTGCCAACACTTACTTATTTTCGTTTTGTGTGGACGGGTGTTTTCCCTGCGTGTCCATGTGTGCATCGCGTGAACGGTGTCCCTGGAAGCGGAAGACGGTGTTGGGTGCCTGGAACGGTGTTGCAGGCGGCTGAGCCAACGTGAGGCACTGGGAATTGAACGTGAGACCTCTGGAAGAGCGGCCTGGGCTCTTATCCAGAGCCTGACTTCCAGGCTCGCAGGCAGGAGCCACTGTGACTAATTTATTCTTCTAAAAATTGTGTACACAAACTCATAATGATACAGGCTTTTGGTGTTTGGGCTTTCACATAACATTCTAATTTTTTTACAAGAGAAATGAATTAATTGTAAGTTACATAATTAAAGATTTGAACAAGTCAGCGTTATAAGCAGGGCAAAGACATTTTGGGGTTGAGTAGAAGGCTTTTGGGGCAGAGAGCATCATTTTGCCAGGCATCTTCTAACATTTGGAGATTTTTTTCTACTTTGAGTGTGTTTGCTTGATGTTTGGTCTTTTAGGGCAGGGTCTCATTACATTGTCTCCTCTGGCCTATAATTTATCATCCTCTTGTCTTGGCCTCAAGTACTGTAAGTAGCTGCCACTTCCTGTGTTTCTACAACATACTTCAGATGGGAATTATTTGTGTGCATGTATGTTCATGTTGGGGGTGGGGGAGCTACATGTGCATGTGTGCTCATGTGATGTGAGCAGAAGCCAAAAGACAGCCTCGGCTATCATTCCTTGGGGGCATTTTATTTTTGAGGTAGGTTTCTCATTGGTCTAGAACTCACCAAGTAAGTAGGCAGGTTGGCCAGTGGGCCCCGGAATATGCTTGTCTCAGTTTCTCTAGCACTGGACTTACAAGCGTATGCTGTTGGACCTACCTTCTTTAAAGTTGTGTGTGTGTGTGTGTGTGTGTGTGTGTGTGTGTGTGTGTGTGTGTGTGTAAGTGAGTGCAGGTGTCCTTGGGGGTCAGAGGTGTCAGACCCCCTGGAGCTGGAGTTACAGGAGCCTCTGAGTCACCTGACATGGGTGCTGGGAACCAAACTTGGGTCCTCTGGAAGGGCAGTGTACTCAACCTCTGAGCCATCTCTCGAGCCCCAGGCCCAGCTTATGTAGATGCTGGGGATTGAACTTAAGACCTCATGCTTGTCCCACAAGCACTTTGCCAGCTAAGCCATCTCCCCACCTCAGGGGATTACTTTTAGTTTCTCTGTTCACAGTATTTCCTCATACAGCACTGAACTGACCCCTGCTGACCCGCCACTTCCCCAGCCTTTGGTCCACACACGGCCTCCCGTTCACTGGAGCAAGAGCTTGTCTGCAGGCAACCGGGTCGTTCTCGCCATCCTTCCTGCTGCTGCTGTAGGCACACACTGCACATGTTGGTGAAATGTGGAGTTAGAATTTTGTTTTGTTTTTTCTGTGCAAATGAAGATAAAGTTCCAAAGCTCTCCAAGCAGCCACAATGCAATCCTTTTATTTGCTCATTCGCTCGGCAGAGTCTGGCAGGGCTTCTTAGAAGTCCACAGACAGGAAAAGACAGAGCACTGAATGTGATGAAAAACTGGGCGTGGGGTCCTTCTCCCAAGGCTCTTCCCACCTCTTCCGATAAACAAATACCAGCCTGGCCACCTTTTCAATGGGTGAAAAGTTTAAATCCCCCGGAAATCACGCTGCCGCCGATGTACTGAATCAGATCAGGCCGAATTAGTAAATCCAGGTTTAATCTGAGCAGAGCATTCCCGGGTGGCCCCAGGAGAAGAGGAGAACCAAGAGGGGACGTCTCAGCCGGACCTTAGGTACCCTCCGGGGGTGGAGCCTATTTGGCAGGCTCTCTGAGATGAGGCGGGGTTTGGGGAGAGAGAGATGGGGGAAGGGCTTGAGGTGGACCTTCCACCGGAACAGTGGCTAGTGTAGAAGTAAACAGGGAGCTGGGTAACAGACGAGTGTCCAGCAGTCTCGGGGGTAGTTGATGCAGGTGATACCCTCGGCAGGGCTTGGTCAGGGGCCTGATGGGGTCCACAGTGGCTTATGCCTGTGGCGCTACCCAGTGCTCAGCTTCCCTCTCTGGATTCCAACCGACTTGGCCCTAGAGTTGGGCTGTCAAACCAGATTGTCTCCTCCGGAATGCACTGTGTCAGCCTCTCATCTTCCATCGCTTGTGTGTTGCATGTATGCATGAATGAATGCTGGGCAACTTGTTTCTGGCCAGAGGCCTTCCCCATGGCAAGTCTTTTTTGCTTGTCCTATCGGCTCTCTGCGGCCCACTGTAAAGGGAAAACAGAAAAGATTTCTCTTGTTTCCTGAGGGCCTGACCCGTTCAGGTCAGTTCTACATCACTGTTGTTTGGCATTTTCCTCTGAGTTGAAACTTTCCCTCCAAGGAGAAGGAGGCTCACCAGCCTCAGGAAGTAAACGGAGCTCAAATCTGGGAGAACAAAAACTTGGATTCTTTTTGTTGTTGTTGTTTTTGTTTTTGTTTTTCCTTGTTTGTTCAAGGCCGTGGTGGCACAACCTCTAATCTCAGCATTTAGGAGTCAGAGGCAGGCGGATCTCTGAGTTCGAGGCCAGCCTGGTCTACAAAGTGAGTTCTGGGACAGCCAGAGATACACAGAGAAACCCTGTCTCAAAAAAAAAAAACAAAACAAACCAAAAGACAGGGTGTTCCCATTTTACCTTTATAAACTGCCATTTTCCTATGAGCCATTTCTGTCTCCTCTCTATCCAGAGACAGGCCTTTGTTTTTCCCACCCCACCTCAGCCCCTCAGCCCCCTCACACCCCCACCCCCAGCCTGGGAGGAACACCCCTGCCCCTCCTCCCTTGCTCCCTTCCTTCCCCCTCACCTCTCTCTCCTGTCTTTGTCTCTTATTCCCTGCTCTCTGTCCCTCTGGGGCAAAGAGATCTCCTTTGTGCTGAGAACTTGGCCTTGGGGGTCCTTTCCCTCTGGGGTCAGGAGGAGGTGCTGGGCCCCCTAAACTGGATTTATTGGCACTTGTGTGCCCCTAAAGTCAGTACTGGGAATTGAACTTGGATCCTCTTCAAGGGCAGTACATCCTCTTCAGCACTGAGCTCCATCTGCAGACCTGCTTTCATACTTATATAAACATGCCTATCTTGTTATTTTTAGATGATTAAGCTAATTGTTATTGATCTGCTGTCTTGGCAATAAATGGACTTAGCCTCTAGTGTATAATGGTAAAAATAGAAATTATTGTATACAGTTTTATATGCAAAATTAAATAAAACTGAGGTTCCAAATGAATACACACATTGTAAAATATATGAGCTGATGCAGACACAATGTTACATGCCTATACTCTCAGCATTTGAGAAGCTAGGACAGAAAGATTGCCACAAAATTCTGGGCCAGCCTGGACTACATCTTGCTGTGGGATGGTCTGTATGTCAAATGTGTTGCTGATTGGTCAATAAATAAATCACTGATTGGCCGTGGCCAGGCAGCAAGTATAGGCAGGACAAGGAGAAGAATAGAGCTGGGAAGTGGAAGGCTGAGTCAGAGAGACACTGCCAGCCGCCATGATGAGAAACAGCATGTGAAGATGCCGGTAAGCCACAAGCCATGTGACAAGGTATAGATTAATGGAAATGGATTAATTTAAGCTGAAAGAACAGTTAGCAAGAAGCCTGCCACGGCCATACAGTTTGTAACCAATATAAGTCTCTGTGTTTATTTGGTTGGGTCTGAATGGCTGTGGGACTGGCGGGTGTCAGAGATTTGTCCTGACTGTGGGCCAGGCAGGAAAACTCTAGCTACAAATGGTGTCCAACGTGGTGGCAAGAGTTTCCACCTAAAACCTGAGAAAAAAGATTCTAAAACAGAGCTAAAAACAGTTCCTAGTTGTCTCTTTCAAGTTAGCGGCAGCCTGCCGGTTTGAGCTACTGGCAGGTTCCTAGCGTGCGTGCATGCTTGACCTGCAGTATGGTGGGAATGAGGCCTCTGCAAGTGGCACATTAAGCTGTGTGGTGGATTTAGCCTTTGCTAGTACAAAACAAAACAAAACAAAAAAGAGGTTTCTGGGCTACATGCTGCTTTGATAGAAGCATAGACCCACTATTTCTGAGAGTTGATGGCTCCCAGAGCTGGCGGAAAACGTATCACCGCCATGTTGGGAAGCTGAAGTGGGCGGAGCCAGCAGCGCCAGGGCTGTTTCAGGCTTAGGATGCTGCAGTTCAAAGCAATAGGCTCAAGCTAATATAAAAAAATAAGCCACGTAAAGATGGCTACCACACAAAGAATCTGGATTATGTTCTCTTTGATATTCGTAACTAAAGAAAAACATTTGATTACAAAAGCTGTTGAGTTATGCCAAAATGTATATTTTAAAGGTACCTTGACTTCAAAATTTAGATGTAAGGATATGTTGCTTTGGAAAGGAGATTCTGCTTTTGTTCCCACAGAAAGCCAGAGGCTATGGATTTGTTCCAGATTAAGATACATCAGGTTTGACCAGCCAAGACCCCCTGAAAGGTCTCCGATGACACCATGGCCCAGATGACCCAACATCCGGAATGGTTTCAAGGCAACTGGCTCAGACGATACAGCCTCACGGACTACTCCATGATCCTAAAATTTTCTTTGTTTCCCCATAAGATACAGCACCCCTCTCCAGCAGGAAGTAGTAAGAGAAGCTACGCCCAAATTCCCAAATATACCAAGCTGACTTTGGAGATGTGTAAAGGTTAAAACCTTCCTTTTTAAGAAAAGAAAAGGGGAAGTGCTGTGGGATGGTCTGTATGTCAAATGTGTTGCTGATTGGTCAATGAATAAATCACTGATTGGTCAGTGGCCAGGCAGGAAGTATAGGCGGGACTAACAGAGAGGAGAATTGAGAGAACAGGAAGCTGGGTGAGGGAGACACTGCCAGCCGCCATCAGGACAAGGAAGATGTAAGTACCGGTAAGCCACAAGCCACGTGGCAAGGTATAGATTAGTAGAAATGGATTAATTTAAGCTGTAAGAACAGTTAGCAAAAAGCCTGCCACGGCCATACAGTTTGTAACCAATATAAGTCTCTGTGTTTATTTGGTTGGGTCTGAATGGCTGTGGGACTGGCAGGTGTCAGAGATTTGTCCTGACTGTGGGCCAGGCAGGAAAACTCTAGCTACAACATCTTGAGTTCAAGGCAAGCCTTGACTACATAGTGAGTTTGAAGGAGACATGGTTTCCATAGCGAGACCCTGTCTTAAACAACAAAATAAAACAAAGCTACCAAGGGTTGAACATGGTGGCACATGGCTATAATCCCAGTTCTAGAGAGGCTAGGATTGTCATGAGTTCAAGACCAGCCTTGGTTACACAGCAAAGCCAACCAGGGCTACTTACCACCATCTTGTGTCAAGAAACCAAAGAAACAGAAACTGATGTTGAACAAGAGTGATACGTAGCTTATAAAGCAGATGTTCACTTATAGCTTGCCGTGTTCTTTTGAGCTACTATTTAAGATATGTTTTGTGTTTGCAGGTACCTCATAGGCCAGGAGGACACCAGATCCCCTGGACCTGGAGTTTGGGGTGGTTGTGAGTTATCTGATGTGGGTGTTGGAAACTAAACTCAGGTCCTCTGCAAGAGCAGCCAGGGCTCTTGCCCAGTGAGCCACCTCTCCAGGCCTCCCTTGAACTATTTACTGGAGTAATTTCTCCTGCCTCTAACCTTCAGTTTACCCTGTGTTTTTTGTTTGCATTATTTTTTGGTTTTAGTTTCCCCCCTCACTTTAGGTAATCATCAAACTGCTTTTTTTCTTTTCTTTTTTTTTTTTTGCAGTGCTGGGGATCAAATGCAAGCCCTTGCACATGCTAAGCGAGGCTCCACCACTAAGCATTTGGTTTTTCAAAGGGCAGAAGCTGAACTATGCTGCCCAGGCTGGCCTGGAATTCTCTGCCTTGCAAACAGTGTTGGTTCAGAATCTATCATCAGACTGTTAATGGTCAAAATACACAACTAGCTTGGCATCAAGGCCTCTCTGCTGGTTTGGGCTCTCATATCCATCATGGCTACTTCTATGTTTTGAAATCCCTTCCATCTCTTGACCTTGCACAACTGATGTAACTCTTAGTCCTCTTCCTGATAAAAGGTCATTGCCCCTTCAGATGGCCTTGTGTGGCGAGACCGAGATAACCTCATGCCCTCATGGGTTCGGACCCATGCTCCGACAAATTCTAATAGTGTGAGATATTAGTTACCATTGAGTCACCAGGACAGAAGCAGGAGAGTTTCTGTGCTGTGGAACAATCCTTTTCTACGCTATGAATATGTATTACTTTCATTTGCTAATAAAAAGTTGATTGGCCAATAGCTGGGCAAGAAGAGAGTGAGCTGGTGAGCCAGGCTAGAAAAATTCTGGGAAGCGGAAGGGCAGAGTCAGAGAGCTGGATGGCAAATGCAGAGAGGCAAGATGAGAATGCCATACTGAGAAAAGGTACCAAACCATGTGGCTAAACACAGGTAAGAATTATGGGTTAGTTTAAGTGTAAGAGCTAGTCAGTAATAAGCCTGAGTATTGAGCATTTATAATTAAGCCTCTATGTGGTAATTTGGGAAGCAGCTTCAGGTATGTGGGACACAGGTAGTCAGGACAGGAAACGTCTGTTTACATTTGTCTACCTTGACAGAGAGGGTGGGGAAGCCACTGTATAGCAGACGGAATACAGGGCAGAGGCATTCACGTCCCAGCAAACCAGGGAGCAGAGTGCAAGGAGAAACCAGGAGAGGGCGGGGTGTGTGTGTGTGACCTTCAGACCTGCCCCTAACAGATTCTGCCAGCTAGTTAGTCCCTACCTCCTAAAGCCCCCAGAGCTTCCCAAAATAGCCAGTGGGAACAAGCATTCAAAATAGGACTCTCTCTCTCTCTCTCTCTCTCTCTCTCTCTCTCTCTCTCTCTCTCTCTCTCTCTCTCTGTGTGTGTGTGTGTGTGTGTGTGTGTGTGTGTGTGTGTGTGTGTAGGGCTTGTATTTCTGATTCAAGCTGTAACATGTGGACTTGGAGATACCAGCCTGTCCAAGAGGAGGCACCCTAATTCAGGAAACAGCTGTGCGTGAGGGAAGAGGCCTGTGACCCCCCACAGGATAAGGAGAAGTCTTCCCTGTCTTCACTGGGCTTTGCGCAGTAGAAGAACAAGAAACAGAATGTAAAGGGACAAGTAACCCACAATAAACTGGCAAACTACTTTTGATCCTGGCCGGTCTTGAACCCGTCCACCATGTCTTCTCAGAGTAAATGGAAAGGACTGTGTGCCAGGGCTAGAGGCAGAGCTCAGGGTAGGGTGCTCAGCTAGCATGTGTCCTGGGTTCAAGTCCCAGTACTTGCCCAGCCAAAGGAGGGAAAACAGGAAGGGAGGGATGAAGGATGAATCGATGGACAGAAGGAAGAAAATAAAGGCAGGAAAAATACCTTTGCTAAAGCTTTAATATAAAACCTAAGTCAGCACAGCATGCCAATGAGTAATGATGTTAACTTATTGGAGCATTAAAGTAGGTTTTGCTGTGTCCCATACAACCACAACCACACCTAGAAAGAAACAAAGATTTGGGCGTATGGACTGACACACACATGTATACCAGTGGGTATAATAAGACAATCTAGGATGTCGCTGTGACTGGGCAATGGAAGAGTCGATGAGAAGGTCAGTTTAATTGTTTCTCAAAGCAAGGGTATGTTTCACTGATTAGTTTGTGATTTTTATTTTTTTTTTTATTTATTTTTTGGTTTTTCAAGACAGGGTGTCTCTGTGTTGTTTTGGTGCCTGTCCTGGAACTCACTCTGTAGACCAGACTGGTCTTGAACTCACAGAGATCCACCTGGCTCTGCCTCCGAGTGCTGGGATTAAAGATGTGCGCCACTGCCGCCCGGTTTTAGTTTGTGACCTTTAAGGTCCTCTTTTTATTTTTCGATTATGTGTCTATGTGGGGGGTGGGGGTGCACATGAGTGTAGCTGCCCACGGGAGCCAGAGGTATCAGATCCCTGAGCTGGAGCTAGCCTTACAGGTGGGAACTGAGCTCTGGCCCTCTGCAAAAGCCATACACTTTTAACCGCTGAGCCATGTCTCCAGCCTGCAAGGTCCTGTTTTTAAACAAATGAAACATCTATATTGGTGACATTATTGTGTGTTTTAGAGGAAAGCAACTGAGGTCCAGAAATGTAAAATGAGGCACCAAGGCTCCTGCTGATTAAATCGCAAAAGCCAGAATTAACCACAGGTTTTAAATATGGTGTTTTACCAGAACTGTCCCTCTCAGGACCATCTGCATTTCAACAAAAAAGGAAGAAAGCAGCAGGGGTACCATATGGAGCCTGCAGGGGCTTCCTGGGAGACTGGGGACTTCCCAGGGTCCCGGAGATGCTAACACAGAAGCAAGTCAGAGGCAACACCCACCCAGAAGTAAGAGTGTCTCTCTCCTTGGCAGCCCTAAACTGCCTTCCTTCCAAGTGTGGGGGGTTGGGGGGGGGCTTCTTTTGGGACCCGGGCTTCCGCATCCCTCTCTGAAGACTCATTCCTGCTCTGCAGATTAGGCGCTAACCCTGTGGTAAACAAGAAAAGTCTCCTGCCGTTGGCAGCCTGCGGTTAGCGGGCTTCTCCCCGGATGGTTTCTTTTAATTTTTAAAAGAGGCAAGGAAGGTAAGTTGAGGGTTGGGAGGTGGGGAGCAGTTTTGGCAATGACTTGGCGTCCAGCTGCAAATCGGCTTCAGACCCCGGAGCAACTTGAAAGAACCCCAGTGTCCACAATGGCTCTTCAGTGCAGCCTGTGTTTACCCAGGACCCCGCCCACAACCTCCGGGGCCTCCAAGGCAGCCTGCATGTAAATGCCACATTGTGCCTGGGTTTTTTCAGGGCCTTCAGTGGCTTCAGGCTGGTAGCAAGATGATTTGTAAGGCTGCTGCACATCAAACAGGTTTTGAAATTCTATATTGGCTGGTATAATGCTGCTTTGCAGGCTCATGGAGTCATCCTTCCACTTAGCAAAGCCTAATCGAATGGGCAAGAGGTGCCCGGCCCTGCAGTGGCCGCAAGGGGCCAAGAATCGGGCTGTTGTCTTATAGAGCAGACACCGAGGGACTCCCGAGACAGCTCAGTTGGTAAAGTACCGTGCAGGCGGGAGGACCTGAGTTCAAACTCCTGTCACCCATGTGAAACGTCAGGTATGGTGGGTACATGCAGGTAATTCCAGTGCTGGGCAGGTCAACACGGGAGAATCCCGGGAGCTTGCCAGCCAGTCTAGCTAAATCGGGTTTCAGGATCAGTGAGAGACCCTGTCTCAAAACGTAAGGTGGAGAGCAACTGAGAAAGACCCGATTCACATCGCACGCATATTGTGCACACATGCACACACACGTAAGTACATAAAACACATGTAAAAACCAAGTACACAAAAGACACTGAAACTAATGAACTTAGTGCCATAGGCCATGACTTCTCCGGGGGCCTTCATGAGTTAGCCGACGCTGGGCGTATTATCACATGACCCTCTGACTGAGGACCCACCGTGAGCATGGTGCTACGGATAAAAACAGAAAAGTAAATCGTGTAGGTAGAGTTTTCCTGCCTGGCCCACAGTCAGGGCAAATCTCTCTCACCTGCCAGTCCCACAGCCGTCAGACCCGACCAAGTAAACACAGAGACTTGTATTGGTTTCAAACTGTATGGCCATGGCAGGCTTCTTGCTAACTGTTCTTTCAGCTTAAATTAATCCATTTTTATAAATCTATACCTTGCCACGTGGCTCGTGGCTTACCGGCATCTTCACATGCTGTTTCTCATCTTGGCGGCTGGCAGTGTCTCTCTGACTCAGCCTTCCACTTCCCAGCTTTATTCTCCTCCTTGTCCCGCCTACACTTCCTGCCTAGCCAATGGCCAATCAGTGTTTTAATTATTGACTAATCAGCAACACATTTGACATACAGAACATCCCACAGCACTCCCCCCTTTTTTTTTTAAAAAGGAAGGTTTTAACCTTAACAAAGTAAAATTACATATAATTTGGGAATTTGGGCGTAGCTTCTCTTACTACTTCCTGCTGGAGGGGGGCGCTGTATCTTCTGGGGAAACAAAGAAAATTTTAGGATCATGGAGTAGTCCGTGAGGCTGTATCGTCTGAGCCAGTTGCCTTGAAACCATTCTGGATGTTGGATCATCTGGGCCATGGTGTCATCGGAGACCTTTCAGGGGGTCTTGGCTGGTCAAACCTGATGTATCTTAATCTGGAACAAATCCATAGCCTCTGGCTTTCTGTGGGAACAAAAGCAGAGTCTCCTTTCCAAAGTAACATATCCTTATATTCAAATTTTGAAGTCAAGATACCTTTAAAATATACATTTTGGCATAACTCAACAGCTTTTACAATCAAATGTTTTTCTGCAGTTACAAGTCCCAAAGACAACACAATGCAGATTCTCTGTGTAATATCCATTTTTACATGGCTTATATTTTATACTACCTTTCCTGTCTCTTTAAAGACTTTATTTTTTAAAACTATGTATTTGTTTCTATAACTCTATATATCACCTTTTTTGTCTCTTTTAAGCCTACGTATATTTTACACATATTGTAAACTATTACATCTGAATCTGTCTTATTGTGAATCTATTGCCTTAAACTGCAGCAGCTGTGGCTGCTGGCTCCACCCACCTTAGCTTCCCAACATGGCCATGGTTTACCGCCAGCTCTGGGAGCTATCGAGGGTCTATGCTTTTAGCCAAGCAGCGTGTAGCCTAGAAACCTCCCCTTTTGCTCTGCACCAGCAAAGGCTAAATCCACTATGCAGCTCAAAGTGCCACTTGCAAAGGCCTCATTCCCGCCATAGGCAGGTCGAGCACGCACGCTAGGAACCCACCAGTAGCTCAAACCAGCAGCTGCCGCTCATTTGAGAGAGACAATTAGGAACTGTTTTTAGCTCCGTTTTAGAATCTTTTCTCAGGTTTTTAGGTGGAAACTCTTGCCACCACGTTGGACGCCATTTGTAGCTAGAGTTTTCCTGCCTGGCCCACAGTCAGGGCAAATCTCTCTCACCTGCCAGTCCCACAGCCGTCAGACCCGACCAAGTAAACACAGAGACTTGTATTGGTTTCAAACTGTATGGCCATGGCAGGCTTCTTGCTAACTGTTCTTTCAGCTTAAATTAATCCATTTTTATAAATCTATACCTTGCCACGTGGCTCGTGGCTTACCAGCATCTTCACATGCTGTTTCTCATCTTGGCGGCTGGCAGTGTCTCTCTGACTCAGCCTTCCACTTCCCAGCTTTATTCTCCTCCTTGTCCCGCCTACACTTCCTGCCTAGCCAATGGCCAATCAGTGTTTTAATTATTGACTAATCAGCAACACATTTGACATACAGAACATCCCACAGCAAAATCGGCCCAACCACTGTAGAAAGCAGTATGGAGTACCCTCCCAAAAAAATTAAAAACAGGGCTGCTGAGACCGTTCAGTGGGTAAAAGTGTGTCTTAGTTTCACATCAGAGGGAAGTCAGGAGTAACTCTCGGAGGGACACGGCTTACGGCTCCCTCTCATTCAGCCCAGGCCCAGCTGCCTAGGCATGGTACTGCCCACAGCAGGCTGGGCCTCCTCCATCGATTGCCAGTGGGGACCATGTACCACAGACGCACCCACAGGCCAGTCTGATGGAGGGAGGCTAATTCTTCTGTTGAAGTTCCCTCTTCCCAGGTGACTCTAGCTTGGGTCATGGCGAGGTCACCATGAAACCTAAGGACCTGAATTGGATCCTTGGGATTTGGGGATTGGCATGGTCCAAAGAACCACCTCCCCCAAACTGTCCTCTGACCAACACACACACACACACATACACACACACACACACACACACACACACACGCAATAAATAAATATTTTAAAATTCTGAACCCAGCTATCCCACTCCTGAGTGTACACCTGATGGTTCCTAAAACACCTCACTTCAGAGACCCCTGAATATCCATGTTTATCACAGTGCTGTGCCCAAGTTATAAATCAACCCAGGAGAGGAGCAACAGATGAAGAATGAGTGAGTGAGGGAAGAAAACAGGACGCACACATTGTGTTAGTTACTTTCCTCGCTGCTGAGATCAAATCCTTGACGAGGTTGATTTGGTCCATTCTGGTAGGCAAGGGCACAGTGCAATGGGGAAAAGGCACACCCAGCAGCCCACAACCACCCGTGACTCCAGCCCCAGGGGACCTGATGCCCTCTTGTGGCCTCCCTGGGCAACTGCATCCATGTGGTGCACATACACACATAAATAAAAATAAGCATTTAAAAAAAAGAATGAAATGGACTGGGCTGTGGTGGCACATGCTTTTCATCAGGAGGCAGAGGCAGGTGGATCTGTATGAATTTGAGGCCAGCCTGCTCTACAGAGTGAGTTCCAGGACAGCCAGGACTGTTTCACAGAGAAACCCTCTCTCGAAAACACCAAAAAAAAAAAAAAAAAAAAAAAGGAAGAAACAGGAGAAGTGAGATGGTCAGAGCACATGACCTGCTGGAAAGAAATCTCCTATATGGCCCCAACACCATGTTCAATGAATATACACCAACAAAAGAAAAACTCACGTCCTGCTCATGCAATTTAAACAAAAGCAAGCAGTCCAGACAGGATGTGGTCTCTGTTCTCAAGGACATTTAGAGTAGCGGGGTAGGTGAGACAGGTGATCTATGAGGTAAATGTTCAGGAGCCAAGTCCCTGAGCTCTTACAACAGTCCAGGGCAAGGCAGAGGAGGCGTCATCTGTGGAGGGGGTGGGTCACCAGGAAGACTGCTCAGCGGAGCCGCTGCTGCCACAGCTCTGAAACGATGAAGTGTAGAACCAGAGGACTGTGGGAGAGACGTCGTCTTCATTGCTATGGATAGTGTCTCCTTCACTCAGCAAACCTTCAGCAACCAGTACAGGCCAGGCACCAGGCTGGGAGCAAGGCAGGACCCTCACATGGAGATGGTGAGACCCCGTGCCCATCCTGTGGAAAGGACAGGCTCATGAGCATGGTCACGGTGGTCTGAGCTGTACAGGCAAACGCTGTGCCCGGTGGCTGCCCTCTACGCTGATACACGAACAGGTTCTCCTTCCCTGAGGTTTAATTTCCTTTCCTCCCCTCCCCCACAGCCCTCCTTCCCTTTCTTCCTTATTGTTTGTATTTATGTGTATGTGTGAGTGTAACCACATGTAAAGATGTAGTTTTGTTTGTATTTATGTATATGTGTGAGTGTAACCACATGTAAAGATGTAGTTTTGTTTGTATTTATGTGTATGTGTGAGTGTAACTACATGTAAAGATGTAGTTTTGTTTGTATTTATGTGTATGTGTGAGTGCAACCACATGTAAAGATGTAGTTTTGTTTGTATTTATGTATATGTGTAAGTGTAACCACATGTAAAGATGTAGTTTTGTTTGTATTTATGTGTATGTGTGAGTGTAACCACATGTAAAGATGTAGTTTTGTTTGTATTTATGTGTATGTGTGAGTGTAACCACATGTAAAGATGTAGTTTTGTTTGTATTTATGTATATGTGTGAGTGTAACCACATGTAAAGATGTAGTTTTGTTTGTATTTATGTGTATGTGTGAGTGTAACCACATGTAAAGATGTAGTTTTGTTTGTATTTATGTGTATGTGTGAGTGTAACCACATGTAAAGATGTAGTTTTGTTTGTATTTATGTATATGTGTGAGTGTAACTACATGTATTCAGGTGACATTGGAGGCCAGAGGAAGGCATGAGATTCCCTGGAGCTGGGGTTACAGGCAGTTGTGAGCTGCCCACCTGGGTGCTGGGAACTGAACTCCAGTGCGCAGGAAGAGCAGTAAGGACTCTTAGCTGCTGAGCCCCCTCTCTTCAGCTCCACCCACCCCCCACCCCCCTTTGTATACTAGGGATTGAATGCAAGGCCTCTTGAAATGCTAGGCAAGCACTCTACCACTGAATTGCTTTCTCAGACCTTTTTTCATATTTTATTTTGGATAGAGTCTTAATAAGTTCAAGCTGGTCTTGAACTCGAAATCTTCTAGTAGTGAATCTTCTAGTCTCACTACTGCCTTAGATGTCCAATTACAGTCATGCACCATTATGCCCAGTTCAAAGCAAAATCTTTTGACTGTAAACAATGGGACTCTGGTGTGGGCCTGCTGCTAAAATTCTTCTGTTGGTGAGCCCTAAACACCCTCTTCCTGTGATCCCAAGGTATGATTCTGCCAGAGTCTACCCTGCGGGGGAACCAGCGTCTCAGACTTACTTCCAGAGCAAGGAATGAGGAGTTACAGGCAGGAGCATGGGTGGCCTTAAAGCAGCCAAGCGGCAGGACTGTACCCAGCTAGGAGGATGGCTCTTCTACAGCTGTGTAGCTCCCTCCCCCATCCTTCCCCACCTGTATCCTCTGGCCCAGAGACCCAAGGCTGAATTAGGGTAGAATTGCACACAGCTGGTTGGGAGGAGTGGCTGGATGTACAGGTGAGGGCCCCAGGATCCTCTCCATCCCCCTCTTCCTGTTGGGAAGGTCAACAAACCCAGCTGTGATCTTTGGGGATCAGGCCCAGCCAAACTCCTGAAGATGGGAGCTGTTTGGTCGGAGGACAGTCCTGTACGTCAGGGTCTAATCTGTAAGTATCGGCATCTTGGAGCGTTTGAGTGCTGGGTGCATTTAGAGTTGTGGTGGGAAGCCAAGGGGAGCAGAGACCTAAAATGCAGGAAGAATGTGATGATGAGGACGAGGACAGGAGACAGACAAGGAGAAAACACCGGAAGATGGTAAAGAAAACAAAAAAATGGTGTAGTTGGAGCCACGAGGATGGCTTGGTGGGTAAGAACACCTGGTGTTCTGGCTTAATGCCATAGTTACCTTCAGCTGTCACTTTACACAAACTTAATGTTATCTAGGAAGAGGAAACCTCACCTGAGAAATTGCCTCCATCACGGTGGCCTGTCTGTGGGGCATTTTCTTGATTGTTAATCGACATAGGAGGGCCCAGTTATTGTAGGTGGTACCATTCCTGGGCTGGTGGGCGTGGGTTGTATAAGAGAGCAAGCTGACGGGGCTGGAGATATGGGTAAGTGGTTAAGGGTACTGGTTGCTCTTACAGGTTCTGTTTCCCACACCTGCAAGGAAACTCATAACCATCTCTAGTCCCAGGGAATCTGTCGCCCTCTTCTGGCATTTTTGGGTACTGCATACATGCAGGCAAAACACCCATATACGTAAAATAAAGCAAAAATTAAAAAGAAAAAGAAAGGTAGCTGGATGTGAGCCTGGGAGAAAGCCAGCAAGCACTGCTCCTCCGTGATCTCTGCATCAGGCTCCTGCCTTGACTTCCTGTCTTAGCTTCTCTCTTTCCTTACTTCCTCTCTCTCCTCTCCTTCTCTCCTTCTCTCCTCCTCTCCCTCCCTCCCTTCCTTCCTTTCCTCCCCACTTTCAGTGCTGATACTCAGACCCAGGAGCCTCCACCCACCAGGCAAATGCTCTACTTGGTGAACTACATCCCCAGCTCCTTTGGATAATTTCTTCTTCCTTCAAATTGTTGAGACTCTTTTTGCTCGGTGCAGGTAACTAGCGGTCACCCCGTGCATTCCCGTCCCTTTAGCTAAGGTGAGGTGAGGGTCAAGGCCCCAGGTCTATTCTCCTGGGTTAGCTCCAGCTTAGTGCCTGTGTCTTTCTGACCTGCCTCTAGGGAATGGTGGCTTTTGGTACTCAGGGGAAGCAGGAAGGTATGATGCAGGCACGTGGTCCTTGCTGCCGATCTGCTGGCCATTCGATCACTTCACCTTGACCCCATGGGTGCACGAAGGAGTCCGGTCCTCGGGATCTGAAGATGGCTGAGCACTTGACACCTGGTGCCGGAAAAGGGAAACTGACAGTAGTTCATTTAGATGAAGACGCCACACACTGTACAGACCACCCAGGGGTTACATTTAGCAGCAGAATACGGGAAATAAGGACATCAGTGAGAGCAGGCTTTGTGGTAAGAGGAGGGCGGGGTGATGCCTGGTCACACTCCCAGGGTGCGGTTGGCTTGTTTGAATAATTTCCCAGGCTGGCAGAGAACTGAAGTCTACTCAGGGGTAAACAGAACCCCTGCCTGCTCTCCCTGGTGGGGGAGGGGTGTTTGGCTGGGAACCTTCATCCTTAGATGCTCAGTGGAGAGGAGAGGCTGAGGCACTGGCGCGCTTGAGGCAGGTAATTCTGTCTCACCAGATGTCTTGATTCCTTGATTCGGGGAAACTAAGCACTACATCTTGCATCCTCTGTGTTAAGTAGGGATGATGATGATGATGATGATGATGATGATGATGATGATACAAAATCCGTAAAGTTCTTGCTGTGATCAGGAATTCCTGGAAAGTAGCTGTGTCTGCAAAGACTAATGGACTGGTAAAACTGCAGCAATGTGAAGGGGTTGGAATGTTTCAGGTCCCCAAAGCTAAGAATGTCATCAGCACCTAAGTCCTGTAGAAAAGCTTCTCCTCCTCTCTAATTGTCTTAGTTAAATTTCTTTTTTTTTTTTTTTTTTTTTTTTTGCTTTTTTTGTTTTGTTTTTTTGTTTGGTTTGGTTTGGTTTTGGTTTTGGTTTTTTGAGACAGGGTTTCTCTGTGTAGCTTTGAGCCTTTCCTGGAACTCGCTTTGTAGACCAGGCTAGCCTCGAACTCACAGAGATCCACCTGCCTCTGCCTCCCGAGTGCTGGGATTAAAGGCGTGCGCCACCACCACCTAGCAAATTTTCTACACCATGACCAAGGAAACTTTTAAAAGAGGCATTTAATCTGGGACTCATGGTTGCAGAAGGTTAGAGTCCATGATCAACATGGCAGGAGCGTGGCGGCATGGTGGCAGGCAGGCAGGCAGCAGTGAAGTGTGAGCCCACAAAAATCTATTTAATAATTTATTTATTTATTTATTTTGGTTTTTTGAGATAGGGTTTCTCTGTGTAGCTTTGCGCCTTTCCTGGATCTCGCTCTGTAGACCAGGCTGGCCTCAAACTCACAAAGATCCACCTGCCTCTGCCTCCCAAGTGCTGGGATTAAAGACATGAGCCACCACCGCCTGGCTATTTAATAATTTATTAAGGGGTGCAGTGGAAATACAGACTCATTGATGCAGAACAAGGAAGAGGCCGGTGCTGATCCTACTGGTCCAGCTGCCGCTGACCTGTCCAAGGAAGATGGGGACCAACCTCAAGCTGCTCCACACTGCTTGAGCTGGCCCTGGCCACCCAAGAGAGTACACAAACCTCTCTCCTTCTCCTCTTAAGCTGTCACATAGGCAAGTAAGACCATGACCTAGGGTTTTCTATCCCAAAGCCATTGGCTGAATGGAATGAATTCCCACAACACAGCAGGCAGGCAGGGAGGCAGGCAGGCAGGCATGTAGGCAGGCAGGCATGGCACTGGAGCAGTAGTTGAGAGTTTACATATGCAGGCATATAGGCAGGCAGCATGCATGCATGCATGCAGGCAGGCAGGCAGGCAGCAGGCATGGCACTAGAGCAGTAGTTGAAAGCTCACATCTGATCCACAAGCATTAGGCAGAGAGCTAACTGGGAATGATGTGGTCTTTCGAAACCCTAAAGCCCACCCCCAGAGACACACCTCCTCCAACAGGGCCACACCTCCTAATCCTTCCCAAATAGTTCTACCAAATTTGGACCAAGCATTCAAACATATGAACCTTTGGGAGCCATCCTCATTCAAACCACCACACTGATGTATTTTAAACTTACCCTGATTTAAGATGTTCTTTGTTCTGTAAAACTATAGGACTGATTCCACATTGGAGCATGATCTGTGAGGTAACCTAAATCCGGGATCCTGGGCCATGGTCATTCAAATGGCTGGAGAATAAACTCTCTCTCGTTCCCTTCAAGGCGAGAGCTGTGTGTTTTTCACGGACATTGCTACTATTAAATGAGAAGTCCCGTGCACTGCAAACGTGGTACAGCGATTGGTGAAGCTTGGGGACTGCCGCCCCTTCGCATCACTTGCGGGACACAGCCATGAAAGGAAGTGCCTCACCAAGCTCGCGTGGTGAACATGGTGACGGCTGCCGTGAAGGAAAGTGATGCAGGGGAATCTCGTGGCAAAGATGGTGGCGACGGCAGACCTTCTGGCAAAGTAAGAGTGAGGGAATGCCTATCCTGAGAGGGCTTTCAGAAGGAGGCACCAGGTTGTCTAGGGCTGGGAAGGATCAATGAATCCGGAATCTATTGGCTTATGTGACATAAAGCTGTACCTCCTTTGTGTAAGTTTTAAAATCATGGGTGTTTAAAGTGGAGACGTCTCAGGACTCAGGGGGCTGTCTGTATGGAGATTGTCCCAGGACATATCCCTTAGTGACCTTAAACGCTCATGAGCACTGTAAAGGGTCGTTAGATATCCGAGAAAAATCATTACCATAAAGACCTAACACTAGGTGGGAGGGTCTGTGGGAGTTTGAGCCCAGCCTGGTCTACATACTGAGTTCCAAGCCTGACAAGACTACATACAAATTGAGACCCTATCTTAAAAAAAAACACAAAAAACAAAAAAAGTCCCGAAACTAACCTGTAGTCCAGCTTATCTGGGAGACAGAGCAGGGGGGGTCATTTGAGCCCAAGAATTTCAGAGAAGTCAGACTTCAACTTTAAAAGAATAAAGAACAAGTGTGAGGTTGTAAGAAATACAGAACAGGACAGGGCACTGTTTCAGAGCGAGAGAAGATGTGGAGGACGTGGAGGAGCCTATTGGTGGTGCACAGCTCCATTCCTAGGACTCAGGAGGCTGAGGCTGTGGCTATCCTGGGCTACACGGCAAGATCTCTCTAAAAACACAGCATACCCAATGAGGAAACAGAAAAGGCTTCCCTGGAAACCGAGAACGCAGCGGATGGGAGAAGGTGCTGCCGAGGTTTCCTGGAGAGAGAGACAGACGAAGAAGGAAGTGGAGGGGGAGCTGTCGGGGAGACACAGTGTGGTGAAAATAGAGAGCGGGGCACTGTTCTGGCTCATGTTAATTCTGCTGTCCGGATTTACTGTTTAATTTTTAGATTTTCGGGGTTTTGTCATTGTTGTTAGTTTTTGTTAGTTTTGTTTGTGATAGTCTTGCCATGACACTCTGGCTGCCCTATAACTCTCTATTCAGACCTGGCTGGCCTCAAACTCTCAGAGATCCACCTGCTTCCGCCTCCAGAGTGCTGGAGTTAAAGGTGTGGGCCACCACACCAGGCTTTTTAAATTTTTTAATTAGGTGTGTGTGTGTGTGTGTGTGTGTGTGTGTGTGTGTGTGTGTTACCTGGGAAATGAACTCAGGTCTTCAGGCTTGGTGACAAGCACCCCTAGCCAATGAGCCGTCTTACAAGACATTTCTTACAAGGTATTTCTTTAGAACGATGAAAACTCTGAGTCATTATGAAACTGGATGGGATACTGAGACCCTCTGCATAGATAAGAAATATGAACCAGGATATCTGCTCCTTCACGGCTTTCCTTCCAGAGCAAAAGCTAGAAGAATTTGGGAGAATATTAGTTACTTATATTCAAACTTATCCAGCCTCCATTGTGAATAAAGCTACACTCCCAGGTACATAGTCACTGCTGAAATGCATCCACGCTCTCTGATGCCTGCTGTGAGGCTGCTAACCTGGGAAACACTGTTCCTACTTCATCAGAAGCAGCTTGCCTTCGGTTAGCATGGACTTGCTGTCATTGTGTGTCTGGGCCTGCAGCTAGAGACGGTGTCAGTCACACTCTGCCTGACTTCAAAGTGACTGAAAGGAGCACACGATGCTTTGGGAACTGTTTCGGAAAGCAGTTAGTAGCAAGGAGTTCTGCACCACCACCCAGGGCGTGTCACTCCTGCACCGCCACCCAGGCCGTGTGCAAGCAGCCTGCCTCTCACTCCTGCACCACCACCCAGGGCGTGTCACTCCTGCACCACCACCCAGGGCGTGTGCAAGCACTCTCACTCCGGCTCTGTGATGCCTGGCTTTAGACTATGACTTTGACACAACCTAGAAACACTTGGGACGAGAGTCTCAGTGAAGGGTTGTCTAGATCAGGAAGGCTCGTGGGTATGTCTGGGGGGGACTGTCTTAAGTTAGTTGTTGTGGGAAGACAGTGACCTGCACTCCTCCATGGCCTCTGCATCATCTCCTGCCTCCAGGTCCCTGCCTCGAGTTCCTGCCCTGACTTCCCTACATGATGGAATGTAAGCTGTAAGATGAAATCAACCCTATTCTCGTGGTGGTTTGAAGGAAAATGGCCCCCCTGCAGGCTCATAGGGAGTGGCGTTATTAGGCAGTGTGGCTTTATTGGAGTAGATGTGGCCATGTTGGAAGAAGTGTGTCACTAGGGGTGGGCTTTGGGGTTTCAGAAGCCCAAACCAGGGAGTGTCATTCTCTCTTCCTGCTGCCTGGGATCCAGCTGTAGGACTCTCAGCTCCTCTCCACCACCATGTCGCCTGCGCACCACCATGATTCCCACCATGACGATAATGGACAAAACCTCTGCACTGTAAGCCAGCCCCAATTAAATGTTTTCCTTTAGAAGAGTTGCCATGCTCATGGTGTCTCTTCACAGCAACAGAACCCTAACTAAGACAATAGTTAATCCTGGCATGGTGGCGCATGCCTTTAATCCCAGCACTTGGGAGACAGAGGCAGGCAGATCTCTGTGAGTTCGTGGCCAGCCTGGTAAACAAAGCGAGTTCCAGGACAGGCGAGGCTGTTATACAGAGAAAGACAATAGTTAAAAGCAGAAGTGAACATGTACATATTTGCTTGCTTGCTCAGCTGGGTTTCTCCTCTCATACCGTTCAGGACCCCCACCTATGGATGGCACTGCCTTGTCAGCTGAGCCCTCCCACATCATTCACTAATCATGAAAATGCCCGGGTGGCATGCCTCCAGGCCGGATTTATGGAGGCAACGTCTCAACTGAGGTTCCTTTACCCAGATAACTACATTGCATTAAGTTGACTAACAAACAAACCCCTCAACCAACCACAGCCCAACCAGCGCGGTTGGGGACATGACGTGACCAACCTTCTGTGTCAAGTTCCTGGTTCTCTGACTTACTCCCAGGCTGCTTTCGGTCAGTGTTTCATCACAGCCTCAGAAAAGCAAACTAGCATGGGTCTCTCGCTGAAACTGGAGATCGCTGAGTTCAGCTCCACTGCCTGCCCAACCAGCGTCCCCAGGGACTGCCTATCTTGCCTCAACAGCGCTGGGACCACAGCTGCCGTGCCCAGCTGTTTTTGTGGGTGCTGGGGAACTGAACTCAGGTTCTCCTGTTTGCACTTGTTCTTTTCCCACTGAATCATCTCCTAGACCACGGTTCAGGCTCTTACCCTGCTTGGCAACATCCCAACTTCCCCTCCCAGGATGGTTCCTTCTCACAGTTGCTCCGCCCCAGAACTTCTCTTAGCCCCGCCCACACCTCAGTATGTGGTCTTTTCATTAAGCTGTTGTGGTGGGTAGCTGTTCTGGCCATGCCCTGAAGCACCGCCCCTACTGAAGCAGCAGGTAACTGTTATACCTGCCTATGACCTTGAAGTACATGCCCCTGGGGCATGGCCACTAGGGACCCTTAAGACCTGAGATGCAGGTACACTGATCTCTCTTCCTTCACTACCTTGTGGTTTTGGATGCTGGGATAGACCAGGGCGGATCTCATCAGAGAACAGCGTTGGACCATGCCTCACCCTTCCAGGATCCTGCGATAAATTCCTCTATTTTGTCTTGTGAGTTTCCTTTCCCAAATAAATTCCTTTGCCCATTAGGCAGACTCCGTGGATTGCTAGCCATATAATCCCATTAAGCTGTTTTGTCATAAAACATTTTTTTGTGGGGCTGGAGAGATGGCTCAGTGGTTAAGAGCACTGCCTGCTCTTCCAGAGGTCCTGAGTTCAACTCCCAGCAACCACATCTGATGCCCTCTTCTGGCATAAAGTTGTGCATGCAGATAAGCACTCATATACATAAATAATAAAAATATTTAAAAAAACAAAACATTTTTTGTTCCTCAGAGAAGTGAATTTTTGATTTTAAAAGTATGTAATCAATTACGTATCGAATAACTACTCAATAAACATTGTATACTTCACATGTATAGTTTAGTGGGCTTTGACAAATGTCCACACTCGTGTGATCACCACTGTCCTCAAGAGAGAGGTCATACTTCAGATGTGTTCCTACCCCTCAGAGGCAACAATGGTGTGGTGGGTAGTTTGGAAGTTTTTCCTAGGGAGACATGGACAGACATCTATTCATCCCAGATAGGACTGTATTGACAGATCAAAGGAAAAGTTCCACTCAAGTCTAGCTTGGTGAACCAAGGAGTTTATTTGGGTTTCTAACTGGAGCATGAGTCACCCAAGCACAGCTGCACCCCAGAAAGGTCCACCCCAGCATGAGCGATAGGCCAGGCGCTCCCGCTGAACTTGGAGGCGGCTAGCTTCACGAAGACGCCTCTCTCCTAGCACTTGATTACGGCTTACTTATGCAATATACGCTTGGGGCGGGACCTTGGAACTTCTGTGAGTTTCTTGGTTGAAGTTTCTTGGGCTCCCCAAGCTCCCTGAATCTCAGGGTCCTCCCTCCCTCTGGAGGCGACGGTTCCATTGCAGGAAGCGGCTGCCCAGGACAACTGGCCTCTCATCTCCAATTCCTTTCTCCTTTTTTTTTTAAACAAAAAATATGTATTATGTATGTATGTATGTATGTATGTATGTATCTATCTATCTATCTATCTATCTATCTATCTATGACACAAGGTCCCACCATGTAGCCCTGGCTGTTCTGGATCTCAGTCTATAGACCAGGCTGGCCTTGAACCCCCACCCACACGTGAGAGATTTGCCTGCCTCTGCCTCCCAAGCGCCAGGATTAAAGGCATGCTGCAACACACCTGGCTGCCTTTCCCTTTCTGAATCAGATTTCATATCAATGGAATCATATGGCATGAATCTTTTTGCATGAGGCTTCTTTTTCTTGGGATTTATTCATTTATTATGGTGAGTGTGGTTTTTGTTTTTATTTTGTTTTGTTTTGTTTGTTTGAGACAGGGTTTCTCTGTGTAGCCCTGGCTGTCCTGGAATTCACTCTGTAGACCAGGCTGGCCTTGAACTCACAGAGATCTGCCTCCCAAGTGCTGGGATTAAAGGTGTGCGCCACCACAGCCCAACCACATGTGTTTTGTTTTTTAACATTTATTTATTTGTGGATGTGTGGATGTGTTTGCCTCAATTTGAGCATGGAGGTCAGAAGACCACCCAAAGGGACTTGGCTCTCTCCTTCCACCATGCGGGCTCCGGGGATTGAACGGAGGCCATAGGCTTCTTGGCAAGTACCTTTTCCATCAGAGACATCTTGCTGTCCTGTTTTTATGTTATTTTTTGCAGGTTCAGGCTGATCTTAATGTAGCTAAGAATGACCTTGAACTTCTGATCCTTGAACCTCCTGGATAGAAGGTGTGTATGGCCACAGCCGGTTGATGTGGTATTGGGGTTGAACCTGGAGCTTTGTGTGTGCTAGGCAAGCATCCAGTCCTTTCGCATTGTGTTTCGTTCCTCTCCTTGTCGGCTGGTTCCTCTTGAACACGTCACCATTCTCACTCTGCGCATCCACTGATGATGCCTAAGCTGCTCCTGGATGGTGCAAATGAGGGAACTGTGAGCGGTTTTGTTCAGATCTTTTTGTGGCTGTCTGTTTTCGTTTCCTTTGGATATACACTGCAGTGCTTTCTGGGACACGAGGCAAGCATACACTCATGGGAGACAGCTGGACGGTTTTCCCCAGCGCTTGCACAAATTATACCTCTAGAACATACCATTTCCTCGGAGTAGGACAGGCCAAGACAGACCTGGGCAAAGATAATGTTTAAAATGCCATCAGGGTTAGCTAGTCAGTTTCAAAATGACTTCTAGGCTGTTAGGAGACACTGCCCTCGGATGGGTCTCTTGGCATCCCTCACAGGCACCTTCTGAGCCCTTCCTTCGTGTTCTGTGCTAAACTTTCAAGGTCTCCTCCAGTCCAGACATGTGAAATCTCACTCCCTAGGTTGCCTTGCCAACTGCTAAACTGAAAGTAGCTAAGCAAATTCATTTATACTTCCATGTGAACGATTGTCAGGTCTCACCCCACCAACACCCTCAAGCACCTGTGTTTTAAATGTGAAACTTAATCATCTAAAGGAATTAATCACTGCTAGTAGCTTTTGAGGGGATGTGCTGTCTTTTTAGTGTAGTCCAAAAATTACGTGAGGGTTTGCAAGATGGTATTGGTTATTAAAGGCATTTGCCTTCCAACCTCGTGACCTGAGTCCAATTCTCTGAACCCATGTGGTGGAAGAAGACTCCTGCAAGTTGTCTTTTGACCTATACACGTATTAAAAAAATAATAAAAGTTATGTGAAGCCCTGGGCAGCACGTATGGGGGGGGTGTGGTTGGGAGGGCTGTGAGTTTGAGGCCAACCTGGGCTACATAGTGAGTTCCAGACTAGCCTTGACTCATGTATATATAGTGTAAGCTTTAAAAAAAATGCTATCTGTCCTAAGTCAGATGTGGGTTCAAATCCCAAATTCTCCCCATGTCTGTGTCCTTGCTCACTAACCATTGACAGTTATTTGAGACTTCGCACCAAAGTCTTGTTCAGCCTTTAGCATTTGGCTTACCTAAGCAGGACTTTCCAAAAGAACAAACTATGGCATCGTAATCGTCTAGCACAGGGGCAGCCATATTGTGGGCACTTAACCCATTTATTGACTGGCGCATTAATTAATACGATAAGGATTTGCAAACTGCTGAGAGCCACTGACGTTCTAAGTTTACAATGCATTATTCTTTGTTGACTGGATAATTGAGCTGGGGTCTTGCTGTGTAGCCCAAGGTGGCCCAGAACTGGCAGCAGTTCTCCTGCCTCAGTCTCCAGAGTGCCAGGACAGGAATATGAGCCACCAAGGTAGGCAACAGGGCTGGGTTTATGAGCTCTCCAAGGAGCCCGGGGAGACAGGACCCTGTGAATTGGAAGAGATCATCATTCCAGTGGGACCAAGATTGTAGCTTCTCAGATCACCCTTCACCCCAAACTTGAGAATTCCACGTGCTTCGGAGGTCACCCAGTCTGACCTGGAAGTGAGTGGTAACAGTTGAGGAACACCAGAGTGAGGTAGGAAACGCCCTTGAAGGAGCGGTTGCTTAAATTAGACGCGAGCCCTCTACCTCCATCCCCCGAGTGTGGCGGGATTACCAGCGATTGTCACCACGCCCGGTTCTCTACGGTGCTGAGGACTAGAACCCAGGGTCTGTGCCTGCCAGGCAAGCACTCTGCCAACTGAGCCACCTCCCCAACCCCAAGATGGCCTTTTTCTAAGGGAACGGAGCTCGCCCTCCTGAGGACCGAGGCTAGCAAATCGGCAGCTTCCCTTCTTCATTTAAAAAAGGTTCGTTTAACGAAGGTTCTGTCTGTGAGCCTGCGCCCAGCCAAGACTTCGGATCCTGCGTGGCGACCGACCGTCCTCCCCTCGAGGGTACCCACTGCCCGCCCTCCGGGCCCTGGCCCTCCGCCCCGGCCGCGCCCCTGGCGCAGCCCCTTTTGGCACCGCGGCTCCCAGGTGCCCGGCGCAAAGGCGGAGCCGGATTGCAGCCGCCTGGGTGGCGCCACCGAGACCCCCGGGTGTTTGCGGGTCCCGGCGCTCCGGCTGCGACTCCCGCAGCATCCCCGGCCGCGGCTCCAGCATCCCTGGGAACCCGAGACTCTCCGGCCGCGCACAGCCCGCGGACGCCACCACCATGAGCGCGGGGCCGCGATGGCCGGCACCCGGCAGCCTGCCTGCGCTCTGCGCCGCCGCGCTGCTCCTGCTGGGTCTGCAGCCGCCCCCCGTGAGCGCCGAGGGTGAGTGTCCGCAGCCGCAGGGGCCCCGGGGCAGCCGGGAGGCCAGCTGGGCCGGGGGTGCAGCCTGGAACTGACCACCCGGAGTCCCAGCATCACCGGGCCCCCACCCTTCCCCGCGCTCCCGCCGCCCGCTTCCCGGAGAGTGAGCTCTAGAATGAAGTCACGTCTAGGCTGCCCTCGAACTTCCCCTGCTGGGGCTGATTTTTTTCCATCCTCCCTCGGTTTCTCAATGTCTGTTAAGTGGGTGCCCTTCCTGGAGGCTGTGGTTAGAAAACATTCGCGTTGTCCAGGAAGATTTGAAAGATGAGTGGGGATCCATGTCCCGAGCAAACGGGGAAGGAAAGGGAAGGAAGGGGAAGGAAGGCGTCCGGGGAAGGGGAACAGCCGGAGCTGAGGTGCTCAGTCAGAGGTGTTGCGGAACATGGGACACATGATTTAAAAACAAAAAAGCAGGATGGGAGCCGAGCTGCCAGGTGGGGATGGATGCCTTGGGACAGGAGATGGAAAACCAGGTAGCAGCAGCCAGATGACAAGTTGACCCACTTTGTTTTTTTGAACCCAAATTCAGCTTTAAAAAATCCAAACGTTTAGTATTTATTTTGTGTATGTGTTTATTTACTTTGTTAAGTCTGAATTCAGCTTTAATTTTTTTTAAATTAGCGTGTTCATGTACATGTGTGCGTGTGTGTGCATGCATGTATACTTACACGCTGCTTGCCAAAGTGAGTGTGTGGAAGTCAAAAGACAACCTGAAGGACTCACTCGTATCCCACGCACTATGTGGGTCCTTTGGGGTGGTCGTCAGGTCGTTAGGTTTGGCGGCTAGCACCTTTACCCACTGAGCCCTCTCGCTGGCCCTTGAATTTGGCTTTTAATACTTGTCTTACTTAAACTAGCAGGATTAGGGCCCCGTGTCAATACAACTTCCGTTTGAAAGCTAATTCAGCTGTGTTTAGCTGTTGAAACAAAACCCCTCAGAACGTGGAGCTGGAGGTTCTGAAGGGAGTCCGCTGTCCTCCGCCTCAGAAGGTTTCTAGAAAGTCCACCCTTGGAACGACCTTGACCGATGGGGGAGAAAAGCCGTTGGCTGATTTAGGAAGCTTTGCATACATTGAATTATAGTTATTTAAATCTGGTAAGGCATAAGGAGCGAAGCTAAAAATCAGGGAAAGAAAATCCTGGTGCTTGAGGAAATGGTGAGGGACAACATGACACCACAGGTGTGTTCTCCGAGTTTGCATGTGTGTGCCCTATTAACAAGGACTTGGGCTCTCAGTCAGCCTCTTAGCCACGCCTTCAGCATTAAGAGAGAGCACTGTTAACTCTAAGGGCTGTTCGTGGCCCCCCTGATTAATTTCTAATTAATTCATTTGGCAGTGCTATAGAAGTATCCGGCCACTGAGCTATATCATCAGTCCCAAATTAAAAAAAAAAAAAATCTAGATATGCTTCATAAAAGTTACCGTTTAAAAATGTGTAACTGAGGTTTTAAAAATATACATATATAAACATTTTGTTGTACAAACAATGTTTGTGCATCTAATTCTAGAACATTCCATCATAGCCACATGAAACATCACACCTCTTTGCAGTCCATCCCCTGGTAATGCTTTAGTATTTCTGGCCTGCTGTTGAGTTATGAAAATTAAACTGATTTTAAAGAATGCAAGTAGAATGGGTTGGGGTTAGTACTAACTTTTGAACAATGTCTACTTTTGTTCCAATTTTAATTTCTTCGAACAAAATCTCTTTCCATGATGTTTTATAGCGTTTCACCCCATTATGAACGCTTAAGCAGAACGCCTCATGGACAAGGATCAAAGTTTTGTGCCCATCTGGCTTGGGGCGGGGCATAGAAAATACAAGGTGGGATTGCCATCCAGCAAAGAGAAACTGAGGACTCCTTGTGTGTGTGCTTTTTATTGCTGGAAATGCTTCCTGTTTCACCTCCACCACCTTCCTTTTCCCCTCTGCACTTGGCCTATGCAGAACGAGGGGCGCACTTCATTTTAAGAACATGCCCTTGCCAAGCCCTCCCTTGTATAGCAGAGTCATGGAAGAATTGTCAGCTCTGTTCTGAATGGATCGCTCCCTGGGTCTGTGCTTACTGCACATCTCATGCCTATTATCTGAGTCTGCGTGGGGAGGAAGGGATGACTGTTTAACTGAGACTCGTTACTATAGATATTTGAACAAAAACAGTCTCTAAAACTTAAATTGAAACCAAAACCATTTTGTTTATATTTGACTAATTTAACATGTATCACATACACAAAGTAGAGTGACTACAGTTTTTCTGTATTTTTACTTTGTTTTTCATGTGTGTGTGTGTGGGGGGGGGTGTAGGCACACATGCTTGTGGAGTCCAGCAATCAGTGCCAAGTGTCTTCCTCAGTCCCTTTCTAATCTGTGTGTGTGTGTGGGGGGGGGGGTGCAGGCACACATGCTTGTGGAGTCCAGGAATCAGTGCCAAGTGTCTTCCTCAGTCCCTTTCTAATCTGTGTGTGTGTGTGTGTGTGTGTGTGTGTGTGTGTGTGTGTGTGTGAGAGAGAGAGAGAGAGAGACAGAGAGACAGAGAGAGACAGAGACAGAGACAGAGAGAGACAGAGACAGAGACAGAGACAGAGAGAGTATATAGGTGTCTTCTGAGGTCAGTGATGTGGGATTCCCTCTACAGTGGGATTCCAAACAGTTTGAGTCACCCTATGTGGGTGCTGGAAACTAACTCTGGTCCTCTGCAAAATCGGAGTGTGCTCTTAACTGCTGAGCACTTCCAGTCTCCAATCTTGGCTTGTTTGTTTTTTTGAGACAGGGTCTCTCAAGGAACCTGGGGCAGGCTTGTCATCGAGTCCTGGGAATCCTCATGTCCCCACCATCCCAGTCCAGTGCTGGGATTACAGACACATGTAGCTGCACTCAGAGTTTACGTTATTGGGGGGCGGGGACACACCACATTCACGTGTGGAGGTCGATGGCAACGTTTTGAAGTCATTTCTCTCCTTCTACCTTTACATGGGTTCTGGGACCAAACTCGGGTTGTCAAATGCACGTGGCAAGCTCCCATCCCCCCTGAGCCATCTTGCCTGCCCATGTGAGAGCTTGGGATGGAACTGGGTCCTTGGGTCAGAGCTACAAGCACTTTGCCAACTGAGTTATCTTCCCAAACTTTACTTTTTTATTTTTGAAGTGGAAAAAATATTCTTCATATTAACTAAAAGCAAATGAACTGTTTGGGTAATGATTGTGGAGAAAGACTCATTAATTCAGTCCATACTGAGTCACTACTGCATGCCAGGCAATGTCCTTGCTGACAAAGACAGGATGATGAAGAGAAATGGGTCCTTCTACCGGGGAGCTTAAAACACAGGAGGAAAGAGTGAGCCAAAACCGGATGAACAAGATGGCCACTTCCGTCACTGACGAGACTAAAGAATAGGAGTCGCTCCGAGAGTCACGTCAGGAGGGTGTCGTCTGTTGTTGTTTGCTTAGGGTCTCACTGTATAGACCAGGCTGGCCTCCAGCTCACAGTGGTCCCCCTGCCTCTGCCTCCCAAGTGCTGGGATCCAAAGGATGAGCTACCTACCTCAGTATAAGAGACTTTTTACTTAATGCAGGATAATCTGAGAAACAAGTAAAAATTGCTAGGCATTGGGGTTGGAGAGATGGCTCAGCAGCCAAGAGTGCTTGTTGCTCTTCCAGAGGACCAGGGTTTGATTCCCAGCACCCACATGGTGACTCACAACTCTCAGGATAGTGAGGACTGCCTCAGAGCCCTGGGCACCAAGATACTCGTGCAAGGAACCCAGGACACTGAGCCTTGTCACATCATTTTTGGAAGAAGGATTAAACAAAGCAACACACACATACACACACACACACACACACACACACATACACACGGGTCTCACTGTAGACCAGGTTGGCCAGTAGAACTCAGAGATCTTCCTGCCTCTGCCTCCATCCCCAGTACTAGGATTAAAGACATGTATCACCACACTTGGCTAATACAAATCCATGCCAGATCATCTGGTTGTGTGTGAGGGGAAGAATGTACATACCTGTGTGTGTGTGTGTGTGTGTGTGTGTGTGTGTGTGTGTGTGTGCATGTGAAAGCCAGAGGGCAACCTCAGCTGTTGTCTTCAAATGCCACCCACCTTGTTACCTGCAGACAGGGTTTCCCATTGGCCTGAAACTCTCCCAGCAGGCCAGACTGACTGGCCAGTGAGCCCCATAATCTCCTGGTTTCCACTTCCTCAGCACTAAGTCCCAAGTCAACACCACCCCTGGCTTTATTTTTATGTGGTTTCTGCAGATCAAACTCAGGGTCCTTAAGCCCCCAAGGCAAACATTTAACCAACCAGTCTATCTCCCCACCACAGTTAAATTTTTGTTTGTTTGCTTGTTTATAGTAGACTACAACAAGTGAGACATGGTGTCATACTCTTGTTCCAGATAGAAGGGAGGACGAGGCCGGAGGATGGTCTGAGCGCACGGGTTTGAAACCCACTTGGACAGACAGCGAGCGTGGTGAACTCACAGTGCCTTGCACCTCACCTCCACACACTGTATTTATCCTGCACAGGGAAACTCTTCCTGCTGGAGTCTCAGAACGGCTCTCAGGGCCTGGACCTGGAGGCAGCTCGGCTCTCCTGCAGGAGCAGGGGTGCCCACCTGGTGTCTGCTGGAGAGCTGAGGAGGGTGGTCCAAGACTGTGCCTTCGCAGTGTGCACAACAGGCTGGCTGGCTGACGGCACCCTTGGGTAAGTCAGGACAGCCGGGACGCATTCTTTTCCAAGCGCCTCAGCCGTACTGCCTAGGTATATATGGGGCTCAACGATTGCCCTGCAGGGATAGCAAGCAGGCAATGTGAAACGGACTGTGGCTTCTAGCATGTTCAGTTTATTTATTTTTATTATTTTTTATTTATTTTTGGTGTGTGTGTGTGGAAGTCAGGGGACTTTTTTTTAAAAAAGTTTTTTTATTATGTATACAATATGCCTGTACACCAGAAGAGGGCACCAGATCTCATTATTGATGGTTGTGAGCCACCATGTGGTTGCTGGGAATTGAACTCAGGTCCTCTGGAAGAACAGCCAGTGCTCTTAACCTCTGAGCCATCTCTCCAGCCCAGGGGACAACTTTTTGAAGTCAGTTCTCACTTTCCACTTTGTCAAAGCAGGGTCCCTCTTGTTTCTTTTGCCCTACGTAAAGCCGCCCGTCCAGATTGCAGTTGGTTCTCCTGCCTCTGTTCCTGTCTTGCCATAGGAATGCTGGGATTACAGAAGCATGCCACCATACCCAGCTCTTTACACCGGTTCCTGGATAGAACTCGGGTCGCCAGGCTTCTGCGGTGCCTTTACCTTCTGAGTGGTCTCCCTCCCCGACCCTCCACCATGCTCTGGTTTCTGGAGTCATTTACTTTTGTATCTCCTTGTAGTTTGAATCTAAAACATCCCCCACAGGCTCTTGTTTGGAATGCTTGTCCCCAGACCGGTGGCACTATTTGTAGGGAGGGTCCCGTGGGACATTTCTGATGTGGGGTCAGGCTGGTCAAGTAGGTCGCTGGGAGCTGGCCTCTGAAGATTACTTACTTACGAAGCCTGATTTCTGTTACTTTCTGTATCCTGGTCTTCAGTCATGTGATAGCCTCTAGCCCCACAGACTGGGTGGTTCCCTCTCCAGCTGTGTGGACCGAAACCTCTGAAATCATGAGGCAGAATGAGGTGCTCGTCCCTTGGGTGCTCTCTCTCAGGTGCTGTGCTCACAGCCATTCAGAAGTAACAAATACAGATGAGACAGCTATGCTCTGACAAAGGCTAGGGACTCGTGCAGGGACCTTGCAGGAAGGCCTGACCAGTGTCCTAGCCGATAAATAGCCAATGTCAACGGCCAGGAATGTGAATGGAGATGCTCCCAGGGCTTCCAGCCCCCAGCTGTTGACTTTTCATCACCAGAGCCATCCCAGCTCAGGCTGTAGGTCCTATAGAGTAGACAGTCATCCCCACTGTGTGCTGAGGGCCTAATCCATGGGGTGCTTTAGAGACGTAAGTCTTGTGATTAGCTGGAGAAAACGTCCCAACAGTGTTTACACCTGCTCTTTAGGTTTCAAAGATGGTAATAGAATTTCAGGCCTCCAGATGTCTGGAAGAACCCATAAAAATTGACTTTTAAGGAAGATAATTCTACCCCAGTCCTTGACTTATTTCAACAAACAATTTTTGTTAGCATAGTATTTCTCACACAATATAAAATAACCAGTCACACCATTAACAATGAGTCAAATTCAGGAGACACGTCAGCGAAAGGAAATTCTATGTCTCAGCACTGGAAGGTACTGACTTTCAGACAACAATCCTGAGGCTGGAGAAACAGCATAGTTATTAGGAGCACTGGCCACTTTTCTTTAGGACCTGGGTTTGATTCCCAGCATGCACATGGCAGCTCACAAACATCTGTTACGTCAGTCCCAGGGGATCTAACACCCTCTTCTGACCTCCTCAGGTACCAGGCATACTCATGGTGCACAGACATACATGCAGGCAAAACACCCATACACATAAAATAAAAAATAATTTTAAAAAAGATGACAATCCTTAAAAATTTCAAAGATATAAAAGACAAGGAGAATTTTTACCAGCATGAGAAACTATAAAAATAGCCAAATAGAAATACTTTGGAAGTGAAAAATGATAGTAACTAAAATTAGGACTCTAATACTGGATCTAACAGCTGATTGAAAGGAGCCAAAGGGAGAATCAGTAAGCTGGAAGCTATTTCAGAGGGAGATACGCCAAGCAAATGAAAAAGAAAGGATAAAAAATGTAGAGAAAATGGTAAAGGTGATGAAACTACATGCAATTAGAATTCTAAAAGGAAAAAGAAAGAGGGGGCTGGGGAGGTGGTTTGGTGGTTGAGAAGTTTCATGTCGGAGACCATTGCTCTTCCAGCACCCACACAGAGGGTCTGTGCGTAGAGACTGCCCTCCAGCTGAGGGACACTGGGTTTGGGTCTCTCTACAGATGCCTGGGTACTAGAGAGGGCAAACCCACTGTCTTCTCAGGTGTTCCCTTCCCAGGCAGATTATGGAGACTCAGTGGCCCCCTCCTCAACCCCCACTCATGCCAGGCACACATCATATCACTGAGCTCCACCCCCGGTCCCAGTACCTCCATCTTACACATCAGTCTAAGGCCTGGAGGATCTGAGCGACTTTCCTAAGAACACTGGACCACCCCCTAATAATGGTAGTTTGCCTTCTGTTGGTACCATTTGGCTCCATTTCCCTCTGGCTGATAGCTCTGCTGTTCTTCCTTCTTTAAGTCCTACCTCAGTTTCTGTCCTGCCTCAGTTTCCCCGCCAGGCTCATGGGCGCAGGCACCAGGATCCCATTCTTCACCATAGATTTCTACAGACCTCTGAGACATGCTGGACAAGGTGACCCAGCAAAAGGAGTGTGCCCCCCTCCTCCCACCCAGAGGCCACCCTCCTCCTCCCCCCAGAGGCCACTCCTCCCATCTCTCCTCCCAGGCAGTCCTCATGTCTTCTGCACTGCAGAATCTGGGCTTGAGGGAATCTCCCATCAAAGGCTTTAGAAGGAGATGCCAAGCTTGGAGCCCTTGTCAAGGAGCAATGGTTCTCGGAGAGGCTTTCTGAACAAAAAGAACCACCACCTAGTGAGATGCCTCAGTGGCACTCAGAGCTTCCAAAGGACGGGAAACCCCAAGAGCAGGTGTCCCTTGGAAGACCTCTCCCTTCCCAAGAAGACAGCCGTGCCTCCAGCATGGGGTCAGAGAAATAAGGGCCTGGTCAGGAGAGCAGCGGAGTCTTGGCTAAGCCTTGCTACTCCACGGGAATCTGTTGAAGCTGAAGTGGGCCGGGTGAGCTCGAGGTGTCCTTCCAAAGACTAAGAGCCACCCAACCGGGCTCCAGAATAAAGGCCCCCAGGAGAAGCTCCCTCAGAAAAAAGTCCCCTCAGATGAAGCCTCCTCAGAAAAAGTTGAACCTTCAGAACAACCCCCAAGCTTTCTCAGAACACCCTAGAAAAAAGCCGCTACAGGAAAGCCCCCCTGAAAAGACGCTCTCTCCGAAGAATGTCACATAGAAGTCCACCCCTGCCCACTTAGAGAGCAAGTATTCTAGGACATTCCAGAACTTACCAGGGAAGATGGCGGCGACTGACCATGAGTCTGTGGACACTGGTCCCGAGGGGGCACACTAGTTCCTTAGCTCAGTGTAACACTGTCAGCTGTAATGGGGTGTGCTTTATGAATGGACTGCCTTCTCCTTGCTGAGATGTGGCCTGCCTGACAATATGGAGTGGTTCCCTCACGAGTCACGTGGTGAAGGCTGCTTACAGCTGGCTCTTGAAGACATGCCCAGGGAAGACGGGAGTGACACATGCCATTTACAGAACCTTTACCTCAGGTCCCTTGCCTAAGACATCTCCCACCCAACCTCACCCCCAACCAGAAGGCCAGTGCTTAGAGAATGCCACCACGCCTCTGAAATGTCTCACTAAGGAAGCTGTTGGCCTGTGGCATCCAGTCTGGGAAAGTCAGATATTCTTCTGTGGAAGATGCCCTGGTCACCATGGTGCCAGGGTACTTTGTACAAATTAAGCTTTTAACTTTCAGCAGCAGGGCACAGTGGGAAATGTCCCCACGTTGCCTCACCACTAGGGTGCCATCTGTCTCTTAGGAGAGGTGGTAGTGGAGAGTACTGTGTTGCTCAAGCTGGTCTCAAACTCTTTATTTCAAGTAATCCTCCTGCCTCAGCTTCCCAAGTAGCTGGCACTACAGTTGTGAGCCATTATGCAAGATACATGCTATTTTATGCCTTCTGTTCTCAAATAAACTGCTAATTTTTAAGTGTTTTGGTTGCAATTGCCCACCTGGAGTGACAGATTTGCTTGATTTAGGTTCTTCTTTGCAAATAAAAGAATTTTACTGGATTTTTTAGTCTTTTAGAATCTCCTGGAACTGGAGTTATGGGAGGTTGTGAGCCACCATATCCAGGTGCTGGGAACCAAACCCAGGTCCTCTGCAAGAGCAAGTATTCAACCTCAGAGTCTTCTCTCCAGCCCACACAGTAAACCTTTAAAAACTCCAACGAGGGCTGGAGAGACGCTTCAGCAGGTAAAGGCGTCTACTGCCAAACCTGAGGACCTAAGTTCAGAACCTGGGACCTGCGTGGTAGAAGATCCTCTGATCCTCATACACACGCGTACACAAAGTAAACACATAGAATGTGAAAATAAACTCAAGTGATTCATTTGATGAATTTTTCGTAGTGAAGAAAAAGATCGTAGAAGGGATCAGAAAAGTGTTGCCTCTGAACATTGAGCTGATGCCTGCGAGTTACCCCAGCATCACCTATCTTCCAAAATGTGACCTTTGTCTGTGGAGAATGTTTCTTGTGGATGCTTCCATCCAAAGGTCACGAATCACCCAAATCTCTGCTGACTCAGAGCTGATAGCAGAAAAGGATTCTTTTCAGCCCGAAGACGTTCTCCTCACCCAGGGTCCGCCTTTGTCTGTTTCAGGACAACTGTGTGCAGCAAAGGCAGCGATGAACAGCAAATCGCCAGAGCCGTTGATGTGAGAATCGACAGCCACCCGGTTCCTGGGGCCAAGTACAATGCCCTTTGTATTAAGGATGAAGGTCAGTCTTTGTAAGAGTCCTGGAGGGCGTGAGGGGCAGCTGCTATCTAGACGAACACACTGAGGTGACACACTGAACATGCTTTATTGAGTCTTCCCAGGGTGGATAGAGGGATGGTTCAGACGCTAAGATCACTTACTGCTCTTCCAAAGGACCTTTGGTTCCCAGCACTTACGTTGGGTGGCTTACAACTGCCTGTAACTCTAGCTCCAGGGACTCCAATACCCACTTCTGGACTTTGTGGGCACTAGCAATCACATGTGCGCGCGTGCATGCACACACACACACACACACACACACACACACAATTAAAAACAAAAAACAAACAAACAAAAAACTGGGGCTGGAGAGATGGCTCAGAGGTTAAGAGCACTGGCTGTTCTTCCAGAGGTCCTGAGTTCAATTCCCAGCAACCACATGGTGGCTCACAACCATCTGTAATGAGATCTGGCTCCCTCTTCTGGCCTGAAGGGATATACTCAAGCAGAACACTATATACACAATAAATAAATATTTAATAAAAAAAAAACAAGTATTAAAAAAAGTGAAAGAAGGAGTCTAACTAGGAAAGCAGATAAGGCTGCGAGAGCCTGGATAGCAAAGTGAATGTGGCCAAGCAATGATACAATAGTAAGAAAGTTCAGAGAGGTGTGGTGGGAGGCATTGTCTCAGAGAACCCCTGGCACAGTGTGTATGTATCGAAAACCTCTGGAGAACCTCTGGAGATGGTGTGCATGTATCAAGAACCTCTGGAGATGGTGTGCATCTATTGAGAACCTCTGGAGGCAGGGTGCATGTATCAAGAACCTCTGGAGATGGTGTGCATGTATCGAGATCCTCTGAAGGCAGTGTGTATGTATCAAGAACCTCTGGAGGCGATGTGCATGTATTGAGAACCTCTGGAGGCAGTGTACATGTATGGTTACTGTCTTGTTGCTGTGACAAAAGATGATATAAGGAAGTAGGTCTTTACTTTGGTTCACAGTTTGAGGGTAGAGTCCATCTTGCTGCAGGAGCTTCAGACCACTGTGGGCAGTGTGTTCACATCTGGGAAGCAGAGAGGGACAAATGCTGCTGTCCTTCAGACTCTTCTCTTCCCAGAGGTTATGGGATGACACTGAGGACACTCTGAGGACATGTCTTGCTTCCTCAGTCAGTCACCTTCACAGACACACCTGGAGTTGTCTCCTATGTGGTTCTAAATCCAGCTAAGTTGATAAGAAGATTAATCCTCACAGTACATAACCATGGTTTTCCTGACTGGGGTGAGGGGACTGGGGTAGATATACCAGTATAGCTGTCAATCATTGGTCAAGGGGTGTGTCAGAAAATGTTGACTTCTGGGTTTTTGTTTGCATTAGTACAAGTCCCACCATCTCACAAAGAGGTGCAGGTGCCCACCAGGAGCTTGTGCCTGGAAAGATCCAGGTCTCTAAGGAATAAGAACAGAGCTCTGGGCTGGATGGTGATGGCTCACGCCTTTAATCCCTGTACTGGGGAGGCAGAGGCAGGTGGACCTCTGAGTTTGAGACCAGCCTGGACTACAGAGTGAGTTCCAAGACATCCAGGGCCACACAGAGAAACCCTGTCTCAAAACAAACAAACAAAAAAAAGAACAAAGCCTTGTCCTTGTCCACTACAGATCCTGATAGTCACAGCTTACACTTCAGTCTCTCTTCCTAGTCAGGGGCATACTTAAAAATAATCCTTTTTCTGAGCTAGAGAATTGGCTCAGAGGTTAAGAGCACTTATTGCTCTTGCAGAGGACTCAGGTTTAATTACCAGCACCCATATGGAGGCTCATGACTGTCTGTAACACCAGTTCCAGGGAACCAGACACCCTTTTCTGACTTTTGAAGATACCAGGAACATATATGGTGCATATACATACATGCATGCAAAACATTCACACACAGTCATCCGTGACAAGCCCATCTTCCAGTATGAGCTCTCTGCCTAGGAAAAAGTCTGCATTTGCTGGGTTATATGGAAGACCATCATAGCCATCTGTCTCTCTGTCGGCCCAATCACATAACCAAGAGATGTGGCCTTGTGTTTGCAAACATCTAGAGAGAGCGAAATCAATCAATCAATCAATCTCACTCCCCCTCTCCCTTTCTCTTTCTAACAGCCATGTAAGTAAATTCAAATGACCCTTTGGATCCCAAACCTCGGCAGTGTCGGGCCCCTGAGGGAAAGACAATGGAACCAGAACCTTGTCCTCTAGTGATCTCAAGGGAACAGGCCCTCTTTAGCTTTTGTGACATAATGTGCCACTCCAAAGCAGAGTGACTTGAAAGGACAACTTGGTAGCCCCACAATTTTTGTGGCTCTTGTGCTAGTCCTGGCTAGGCTCATTTACAGCTCTATTTACAAGCCTGTTCGTGGTTTGGAGGTAGCCTTGCTCCAGGAGCTCCAGAGCTGCCATCCCAGCTGCGATGTGAACTTCAAAGGGAAACCCTGTCTGAAGGGAGTAGGTGACAGTGACAGCTGGTCACCTGACATCCTCCTGTGGCCTCCACACAAGTGTACTCAGGCATGCACACTTGCACACACACACAGAGATACACTGAGACACACAGATAGCCCCCCACATGTATCACACACACACTCATCCCACACACACACACATACATACACTACACACAGATACTCCCCTCCCCACAGCACCACACAGACACACAGACATACATCACACACACAGACACCCCCCACCCACACAGCACCACACAGACACACACAAACTGCCCCCACAGACACCCACACACACATACATCACACACACACAGACACCCCCCCACAGCACCACACACAGACACCCCCTCACACACACAGACACTCCCACACACAGACACTCCCCCCCATAGTACCCCCTCACACACATACACACAGACACTCCCCCCACACAGCACCACACACACCCCCACACCACACCAAAATAAATTAAGCTGCAGAGAATCGGAAAACAGAGAAAGGTTAAGCAACAGTCGAAGATTAAAATGGGATAAGAGACTTGATAATGAAATCCAATCCCAGATTGTCTCCTGGGTAGCAAAAAACAGCTCTATTTGATGGCATTTGAATATGGGTTGTGAATTGAACAATTTGATATCGATTTTGATAATTACTGCTACCGTGGTAAGAGAACATCCTTGTTTTTAGGAAACGCACAGTAAAGTCTCTGATGGGTGAAGGGTATTATATCTACAACCTACTCTCAAACAGATTAGAGAATTGTGTGTGTGTGTGCGTGTGCTTTTGTGTGTGGGTGTGTGCCTGTGTATATGTGTGTGTGTGTGTGTGTGTGTGTGTGTGTGTGTGTGTGTGTCCTCCCATGCACTGTGAGATTTTCCTAGTGAGATGTGAACCAACACCTTACCTCAGCTAGGACACCAATGACAGGACAAGAAATGACTCCATTCAAGTCGAGCTTGGCGAGTTTACTGGGGTTACCCTTGATTGATTCAGGAGCAACTGCAGTGTAGAAAGCTCACCTCATCGTGAGCATCCACTGAGGAGAGCTGCATCCCTGGTGTTCACACAGCTGTCCCTGTGTCCTGCTGTCCTGCTGTCCTGCCTTAGATGGACCGTGTAAGACATTCCTCACAGCCCTCCAGGTTTCCTGGTGGAGCGGCTGCCCTTCCCCTTGTGGGGACTTGATGGATTACAGAGTGACAAGGGGGGACAGGTTACTGAGGGAAGGCCCACCTCCTTGGCTAAAGCGAACAGGCTGGCTGGAGAGTTCCTATATACTCTCAAGCCCTGCCCATCTGAGCCCTCCTGGGGTTTGTTAGTACATGCAGAATAAGAGAACCTGAAGGCAGAGAGGCTCAGCTGAGAGGCCCTGAGGGCGGGAGGGTCAGCCCAGCTCAGAAGGTCGAAGGCTCCTGCCAGTGAATAGGTGAGGCTCAACTCGGTGCCTCAGCAGCATACCCTCTTCCTACCCTCTCTCTGCGTGGCACACCATGGCTATGTCACCATGTTGCTGCTCCCCTCTGGCAAGACCAGGAGGATGAAGGGCGCTGACTTCAAAACTGGCGGACAGGCCGGGCGGTGGTGGCGCATGCCTTTAATCCCAGCACTCGGGAGGCAGAGCCAGGTGGATCTCTGTGAGTTCGAGGCCAGCCTGGGCTACCAAGTGAGTTCCAGGAAAAGGCGCAAAGCTACACAGAGAAACCCTGTCTCGAAAAACAAAAAACAAAAAAACAAAAAAAAACAAAAAAAAAAAACTGGCAGACATGCATCTGCTAAAAAGCCCAGAGGGAAGATGGGGCCTGGCTCATGCGCACACAGCCCCTCCTGCACTTCCTCAAAGCAGAGCTCACCACCAGCGTAGACACATCGGGTGTTTTTGTTTCAGACAGTGAATTTCCAGTCCCGTGGTATCTCACGTAAACTAGTAAGTGCAGTTATTTTTAGCCGACAGGATGCTGATGCCTCTCCCACTTGGATTTTTCCCACCCTGCTTTGACAGCGTCTCAGTGGGGTCGGTGGCTTCCAGCCCCCCGAGACAGAGCTGGCCTCACCTCCCTTCTTTACAGCGATTGTCACCTTTACATCCCCTAAAGACAGGCTTGGACAGTTCCGTTGTGCCTTCAAGAAGAGCTGGGTGCTCACTGTCCCCAGTCCTCCCGTCTGCCTAGAGGAGTCCCCCTGCCTCAGGAATGGCTTTGGGAGAATTCCCGACTGAACCATCTCTCTAGCCCCTGTCTGTCTATCCTTTAACCTCTATCTACATGGGTGTTTAGAGGCCAGGGTCCGTGGTCAGGGCTGGTCCTCCTCTAAGATTTTGAGTGTTCCATGCTCCAATTTAGTCTAGTGACGCCATGTTACAGAAGCAAGCGACATACAGGCGAGTCTCCCCAACTCTTGCCCCTCACCAAGTCAAGGGTCTCCATGCACTGTGCCTCATCTCTTGTGGATTGTTTAGTCTTCTGGCCTTTGTGGATGGTACAGTACTTTTCAACCTTCCTGATGCCACGTCCCTTTTAACACAGTTCCTCGTGTTGTGGTGACCCCCCCAAAACCACAAAACGATCTTCATTGCTATCTCATAACTGTAATTTTGCTACTGTTATGAACTGTGATGTAAATATCTGTGTTTTCTGATGGTCTTAGGTGACCCCTGTAAAAAGGTTGTTCGGCCGGCAAGGTGTGGTGACAAACACCTTTAATCCCAGCACTTGGGAGGCAGAGGCAGGTGGATCTCTGAGTTTGAGGCCAGCCTGGTCTATAGAGTGAGTTCCAGGAGAACCAGGGCTACACAGAGAAGCCCCGTCTCAAGAAAAAAAAAAAAAAGAAAGAAAGAAAGAAGAAAAGGCCGTTCCACCCTCACCCCCATCCCCCAAGAGAGGTTGCAACCCACTGAAAACCCTAGCTTAGAAGACTCCAAGATCGGTAGCCATGTTGAAAAGCAGCAAGGAAGATCTTGGTGCATCTGAGAATTGTCCCCAGAAGGAGGGCAATCTGAGATAAAGATGGGAACACTGAGAAGAGTTATCCGCAGGGGGAGAAAACTGGATTGGATTGGAAGGAGGAAATGGGAAGCCGTTGCCAGACTCTTGGCTAGGATGTGGTTTTTGAGCATCTTGTGGTTGTTCTAGTTGCTGGAGGGGGATGTAGATAAGCAGGAGGCCCTGAACTGGCTTCCCACATGGAGACTCATGTCTGTGACAAAAGGCAAGTCGGTGCTAAACTTCAGTTCGTTCTGATGAAAAGCTGGGATAAATTCAACACTGGGGACCAGACCCGTGGACTCTCTACTTCTATTTCCTGGTTTCTAATCCTGGCTCTGTACTTCTATGCCATGAGAAGAATGTTAGAATTCCTGGTGCAGAATTAGCCATAGACAGATGAGCTAAAGAAGTAAATCACTTAGCCCTGCCTGACACAGGGACACAGTCAAGCTAAAGTGTGAACTGTTATCGTGTCCGGCTCAACAAGAACTCCACACATAGAGAGTAATAATAGCCTGGCTTCTTCACTCTAACCCTACACAGTTTGTTTGGTTTTTGTTTTTCGAGACAGGTTTTTTTTGTGTGTAGCCCTGGCTGTCCTGGAACTCACTCTGTAGCCCAGGCTGGTCTCGAACTCACAGAGATTCGCCTGCCACTGCCTCCTGAGTGCTGGGGTTAAAGGCATGCACCACCACCGCCCAGCAACCCTACACAATTTTTAACTAATGAATTACCCATGATTTTCTTTCAAAGTCTTTGAGCAAGGTTAAGAATGCACAGATTGTACATGCATGTAGTATGCCCACAGTCAAGTAGCACCTTGTCTAAGTATTAAGTTAAGCGTGGTGGGAGCTTAGCTTGATGGTAGAATGCTTGCCTCACCTGTGTGAGGCCCTGGGTTCCATTTCCAGTAGCTCAAACAAACAAACAAATAAAAAAGTAAAGGAAAACACACTGATAAGCCAAGAATAACATAGGTGTTGGATTTGTCTAAGATTTCAATGTTGTGTATTTCTACTGTGCTAAAACATTCTGACCAACAGTAACTTGGGGAGGAAAGTTCCAGGTCATAGTCCATCACTGAGGGAAGTCAGGGCAGGAACTCAAGCAGGAACTGAGCAGAGAGACCATAGAGGAATGCTGTTTATTGGCTCACTGACCGGTTCGTGGCTTTCTTACATAGCCCAGACCCACAGCCTAGGGATGGTGCCGCCCAAGGTGGTCTAGGCTCTCCCACATTATTCAGCAATCAAGACAATCTCTCACAAACATGCCCACAGACCAATCTGATCATGGTAATTGAGGTTCCCTCTTCCCAGATGACTCTAGGTTGAGTCAATTTGACAATAAAATCTAATCAGGTCTGTGAGGGCGGCATCTTTACCCACTGAGCCACCTCACCAGCCCAGTGTATCTCTTTTTGAGCAACATGTTTCTTGGGTGACTTGACTGCATGGTCACTAAAAGAGAGGATGATGGGGCTGGACGGTGGTGGTGCATGACTTTAATCCCAGCACTCAGGAGGCAGAGGCAGGTGAATCTGTGAGTTTGAGGCCAGCCTGGTCTACAGAGTGAGTTCCAGGACAGCCAGGGCTACACAGAGAAACCCTGTCTCAAAAAACAAAACAAACAAACAAAAATAAAAACAAAAAAAAGGATAATGGAATATTAGAAGAGGAAATCCTAACTTCAAATTATTTTCCTTTTGGGAAAAAAAATGACGTCTTCACTTTGATGTGGCACTCTGTCCTACAGATTTATCCTAATAAAAAAATAAATAAAATAAATAAATATGGGACAGGGAGATGGATCATGGATAAAGTGCTTGGATCTGAGTTTGGTTCTCCAGAATCCACATTTTTAAAATGCTCACCAATGGGACTGGGTGAAGTTGCTTGCTGCATAAGCAAGAAGACCTTAGTTTGGATCCCCAGCACCCACATAAAAGCCAAGTGTTATGGCACATGTCTGTAACATGTCTGTAATTCCAGTGTCGGGGAGCTGAGACAGCCAGATCTGGGGTTCACGGGCTAGCCAATCTTGCCAAAAAAGTGAGCTCCAGTTTCCATGAGCAACCGTGCCTCAAACAGTGACGGGAGAGCAGTGGAAGGGACACAAGACATCAGCCTCTAGACTCTACACATGCACACAGGGACAAACACAAATGCGCGCGCACACACACACACACACACATGCACGCGCACACACACACACACACACACACACACACACACACACACACACGCACACACACGCACACATGTGAACATCTAAGAAGCTACACCCCAGAATAAATAACAGCAAAACATGTAGTGAGCTGGCAGATTGATAACAGTTTAATTTTTCTCATTCGTTTGTTTATTATGTGTGTGCATGTACACTCGTGTGTGCCACAGCACTGGTGTGGAGCTGAGAGAACATGTGGGGGTCAGTTTTCTCCTATTTCATGGGTACCAGGAATTGAACTCGATCCTCCAGACTTTATGGCAAGCCCCTTTGCACCCTGAGCCATCTTGCTAGGCCTAAATAGACATTCTTAGAGAGAACAAAAATAAATGCTAGAGAGAGAAACACATGCACAGACACACAAATTTTTTAAAATCTTCTAGCACATGAACCAAAGAAAAACTTTCAAGAGTTTTTTTTTTTTTTGGTTTTTTCGAGACAGGGTTTCTCTGTGTAGCTTTGCGCCTTTTCCTGGAACTCACTTGGTAGCCCAGGCTGGCCTCGAACTCACAGAGATCCACCTGGCTCTGCCTCCCGAGTGCTGGGATTAAAGGCGTGCGCCACCACCGCCCGGCTCAAGAGATTTTTTAACTAAATGAGAATAAAATACAATTTATTAAGATTTATGAGATGGTAGTCAGACAGAAATGTATAGCTTTGAGTGCTCATATCAGGGAGAATGAAGATCTAAAATCAATCTAAAACACTCAAAATAGAAGAGCCCAATGAAATTGAAAATAGGAAAATAAGAGAAAAATCAACAAAACCCAAAGTTAGTGCTTTGAAATGGCATTGATAAACCTGTAGTCAGACTAAGGAAAAACCCTATAAGAAATGGAAGAGGGAGGCCGGAGAGATGGCTCATTGGTGAAGAGCACTTTCTGATCTTTTGGAGGACCAGATTCTGATTCCCAGCATCCACATGGTATTGGGTGGCTCATGACCACCTCTAACTCCAGATCCAGGGGAGCTGACACCCTTCTGGCCACCATGGGCACCCACACCTGTGTACGCATGCATGTGCGTGCGCGCGCACACACACACATGTGCACACATGTGTACACACCACACACAAATAATAAAATAAGTACATTTTTAAAATAAATGAAAAACATCCAGGGATGGTGGCACTTGCCTTTAATCCCAGCACTCAGAAGACAGAGGCAGGTGGGTCTCTATGAGTTTGAGGCCAGCCAGGTCAACGTAATAAGTTCCAAGCCAACTAAAGCTACACAGCGAGACCTCCCCACCCCACCTTACCCCTCCAAAAAAAGAAAGAAAGAAATGAGAAAAGGGGACTCCTACAGATCATGTGAATATCAAATGAATCATAAAATAATATGAAAGGGGCTGGAAATGGCTTGGAGGGTAAGATAGCCTGCTGCTTTTGCACAGGACCCAGTTTGAGGTCTCAGCACCTGCATCAGGCAGCCTGTGTGTCCATCAGCCAGTTCAATCCCCAGCACACATGCTGGGTGGCTTACAACCACCTGTAACTCCAGCTCCGGGGGTTCTGACACCCTTTTCTGTCCTCTGAACTCATGTGCACAAACCCACCCACAGACACACATAAATACATATGATTAAATATAAAAAAGATCTTAGTAGCTGTGCCCTCAGCTTTCAAAACCTAGATGAAATGAACTAGCTTGTTGAAAGAACAGTCTAGCAAAACTGTTAAGAAGACAGGAGCAATCTCACAAAGCCCCCCCTCTTTCAAAGAACAGAATGAATAATAACTCTGAAACAGAGAGCATCAATCAGGCACAGACGGGCCTGAGCATTTAAGGAAGAAATTATGCTGATTCTCTACAAAATTTTCCAGAAGTTAAAATCAGAAGGAATACTTCCTAATTTGTTCCATGAGGCCATTATTACCTCCAAACCAAAACCAGACAAGACATTCCAAGAAAAGAGGACTACAGACCAATATATCTCATGGACACAGACAAGGAAACATTAGCAAATTCAGTCTAACAAGATGTAAAAGAATTATACAGCCACGTGGTGACGTGCCTGGAATCCCATCACTTCAGAAGGCAGGAGCAGGAGAATCACAAATCTGAGGTCAATCTGGGCTATAGAGTGAGCCCGTGCTTTCCACCCCACCCCCCAAAAATTACAGGAGTTGGGAAGACGGCTTAGTGGATAAGAACATTTACTCTGCAACCATGAAGTTCTGGGTTCAAATCCTCACCATATAAGTCAAAAGCTGTACATGCCTGTTGTCCCAGAATTGGGGGTGGAGATAGGGGGGATCCTGGGAGCTTTTTGGCCAAGCAGCCTGCTTAAATTTCAGCTTTCGTGAGAGACCAAGTCTGAAAGCTATAAGGTGGAAAGCCACAGAGAAGGACACTTGATGTCCTCCTCTGGACTCTGCAAGTACACATATGAGCACATACACCCACACATTTCCATGCAGACAGCACACACACACACACACACACACACACACACACACACACACACACACACACACAAAATGACTGTGCGGTAGAAAGCCCCAAACAATGTTTTAACTTTTCTCCATTTATTTGCTGAGTGGGTAGAGGGCATGTGCATGCCATGGTGCATGTGTGGAGGGCAGAGGATGAATTCTGAGACTTGGTTCTCTCCTTCTACCATGTGGGTTCTGGGGATTGATCCCAGGTCATCAGGCTTGCAGGCAAGTGCCTTATCCACTGAGCCATCTCTCCAACCCCCAAACCTAAAACAATTGACAAATGTGTCTTGAAATTGATTACAGCAAAGTTGTAGGATATGAATTATGATGTATATAGAGTCAATTTTGATTGTCAACTTGATATAACCAAGAATCACTTGGGTAGAGAGTCTCAATGTGGGATGATCAACATTGGGTGGGCTGTCATCATGGCTGTGGAAGATTGTCTTAATTAATTGATGTGGGGAGACCCAGCCCACTGTGGGTGGCACCATCCCTAGGCAGGAGGGTCCTGAATGGATAAGAGACATTGAGCTGAGCACAAGCAAGAAGGGGAGCTAGTGAGCAGGAATTCATTTCTCTCTCCTATCTTGATTGTGGATGTGATGTGACGGACATCTTCAGGTTCCTACCATCCTGACTTCCCCTCAGCAGGAGACTATAACCTGGAATTATAAGCTGAACAAACCCTTTATTCCCTAAGTTGCTTTCTGTCAGAATATTTTATCACAGCAACAGAAATGAAACTTGAACACAAAGTTAATAAACAGAAGTTCATCCTCCACTTCCCTCTATAACGGCACTGGACAGTGGGATTTGAAATTCAGAACATACCATTTGCAGTAGTGCCTCCCAAATGAAATATTTAGATATAAATCTAAAACTAATGTTAAGTGTGAGGCAAACTACAAAACACTGAGGAAATAAAGAAAAATGTTCCATGTGAACAGTAAGCCTTGATATTGTCAACACAGTGGGTCTTCCCAGGTTGATCTCTTTTGACACAATACCATAATCAAAATGCCCTGAAGCTATTTTATGGATATAATTAATTGCTATAGATACTATAACTAAAGGACTCAGAGCAGCCAATTCAATATTAAACAACAAAGTCTGAGGCACGATACTGCTGGACTTCAGGACTCCTGTAAAGTTACAGTAAGCAAGAGAGAGGGTGCTCATGGGAGAGTAACTCAGATCAGTGAAACAAAACTAGATTCACATCGTCAGGCAATCGGTCTTTGACAAAGGAACAAAGAAACACGATGGAATAAAGACGGTTATCAACTTAGACACCAGAAAAACCGGACATCCTGAAGTTGACCTTAAACCCTTCACAGACATGAACTCAACAACACGGATCACAGACCTAAGTGTAAAGCAACACGCTACGAACTCTGGGAGACGGCATAGGAGAAAGCCGAGGTGGCCTTGGATAGAGCAGTGAGCACCAAAGGGACAGTCTGAAAAAGATGCCATTGATAATTGGGGTTTATTAGGTTAAATTCTGTCCCTCAGGTGCACCCACAGAATGACAGGACAAGCCAGAGGCTAGGGAACAGGTCTGCAGAAGACACGAAGGGTTGCTACATGAAGCAGACAAAGAACTCTGAAAACTCAGCAGTACTATAAACAAACAACTTTTTTAAAAGTGGTCAAAGCCAGGCGGTGGATCTCTATGAGTTTGAGGCCAGCCTGGGCTACAAATCAAGTTCCAGGACAACCAGGACTTTACACAGAGAAACCATGACGAAAAACCAAAAAGTAAATAAAAATAAAACAAATAAAAACAGAAAATGAACAAAAGACCTGAGCAAGTAACTCAACAAAGAAATAGACAGATAGCGAGCAAGTGTATGAAGAGGTCTTCAATGCCCTTTGTCCTTAGGGAATTACAAATGAAAACACATGCTGGTCTGTTTTCAGTTCTGTTGGCTGTGATTATATACCCTGATGAAAAGCGACTCAGAGAGGGAGAAAGGAGTTATTTTAGCTCACAGGGTTGGATTAGTCCATGAGCGCAGGAACTCCAAACAGCTGGTCAAATCACATCTATCCTTGAGTAGAGAGAGAATGAATGTGTATTTGGCCCCTCCCCCTGTGCTGGCTTGTTTGAAGCCTTCCCCTTTACATCTCTAATTTTATTTTATTTCATTTATTTATTTTTGGTTTTTCAAGACAGGGTTTCTCTGTGTAGCCCCTGCCTTGGAACTTGCTTTGTAGACCAGGCTGACCTTGAACTCACAGAGATCCACCTGTCTCTGCCTCCCGAGTGCTGGGATTAAAGGCGTGCGCCACTGCAGCCCATGTGATGTAGATGACAGACTTCTTCCTTCATCCTAACAAGGCAAAAGGAACTGCTCCTAGGCTTGTGTGTCTGAGTCATCCAAGGCAGAGGGGTCTTGGTGTCTGGCAGTTTAAAAATACAAGCTGTAGCATTTGGTACCACACTGAGTCATTCAACAAGCTTTGTGTGTGTGTGTGTGTGTGTGTGCCTCCTCCAGTCAGGCATTCTGCCAGGCCACGAGTTAAATGAGGTTGCCCCCAGGATCCTGGTTCTGGGTGTACGTGGTACTCAGGGAACAGGGGGTCAGGGTAGGTGAGCTCACTCTGCAGTGTTTTGTTTTGGAAAAGTTCTGTATCATTTGTATATCCATTACTTGACATGATGCTGGGGGAAGGTACCTGACAGGGGGATTTCTTTGTCTCACAGTCTGAGGATGCAGGCCATATTCGGTGAAGAAGGTTCAAGGCTCCTGCATCCCCTGTCAGCTAGCTAACTCGCTCTCCCTCCCTCTCTCTCTTCCTCCCTCCCTCTCCCTCTCCCTCCCTCCCCACCCCCTCTCTTCTATGTAGTCCTATCTTGGAACTTGATATGTAGATCAGTCTGGCCTCGAACTCACAGAGACCCTCTTGCCTCTGCCTCCCAAGTGCTGGGATTAAAGGCGTGTGCCACCACAGCCTGCTACTTTCTCCTTTGTATTCAGTCCTGGACCACAGCACATTAAGTGGTGCCACCTACGTTAAAGGCCTCCAGCCTCAATTAACCCAGTCTAGAAAATCCCACATAGACATGCCCAGAGACCCATTTCCATGGTGACTCTAGATCCTGCCAAGTTGACAAGATTAACCGTCACCGTTTGGAGATGTTGACTGTTGTTCCTTCTCCTCAGAGAGGCCGTGTGGAGACCCACCATCATTCCCACACACCATCCTCCAGGGGCGCACTGGCTTGGAGATGGGGGATGAGCTGCTATATGTGTGTGCACCAGGCTCCGTCACAGGACGTGGAGAAACTGCCTTCACCTTGCTGTGTGACAGCTGTGGGGAGTGGTACGGACTGGTTCAAGCCTGCGGGAAAGGTAAGCACCGCTTGCCTACATGGAGCCCACACAGGGCTTTTAGAAAACCACCACCCTTTGCACCCCCAGGTATTGAGAGCCTCTACACCTGGGAATACACACTCTTGGGGCGTCTCACAACTGCACTCTTCATCTACCTGCTGGAGGTGAAGGGTTAACAATGCCCCACCCCTCTCCTCTAAGGAGAGACTTGACCCAGGCTAAGTTGCTTTTTTTTTTTTTTTTTTTTTTTTTTTTAGGTTTTTCGAGACAGGGTTTCTCTGTGCAGCTTTGTGCCTTTCCTGGATCTCGCTCTCTAGACCAGGCTGGCCTCGAACTCACAGAGATCCACCTGCCTCTGCCTCCCAAGTGCTGGGATTAAAGGCGTGCGCCACCACCGCCTGGCGCTTTTTTTTTTTTAAAGTTTGTATTATAGGTGCTTTGCCTGTGTATGTATCTGTCAACCCAGAGCTCACCAATGTAAACAGAGATAGTCTTGCTATCCAGCTTGCTCTGTCTCTACCTTCTGAGGTTTAAAGTAAATTATCCATAGGTCACTATGCCCCTCCAGCATTTATGGTTTCTGGGGATCTGAACTCAGATCCTCACCCTAGTACAGCAAACACTTTAACCAAGGAGCCGTCTCCCCAGCCCTGCTACGGTATTATATTTAGAACAGTTTGTCCTCAAATGTCTTGTAGGTCATGAGGGAATTAGGATGGTTGTGGGAGCTCCATTAGGTCCCCGCGATCCACCCATGGTGTCTAAAGTTTTGGTTCACTGTATGTCTCCACTGCCAATTACTATCCATAGTGTGGTTCAGCCCCGGCATGTCTGTCAGTCTGCCGGAAGGGACATGTGGCTTGTTTTCATTTTGTGGCTGTCAGAAACTGTGCACCATGACGGCTGTCATCCATGCCATCTGGTTCTCTGGAAGTGTCGTGTCATTGGCTCCTATGAGGGGGACTCTGCCATATGACGTGCCCGTCCACACAGACACATTGATCCTCAAGTGTTTTCTGGGTGAGCCTGGTCAGTCGACCCTCTGGTGTTAATGGTTTTTCTCATCGCTGTGACTGAATCTCTAACAAGAAGAAGGGTGGATTGGGACTCCATGTTCAAAGGGACACAGTCCGTCCCTGTGGGGAGTCATGGCAGCAGGAGCAAGATCATCTGGTCACATGACATCCAGTCAGGAAGCAGAGCAGAGTACTCGGCTTACCTTCCCCTTATCATGCAGTTGAGGACTCCTGCCCATGGAGCCGTGCCTCCCACATTTAGTGTGGGTCTTCTTACCTCAGATAACCTCAAAATAGGGGATCTCTCACAAGCACGGCCAAAGGTTCGTCTCTTCTGTGATTATAGATCCTGTGAAGCAGGCAATCACAACAGCTTGCCACACCCTCGCACCACAAGTGTCTGATAGCTCACGGTTCACGTTCCCAGCATTTGTGAATTAAACACAAGTGTCTGATAGCTCATGGTTCACGTTCCCAGCATTTGTGAATTAAACACAAGTGTCTGATAGCTCACGGTTCACGTTCCCAGCATTTGTGAATTAAACACAAGTGTCTGATAGCTCACGGTTCACGTTCCCAGCATTTGTGAATTAAACACAAGTGTCTGATAGCTCATGGTTCACGTTCCCAGCATTTGTGAATTAAACACAAGTGTCTGATAGCTCACGGTTCACGTTCCCAGCATTTGTGAATTAAACACAAGTGTCTGATAGCTCACGGTTCACGTTCCCAGCATTTGTGAATTAAACACAAGGGTCTGATAGCTCACGGTTCACGTTCCCAGCATTTGTGAATTAAACACAAGGGTCTGATAGCTCACGGTTCACGTTCCCAGCATTTGTGAATTAAGTCAAAATATTCTTTTCATCAATGGTAGTGAAGTCATGACATGTCAATTCAGCATTAAACTTTCCTCAAATCAATTTTCAGCTGAAATACTTTGCCAAGTTTTCTAACTGCTTAGAAATGGTCATTTACATCTAGGTGTAGCGCACATCTTTAATCCCAGCACTAGGGAAGTAGATTCAAGTGGATCTCTGAATTTGAGGCCAGCCTGGTCTACAGAGCGAGTTCCAGGACAGTCAGAGCTGTTACACAAAGAAACACTGTCTTGAAAAAGAAAAAAAAAGAAAGGAAGGAAGGAAGGAAGGAAGAGAAGAAAGAAATGTTCATTTACATACCATAGGTTTTTTTAATGGGATATTCATAATTAATATGTTATAAATATTTTTCTCAGCTTGGGAGGTGTAGCTCATTCATAAAGTGCTTGTACAGCATGTGTGAACCTCTGGGTTTAATCTCCAGCAACACACAGAGACACACACACACACGCACACACACACACACACACACACACACACACACACACACGCGCACACACATGCACGCAATCAAATTAAACTGTGTTTTTGTTTTACTTTTGCATTATTGTTAGTGTGAGAGGTGAGTGTGTGTGTGTGTGTGTGTGTGTGTGTGTGTGCAGGTGTACACATCCTATGGCATACAAGTGAGGTCAAAGCACAGCTTGCAGGAGTCAGTTCTCTCCTCCACCATGTGGGTCCTGGGGATTAAACTCAGATCTTCAGGCTTGTGTCGCGACCACTCCCACCAAGATGTCTCTCCTGCCTTGTTTCTTTTCTTTCATTCTTTCTTTTTCTTTCTGCTGCTCCTCCTCTTCCTCCTCCTTCTTCTTTCTTTTAGATTCTGTGTTTCTCTGTGTAGCCCTGGCTGTCCTAGAACTTGATCTGTAGACCAGGCTGGCCTGGAACTCAGAGATCTGCCTGCCTCTGCTGGAATTAAAGGTGTGCACCACCAAGCTCAGACCTTGTTTTTGTTTTTGTTTTGTTTTTCCTGATACAGTCTAGGGGTCTTGATCAGGTTTGTTTTCTCTCCCAGTTAAAGAATTAAAAGGCAGGAGTTTATATAGCGCTGGGGTTAGGACCCAGGGCTTCATGAATGCTAAGCAAATACTCTACCAAGTGAGCTACACTCCAACCCATAAACAGAATTGTTAAAAATAAAGATTCTATCCCAGTCTGTGGCTTAATCTTGTTACTCTTCAGAGCATGTTTTAATGAATGTATTTTTTAAAATCCATTTTATAACCTTCCAGACCAGAGTGGGTACATTTAGGGTGGTTTAGCCACAGACTAGCTATAAACTCTGTGGACCATTACAAACCTTTTGGTATTAGATAAACACTAAATTTATGAATAATAAATGAAAATATATAGAATAAAATAGATTCCCATTATAAATACAATTTTTGTTAGCATAGATTTTTAAATTCCCTGTGAAATTATTACAGAAGTGTCTACAGCCATCATCTCCCCTTGCTTATTATTAGTTCCTAGTCACTGAAGAGACGGAGACAGACAGGTGCTGGAGGGCGTTGCCCAGGATGTCTAGCACCCACCCTCACCCAGACCCTTAGCGTTTTCCAGAGGCACTGAAGTCGCACCTTCCTGTGAGCTACACCCTTCTACCAAATGGGTGGTTTGCGGGCCCAGGGAGGATGAGAACTAAATGCAGGTCTTGTGTGTTCTGGAAAGTGTTTATTTTCTCACTGCAATGAGGAGTCAGAGCTTTCAACTGATTCTGGCTTCTACACTTGGCTGGCTGGACAGAACGCTACAGTTTTCCTTACTCTGAAGGGTTAGCATTTAAAACGTCTGTGTCCTAGTAAAAAAGTGTGCGTGTGTCTGCAGAACACCTTCACCAACATGGTCATGGTGGCATGCACCTGTAATCCCAACACTTGGGAGGTGGGGACAAGAAGATTGGGGAGTTGAAGGTCATCCTTGACTGAATAGCAAGTTCACGGTCAGCCTGGGATACATGAAAACACATCTGAAAAAGAAACAGAAAAGGACTGCAGATGTTGCTCAACTGGTAGATGCCTTCCTAGCATGTGTGAGGCCATGGGTTAGCTCCTTGGCACCACAAAAACTGTGCATAGTGACACACGCCTGTGATCTGAGCAGTCTGGAGGGGAAGGCAGCAGGAGGATCCGGAATTCAATGCTCTTCTCAGTTGCACAGTGAGTTCTAGGACAGCCTGGGCAACATGAGATTTTTTTTTTGAGGGTTGGGAAAGATTGTTTTGGAGGGAAGGAAGGAAGGAAGGAAGGAAGGAAGGAAGGAAAGGAAGGAAGGAAGGAAGGAAGGAAGGAAGGAAGGAAGGAAGGGGAAAGAATGGGGAGGAGAGAACATATTAGGCAGATTAGGCAAGTTTAGGGCCAGCCACTCTCCTGACACTACAGACTGACAGAAAACATACTTGGAACCTGGGAGGTGGGGGTGTACTCATTTGCTAGGGTGTTGACACACCATATTTGAAGCCCTGGGTTTGATCCCTGGCACACACAAACTGCATGTAGCACACACCTGTCACCCCAGCACTCGGGAGGTGGAGGAAGGAAGCTCAAAACTTCAAGGTCATCTCTGTGCCACACGGCAAGTGAGGGGACAGTCTTAAAACAAGAAATAAACAGACAATATGGGACATGGGGCCTTTGGGAGTCTTAGGGCTTACCGGAGGCTTTTGGAGGTGAGGTTTTCTGCTTCCACCTTGCTTGCCTATAGCCATTCTCTCCCACTCTGGCCACACAGGATACGCGGCCCTCTTTTGGAGCCAGGGGTAGAGGCCACAGAACCACTTCATCCTGAGGTCAGGTGACGGTAGTGGAGGACACAAGAGATGAGAATGGAGAGGAGAGGGTCTGTGAGCCAAGAGAACTACAGAGGCACATTAGGAGGTCAACAGTAGGTTCTCATTGTACCAGTGGCCCGGAAAGAAAAATGGCCTTGAAGAACATAGGCTTGGCATAGTTAGAAGCCGATAGAAACCAGACCCAGCATGGAAATCTGTGGCATCCTGCTCAAGGAGCAGAGCACTGAGGTTTTCTGTAATTAGAGCAACAAGCAGTTCTAGTTAGATACTGAGCACAGGAGCGAGGCTTGCCAGACACTGCTGCCAGCCTGGGAATGGAAACCAAGCTGTGTGGATTTGGCCAGGAGAGTGGAAGACTGAACAGCTATACCCAGACCAGAGCTCTAAAGCCCAAAGCTAGAAAACACCAGCATGTGAGAACATAGCAGGCCAGTTAGCTTAGTGGTCACGGCTTGCTGGACCCCAGGAACACCTGGGCTAAGTCTAGGAGATAAATATCTCTCATTCTTTCAGGACAGCTAATTAAGACTCAGGAAAGCAGAGGGCCGTGTTCTGTTTTCAGCTATCCTCGGATCCTTCTGTCATTTAAATGCCTTCAATAAACAATCTTCAAAATGACAAGAGTTAGGGCTGATGAGATGGTTCAGGGGGTAAAAGCACTTGTCACCAAGCCTGAGGACTTGAGTTTGATCCCAAGAACTCACATGGTAGAAAGACAGAACCGACTTCCAAATATCCTCTGACCTCCATCCATGTGCTGTCACACACACACACACACACACACACACACACACACACACACACACACACACACTAATAATTAATTAATGTTTTTAAAAATTTGAGCAAGCAAAGCAAGTCCTCAGCACCCCTTGGACAGCCTACTTACCAGCTCCACCTGTGTCTTCTCTGGTCTCCTCCATGAGAAGCGGGGGATTAAAATCTATCAATGGTGGTACACACCTTTAATGCCAGAACTCAGGAAGCTCTCTGTGAGTCCAAGGGCCCAGGGAGAGATTGGTCCCCTTCCTCACTCCCTCTTAATTACTTCTTCACTGCGGTGCGGCCCTGGTACATCCCCCACTTATCAAACCCACTGAATACAAGGGCCATAGGTCCTCCTGCAGGCTGGGAAGCAATGCACATTTCTCAGCTTTCACATCCTTGACTTCTGCAGCCATTAAATCCATTGAGATGTTCTGTGCAGAACCATCACATCTTTGCAAATCACCCCAAACACCAGCTTCCTGGCTTCTCTACTACCTCATCTTCCGCCTCATGGGCTTCTTGAGGCACCCAGTGACTAGCAATTGGTTTGTCTCAGCTCTACAGACACACTTAAGAAGCTGCCCAATGATAGCATGTGACAAGGGGGAGCTCTTATCCAAACCCATGTGCACCCAGCTCCAGCCCTTCTCAACATACTTCCCCAAATGACTGTTCTCCAATTTGAAGCAGTTCCCTAATTTTAAAAAAGATGCTCATTGGACAAACATGAAAGTGAGTAAAATATTTATTGAAGATCTGTGTGTGTGTGTGTGTGTGTGTGTGTGTGTGTGTGTGTGCGTGCAGGTGTGTATATCTGTGTATGCGTGTCTATTTATTTTGTTTAGCATTTTTTTATTTATCATTTACTGATTTTGTGTGGGTGCGTGTGCCGTGGTGCACATGTGGAGGTCGGAGGACAAACAGTGCCTTGTGGGACCCAGAAATCCCACTCAGGTCCTTGGAGCTGGCAGCAGGCACCTTTACCCCACGAACAGGCTTGACTTCTCTGTATCATGTTTCCTAAGGGTTTTTTGTTTGTTTGTTTTGGGGACAGTATCTCCTGTTGCCCAAACTGGCCTAGAACTCATCTAACAGCTGAGATGACCTTGGACTTCAGATCCTCCGGCCTGCACCTCCCAATTCTGAGGTTGCAAATGTCTGCCACCATGCCTGGCTTTCTCCAGCCTTTCTCTAACTCCCCTGGTCTGATCAGCCATCTTGTTAGGCACTAAGAAAAGAGCTATTACCAACCAAAGATCGGATCCGTGCCATCTCTGTCCTGGGAATTGTGACGTTTTCTTCCTAAACCTTTGTTTAAAGCTTACCTCACATATAACAAACCAGTCACTTCAAATATAAAAGTATCTGAGTTACCCCAGGTGGATAAACCTGTGAACCCACTATCACAGTCAAAAACAGAACCCCAAGGCTGGAGAGATGGCTCAGCAGTTAACAGCCTTGGCTTCTCTTCCAGAGGATCCAGGTTCAATTCCCAGCACCTACATGGAGGCTAACAACCATCTGTAACTCCACCTGAGGTGGGTTCTGGGAACTGAATTTGAGTCTTTTCTTGTCTCTTCAGGCACCAGGCATGTACATGATGCACATACATACAGACAAAACACCCATACACATAAAATAAAAATATTAAAAAATCAGAACATCTCTGCCCTTTACCCCAACTTGCCCATCACCCCAACTTTCCCCTGTGCCTTTCTACAAAAGGCATTTTACACACTCCACCTCATTTAGTCTTTATAAGTGTGAGTGTATTAATGGCTAGTCCCAATGTGCAGATGGGAAAACTGAGGTTCACAAAGCTTCCCTGATTTGCCCATGTCACACAGACGGGAAAGTCACAGAGCTGGGATTTAAAGCCTGTGTCTCTCCTGTGTCATCATGGAATAGTGGTGCCTCTGCCAGGAACCTCAACACTTCCAGCAAAGCCAGGAGCCCTCTCCCAAACTGTCTTCTCCTTGAGTTACCCCTCACTTCCGCTCTCATTTCGGAAGGCATTCTTTTGGTTTCTTAAACCAACTTCAGTCTCTATTTTTCTCTGCCATTTGGGCTTCATTTTCCTCATTGACTCCAACATGAGCCCGAAGCTGAGTTTAGACTTCCCTCGTCAATATGACCGTATTTGTTCAGAGGTTCGCTGAGCCGCTAGTTATTTCTGGCATGTCTGGGTGTCTTTTTTTAAAATGACTATTTTTAAAGGCTGTGTAGCCAGGACCAGAAGGCAAAGAGAATCTATGTGCAGGCTTCCCAAAATGTGACATGACAAAGATGGACAGTGGTGGCATCAGAAGGCTGGAGCTCTGGGCTCCTTCTGGACATCTGCCCCGACCATATTCTTATGAGAACTGCAGATATGCAAGTGTGCAGAGGTGGCTGCTGGAGCTGAGGATGGGGTGAGGGTGAGGAGGGAGAGGGAGGTCAGGGATGTCAAGAACAGGTCCCATAGGCTGAATAAGTCCGGGCATTGTTTATCTAGTTTTCTGTGGTTCTCTCTCTCTCCCCCCTCCCCCGTGTGTGCGTGTGTGTGTGTGTGTGTGTGTGTGTGTGTGCGCGCGTGTGTGTGTGTGTGTGTGTGTGTGTGTGTGTGTGTGTGTATGTGTGTGTGTGTGTGTGTACATGTGTGTGTAAGGGGACCAGAGGACAGCTTAGGGTGTCATTCCTCACATGCTATGTTTAGAAAAAAAAATGTTTGTATGTGTGTGTATCTGTGTTGTGCATGTCACATGTGTGGATGCCTGTAGAAGCCAGAACAGGGGTGTAAGAACCTCTAGAGCTGGAGTTAGATGTGTTTGTTAGCCCCCTGATATGGGTGCTGGGAACTAAACTTGGGTTCTCTGGAAGAGCAGGAAATGTTCTTAAGCACTGAGTCATCTTTAAAATTTTCTCTATTTATTTGAAACTTGCTGTCTCATGCCCTGGAATTCACCAAGCAGGCTAGGCTGGGTAGCCAGCAAGCCCCAGGAGTCCACCTGTCTTGGTCACTGTCCTACTGCTGTGAAGAGACACCATGACCAGCCAACTCTTATTAAGAGAAGGCATTTGATTGGGGCTTGCTTATAGTTTCAGAGGTTTAGTCCACTGTCATCATGGTGGGGAGCATGGTGGTATGCAGGCAGACATGGTGCTGGAGAAGTAGCTGAGAGTTCCACATCTAGATCCACAGACAGCAGGCAGAGAGAGAGACTGAGCCTGGCTTGGGCTTTTGAAGTCTCAAAGCCACCCCCAGTGACATACTTCCTCCAACAAGGCCACACCTTCTAATCCCTCTTAAGTAGAGCCACTCCCTCCCTGATGACTAAACATTCATATATATATATATATATATATATATATATATATATATATATATATATATATATATATATATATATATATATATATATGCCTATGGAGGCCATTCTTATTCAAACCACCACACCACCTATTTCTACCTCTCCAGTACTGAGTTCGAGAATCTATGACCCACACAAGATTTTTTACCTGGGTTCTGGGGGTTGAGTTCAGGTTCTTGTGCTAATAAGACATGAGTCATCACCCCAGAGTTAGTGATTAAGCTGGTTTTGCTAATCCCACCAGGCAAGAATAAGACCACTACCATAGTTTTTGAGCCACATTTGAAGCAACTTTATTAAATAATGGCCAGGTCCATGGATACTGGCCAGATCCATTCCTGGGATTCCCAGAATATGTCACCAAATTACATTAGTCTGGGGCTTATAAAGGCAGAACTCACAAGGCTATGTACTTCCTGCCTTCATCCAAACAGAGGCAAGCACACAACCTAATGTACTTCCTGCCTCTGTGTAATCATGCATCCATCCTGTGATGTCAGAGCAAAAAGACGCGGTTTGTTGTCCGACGTAAACAACGGCCCCAGCATTCCAGTCCCAAGCATTCTGTCCTTGGGCAGGTGGGGCTTACAGGTTAGAGGCATTTTTGTTTTATAGAGCTCTTAAGCACAGTAATAGAAACTTAAAACATAACTTTAGCCACCACAGTTTCTGTTTTGAGACAAGAGTCCATGATGTCGCCCGGCAGGCCTAGAATCTGCTGTATAGACCAGGCTGGGTTCAAATGGGGTGATTACCCTGCCTCCGTCTCCTGAACATCTGCAATTGCAGATTGTAAGAGACTCTATCTGACTCAAATATAGAGACTTAATCATGAGAATCACATGCAATATAATTGTACTATATGTGAAGTTTGTGGTAGATAGACTTTGTAATGGGGATGCTAGTGGTCATGCCCTGGATTAGAGAAAGAATTGAACATCTTGGGGAGACAGAAGACCAAGCCTCAGAAAAAGGGAAAGTAAACACTTTATTCCCTAAGGATGGGAGAGGCGTAAGGCTGAAGTCCATAAATAGACACAGACTTGGGGATTTTATAGGACCCCTGTCCCCTATTGGTCCTGTCTAGATACCCACCCACGCCTTCCTGGACCAGGATGCCACCATCTCAGGAAGATGCTTTTCACCTTCCTTGTCTATAGCCCCCTGACTCTCCTTCAGGTTTTTTAGTTGCTCTTATACAAAATAATACAGAGTAGGCATCTCTGGGATGTTGGATGCTAATTTCCTTCACTGTGTGGCGTTTACTCTCAATGTGTCCCTTAATATGTTGTATACTTTATTCTCTTTTCACATTTAGTTATTCTTTCTCCTTCCCCCCTCTCTCTGTCTCCCTCCCTCCCTCTCTCTCTCTCACACACACACACACACCTGTGTGTACATTCTTGTGCCACGGCATGTGGGGTAGACAGCTTCTACCATTTGGTTTCCTGGGATGTAACTCGGGTCACCAGATTTGGCAGAAAACACCTTCATCGGCTGAGCTATCTCACTGTGTACTTTAAATATACACACTGACCAATGGGGAGACGGCTCAGCAGTTAGGAACAGTGGCTGCTCTTCCAGAGGACCCAGGTTTGAGCCCCAGCACCCACATGAGAGCTTATAATCATCTGTAACTGAGCTTCTGAGATAACCTCTTCTGACCTCCTCAGGCACTAGACACACACGCATGGTATGCAGATATACACGCAGGCAAAACGACCGTACAAGCTGCCACGTGAATGCTGGGAATCAAACCTGGATCCTCTAAAGAACAGCCAGTGCTCTTAACTGTTAAGCCCCTAAAACTAGTTTTTAATTTGAAATTTGTATGGCTTTTGTTTGTTTTTCTTTTTGAAATAGACTTGTTGTGTGGCCCAAACTGGTCTCAAACTGCCAACCTGTGCCTCAGCCTCCCAAATACTGGGATTGCTGGCATGTAACCATCATGCCTCACTAAAACAAATGGATTTTTGTTTTTTTAGGAAGAGTCACACTCTGTAGCCTGGGCTTGACTCAAATACAGTGGTTTTCCCATCTCGGCCTCTCAAGTGCTGGGATTATAGGCACGAGCCACCATGTCCAGCTTTACATTTTATTTTTAATTAATTTATTTATTTATTTATTTATTTATTTTTGGTTTTTGGTTTTTCAAGACAGGGTTTCTCTGTGTTGTTTTGGTGCCTGTCCTGAATCTCGCTCTGTAGACTAGGCTGACCTCGAACTCACAGTGATCCACCTGGCTCTGCCTCCCAAGTGATGGGATTAAAGGTGTGTGCCACCGCCGGCTTAAATTTTATTAAAAAACAAAAACAAAAGACCAGGTTATGATGGTGAATGCCTTTAATCCCAGCACTTGGGGTTGTGAGTTCAAGGCCAGCCTGGTCTACAGAGCAAGTTCCAAGACAGCCAGGGCTACACAGAGAAACCCTGTCTCAAAAAAACAAACAAAAAGACACAGGCCAAACATCTCATTTACTCCTGACTTCTGCATTCTGTTTCCTAAAGTAGCAGTCAAATAAAAACGCCCAGTGAGAAGCCTGGCTTTTTGCCAGGAAAACCACGACGACACTCTCTTCCCTAGCCTCCTTTGTGTGGATTGCAGGCTCTAGACTGTCAGCCCAGGCTCCTGTGGAGAGCCATGTATGGAGGAGCTAAGATCCTGGGCATGAAGTCAGTTTGCAGGAACACAGAGGGGAGCTGAGAGAAGTCACATCTCAATAGCAAAGGGCTGGTCTTCTGCAGCTCTGAGGCAAATGTACTTTCTGGTAGAAATGTAGTCAATAACAGACTTTGCTGTTTGCTGTGAGAAAAATCATGCCTGGGATACTCTCCCATGAGGAAGCTGTTCGTAAACACTTGCTGGTCCTCGTTCTCATTTGAGATTTTGGGGAAACAGACACAATAAGAGCTACTTCTGAGCCAGGACCTTATGGGGCCTGGGAATCTGGGGACAGGAAGGTCCTGGCTAGGGCACTGGGAGGCCATCCTGAGGTATCTAGTCACAGGGAGCCCTAAAGGCAGGTACACATTTATACACACACACACACACACACACACACACACACAAACACACATGCGCGCGTGCGAGTAAGCTGAGAATGACTTTAAGCATTTCATGGACACTGTCCACTCCCTAGCTCAAGAGGGATGACCTTCCCCCATCCTCAATACCTCAGACTCCATACACAAGGCCAGTGTCTCCTACTCTGGACAGTGGGAATGAGACCATGGCTCATCTCTTGTTCCTACTGAAGGTACCTACTTTGCTCTGCAACATAGCATAGACCACATAGGAGGAATTGAGCAGTGTTTTTCCAAGTGCTGGAACTCACAGGCTCTGTCCATCTGGCTCATAGACTTCAGACCAAACAAAGCTTTACGGAAACTGGCTTGCTGGCTGGGTGTAGTGATGCATGACTTTGATCCCAGTGCTGGAGAGGCAGAAGCAGGTGGATCTCTATGTTTAAGGCCAGCCTGGTCTACATAGTAAAACCCTGTCTCCAAACACAAAGTCAACAACAAAAGCTACCATGGTTGAAGAGATCTGAGGCCATAAGGGTTACTTACTATTATTGTTTAGCTAAACTGCCATGGTGCCAAGATGCCTTTTAAATATTTTATAACCATATGGACAAATGCTGCTCACAGCCTTTAGATAAGTGTGTGTGTGTGTGTGTGTGTGTGTGTGTGTGTGTGTGTGTGCGCGCGCACGCCATAGCACAAGGGGGAAGTCAGAGGACAGCTGTGTCAGCCAGCTCCCCTTCCACCACGGGAATCCCAGGGATTGAACTCAGGTCACAGACTGGACAGCAAGTGTCTTCCTTGCCGAACCGTCTCACCCGTCACCACCCCCCACTTTTTTTTCTTTCTTTTTTTTTTTTAATTAAAAGCAAATTGGACACAGCCTAGAATAACCCATGGGGTTGAGAGGAATGCCAAGTTTCTGTGCAATAAGATTTGATTTTGCTGAAAAATCGCCTCTCTTCCCTTTTATGATGAATCTGTCTGCTGGGGCTTTCTATTAAACTGACACAGGGGTCCATGCATCAAGGAGGAGCTGGGCTCTTGGCTGTGTGTGTGTGTGTGTGTGTGTGTGTGTGTGTGTGTGTGTGTGTGTACTCAACAATGGCATCTTTTCAGGGGACTTGGTACAGGCCGTTCGCTCCTCATCATTTGGCAATGGGCCAGTATCCCCCTTGCATTTGGCGGTCTGAGCTTCTGGAAATAGGTCTTCGGCTCTGAGTGGTTGTGAAGCTGCTTTGGAGAGCAGTTTGGGGTGTAAGCTACTTCAGATTTTTCTCCTTCCCCATGCCAGAACAATTTACTCTTTCATCCATTCAAAGATACCTCTGTGAGCCAGACATGAGGATAAATATCTGTAATCCCAGCAATTTAGGAGATTATGAATTCTAGGCCATCATGGGCAACATAGCAAGATCTTGCCTCTAAAAAAAAATTAAATATTTTTTAAAATACCTGCGATAGGTCTTCTTATCCTATCCTACAAATTCAATGCCTGGATTCCTTCCTGCAAGCAGTCCATTGCCAGTCTTAGCTTTTTCTGCATAGTTAACAACTCTCTCCCCAAAACCATACTGACTCAATCAATCATCGGGGCTGGAGAGATGGCTCAGTTGTTAAGAGCACCAGCTGCTCTTCCAGAGGACCCAGGTTCAATTCCCAGGACCCACATGGTACTTCACAGCCATCTGTAACTCCAGTTTGAGGGGTTCCAATTTCCTCTTCTGGCTTCTGTGAGCAAGTACACACATGGTATATACACACACACACACACACACACACACACACACACACACACACACACAGGTAAAACACCCACATATATATGAAGAAAATTTAATAAGAAACAATAATCGTTTAGAGCCAGGTGAAGTGTCTGGTAATTATAATCTCAGCAGTAAAGGTGTGGAGGTAAGAGGCTCCGGGGAGAAGTTTAAGGTCATACTAAGCTTCTTGCTCAGTTTAAGACCAACCTGGGGTACATAATGCCCTGGGGGGGCACAGACAGGCGAACCTCTGAGTTCAAGGCTAGTCTAGTCTACTGAGTTCCAGTCAGGGCTACAGAGAGAGAGAGAGAAACAGAGAGAGAGAGAGAGAGAGAGAGAGAGAGAGAGAGAGTAGGGAACACATCCATTGGTAATCTTTCCATCAAGGACAATCAGTAAATATAGATCCAGGCGAACCTGAGGCCCAGGATGTCGCCGAGGCCTTTGTAAATCTCTACCTGAATTCAGGACAACTGATAAGTTTCACATTAAGTTTTAGAGAAAAGTTTTGTCATCTATCTTGTGTGTTGTATCTTAAAGTACAGTTTGTTAATGAAAACCTGCTGTTTATTTAGCATGATGAGTGAGACCTCACATACAAAAGCTTTTGAACCTCAGCATGATAGATTTTAAGATAAATAGTTGACCTTCACTCAAGTTCGCTGAATGAAGGAGTTGGGTCAAGGGGGACCTGGAATGAGGAAATGACGAGGAGCAAGCCCGGGTTCTGGTCCCAGGTTCTGGTCCTTGCCTTTCACTTTAGACAGTCTCATTGTTTTCCTACTGAATACACAGGACTAGGTGGCCTGTGAGCTTTGGACATCCTGTCTGTCTCTCCTTGTAGGAGCACTGGGATGTCACAGGCTGACAATACCCACCCGGGTTTCAGGGGATTTGAACTCACATCCTCATGCTTGCATGGCAAGCACATTTGCCCACAGACCCACCTCTGCAGCTCTTTCTACCCTGTTTTGCTTAGAGACAGAGTCTCTCACCGTATCTTAAGTTCTGCTTTTGGCTAGTCTAGCTGGACAGCAAATCTTGGGGAACCTTCCTGTCCCCAACTCTCAGCACTGGGGTTAGACATGTGTGGCCCTGACCCGTTTTTAAATTTTTTTTTTTTTGTTTTTGTTTTTGTTTTTCGAGACAGGGTTTCTCTGTGTAGCTTTGTGCCTTTTCCTGGAACTCACTTGGTAGCCCAGGCTGGCCTCGAACTCACAGAGATCCGCCTGGCTCTGCCTCCCGAGTGCTGGGATTAAAGGCGTGCGCCACCACCGCCCGGCCCATTTTTAAATTTTATTTATTCAATATTTTTTACATTTTATTAATTTATAGTGTGTGTGTGTGTGTGTGCGTGCGTGCATGTGTGTATGTGTGTGCGTGTGCGTGTGCGTGTGCGTGTGCGTGTGTGTGTGTGTGTGTGTGTGTGTGTGTGTGTGTGTGTGTGTGTTTGAGACAGAGTCCCACATATCCCAGACTGGCCTCAAACTCCTTCTGTAGCTGAGAACGGCCTTGAGTTTCTGATCCTCCTGCCTCCACCTCTTGAGTGCTGGGATAACTGGTATGCATGGCCCCGTCTGGTTTATGTGGTGCTGGGGATCAAACTTAGGACCTTGTGCATTGTACTGGTCACTATTTGTCGTTGGCTTGATAGAACTTTGAGTCACCTGGGAAGAGGGAATGGCCTTGATCAGTTGGCCCATAGGCATGTTGTGGGTCATTGTATTGATTGATGGATATTTAGGAAGGCCCAGCCCATTGTGGACCTGGGCTGTATAAGAAAGCTGAACTCAGGAGACAGACAGGTAAATCTGAGTTCGAAGCAAGCCTAGTTGGTTGCGTTCCAGGTCAGCAGGGCTGCATAGTGAGTCCCTGTCTCGGAGAGGGAGCGGAAGTTAGCTGAGCATGGCCCTAAGAGCATGCTGGGAAGCAGTGTTCTTCCATGGTTTCTGCTTCAGTTCCTGCCCTGATTTCCTTCAATGATGGACCGTGACTCAGAAGTATAAGCTGACCAAGTTACATTTAGTCAAGGTATTTATCACAGCAACAGCAAACAAACTAGACTATGTATGCTAGCAAGCACACTCCCAACTGAGCCACCCCAACCCCCAGCCACCCCTACACACACACACACACACACACACACACACACACACACACACACACACACACACTTTTGAGACAGGGTCTCACTACATGGCTTAGCCTTAAACTCATGGCCCTCCTGCCTCATTATTACAAATGTTGGAATTACTAGCATGTACTACCATACCTTAAAACTATTAGTTCCTGAAAATTCTTTTAAAATGATGTTTTCTAGTATATACAAATATGCTTGATTTTTTTTTTATATTTCATAGAGCCCCAATGCCTATGATAAGCTCATAGTTTAGTTATAATTGCCTGCCTGTGCATTCTTCAGGGGTGACATAGTATTTATTCTTTCCAGTCTCCGTGTTCTGTCCCCCTCCAGGTTTTCTACATTAACTCCAGGTCTTTCGATCTAATGAGGTCTCTCCTCTCTCCCTTCAGATGAGGCCGAGGCCCACATTGACTACGAAGACAATTTCCCTGATGACAGATCCGTGTCATTCAGGGAACTCATGGAAGATTCCCGGGCAGAGGGAGAGGAGGAAAAGGCTCAGGAGGATGCCTCTGAGGAGACACCAAAACAAGACCGTCTGGTCCTCACTTCTGTGTCTAAAGAGAACATAGCCCAGGAAAATGCCTTTGTGCCTACCACAGGCTTGCCCGGCCCTGGGAGCAGGGTCCGCACAGCCTGGCCCAGATCCCGCCTAAACAGGAAATACTCACTCTGGTTTCCTGCTGAGACTTTCCACAAGCCAGAGCTGGAAAAGGAAGTGAGGGATGAGACCAAAGACCCACTTCCTGCTGGAGAAAACCACAGTGAAGGAGAACTGGTCCCAGGGGAGTCTGAGACCAGGCTGGTCTATGCGGCCACCTACAGCCCCTCAGAGCCATTGGTGGATAGGAATGACAGCAAGGCAGAGGACCCGGTGGTGAGCAGCAGTGACGATTCCTGGTTGGATGGCTACCCTGTGACAGATGGGGCCTGGAGGAAGGTGGAGGCAGAGCGGGAGGATGATGGGTCAGTGGGACTGGATGAAAGCGTTCTCATAACCCCCGATCAGCCCACTGGGAAAGTTAAGGAGCAGAAGAATTCCACCACCGCACCGAGCAAGTCTGTGGTGGACAGTTCAGTTGTTCCTTCTCAAATGCTCAATGTAGAGGCTCTGGTTCCAGGACCCATGGATGTGTCTGAGACTGAGGGTCCCTACACCAGGGATGGTGATTTGACTAAGTCTCAGTCAACTATACCCCGGAGAGTCACCACAGAGGCGTCACCTATGGCCACCTTACCCAATGAACTCACCACCTCCCCCCAAGAGACAGTACCAACAACTCTCCGGCAGACACTTAAACTCATCCCCTCGACTACTGTGGAGGCCACCCAGCCTCCAGTGGAGGCCACAGCTCCTGAGATTCAGGACAGCTTCCCATACCTGTTGTCTGAGGACTTCTTGGGACAGGAGGGCGCTGGGCCTGGTGCAGGCGAGGAGAAACTTCTCCCAACCTTGGCACCATGTGTGGGGAGTGAGTGTCCCAGCTTAAGGAGAGGCCCAGTGATCGCCATCATCGTCACTGTCTTGTGCCTGCTGCTGCTCCTGGCAGTCGTGGGAGCTGTCTGGGGTTACCGCAGGTGCCAGCACAAGAGCTCTGTATACAAGCTGAATGTCGGACAGCGGCAGGCTAGACACTACCACCAGCAGATTGAGATGGAGAAGGTCTAGCCTCTGTCAGCATGGGCTCTCACAAAGCCACTTGGAGGAAGATTAACTGTGACCCATCACACTGATAATTCTCAGGATCGGAGGTAGAAAGGGTTCACCCTCTAAAGTTCAAGTCTTTCTTCTATCTGCTGAGAAGTGTCTCTGGAGGCATGTGGAGGGCAGAAAGGGTTTGGTGGAGTTATCACACATGCCAAGGCCTTCTCAACCACATGCTCTGGAATTCATCGCCCAAATCACAGACCTCTGCTTGGCTCTATTCCAATATAAGGGTGGGTTGTTGTTGGAATCACCTTTTATGTTACCACACTAATGTCTTTTCATCTTTAGAGAGAGAAAGAATCACAGACTCCGGGCCCTGAAATGTATGAAATAGTTTTGATAAGCCATGTGTTTAGGGCCATGTTAGGAAACAGATGTCCAGTTGTGGAATGGGATGGGGAAGGGTCATGCTGTTTCCTGTTAGTGTGATGTTGCTGAGGACAAATGAGTCAGGAGCCAGAATGTACTTCATAAACTTTGGCGTTTCTTTTTTTGTTTGTGGAAATTGGAGAGAATTTAAGACTGACATTTCCCTCGGGGTATGAGGAGCAAACAGGTCCGTGCCCACCCCTGATCCTGCGGTTGTGGGATCAGCCCATCGTTTTCCTTTAAGAACAAGGTGAGCTTGGTGCCAGTGAGGACGACACTCGGTGTCCTTGTCTGGTCTGTGCCTACAAATGCCTTGGGATTGCTACCAGGGCTGATGACATACCCAACTCACAGTCTCTGTTCTCAGGATTAACTGTTTCTCTGAACTCCAGTAAAAGGGAATGATGTGGATGGGGACAAAATGTTGGAAGAAGCTCAAAGACTGATGTATCAAGTATGGGTGCCTGCTCGATGGAGGAGGAATGAAAACAGACATGGGTTGCCCTGGGTTGATCTGTCCCAGCCATTTCCACCAAGTGGCGTCTCAACGGCTGTCATTTCTAGAAGGATGGTCCTCAGATCAGCAGCATATCACCGGGGGTTTTGTTGAAGGTGTAAATCCTTTAGTCTCATCCCAGACTCAGCAAGCCAAACCCCTGGGGCTGGGTCGGCTCTGAGCTCAAACCATGGCTCTGATGTACATTCATACTAAGAACCATTGGCTTCTGTCATCTGTGGTGATCTTGGAACCCAGGAAGGCCTGGAGACAGGGAGGTGAGTACCTCATGTACTGTCTAGCTTGACCTCAGCATCTCGACAACAGCGTGTGAAGTGTCACCTCCGGCTGTCTCCAGGGTATTAGCCCAGAAGTCAGCACACCATGCTTTTCTATCTGAATTCCTTCCTGAAGGCGTGAAACTGATGGAGGCTGTATAATTATTCTGAGGCACCATGGGAGTGTCTACTTTTGTATGGCACAAGAAATCCTGGTACATGTCTTTATTGGTGGTGGTTTTACGTTGAAAAGCAGGTGGCAGGGAATGTGGCTTAGAGGCAGAGTAACTGTCTGGCAGGTGTGAGGCCCTGGGTTCAAACTCTGGTACCACCAGAACAAAAATGTTGGTGATGGTATTTTACCAAAGGAAGAGAAAAGATCTCATGATATATCTTCTCGGCTGTCACGTGTTTGATGTGAGCTTTGGAAAACGACAATATAACACCATACAAAATCCCAACGACCATAACTAGGCCAAATGAAGGCCTGAGGGAGCCTGCTAGAATAGCTCTGCTGCAGAGGAAATGGAGAGGAGGGAGAAGATGCCAAAGAAGAACTCGATGGAGTAAACCCAGAGACTGTATATTTTTAAATTAGAGTCTAATCTCTTGTGAGGTAGTGTTTCTATTTTTATTACTAGTTATGTAAAATAACCTCTGTCTCCGCATGGGGGTTCTGTCAGTAACTAAAATTAATCTGGAACACTGAATTTATATCAACACGTGAGTAGATGGCATTAATACAAGTGAATTAATAAGTTTATTGTAAATTATTAACACATGTCAATGCATTCTTTTGTAGACATGGACTGTAAAGTAAGCTCAGTGCATTAGCTCGTAAATTTCAATGATCTGTTGTCATCTAAATAAAGATGAAAGAACATGAGCCTGCATGTCGGGAGGACACCAGCAGCTAGTTCACTGGGAACCCAAGCTGCCACTGCAAGTGCTTTGAGAATGGGGAGGGGAAGGGTTTCCTTAATATAAAGCTTTTGATATATTTAAAATAAACAGTTATTTCCCACAAACACTTGATACATGTATTTCATTTCTACATTATTGCACCTTTTTAAAAAAATGTATGAGTGTATATGGTGTGTGTGTGTGTGTTTCTGTGTGTGTCTGTATGTGAGTGTCTGTGGGTGTGTCTATATCTGTGTGTCTGACTGTGTGTGTGTGTGTGTGTGTGTGTGTGACAACTGTGTGTGTAGGTCAGAGGGCCACACTGTTTGAGACAGAGTCGTGTTGTTCACTCTGCACAGCCAGACTAGCTGGCCTGTGAGCTAGCAGGGACGTGCCTCTGACTCACATCTGTCAGCAGGAGCAGTGGGGTCACAGATGTGCACCCCCGGGCCTGGCTTTAAGTGGGTTCTGTAGATCAAGCCTGGGTCTCCACTCACGCTGTAAGTGCTCACCCACTGAGCCATGTCCCCTACCCGACCGTGACTTCCTTGAAGAATTCACTCGTGATCGTGCAAACAGTGTCTTAGTGCTGGTAGTGCTGACGGTGACTCTCTGACCCCTGACCTCAGCTGTGCTATCGCCTTCTGCAGGACTGGGGGAGGAGGGGTGCAGGGCTCCTTCTCCTCTCCCTCTTCTCCACTCCTTCCATCCTCCTCATGCCAACCACAGAGGGATTTGGAGAACATGCTAGAAATATAGAATTCGGGCCTTCTCCAGATGTGCTGACCTAGAACCTCACTGAGCAAGGTGTCTGGTGATGAGTGTGCATGGTAAGGTCTGAGAGAACACAACAATGACCCCTCTCAACAGGTAGACCCTCTCAACAGATAGACCCTCTCAACATGTAGACCCTCTCGACAGGTAGACTCTCAAAGGAATAATTAAAGAGGGTTAGATGTCTGCCAAGGTGTGGCCTGAGAGAGGTACCAAAGGTTGGTAGGGAGCTGATAAGGAACTCAATGACAGCATAGGCAATCAGAAGGCCACTGCAAGGAGAGCTCTGGTTTCGGGGAAGATGCAGCCATGGTCCAGCTATGACCTGGAGCAGTTGGAGGTAAAGACCTGACTACTTCTCTCTGGAGTCTTCTGTACACGTGTCCAATTAGCAACAGGAAGTCAGAAGGCGAGGAAGCCTAGGTAGTATACACCATAGGGATCGGGAAAGGGAGGCAAAGAGGTCTGGCTGGGTGGGATGCCGTATGCAGAGGAAGAGGTCCATCTGGGTAGGATGCTATGTGCAGAGAAAGATCCAGCTGGGTGGGATGCCGTATGCAGAGACCATTAGCACCAATGCCGTCTCTTTTAGTTATACCCCCTTAAGCCTGTAGCCAGCCACGGGTCTGTGACTTGCAAGCCTCCCGTGTTGCAGATACTTGATCCCCCTCCCAGATCTCTTTCACTAAGCAGGTGACTATCTCTCAGCTGCTCTGAGTGGCAGCTGCTAAAATACTCATAAGTACTCAGAAGTGAGACCCACCTTCTTCCCAGCTGGGCCAGTTACCATGGAGATCAAATGGGCCCACCTCCCTGGCTAAAATGGAGACTCTCTTGTGTAATTCATGCTCCAGGGCTCCCATGAGATCAGCCACAGCTTGTCCAGTTGAGAACATATCCTGCTCCATCCCTCCTGTTATCCTCACACACACCCTCTTGAGGGCACCTCCTCCCCCATGCTTCAGGAATCCAGATGTAGGACTTTGATTGACATTCAAATACTCCCAGGATCCCAGGACTCAAAGTAAATTCAAACCGATACAACAACTGTAACAATATTAACCATTTCTTAGAGCTTATCAAATCACAGGGGAGTAAAACTAGAAAACAACAGCAAAAGAAACCATACAAATGTAAGAACTGGACACACACTTGAATGGTCAGTAGACCCCTGAGGAACGGAGTTCACAAGCTGATGCAAAGGACAGTGGGTGCAAAGTTCTGGTTACAGCCAAAACGGAAGTTTGTAACTATGAATGCTTACATTTAAAACTTCAGGGCTCGGCGCTGGAGAGGAGGCGCACAGTGGTTAAGAACACCTCTTCTTCTGGACCCCGTTTGGGGTAACTGTTGCCTTGCTTGCTGACCTTGACCTTGATATCCTCCCTATGCTAATTCCCTGCCGGGTTTCACCCTCCTGAATGCTTAAGGGAAGTTCCTTGTCTGTGTATCCTGCATAATGGGCATTAACAGCTTAGATGCAAGATTGTAAAACATCAGGAACTTCTGCCCTCCGGGGTTCTCCCATTGTGCTGTAAGCCTGTATTTAAGACCTCCTCCCTCCTTCAATAAACAGCATTCGGCATTAAATAAATAAATACATAAATACATAAATAAATAAAAGAACACTTGTTCTTGCAGAAGACCAAGGTTTGATTTCCAGCACCACATGGCAGCTCACAACTGGCTGTAACTCAGTTCCAAAGGATCCGACACCCTCTTCTGACCTCCACGAACAACAGGCACAGGCTCACAAACATACCTGCATGCCAAACACTCCCACATAAAATAAATAAACCTAAAAAATACTTCTTAAATCAGGGCTGGAAAGATATCTCAGTGGTTAAGAGCACTAACTGCGCTTTTTGTTGTTGTTGTTGTTCTTGTTCTTGTTGTTTTGTTTTGTTTTGTTTTTTGAGACAGGGTTTCTCTGTGTAGTTTTTGGTGCCTGTCCCGTATCTTGCTCTGTATACCAGGTTGGCTTCGAACTCACAGAGAGATCCACCTGCCTCTGCCTCCCGAGTGCTGGGATTAAAGGCGTGCGCCACCACCGCCCGGCTCCAAGCTGCTCTTCCAGAGGACCTAGGTCTAGTTCCCAGCACCCACATGGTAGCTCACAATCTTCTGAAACTCCAATTCTAGGAGATCAGACACCATATTCTGGCCTACACCGATATACAGACAAAATACCTATCAAAATAAAATAGTAATTCTTTTAAAATAAAAATGTTTAAAAACCAAAGAGGAAGCTGAAGAGATAGCTCAGCTGTTAAAAGCACTCACTGCTCTTACAGAGGACAGGAGTTTGGTTCCCAGCACCCACACTGGCCCCTCACAACCACCTATAACTCCAGCTCCAGGGACTCCAGCACCCTCCTGGGGCCTCCTCAGGCACCCACACACATGTGCACACACACATACACATAAATAAGAGTAAAATATTAAAGAAGTCCCAGATAAATAACGGAATGAATGCACTCCAATATTTTTTAGTGAATAAGCCCAACTCCAGTCAGTAGAAAGACACAATAAAGCTGAGACACAGACTGAAAAGAGAAATACACCTTGTCTCGAAGAAAACAAACAGAGAGATAGAGAGAGAGAGAGAGAGAAAGAGAGAGAGAGAGAAACCCTGTCTTGAAAAACCAAAAATTAATGAAATAAAATAAAATTAGAGATGGAAAGGAGGAGGCTACAATAGATATCAACCAAACGCAGGGGTTTTTGTTGTTGTTGTTTCTTTTGTTTGTTTGTTTGTTTGTTTGAGACAGGGTTTCTCTGTGTATAGTTTTGGTGCCTGTCCTGGATCTCACTCTGTAGACCAGGCTGGCCTCAAACTCATAGAGATCCACCTGCCTCTCTGCTTCCTGAATGCTGGGATTAAAGGTATGTGCTACCACTGCTCAGCCTTCTCTTTTTAAGATTTATTTATTTATCATGTATACAATGTTCTGCCTGCATGTATGCCTGCACACCAGAAGAGGGCACCAGATCTCATTATAGATGGTGCCACCATGAGCTTGCTGGGAATTGAACTCAGGACCTCTGGAAGAGCAGCCAGTGCTCTTAACCTCTGAACCATCTCTCCAGCCCCACAGGGGACTGTTAAGCAATGCTTTGAAAATCTAAATTCCAAAGTGCTGAGAAATCAAGAGGAAATAATTCCAGGACATATATGACCAACCAAAGTTAAATAAAAATTATATCAACAATATTTCTCTATACTGAGCAAGGAGACTGAAGCAATAATAAAGTGTCTCCCAGTGAAGAAAACCCACGACCACACAGATTCACTGCTGAGTTCTACCAGACCTTTAGAAAGAGACTAATGTGAATGTTCCTCAAACTATTGCATAAAATAGAAATTGAAGGAACATTGCCAAACTCATTCTGTGAGACCAATATTACAATAATACCAGAGCCAGGAAGGACATAACAAAAGAATATAGACCAATAGTCCATGAACATAGACACAAAAAAATTCAGTACAATATTCGCAAACTGAATTCAACAATCCATTTTTAAGTATATACCATTTTCAATTTGGCCTCATTCTAAGAATGCAAAGATGGTTCAGACCCCACAAATCAGTACACATAATAAAGCACACACAGAGCCTCCAGCACAGAACCCACAGTCACCTTAACAGACTTGGGAAGGCTTCGAAGTCCATGTCAAATGGGCTTCCTTATTATTTTGTTTTGTTTTGGGTGGGTTTTTTGTTTGAGTAGTTTGGTTTTGAGAAAAGGTCTTGCCATGTTTCCCAAGGTTAGCTCAAAATGCAGTCAGCTGTGGAATAACCCTTCTGTACACTGTGAAAATGTGTTGCTCTCATTGTTAATAAAAAGTTGATTGGCTGATAGCTAGGATTTTGGGGGCAGAGAAAACGCTGGGAAGAAGAAGGGCAGAGTCAGAGGAGTCTCCAGGATTCGAAGAGGGAGTAAGCCATGCTGGAGGACAGGTGAAGCCACAAGCCACGTGGCAATACATAAATAGAAATGGGTTCATTTAAGTTCTAAGAGCTAGTAACAAAGCCTGAGCTGTTGGCTGAATCTCTGTGTTGGTTACTTGGGAGTGGCTTGCAGGGCAGAAACTTCTACCTACAGCAACCCTCTGCTTCTGCCTTTCAGTATATTAGGATTATGGCCATGTACCACCGTGCCAAGAGTCCCTTGTTCCAGAACTGGCTAGTTCTTTATTCTTCCTGCTCACTCCTTCTCTTCCTGTCTCCCCTGCCTTTTAGAGACAACATGAAGCAGTTACCTCGGACTTTCCTGTCCAAAAATGCTCTGGTTCTTGTTTGAAATGGACAGCAAATATTTTTCCTTCTGGGACTCCAGATCTCCTCTGGAAATCTTCTCATGGAGAGGGAGGGGCCTCTCCTGCTTCACCCAATCCTGGCCAGCCCAGGGCTCCAGAAGCCACCTGGACTTGGGGAGACCCAAGGATCCTGCTGTGAAGATTCTGTCCTGGTAGGTGAATGTCAGAAATCTCATGGACTTGAGAGAAAAGAATCTATTGCAGTAGTGTCCTGGAATGACTGGGTGTGGCTACGATCCTGAGCCCAGCGGATGGGAGAGAAACAGTGAGAAATAAGCAAAATAAGACATTTAAAGTAGCTTTTTATAAAAAAGCTTCTTTTCCCAACGATTTTCCAAATTCTAGTTTCCTCCAAGACGCAGACTGAACATACCACCCTAACTCAAGAGGTAGGCAGGGCCAGAAATAACATTTGGGCTATTGCTCACCATCTTTGTGGGAAATAAAACTCTATTTTGCATTGACAGGCCTTATTTACTAATCCCTTCCCATTGTGTGTGCACACCTGTGCAGGGGGAGGTCGACCTGAGGTGTCACTCCTCAGGAGCTGTGTTTCCAGACACGGTCTTTTCCTGGGATCTAGGCAGGCTGGCTGGCCAGGGAATCCCACAAGTGTTCCTGTTTCCTCCTCCCCAGTGCTGGGATTATAACTGCGCATCACCACATCTGCTTTGTTTCTTCTTTTTCATACACTGCTGGGAATCGAACTCGGGTCCTCAGGCTTGCCTGGCAGGCACCATGACAACTGAACTATCAAGCCCACCCCCCTTTTTTTCTTTTTTTTGGTTTTTCGAGACAGGGTTTCTCTGTGTGGCTTTGCGCCTTTCCTGCAACTCACTCTGTAGACCAGGCTGGCCTCGAACTCACAGAGATCCGCCTGCCTCTGCCTCCCGAGTGCTGGGATTAAACGCGTGTGCCACTACCACCCGGCTCAAGCCTCCTTTTGTTGCTTTTGTTTTCAAGGCACGGTCCTGCCATTTAGCCCAGGCTGGCCTAAAACTAACGCCCAATGTTGGTCTCAAATTTGTGATCCTCCTGGCTCAACCTCCTGTTTTTGAGCAAGAACCACCACAGCTTATGGCTATTTTCACTTGTAAACTGAGGCACCGGTGTCCTGAGTACCAGCTCCAAGAAGGTACTGAACTAAAGCCACAAGCACCCCGAGCCAGGAACTTGTGGCAGATGGTCTGAGGCGCTAGGATGGAGCTGTTTCCACACTACCAAGAGAGAGTTTTCAAAAGCACTCGCACAACATTGCTGCCCCCGGCTGGGGTTTGAGTGGGCCAGCCCCGGCCAACCTGAGCTGCAGCCCTGGTGTCTGCTCTTGCAGGAACATGCTACAGAGACAGAGATGGGAAGTGGTCCTGCCCTAGCTGCAGACAGGAAGGGCAATACACAAACCTTTTGAGTGAGGCTCACTTAAGGTCCCCCTCACCCCACCCCCGGTACATAGTTTCTACTCTCCACACTAGGTCATTCAAGTCTGGAGTCACCAGAAAAAAGAAGTCGCTGTTTGGGGGATGGCAGAAGATCAAGAGTTCAGACAGCTGCGATGAACGATTAGCTGTGGTTTCTTCTCACAGCCTCGCTACAAACTGCGCTGCCATCCCATGTTCAAACACTATTAAAGGAGAATGTTTTCTCTGGCGCCAATCCATCTTCTCCCCACAGTTTAAGTATTGAATTTTTTTTTTTTTTTAAACTGAAGTAGCTTTGGTTTGCAGCTCACATTTAAAACTTAAAAAACGTTATTTCCATAAAAGTTGGCAGAAACCAGCCACTGTTTATTCCCCCGGTGGCTATAATAAACCCTTGCCCACTGACAATCTAACAGATCTTTTTCTGTTTGCCACTGGGTTGGGTTCAATAACATTTCTGTGCTTAACATTCCCTTAATAAGGGCTCCTAAGAGCACACATTTCCTTCCCAAGGCAGCCTTTGTGGGTAACATTCCCAGCAGTTCTCCTGGCCCCCGGAGGTGAGTGGAGCCGTTAGTGGCCACCAGAATGCCTTGACTCAGAAAGATACTTGGGTATTGGACCTAGTGGTCTGGGCTGGGGACATAGCTCACTGGCTGAGTGTTTGCCTAGCATGCACAAGGCCCTAGATTCAATCCCCATTACTGCCCCCATCATGCATTCCAAAATTCCTTTTACTCCAAGGATGACGGCTCACACCTGTAATCCCAGCACTTGGGAGGTTTTTAAAAGCAGGAGGATCAGGAGTTCAAGGTCATCTTCAGCTACATAAGGACTCTGAGGTAAGCCCAGGCTACATGAGACTCTGTTTAAAAAAAAAAAGAAAAGAAAAATGAGAAGGGAGAAGAAGAAGAAATAGGTGTGTTGGTACACACCTTTAATCTCAGCAATCAGGAGGCAGAGGCAGGTGGATCTCTGTGACTTTGAGGCTAGCCTGGTCTACATAGCAAGTTCTAGGCTAGGCAGTGCACCCTAATGATACCCTGTCTCAAAACAACAAGAAAAAATGTTGAATCTGGTAGGCTGTTGGTCAACCTTACATGCATGTCTGTACATGAGCTCTTCCTTGGCATTTCTCCTCTCCACGAGCCAAGTCTAAGGCTGGTGCAGGGCTCCTGCCTATCATCCCAGCACTTGAGAGACTGAAATAGGAGGATTGTCATGAGTTCAAAACCAGCCTGGGCTATAAACTAAGGCTCTAGGTCTCAAAAAAACAAAAACAGATTACACGTTGAGTCTGAGTGGCCCCAAGTGATAGTCCTTAGGCCCTTTGGAGGGAGGTGACACTCAGATTACTTGAGGTTTCTGGAGCTGGACGATGCCCTACCATGACGGAGGTCGCCTCAGGATAGCCATTGCTCTTCGCTGGTCAGAGAGAGGACAAATAAGGCATCTCAGAGCAGACATGGAGAGTCCCGTAAACTTATACTGCATGCTTTAAAAGAAAACTCTTTTTCAAAAGATAGACCAAGCTGGTGCTGGCCCAATGGAATGTAGAGACCTTCTAGGCCCTTCCAAGAAACAGAGGCAGGAAGGCACTGCCTGAGCCACTGAGCGATTGCATGGTAGATACGAAGGAGCAAATTCACATTTATTTTCTTAAGAGAGAAGATTTGGTTTCCTTTGAAATAAAATAATTTCACTGGATTCAGTTGTGCGTGCCTACCATCCCAGCATTCAGAATGCTAAGGCAAGAACTACAACTTCCCAGGCCAGCCAGAGCTACATGGCAAGTCCCGAGCCAGCCTGAGTTACATAGAGATGCCCTGCCTCAAATAAACAAACAAAATTTAGTAATTCAAGTCACGGCATTGTCAGGGTCAACCATATTGTCACCAGGAAACACATTGCTGGGATGGGAGGCCAGCTTCTAAGGGTTCCAACTCAACCCTAACCATATCACCCTGACTCCAAGAGCAAGGACCAGGCAGCCACTTTAAGGGCCGTAGAGATGTGTGAGCGCCTGAAGATGTCACTTTGCCCCTTATCCTATGGCTATGACCACTGTGAAGTCAGCTGAGTCTCCTCCATGCAAACCTGCACTGTTTCTACCCTTCAGCACAAGCCAAAGGCCTTCCACTGACTGTCGGGATCCTGGCCATTGGTCTCCAGCCTGCATGCCTGCCTAGCCTTCCCTCCTTGGTCCTGGGCCCATCCAGTCCACATGCCTGCCTAGCCTTCCCTCCATCCCTGACCCACCTGGTCCACATGCCTGCCTAGCCTTCCCTCCTTGGTCTTGGGCCCATCCAGTCCACATGCCTGCCTAGCCTTCCCTCCATCCCTGGCCCATGCCTCTCTGCAGGCCTCCTGCCACTTCCCAATCACACTGATAACAGTGCCCTTCCTTCCAGGCACTCTGCCCCTGTTCTTCCCTGGATCTGGAATGTTATACCAAGACCTTGATGCCCCAAAGCCTTGGCTTCAACGTCACCTTCTCCGTCACCCTGATCTCACTTCACCCTCATTCCAACTCCTGCTCTTCCCTGCTTCATTTTTCTGCAGTCAGCATCCTACACCTAGGATGCAGCGGCTCCTGCAAACCCATGTCCATCTTCCTGCAGGCTCTAAACTGTGAGAGCAGCACAGTGGCTAACATCGAATGTCAGCTTGACAGGATCCAGAATCACCCACAGGAAGAGCTTCTGGGCATGTCTGTGAAGGCGTTCCTAGACTCCGTTACCTGAGGTGGGAAGATCCGCTGTAAATTCGGTCAGCACCGTTCCTGGGGCTGGATCTCAGACATAATAAAAAAAAAAAAAAAAAAAAAAAAAAAAAAGGAGGAAGTAAACTGGGCGGTGGTGGCGCACGCCTTTAATCCCAGCACTCGGAAGGCAAAGCCAGGCGGATCTCTGTGAGTTTGAGGCCAGCCTGGTCTACAGAGCAAGATCCAGGATGGCTAGGAAGGACATGAGCTGAGCACCAGCATTCACTGCCTGCAGCTGCGACATGGCCAGCTATCTCAAGCTCCTGCCGTCACGGCTCCCCTGCCATGATGGAGTCCACCCTCCAACTGTGAGGCAGAAGAAACGCTGCCTTAAGCTGCTGCGTCTGGTGTTGTTGCTGCCACCGCCAGACCATTTTGTCTTTTCCATCAGTTAGTCTGCACCAGACTCTGGGGTCAGCTAAACGCCTAATGTGGAACAGGAACTCAACAACCCTTAGATGAGCCAGCAAAGCTGGAATCCGCCCTGGCCGGCCTGCATCCATTTCTAACCTGGAGACTTGTAAGTGGGTCCTGTAATCCGTCATAGTCTGCAGACTCAAAGGGACTGTGCACAGGCCTCCTCTGGGTGCTCTGCACATCTACTCAACTTGTTTCTCAGTGGGTGCGGGGGTAGGGGTAGGGGTGGGAGTACGGGGGTGGCTCAGGTCAGACTAATTGAAGACCATCGTGAGGCTCCAGGAAGCTTAGCCTTTATCTTCTGTCATTTTAACAAGTGACTTGCCGGGTGGTGGTGGTGTGCGCACTTAATCCCAGCACTTGGGAGGCAGAGGCAGGTGGTTCTCTGTGAGTTCAAAGCCAGCCTGGTCTACAGACTGAGTTCCAGGACAGGCACCAAAACTACACAGAGAAACCCTGTCTTGAAAAAACAAAACAAAACAAAAAAAGTGATGTAAAGGAGATGAGAGTCTAGAAGGGCAGAGAGACCGAAGAATTCTTCAAATATATTTATCATCTTTTAGTGTTTTTCTTCCTTAAAAAATAATACTGATTTTTTTTTTCAAGGATTAAAAACAGACCACAGAAGAGACTGTCTTTCTGGGGGAGACAAGACAAATGTGAACATGGGGGACAGACGGGATGATGGGAAGGTGTGTGTGGGTAGAAAGACGGGTGTGAACAAGAGGAAGATGGCTGGGGAGACATGTGACCATGAAGACGAATGTGACCAGAGAAGACAGGTGGGAAGGTGGGTAGACAGGTGCGAACACAGGGAGGGCAGGCTGGACCCTGGTTCCGCATAGTAAGAGAGAGGCTGGCTCCCCTTTCCTTTAAAAAGGGAAGGCTTTGAGGTATCATCAACCCAGGCACTTGAGGGAAAGGGAACACAGAAGAGAAGTCTCTTTAGTTGCTGTGGACTAGCCAGCCTCTTCCGCCTCCAACAGGTCATCCACATATTCCACAACCTCTCCCTGGAAGACAGAGCAGACGCGCAGTTAGGCGGGCCGCACATGAAAGGCACCCAAGAGGCCACCACGGGCTGGCTGCTCGGGCCAAAGCAGGTTCCCCTCCTGGCTCAGAGCCCAGGTGACCTGATTCCTCCCAAGGAACGGAACCTCATCTTCTACCCCATGTGACCTCAGCGTCAAGTGACCTGCCACCCCAAAGACGACCCATGTCACGCAGGTGGTCTAGCCACCAATCTGAAAGGCTCCACATGGTTCCCCGCTCTGGGCATTCTTCTTCTCCCTCCTGGTCCCTCAGTTCTGCCTCGGGAACTCATTTTTCTGGTACTTTCTGCTCTGACCAGCAGCCCACACTTCCCAAACCACCGCAGCCACACTCGCTCTGAGAGCATCCCTGGGACTCTCTTCAATGAGACCCAATCTAAGGCTCAGGCCTGGGCATCACTTTTTATTCATTTATTTAGCAGCCCCGGGGATTGAACCCAGGGCTTTGTGCATTGCAGGTAAATGCTATAGCACTGAGCTACATCCCCAGCCTCCACTTCCTCGCTTGCACAGCACTTTCATCCCCAGTGGGCATTCCATTCTCACAGCTATGGTCACTCCTATTTCATAGAGGGCTGACGCTGTCTTCCTTAGAGGCGGTAGCCCTGTGAATCAGCATGGTGAAACTCCCCTGACCCTGTCTTTCTCAGAGGTGCTTCCTCCAGAACTGGAACGGTAGGAAGAGTGGGTGGAGGGGGGTGGGGGAGGGGCAGCTCAGAGCCTCTGGCCCGGCCCAGGCCCAGCATCTCTCAGAACTTCCCATCCTCCAGGCTCCTCCAGGATGTGAAGGATCAGGACAGAAGCAGCTCCCAGCTTTCTTCTGGCTCCAAACACAGCAAGTTCCCAGCTTTCTTACAAAGCATTTTCCAGTTCCTTCCAAAAAAATCTCTCTAAGTAATTAGGGGTACCCACAGATGGCTTCTCTGTGGCCCGGCTGCCCCTCCACTTCAAGTCAGGACGAATCAAGAAGGAAGCAATCAGGAAATATCTACCATGCAGCAGGTAGAGTGCAGTGTGTGCCTGGCGTGGGTCAAGTCCCGAGCTGACACTGGGCATGGTGGTAAGTCTCTGCAAGGCCAGCACTTGAGAGGTCCCAGTAGGTGGGTCAGAAGTTCAAGGTCATCCTCAGCTACACAGCAAGCTGGGGGCCAGCCTGTGCTACGTGAGACCTTGTCTCAAAGCACAAAACGCCTCAAACAAACAACAAAGGGCTGCCTAAGGGACATCCAGCCAGGAAGTCTGCTTCCAGAAAAGGATGAACTTCGAGCAGCAAGGACATCTTCTAATAACCTGGTGGGAAATGGGAGGGATTCCCAAGCGTCTCCAGAGTGCAGAACAACTCACCACACTCTTTAAGAAATGATGGTGTGGGGACCTGAGAGAGAGCTCGGCGGGTAAAGGTGCTTGCTGTGAAGCCCGACAACCTGGGTTCAATCCCTGGCACCCACATGGTGGAAGGAGAGAACCATCTGCCTCAAGCTGTCCTCTGACCTCCACACTGGTGCTGTGACATGCCCCTGCCCCTCCCCCACACATATAAATAAGGTTTAAAAAAAACATGGCATGGTGAGACACACCTAACACTTTACACTTGGGCAGGAGACAGGGCTGTTCAAAGCTAGCCTGGGCTACATATCACTTTTGAGGCTAGTCTGGGCACATGGCAAGACCTTGTCTTACAAAAAAAAGGGGGGCTGGGAGATGGCTCTGTGGATAAAGTGCCTGCTGCTCAGGCTGAAGGCCCAAGTTCTGATTCCCAGGATGCACGTACATAGCACCAAGGCACAGACACATGTCTGTCACCTCGACGCCGGAGAGGAAGACAGAGCAAGGAGGGTCCGGGAGCTGGCTTCCCAGTCACTCTGAATGAATAGACTCCAGGTTCTGTGAGAGACTCTGCTTCCAAAAATAAAGTGGAGGGGCCAGCAAGATGGCTTAGTGGGTAAAGGAACTGCCCTACAAGTCTGGTGACCTGAGTTCAATCCCTAGAACTCCACAGGGTTGTCCTCTGACCCCCACACGTGCAGTGACAAGTGCCCCCAACCTGTATCTCACACGCACGCACGCACGCACGCACGCACGCACGCACGCACGCACACACAGACATCTGGCGCATACTCCAAACTTCCTAGAAAGTTGGACTTTTCCACACCAGAGCACTGGCTTCATTAAAACCCCCACAGCAGCTGCTTTCTCGAGGGCCCCTTCTGTTCCTTGTTTAAGGGAGGACTCGGCCTTTAAGGGACTCTAGCAGAGACATGAGTCATGTTTTCTCTCAGACAGACGTGTGCAGAACACGGAAGCTTACCTCATCGTCATCCATTAGGTGCTCCTGAGCAAAGCTGTACAGTTCTTTCTGGAGCGTAGTCACATTAAAGAACTGAACTGCTTCCTGTTCAGACACAAGAGAGAACCATCAGGGGACCAGATTTCTCACGTGAGAGCCGGCAGCAACTGGGCACAGGGTACCAGATTTCATTCAAGGGATGAAAGTATTTACAAGCGAATGGGAAAAACCAGAAGTTCAAAGTCATCCTTCATAGCAAGCTCAAGGCCAGCCTGTGCTATATGAGACCCTGTCTCAAACAAAACAACAACAATAAAAAAAAAAAAAAAAAAACCTGGGAGTACAGCTTAGTGGTAGAGCACTTGATCAGTATGAACAAGGTCCTGGATTCAATCCCCACAGCAACTGAGTAAATGTGTGAACGTGTGTTTCAGCAAGGAATTGAGATATGGAAGATTTATTTACGAAAACCTAGGACAGCATACAAAAATCCTGAAGAAATTACAAAAAAATCTGGGTTTCTGTTTTATTGGGACAGGGTGTTGCTTTATAGCCCAGGCTAGCCTCAAACTTACAATAATCCTATTGCCTCTGTGTCCAGAGTGCTAGAATTAGTCAGATGCCACCATGCCCAAAAGTGGCAATGAAACATTATTAATTAATAATTAACCCCCTGACGATAGGTATAAAGCCTCACATTTATCTGCCAAAGGAATCAAAGATGGTTCATTCTTGAAAGTCTATAACCCCAGCACTTGGGGGGCAGAAGCAGGAGGATTGCAAATTTGAGACCAGCCTGGGCTAGACAGTAAAACCCTATCTTTAAAGACCAAGGGCTGGAGGTGGCTCTGTGGTAGAGCACCTGCCTAGCATGTGGGAGCTCTGGGCTTCTAACACCATATACGTGTGTGTGTGTGTGTGTGTGTGTGTGTGTGTGTGTGTGTGTGTGTGTGTTGGGGGGTACGACAAAGTAAGTTACAAAAACACCATGAGAAGTAGAATCCTGTTTTTGTAAAACTAAATGCAGGCTGTGTGCATAAGTAACATATTGACTCAAAGAAGGGATTAAAAGGCTGTGGGGGCCTGGACAATAGCTCATTGGATAAAGGTGCTTGCCACCAAGTCGGGCCACTTGAGTCCAATCCTTGGGACCCACTGTGTAGAAGGAGGGAACTGATTCTCCTAAATTGTCCTCTGAGCTCCACACGCATGCTGTTGCAACTGCAAGCACACGCACGCACACACACACACACACACACACACACACACACACACACACACACAAAGTAAAAATATAAGAAAGAAATTAAGCAGGGTGTGATGGCATATGCTTCCAATCCCAGCATTCAGAAGGCAGAGGTAAGTGGGTCTCAAGGCTAACCTGGTCTACACAGTGACTTCTGGGTCAGCCAGGGCTACAGAGTCAGGGCCTGATGCAAGAGTGGCAGGGGGAACCAAGAGTAACCAGAAACAGAGAGAGTTCCTTCATTTCAGAACTGCCTCTCTCTGAAGGGCAAGCAGTCTCCTGAAGGCTGGAAGAAGGAAGGACAGAGGGGACCCAGTGTGGGACACTCACGGGTCTGGGCTGGAAATGCTCGTCCGAGAGGCCCCACTTGTCCCTGTGGTACTGGTAGTAGACCAGATTCTGCTGCATGACCTTGTCGTTCTTGTCGAAGAGCAGGTAGCTGACAGCGCAGGGGGCTGCGTTCTTCGGGTCGTTCACTGGAACCAGGGAGAAGAGGCTAGGCAGGCGGGCAAGCCATGCGCTGCAGCTCCAGGGCCACCCCCTCGAAGGCAGAAGCTTGACCTTCCTCCAGGAAAAGACCACGCCTGAGGCTTTCCCTCCAGCCCCTTCTCCAGAAAACCCTTGACCTCAGAAGGTGGGCAGGGTACAGGCTAAAGGATGGGGGAAGCCTCGGGTCACCCTCAGGCTGTGCTGACTCATCACAGGAGGTGGGTCTCAAGGCCTGGACCACACTGGGACTGAGGAACAGAGGCTGTTTAACTACAAAGGTTCCTGTTGGAGGCTGCAGTTCCTGGGTCCCATCAGGAGAGGACAACACCACCCAGAGAAGGTGGGCCCTCCTCCAACCAACCCAGATTTGGAAGACATAAAGAAGGGCTGGGGGTGCAGTTCAGGCGGTAGAGGACTCGCTGAATGTCCATGAAGCCCTGGTTCCAGCCCCACTTCTCCATAAACCACACATAATGGCACATTCCCAGCACCAGGGAGGTGGAGGTGGGAGGCTCGAGATTCAAGGTCATCCTTGGCTATACAGTGAGTTTGAGGCCAGTCTGGGCTACGTTGAGACTTGGTTTCTAAATACATAAATAAACAAATAACAAAGACTTGAAACTAGAGAAAGCAACAAGATAAACCACGGTAGGCTCTCAGAACTGGAAGAGTCAAAAGTTACCTTGTCCTGCCATCTCCTGGGTACAGGGGTTCGAACCTGCTCCAGTCCCCCTGCTTAGAACTGTACCCCTACATCACCATCAACATGGGCATTCTGCAGGGTGGCATTGGTCTTGGAAGGGAGGGGAGTCAGGCAAAAAGAAACGAGACACAAGCTCCTGGGTATTTATCCAGGCCCCTTCCACAGCCACTTCTAACCTGTAAAGCAGGCAACTCTATTATGTAACGAACTCTGGTTGGCAGGCATGACCCAGCCGAAAATGACTCAATTGTGCCACCTAGTGGCTATTTTTTATAACGACAACTTTTAACTTCAAGGAGGCTCTTCCCACAGAGTCTGGTGAGGGCTTCAAATGTAAATTACACCTACATTCAATAAATGTTAATTTTTACTTACACCTTTATCTACCTCCCTGGGAAGCAAAGATTTCCCAGGGGACAGGAGGCAAAACCTGAACTCAAGCCCTGCAGCTCAGGGTCTCTTTGTGCACAGCATGTACATGGCTTTGATGGGCCTTCTCAGCCACCATAGGTAACAGGGAAGTCTTGGGACGTCATTCAAGATCCTGCACGGGGTTACTTACACTTATAATAAGCAAACTGCAAATAGTGGTACATGGTGGCCACGAATTTCTCCACGGGATAGCCTCCTATGACTGGGGTCAGGGTCTCCTCACACTGAATCTTGCACTCCAGCACTTCTATATAATGATCTGAAAAACAGACATAAATTCTCAGAACAGTCTCAGCCCCTCTCCCAATCTCTCTCTCTACCACTAATCCAGCCCCAGCCGTTACTACCTTCAATCTAGTTCTGCCTTCCACACACACAGGTAAGAGAAAAAAGACACAACATTTAAAATAAAGAACCTGGAGTTAAGGACTGGCTCAGTGGTGAACAGCACTGGCTGCTCTTCCAAAGACCCAGGTTCAGATCCCGGCACCACATGGCGGCTCACAACCGCCTCTAACTCCAGTTTCAGGGGATCCTGTCATCCTCTTTTGGCCTCCAGAGACACCAGGCACACACGTAGTACATAGACAACATGCAACAAAGTACTCATACACTCAAAAGTAAATAATTAATTAAATAAATCAAGGGACTTTCATCTTTAATATTCAAAGTGTCTTAAGATCAGTAAGAAAATGACAAACACCTATCATAAAAACAGCCAAAGAGGGGCTGGGGGAAAAGAGGGTGGCTCATTGGGTATAGAGGCCTGCCGCCAAGACTACACACATAAATTGAATCCTCAGGACCCCACACAGTGGTGGAGAGAACCGACATCCACCAATTGTCATCTGACCACAAGTGTGCCACAGCGCTAACCCCCCCAAAATAAATAAATAAAAATACAATTTAAAATGTTTTAATGGCCAAAGAATGTTAATACACATTAATATGAACAGCAATCGAGCACTCGTGAGACGCTCTGCCTCTTCTGCAGCGAACAGTACCACTTTTCAACAGTTTAAACGGGAGGCTGGGAGTTTAGCTCACCGGCAGAGGGCTGACCTGACATGCAGGAGGCCCTGCATTTGATCCTGGCACCACAAAGACAACAGCAAACTGTCGAGTTGGTAGAAAAAAATTGAGACAGTGTCTCACGTAGCCCAGGCTGGCTTCAAACTGGGTGTAGCTAAGAAAGACCTTGGAACTCCTGATCTTCTTGGCGAAGATAAAAGGCATGCTCCACCATGACCAATGCAGAGCTGGGAACTGAACCCAGGGCCTCGTGCATGCTAGGTTAAGCTCATCAACTGAGCTACACTCCCAACCCCAAATAACATAAATTCTATGTTCGAATTTGGATATGTGAAATGGAAAAATGAAAACCGGAAGAGAGTTTGACATATTATTCCTCTTCTATCTAAAATAAGCACACAAAATATGGGGAAATTACTTATGTATGAGTAACCTTTACAGAAAAAAATGTTAGAGGCAAGAATGTCCAGGGGTGACGCTGGGAATGAGGAGAAGCATTTAAGGAATGTGAGTCCTCAGGGTCTGGCTGTTAACATGTAACTGGTAAGGAGATAACACTAGCCCTGCTCCAGCAGATACTTTAACTAAATGCTTAAGAATGAACAGTGCTGGGCTAGGACAGGGCGCAGGGGTTGGACATTTATAGAGCATATGTGAGGCCTAGGTTCAATCCCAGCATTGCAATACAAAGATAAAATTAAAAACATCACTTTCTATAAGAGAGTAACAGGCATCACACACGTCTTGATGTGACATTCTGAGGCTACTTCCAGTGTTCAGCCAAAAATGGACACTCCTAATAAAACTCTCAGAAACCAAATCATCTTGTTCACTTGTTTGCTTTGTTGTTGATTTTTGAGAAAGGGTCTCACTCTGCAGCTCTAGCTGTCCCGGAAGTCACAGAGATTTGCCTGTCTCTGACTCCCTACTGCTGGGATTAAAGGTGAGTGCCACTGTGCCCAGCCCAAATGAGAAATAGTTACAAAGTAATTGGCCTAAATGTCTTTAAAGTAAGGTTGGTGGCATACTACAGTAGCCAGGCACTCGGGAGGCAGAGGCAAGCAGATCTCTGTAAGTTCAAGGCCAGCCTGGTCTATAGAGTGAGTTCCAGGACAGCCAGGGCTGTACAGTGAAACACTGTCTTGAAAAATCAAAAGAGAAAGAAGGAAAGAAAGAAAATTGGTAATGTGGAAAGAAAGGCAGCAACATGGATGAGAGATTCACAAGGAAATGGAGGTGGGGAGGGCTGAAATGCTCGAAATGAAAAGTTCAATGAATGAAGAACACAATGAAATCAGTACCGATGATAATGATTTCAGAAGAAAGAATATTGGGGATGAAAAACAAGGCTGAGGAAATAATCCATTCAATATCAATAAAGAAAAAAATAACCCTGACCACCTTCTAAGAACTCCACCATAATCAAAACCCAAATCTAAACTGGGTGTGGTGGCCCACGCCTTTAATCCCAGCACTCAGGAGGCAGAGGCAAGAGGATTTCTGTAAGTTTGAGACCAGCCTGGTGTACATAGCCAGGCCAGCCTGGGCTACACAGTGAGACCCTGTCAAAAAGGAAAAACAAATTTCTTTTCTATCTTAAAAAAAGCGTTCCTCGCTCTTTTTCGTGGCACCTCCTAGGCGGTCGGCTGCGTCAAGATGAAGCTGAATATCTCTCCTCCCCTGCCACCAGCTGGCAGAAACTCACTGAAGCGGATGATGAATGCAAGCTTTGTACATTCTATGAGATGTGCGTGGCTACAGAGGTAGCTGCTGATGATCTGGGTGAAGTGGAAGGGTTATGTGGTCCGAACCAGCGGTGGGAATGACAGGCAAGGTTTTCCCAGGAGGCAAGGCATTTGACCTGGGCAGAGTGTGCCTGCTGTTGAGCAAGGGGCCTTCTTGTTAGAGAGCAAGGGGAACCGGAGAGAGGAAGAGCAGGTCTGTTCGATGATACACTGTAGATGCCAATCTGAGTGTTCTCAACTCGGTTACTGTGAAAGAAAGGAGAGGATATTCCTGGACAGACAGACACTACCATGCCTTGTAGGTTGGGACCTAAAAGAGCCTGCCGAATCTGAAAGCTTTCGTTTTGTTTTGTTTTTCCCTGAGACAGGGCTTCTCTGTGTAGCTTTGGAGCCTGTCCTGGAACTCACTCTGTAGACCAGGCTGGCCTCGAGCTCACACAGATCTGCCTGCCTCTGCTGGGATTAAAAACAAGTGTGCCATCACCACCCAACCAATCTGAAAGCTTTTTAATCTCTCTAAAGATAATGTCCGCCAATACATTATCAACAAGCCCTTAAAAAAGGTCAGAAGTCCAGGACCAAAGCATCCAAGATTCAGCGTCTTGTTACTCCACTCCAAAGAAAAGCACGAGGAACGGAGGGCCAAGGGATGCAGACTGTCCTCAATGAGAACTTCTACTTTTAAGTCTGAGTCCAGTCAAAAACAATCTTTAAGGGTAACAAATAAATAACCATACCTTGAAAAGAAAAGTGTTCCTCAGGTGCCAATCAGGGCATCTGGAGCGCAGGCCCCACCCGCCACTGACCTGCTATGGACAGGTAGAAGTCCTTGAAGTCCTTAATCTCCCTGGAGCCCTCGCAGGCAGCCAGGCATTCATAAAAGGCCTTGAAGAAGTCGGGGAGTGCCAGTTCCATGTCCGTAATGGACGTCCTCCAGTTCTCCCCATTATAGGCCCGCACCGCACGGACAAACAGGTTCTGGAAAGCAAGGACATGCAGTGAAGCTCTCTCCTGGCAAGTGGGAGACACGCCTGGCCACCCCCAAAAGAACCACGACCCCGGCCGAGCCATGCTTCGTCAGGCCTGGATGACCCTTGACTGGATGCAAACCAAGTATTGGGCACGTGAGTGTAGATTTGCCCACACTGTTCACAAGAGGTCCATTCTTCTAAAAACAGAATCTAGTACAGCCCAAGCTGACTTCAAGACCCCTGAGTAGCTGAGGATGACCTTAACCCCTTTTTTAAAAATTTATTTTTACAGTCTATTTAGTGTGGACTTACAGAGTCAGATAACAGCTTGGGGGGGGGGGCAGTTCTCTCCTACACCCTGTGAATCCTGGGGATCAAACGCAGGTAGACCCCCAGGCTTGGCAGCAAAAACCCTTACCCAGAGAGCCTTCTTGCCAGCCCAACCTTGAACTTCTGAGTTTGGAGTCACAGGCATGCACTCTCATACCCAGTTTTATATAACACTGGGGGCTGAACTCAGGGTTTTGAGCGTCTAGGCAAGCATTCTACCAACTGAGCTATGTCCCCAGCCCAAATGACTATATTTCTTCTTTAGTTCAACTCAAAATAGAGCAAGTATTTGACAATAAAATCAAATTCGGACAAAGGTAAAAGGAAAAGAAATCAGATCAATGATTCCCAGGAGTCAGGGGCCAGCCTGACTGAAAAGGACGGGGGAACTTGTCAGGCTGGGTGATAAACTCCTCACCGTGTTCTTTGTAGTCATCATAACACATGAAGTTGTCCTACATCACTGAACTATGTAAAGTTCATCAACAGTTAGCTGAAAGGGCACGGTGGTGCATGTGGCCCAGCCTGGCTTTGAACTTGCAGCAATCATCAATGCCTCAGCCTCCTCAGTGCTGGGACTACAGGCAAAAGCCACCATGCCCAATTTGCTAATTTTCCTTCAGGGAAATTTTGTGTTCAGCCAGTTGTTTCCTATTGTCATAATTCAGCAAATGTCACTGAAAATATCACAAGCATTCTTTAGACGTCAGCATCTGGGCCAGGAAGATGGCTCAGTGGATAAAGGTGCTTGCCACCAAGCCTGATGACCTGAGTTCAATCCCCAGACCCACATGGTCAAAGAAGAGAACTACACATTGTCCTCTGACCTCCACACAAGCGCTGTGTCTCACACACACACACATACACACACACACACACACACACACACACACACACACACTCTTACACACACACTCTCTCTCTAAATAATTAGAATGTAATTTTTTAAAAAGATACTAGTTGCTCCCAGAGACATGCTTCTTTAACATGCTGCACCAGCTGTGGGGTAAGCCAGAGAGTACCTCATAGGACTTGATTTCCAAGTCTTTAATGTGGTCTTCAGCTCCAGGCAAGCTCTTGTAATAGGCCATGTTTCTCTTCATCATCTCGTCGTCAGGGTGCTTCAGAAGGTAGGTGTGAGCCGCAGCGATGGCCTTCGGGAGGTCATTGGCCTAGGTGCACGGTGAGAGGGTAACAGTTCGGACACACGCTGAACCCTCAGTTTTAGAACTGAGAGCTTCATTTCAGCAACTTCTCTTGGCCCAGTCTTATGCAGCTCAGGCTAGCCTCAAGGCTGAGGATGACCTTGAACTTCTGACTTCCTGCCTTTACCTCCCCAAGTGCTGGGATCACAGGCATCCATGAATACACCCAGTTTTATGTGTCGATGGGGCTCAAACCCAGGAATGCTGCATGCCAGGCAAGTACTTTCCCACCTGAGCTACCCCCACCCCAGCACCAGCCTCTTCAGGGAGCCTTTTGGTTCCTTCTTTACCCAAATAACACTTCCGATTAAGAGGTCAATGACTTCAAGGCCTATCAAGACTTGGGCCAGCCATTCTGATGAGGCATTGTTCCCAGAAAGTGACAGTGCCATGGCTTCACCTGCTGTCCACTGTCTCCACCATCTAGGCCCCAGGAGGATGGCCTCTGTGGCATTTACAGCAGTCTCGGTGCTCTCTGGCTTCCACAGGGGTCACCCGTGAGGAGCCCAGTGGGAAGCTAAAAGGGAGGGCTACAGTCTACTCCATCTTCTGTCTCTCCCTCCAGTCACCCCTGACTGCAGTGTTCTCAAACTGAAGGTCACAGATCCTGTCAAGACGGCCTTCTCTACATGGTCACTCCTCCTCACTCCTCCCAACTCCCAGTAACCACTCACCTCCTCGCTCCTTCCGGCCATGGGTGGGGTACAACTGAGTGGCACTATGCTGGGGGATTAACACACCCCTTGTGAGTCTCTGCACCAGCACACACTTCTGTGGACAACTGTCCTGACAGAATTTCCCCACATCATCTCTTCTGCTGCAACCCTGACAAACAGCAATGTTCCCAGACCTCTCACAGAACCTCTGCCTCCGTTCTCGGGGACCTCTACTCCCCTCTGACTCATCTACTCCATGAAGATTTGTGAGGCATCTCCCATAAGCAGGCACTGTTTTCAGTGGTCAGTTCATGCAGGGTCTGCAGGAGCTGCAGGGCCCAGGGCCCTGGGTTGAGAGCTGTCCACCTGATCAGTACTACCAGGAACACAGATGATCTCAAATAGGACAGGTGTGCCATGGGGGGACCTTAGGAGGCAATGTGATGATAAATCTCTATCACTGGCTTCATGGAATCTAGAACCAGAACCACGGAGGAGACGAGCCTCTCAGCATGTCTGTGAGGAATTATCTACATTAAGCTTTAATTGGGATTATCCACCCACTGTGGGTAAATGCCATCCTGTAGCCTGGGTTCTACAGCCTGGGCTCCCAGACTTCAAACAGAGAAGGTGAGCTGAGCACCAGCATGCATCCCTCTCTGCCTCCTGACTGGGGACACCATGTGACCAGCCACCTCGAGCTTTGACACCTTGACTTCCCCTCCATCATGGACTCTATCCTCAAACTGTGAGCCAAACAAGCCTTTCTTAAGTTAGCTCTGCTGGGCATTTTGTCACAGTAACTTGAAAAGTAACTGACATGGGCAGGAGATGGTGACAAATCCACCTCCCTGTGGGGACACATGCCAACAACCTGAGGGCCCCATGTTGACAGAATCCTGGCACAATCTGGCAGAGGGAAGGGTCCCCACCATGGATGCACATAAGGCCTCCTTCAGCCTACCCAAGGAACACTCTGAGGCTGGGATGGTGGTCAGGGTGAGACAGACAGACAGACGGACAGACAGACAGTGACAGAAAGAGACAGAGGCAGAGAGAGAACCCGTGAGACATCAAATTCTCGAGAATAGGATTAGATAAGATGGTACCCATCTGTACCAGAATGCCCCTAAATTTGAGGCAAGTCATCAGATACAGCGGTGGAGTCCACGTGGAGAGGGGAGTGTGTGGAGAGGAGGGCAGGCTCCCAGATGTCCAGATGTCCAGGCTGACACCTGCAGAATGACAGGAGGTGGCCTGCGGCTGATGGGACTTGGGGAGACCTAGGCTGGCAGCTAGAGAGAAGGGAAGGCTCTGAACGCAGCCAATGACATGGGACTCGCTCTAGGAAGAGCGTTTAGGAAGAGGAGTACAAGGGCCAGCAAGATGGCTCAGTGGGTAAAGGCGCTTGCCACCAAGCTGGATGACTGATGGCTGGCTGGAGCCGACAAGCTAGGAGAGGGCAGGCTCCCAAGAAGCCATCCTCTCACCTTCACACATGCCACTTGTGCCCACACACAAAAACACGTGAACACACACACAATAAATGAATAAAAGCAAAAAATAAAAAATGTTCCTTAACCAGAAAAAGGAGAAACTGAGTTGAGAGCTCTCTCTCTGCCAAGCCCTGTGAAGGCCCAACAAGCTGAATCCTTTCTGTCCGGCAACTGGGAACTCAAACCTCCCGAGCAAGGACTTAGAGGGCAGGGAACTGCAATTTGTGGCTATTTTTGGCAAGCAATCACAAGCAGAATTTAAGCAGCCATAAAGAGGCGGCAGTGAACTGTGTGTGTTAAATTCTGACAGAGAAAGAGCAGAGATGAGCCTGGTAAATCACAGTGCAGACATTTCTCTGAGCAGAGAAGATCCTGCCCCCAAAGAGCAGGCCACATTTATGAAGACTTTTTTCCAGTTCCACGTACTTTGCTGGGGCATCCTGAGGCATATCTGCTACCTTAGGACAGTCTGCACCAATGTTCCCAGGAGCTGGGAGGGGTGGAGCATGCAGAGGTATGCAGGAAGGAAGACGAGGAATTCATCATCAGCCTCAGCTATGTAGCAAGTCCGAAGCCAGCCCGGGTTACATGAGACCCTGTCTCGAAAAGGAAAAAAAAATAATTCTCCTGCTTAAGATGAGGGAGGAAGGGCAGTGTTCTGGAACAGTCTTTTTGTGCACTGTGAAGATGTGTTGTTTTCATTGGCTTAATGAAGAGCTAATGGCCAATAGCTAGGCAGCAAGAGGTTAGGTGGAACTTGCAGACAGGGAAAAAGGTGGGGGGAGAAGGGCGGAGTCTTGAGGAGACTTGGAGAGAAGATAAACATGTGGAGAGAAAAGGTACCTCCATATGGTATAGCATAGATAAGAAATATGTGTTAATTTAAGATGTAAGAGCTAGTTAGTAATAAGCCTAAGCTATCGACTGAGCATTTACAATTAACAATAAGTCTCTGTGTGGTTATTTGGGGAGCCCGCAGTCCCAACAAAAAACTCCACCTACAGGGCATGATTTGGAGAGCGTTAGCAGAGCTGTGTGGCAGAACCCGGGTGAAGGGGGCTAGAGCAATATCTCAGTGGGAAAGGGCACTTCCTGCTGTTCCAGAGGTCCCAAGGTCGGTTCCCTGAACTCAAGTTGCACTGGGTGGCTCACAACCTCCTAACTCCAGTTCCAGAGTATCTGCTGCCCTCTTCTGGCCTCCAAAGGCATTCACACATATGTGGCCTGGTATCCACACACACACACACACACAGGCAGACACACACATGCGATAACGGAATGATGCTCAAGGTTGAAGGAAAGGGCTGATCCTTGGGCATGGTGGGTCTAGGCCTAGAGCAGTGACCTAGAAGAGGCCCAATATGGGATGTTGCTGGTGGGTGCTCAGAATGAGACTGAGTGGGCTGGGAGAGGCAGGGTGGGGCTCGGTGGGGGGAGGCTCAGTAAGATAGGGTGGGATCTGGGGGTGGTTTGGAGGGAGGTTTGGTGAGGCGGGCTCAGGGGCAAGGCTCTGTGGAGTGTACTCTACGACAGAGGTGGAGAGGGTGGGAGGCGGTGTGGTTCCGGGAGCCGGCAGGGAGCTCCACCGGGCGGGGCTCAACTGAGACCGGTCTTGAGGCAGACTGGGCCCCTGCTCAGTGGGATGAGGTTTGAGAGAAGACTGTGCAAAGGAGGGCCCTCAGGGGGAAGGAGATGGGACGGGCGGGGCTTGCGTGGGGCGGGGCTCATCTGGGCTGCAGGCCTGCTGGGCGGGGCTTGCGGTGGAGCAGGGTCGGCTGGGTGGAACTTAAGGTTGGGGGAGGGGCTGTGCTCGGGTGGGCGGAGCTTCGCGGGGCGGGGTTCGGGGCGGGGCGAGCGCCCTTACCTTGAAGTAGGCGAACTGCAGAAACTTGTAGGGCTCGCGCTGCTGAAAGTCGGCCAGCACCGCGCGGCTGGGCTGCGACTGACGGAAGGCGGGCAGGCCCTGCTTGCAGCGCTTGAGACACTGCGCGCGGCGCAGCACGCCGCCGAAGAGGCGCAACTCTGCGTGGCCGGCGGGGCCGGCGGGACCGGCGGGCGCGGCCGCGCTGCAGTTGCGGTGGCAGAAGGCCTCGCTGTCGCGCAGCAGGCGGTGCAGCCGCAGGCTCACCTCCAGGTAGCCCACGCTCTCGGCCCAGTGCTCGCCGCCGTACTGGTCGAGCGCGTGGCGGTAGGCCGACTCGAGCGGCATCAGCTCGTCCCGCGGGAAGCTGCGGAAGCTGTAGCGCTCGTACTGTGCGCGCCCGGGTGGCAGCGCGCACCCGGCACACAGCAGCACCAGCAACACGGCCGCAGGGCTGCGGGACCCCATCGCGCGTGGCCCGCTGACCCGAGCCCAGAGCGGAGGACGCGCGACGCGGCAGGGGTGGGGAGGCGGGCACGCCGGCCGTGGCCCGCCCCGTCCGGCCGACCTCCCCGCCCGGGGACCGGGATGGGCGTGTCCTGGGGGGAGGCGCTCAACCCTTGAATCTGAGAGGTGGAGGCGGAGGACCTTAGCGAATTCCAGGCCAGCCTGGGGTACATGGGACCCCATCTCTGAAAGGAAAGAAAGTTTATAATCACTTGAAGGATGTATGGACCACGCGCCCCTAGTTTCTGGTTCAGCACCTCCGGTTTGGGCTGAGTCTTCTCCCCACAACCCCACCCCCGACGGCGGGGGGGGGGTGTTCCTTGCAGTAGCCCAGGCTAGCCTTGAACTCACTGTATAGTCCAAATTGACTTTAAATTTCCTGCAGTCCTCCATCCTCCTCACTGCTGGGAGTCACAAACATTCGCTACCAAGCCTGCCCTAAACAACTGAGGCTGCGGGTTTACAGATCACACTTTGAATAGCAATGCCACTGACCTAAGGTTTTAAAAGATGTTGCGTAGATAAAATTAGTAAGAATGCCGGTGGCTCTTTGTAAATTGTATGACTTGTCATGTTGAGAATGCGTTGCATGTTAGGACAGAGTATGCTGGAGAAACTTGTGCATGAGCAATGATGAAGACAGCATCTTTAAAAAAAATCTTTACACTTCTGAAATAATATACAGCAAAGTTGTAGGGACAGAATCCAAAATTCCTATATATGCCCTTAATGAAAACTTAAAAATTGACTGGCACACCTTGACTTTGAGCACTTAGAAGGCAGAGGCAGTGAGTCTCTGGGTTCCAGGCCAGCCCAGGCTACATAGTGAGTGAGACCTTGTCTAAAACAAACCAAACCCAAAACTTATTTAGAGCTTCGAGATTAGTGGCTAAAGGCACTTGTTACCAAGCCCAATAGCCTGAGTTCAATCCTGAGACACACTTTGGGGGAAGGAGAATCAATCCTCCAGGATGTCCTTTGACCTCCACAGGTGTGCTGTGGTACCTGAGTGTACTCTTCTGAGTCAGGGCTGGGAAACTGATGTTCTGTGGGAGACTCCCATGAAAGACTGATTAAGACAAGCATTCCTCTTTCCTTTTCCATACCATATTTTCTGTGCTATTCAATAAATAGGTGGCCTTGAGCCGGGCAGTGGTGGTGCACACCTTTAATCCCAGCACTTGGAAGGCAGAGCCAGGCAGATCTGTGTGAGTTCGAGGCAAGCCTGGTCTACAGAGTGAGTTCCAGGACAGGCACCAAAACTACACAGAGAAACCCTGTCTCAAAAAACCAAAATAAATAAATAAATAAATAAATAAGTGGCCTTTGTTCAGGACTAAGATTAAATGGCTATTAGATTAGAATAGGAGAGATCAGGAATCTGAATTAAAAAATCTGAATAAATAATGCCAACCAAGAATTGGTCTTCTTGTATGTGTCATGGCCAAACCTTATCTCCATTACTAATTAATTAATTAATAATAGGGCTACAGAGATGGTTCAGTGGTTAAGAACGCTGGCTTCCCTTCCAGAAGTCCTGGGTTCGATTCTCAGCACTCACATGGCAGCTCACAACCTTCTGTAACTCTAGTCCCAGGGCATTGATTGACCCTTCTGGCCTCTCTGGGCGCCAGGCACATAAGTGGTGCACCAGGCAGGCAAAACACCCATACACGTAAACTTTACAAAATGAAAAAGGCTCAGGGACTGAGTATTTACCTAACATGTATGAGGTCGGTCCTAGGTTTAGTCCTCAGAACTAAGGAGGGTGGGTGTTTGTCCTCTTTACTTTATGTTGCTGTGTTAAAGCATCAGGATCAAAAGCAACTTGGCAATACAATAACTTATTTTGCTTACAGGTCACAGTCCATCGTCAGAAGCCAGTGTAGGAATCTGGAGGCAGGAGCTGAAGAAGCCAGAGAGGAATGCTGCTCACTGGCTTGCTCAGCTTGTTTGGTTTTTTACGCCCCAGGACCACCTTCTCAGAGGTGGCACTGCCCACAGTGGGCCCTCCCACGTCAATCATTTTTGAAGAAAATGCCCCCACAGGCTTGTCTAGAGGCCAATCTGATTGGGGCATTTTCTCAGTTGATGGGTCTCTCTTCCCGGATGACTCAGTTTGTGTGAAATTGACAAAACAACAATAACAAAACCAACAGCACAGAGTTCTGTTGCTGCGATAAAACACTGGCCAGAAGCAACTTAGAGAACACCTTATACTTCCGGGTCATGACCCATCATGGAGAGATGTCAGGACAGGAACTCAAGGCAGGAACCATGGAGGACTACTGCTGGTTGGCTCACTCAAGCTCATGCGTAGCTGGCTTTCTTTTCTTTTCTTTTCAAACACTTTTTATTTGCTTGTTTATTTTTAGGCAGGGTCTCACTCCTGACTGGCCTGGAACTTACTATATAGACCAGGCTGGCGTAAAACTCACAGAGATCCACCTGCCTCTGCCTCCCCAGTGCTGGGATAAAAGGCGTGCGCCACCACACCTGACTTAGCAAGCTCTCTTGTACAAGCTCAGGACCATGTGCCCAGGGAATGGTGCCACTCACATAGGCCAGGCCCTCCTAGGTCAATTAATAATCAGTACACTGCCTCACAGACATGTCCACAGGCCAACCTGATCGAGGCAATTCCTGAGTTGAGGCTTCTCAGAAGACTCTAGGCTGTGTCAAGAGGGCAAATCTAGCCAGGACACTGGGGTTCCCAGAACTTATGTCTCTTATGATGTCACTTTCTGGGACTTTGGACCCAGACCTTCTCATCTTTCAGAAAACAAAACGGGAAATGCAGATTATGTCATCCTCTGGTTGTGTGTTGACAGATATAGAAATTAAACTTGAGATGCTAGTGGACCAACATGGCGTGGGCCAAATGAATAACTCTTTGGGCCACATCTAGTTATGACATTTGATCCAGATAGAAAACCACTATGATTATTCAGAGACTAAGTAAATCGCAGCCGTAAATGTGGCTGTAAGCTCAGAGAGTGGGGTCAACCTAAGGAGCCTCCCCAAAGAAGAAACAGCAGGACGTGGGGAATGACCAAACGTACCAGAAAACTAACCAACCAAAAAACTCTAAACAAACTTTCAAGTGTGTAGCACCAGGAAGCACGTACTCCCTACAGAAGCAGTCGTTTTTTTTGCCCCTACCCCACCCCTGCCCCCTCCCCAGGGCTCCCGTGGGTCCTTGGATGTTGTCAGGCAGCTGAGACTCCTGAAAGGACACATGTGGATGACGACATCCCAGAAGCCCTCGCTGTCATAGGACCAAGCGGGCTCCTGACACATGACCATCAACTTTTATGGGGTTGCTTGTTTCTCAATTTTATCTTTTCATTGCTTTATGACTGATCCCCTAGCTTGGTTGCACAACTTAACCCTGAGATCTGGAGCTCATGATTTTCTTTGTTAGAAAACTTAAGGAAGTGAGAAAGATCAGAAAAGGACCTGGAGCCTGTGGTGGCCCCCACCTTATAATCCCAGCACTCCAGAGGCAGAGGCGGGCGGATCCCTGTGGGTTTGAAGCCAGCCTGGTCTACAGAGAGTTTCAGGACAGCCAGGGCTGCACAGAAGAACCCTTTCTCAAAGACCAAAACCAAAAGAAAAAAAAAATGACTGTGGCACAGCAGAACTGCCACGGTTTTAGCTGGGGTGGGCGTGGGAGGGGCTGCTGTTTACTTCTTATCACACTTATTTATTTATGTTTTCGGGCACACACGTGCCACCGCTTGTATGTAGAGGTCAGTGGACAGTTTGTAGGAGGTGGGTCTTTCCTTCCACCCTGTGAGTTCTGGGGATTGAACTCGGGACTCCAGGCTATCAGCAAGTGCCTTCACTTGAGCTGCGGCTCCTGCCCTGTTGGTTTGGAACATCTTGTTCTACAGCTAGGACTGCCCTTAGATTTGCAGTCCTCTCTCTTAGAGGACTTCCAAATCCTGAGAGTACAGGTGTGAATCACCATGCCTGGCTTATTTATGTATTTACTGTTTAAGTAACTTTTAATTTTATATTGAGTAGGTGTGTGCGTTTGTGTGTGCGCACAGGTGTATCTGTACGTGGAGTTCAGAAGTTGATATCTGGTGTCTTATTCAATCACTCACCACGTTGTTTTGACAGAGTTTTGAATCTGGAGCTCACTGACTTGGCAAGACTGACTGACTAGAGGGGCCCAGGGACCCTCTGACGTCTGCCCCCCCCCCCCCAATCCTGGAATTATAAGCGTGTTGGGCACAATTTTTTTTTTTCTTTTTGCAACATGATTTCTGAAGACTCAAGTTCAGGAAGTCCTCATGCTTATGTGACAAGCTCTTTACTGATTTTCAATTTTGATATGAGTTCCTAACTGGGCAGTGGTGGCATACGCCTTTGATCCCAGAACTCGGGAGGATCTCTGTGAGTTCGAGGCCAGCCTGGTCTACAGAGCAAGATCCAGGACAGGCACCAAAACTACACAGAGAAACCCTGTCTCAAAAAACCAAAATAAAATAAAATAATAAAAACACAGTAAAAAGAGCTCCTTTATGCCAGATATAGATCTATAGATGTAGATATAGATGCAGAGGGGACTGGAGAGATGGCTCAGCAGTTAAGAGCACTGGCTGAACAAGGGGTGTCAAGATCATGATGGGGAAACCCACAGAGAGCTGACTCAAGCCCATGAGAGCTCATGGACTCCAGACCAACAGCTGGGGAACCTGCATGAGACCTATCTAGGCCCTCTACATATGGGTGAGAGTTGTGTAGCTTGGTCTGTTTGTGGGGCCCCTAGCAGTGGGACCAGGATCTGATGACCCTGGAGCATGAGCTGGCTTTTTGGAACCTATTCCCTATGGTGGGATGCCTTGCTGAGCCTTGATGGGGGCGGGGGGGGGGGGGGGGGGGGTGTTGGTACTGTCTCAACTTGATATACCATGCTTTGTTGACTCCCATGGGAGGCCTTGCCCTTTCGGGAGAGTGGGGTATGGAGTGTGTGTGTGTGTGTGTGTGTGTGTGTGTGTGTGTGTGTGTGTCTAGAAGATTGAGGATAACTTGGGCTACATGATACCCTGTCTCAAAAAAAAACAAAATAAATAAGGTTTTAACACTTGAACTAAAATAAAAGTGGTACAGTGTCAGAAACAACCTACAATCTGCCTTCTCCTGGCAAGCTATTTCTGCACAGGGCCGAGTAACAAGCATTTTAGGTGTGTTGCTCCTGAGTCTCCGCTGGGACTGCTGCACCCCTTCAGTGCATCGGGAAAGCGGTCACACTGGAGAACTGGGGATGACTATGATCAGGAGTGCTTTAGCCACGGACACTGACATTTCAGTCTTAAACGTGTAGGCTGAGGGGATGGAGGGCTCAGTGTGTGAAGTACTTGTCTTGCAAACTTGAGGACCAATCCCCAGCACCCATGTACAAATAACAGGAATGGTGGCACAGCCCATAGTCCCAATGCTGGGGGTGCAGAGACAGAAGGGTCCCTGGGGCTTGATGGGCAGCCAGGCTGGCCACTGAGAGGTCCTGTTGCAAAGAAGGTTGATGGTGTTCCTAAGGATGACACATGCTCACATGTGTCCTCTGGCTTCCACATGCTCACATGCTCACATGCCTACATACCACACCATACATACACCAACACACAAGGGTACAAGCACACACATGCACAGTGTGGAACTGGGTCTCTGGCCAGTCCATCACTTCCCATCTGAAAATATAAAAGCTATTCTTAGCTGGCAGGCCATTGAAAAACAGGCCACAGGCTGCATTTGGTCCTCTGCCTATAGTTGGTCAACCCTGCTCTAAACACTCAGCCTCAATTCTGTGAAAAATGTTTACTACATGTTATCATCTTGTATCTAAAAACTGAGGAGAAACAGAGAAGTTAGATTTACCATGTTCTAAGAAAATTTTAAAACATCATGTAAAGTAATTTCAGACTTGAAAAAAAAAATAACACAACACAAAGAATCCCTTCATTGATTGATTCCCCAAATGGCACCATTTTTTCCATGGTTCTTTTCTTTTCTCTGGTTCTCTTCATGCTTGGAATACCAACTTTGGGATACATTTTTTACCCTTCTCCACATTTTTTTCTGAATGGGTTGGAGTCATTCATAAAAAATGTGTCCAAAAAGAAAAAAATGAACAGAATAGTCTCTCACATTCCCACTGTAATGATCAAATCAATAAATCAACCAAAAAAAAAACCTTTATTTTTAAAAGAGAAGGTCTCATGTATCCCAGGCTGGCCTTGAATTCACTGTGTAGCCAAGGATAACCTTTAACTTCTGTTCCCTTTGACACCACCTTACTTACTCCTTTGGCTGTGGGCCATTATCAAATGAGAACACTAACCAGGTGGTGGTGGCACACACCTTTAATCCCAGCACTCGGGAGGCAGGGGCAGGCAGATCTCTGAGTTTGAGTCCAGCCTGGTCTACAGCGTGAGTTTCAGGACAGCCAAGGCTACCCAAAGAAACCTTGTCTTGAAAAACTAACCAACTAACTAATGAACAATGAGAGCACTGCCCTTGAGATAAGGTGTTATCTAATCTATGGGTCTAATTCTTTTCACAACCGCCAGCTACCATCCTGTATGAGCCAACCTTCTAGATACTCATCAGTCTGGTGACTACCTCCATGACCCAGTGAATTTCATATTACAGTCTCTATCTCACCAGGGTGTGATCTAAGGTGAAGAGCGTCTGCCATTGCCCAGACACATGGAGTAGGTGACAGAGCCAGGAGCTCTAAGGCATGACTGAGATTCAAGCTACTACACTCTTGCACACCAGTTGCGTGCAGTCTTGAGGGAGCTGGAGGACGTAGGAAGTGGACTTCCCCACCCCCGGCTCTAATCAGGAGTGGGGACTGCAGTGAGGCAGCTTTTGTGGGTCACCAGTCGTGCGGAGGTGACACTTTGCCGTGGTGCAGCTGTTATTGAGTGACTCACGCTTCTGTATGTGACCCTAGTAAAGTCACTGGGCCACCAAGGTGTACTTGGATGGAACCATTTCTGTGGGTTATCACCATGTCTGGGTGAATAGACATCTGTTCACATCTCCCCCAGGAAAAACGAGACAATGAATCAGTACGCAGAAGCAACACAACAGAAGCAAAGACGAGTCTGGGAAGGGCAGTTGTATGGTCCTCGCTACGGAGTAGTAAGACACGCAACCAAAGCTGAGCTGTCTGGAGGCGGAATGTCTGTGAGAAATCCTGATGGAGCCATCTAGCTCCGTGTGGAGAGACAAGGGACAAAAGCCAAGGTTTCTACCCACAGGGAAAAGCAAGGTGGATGACCCTTGGCAGAGATTCCAGAGGGGTGGGTCCTCTTCCTCTGTGTGATGTGGGGTGATGTATCTTTAACACTGTCTGGGGGACCAGCCTCTAGGCAGCACAGGGCTTGAAGGGAAAGTCATAGTGGCATGTACTGGGCTTTTCTGTCTGAGGGGGTTAGGAAAAAGGACACTCACACATTCTCTTCATGGCTTCCTTCTTTATTCACCGGCCTCGTCCTATGGACTGGACTGACTGGGGGTGAACAGCCATACAAAAGCATATTTATAGATTGTTACATAAAGTTATTTTCTCATACCAAGGTCTCTAACCTTAATTTATATGTCTTGCTGCAGGAGACCATCATGTGCCTCCATGGCCCTAGCCCTTCACTATGCATCGTGCAATACACAATAATACAAGAACCTGTGGGGCTGGAGAGATGGCTCAGAGGTTAAGAGCACTGGCTGCTCTTCCAGAGGTCCTGAGTTCAATTCCCAGCAACCACATGGTGGTTCACAGTCATCTACAATGAGATCTCGTGCCCTCTTCTGGCTTGCAGGCATACATGCAGGCAGAACACTGTATACATAATAAATAAATAAATAAATTTAAAAAAATAATAATACAAGAGCCTCAGGTGTGCCTAAGGTGTCTTGTGACCAAAGTCATGTGATAGCTGTAAGACCCCCCTCAGCTTAAACAATCACTGTTTTCCACAAGGATTCTTCAAGGTCAAGACGCTTCTAAAAAACAGCTGTTCATTCTAATATCTACCTCATACAGTGATTTTACTAAGTTCCTACAAAGTACATGTAAAAAACATGTTTTTCATCTCCCATACATGATTAAAAACAAAGTCATCCCAATATCCCATATACATTTATATCTAAGCAACTTATTACAGATTAACGAAACATGAGCAGATAGAAAGTATTTTTCACAGCCAACTCTTGTTGGCAGGCTGCATACTGCTGTTACAAAGAAAAAAATCAATCATTTTACTGTTTATCTTGAAAGTTAATCTTATAAGGAATCTTAAAGGAATCATAAACATAAACTTTTGTACATAGAAGACAGTTTGCCGGGGTTGGGGATTTAGCTCAGTGGTAGAGCGCTTGCCTAGCAAGCACAAGGCCCTGGGTTCGGTCCTCAGCTCTGGAAAAAAAAAAAAGACAGTCAGTCAGCTGTACTTTAGATCTTTAGGGTGTATACCCATTTATCAATAGTTTCTTGTATCAAGAGATTGAGGGCAGGAATTGGGTACAAAGAGTTAATCATCACCTTTAATCACCAACCAACCTTAACAGTTGGGCTGCTTTGTATTTTTGACCTCAGCTGTGTGTCCTTGTGGACATTAGATTGTTTTCTATGTTTTTTTCTTTTTCTTTTTTTTTTTAACCTTTCTAGAGCTTTATTGGGAGAGAGAGAGAGAGAGAGAGAGAGAGAGAGAGAGAGAGAGACCATGTGGAGGGGGGAGTATGGAAGGAGAGACTGCGGAAAGAGCTGGTTTTTTCATCCTAAAGCTATTGTCAAAACATCTGCTCTAACCTGAAGTTATTACAAGTTTTTGTTTCAGCTAACGACATACACCAAAACCCATGACTGCATCTTTTCAGCATTAAGAGAATTAAGACCAGCTTGGCTCCCAGGGAATTCGATTGCTTTCCTAACTATTAACCTGAGCTTGTGATCTGAAGCAGCTCCTTAGGTGGAACTCATAGGCTTAGCTGTGTAACATTTCCTTGTATTTACTTTTATTCATCAAAACTCTGTATAAGCTAGCATTATATTTATCAATTAGACAGTACAGTTTAAGAAGAAATCATCTTCATAGTAATGCCCAGTAGAATGGGATGCATTCATGTGACAAACACATTTCCTTACAGCTGAGTATTTATAATTCATATTCAGCTTCTGAGTTAGTTATTTGGGATGGGGTGGTTGGGACAAGAAATGTCCATTTACAAGACAGGCTCTTACTATATAGCCTTGGGTGTCCTGAAACTCACAGAGATCTGCCTGCCTCTGCCTCCTGAGTGTTGTGATTAACGAGTGTGCCAACATGCCTGGCTCAGTTTTAACTTTTTTTTTTTTTAAGATTTATTTATTATGTATACATTGTTCTGCCTGCATGCCAGAAGAGGGCGCCAGATCTCATTACAGATGCTTGGGAGCCACCATGTGGTTGCTGGGAATTGAACACAGAACCTTTGGAAGAACAGCCAGTGCTCTTAACCGCTGAGCCATCTCTCCAGCCCAGTTTTAACTTTTTAACTGTTGATTTTCATTGTTTTTTCAGATGTCTTTTCAAATATATATATCTATACGAAGGGTAGAATATATTACTAAGGGTAGAAACCTGAGGCCCACTATTTGTTCAAGCAAGTATGAAGTGCACTTGGGATCTAGTAGCTGAAAGGATTCTTGGGCAATTGCTTTTTCTCAGTTTTTGGGCCAAATTGATAATCATTTTCCAGCTGATCAATTATTGCAATTCACCCAAATGCATTCCTTTATATTTCCTAAGGTTGTGATGAAAGATCCTGTAAGAGATGCTTTGCTGTTTTTTTTTTTTTTTTTTTTGGTTTTTCGAGACAGGGTTTCTCTGTGTAGCTTTGCGCCTTTCCTGGGACTCACTTGGTAGCCCAGGCTGGCCTCGAACTCACAGAGATCCGCCTGGCTCTGCCTCCCGAGTGCTGGGATTAAAGGTGTGCGCCACCACCGCCCGGCCGCTTTGCTGGTTTTTACTGATGGTTCCTCCAGCGGGAGAGCTGCTTCTGCTATCAACGGTAAAGGTCACATAGAACAAACAACTCCAGCTCCAACTCAGATAGTAGAATTGAGAGCTGTGACTATGGTTTCCCAGCTTCTTGTCAATAGTTTATTTAATTTGTATATGGATAGATGGTCATTATATTTATAGAGCTCTTCAAGTTATAGAAACTGTTCCCTGCATTGGGACTAGTAATGGTCAGGTTAGGATGCTGTTTCAGCAAATTCAAGATGCCGTTCATCAAAGAAAGTTACTGTGCTTTGTGGGTCTTTCCAATCTTCCTGGCCTTTAGCTAACAGTAATGGATCAGCTGATAAATTAACACGGATGATCACCTTATCCCAGATAGAATTACCTCAACGGTCACATGCCCTTCATCATCAGAATACCAGAAGTTTAAAAACCAATTTGGCCTTACCAAGGAAATTGCTCATCAGATCATTAAACAATATTTGCCTGTGCCTTACTTTGGGGTAACTCCTTGAGGCCTTCTTCCTAATCACTTATCCCAAATAGATGTTACTCATATTGTGGAATTTGGTAAATTAAAATATGTGCATGTGACAATAGATACTTGCCAGGCAGTGGTGGCGCACGCCTTTAATCCCAGCACTCCGAGGCAGAGGCAGGCGGATCTCTGTGAGTTCGAGGCCAGCCTGGTCTCCAAAGCGAGTTCCAGGAAAAGGCGCAACGCTGCACAGAGAAACCCTGTCTCGAAAAACCAAAAAAAAAAAAAAGACAATAGATACTTATTTGTAACTCGAATGATAGATGATCTTTTAATAAAAACCCAGAGCCTGATATTGGGATAAAAGCTGAAAGATCAGAGAAGCAGAGCAAACCACAACCTCTTACCTCTCCAACTCCTCAGCTTGAAAGAGCCTTTAGCTAAAAGGGATGCTTCTGCTGAAAAGCCTTTAGTTCCTGTCTCCTCACGCTTTATATACTTTTCTCCACCCAGCCATCACTTCCTGGGATTAAAGTCATGTGTGCTTCTCAGTACTGGGATTAAAGGTGTGTGCCACCACTGCCTGACCTCTGTGTTTAATCTCGTGGCTTGTTCTGTTCTCTGATCTTCAGGCACTTTTTATTAGGGTACACAATAGATCGCTACACTTATTCAGGATTTTTGATGGTCAGTGCACAATCTGGAGAAGCCACTAAGCTTGTAATTGCTCATTGCCTGAAATGTTTCTCCTACATGGGGATACCAAAAGTTATTAAAACTGATAATGGTAGCCGGGCGGTGGTGGCACATGCCTTTAATCCCAGCACTCGGGAAGCAGAGGCAGGCAGATCTCTGTGAGTTCGAGGCCAGCCTGGGCTACAGAGTGAGTTCCAGGAAAGGCACCAAAACTACACAGAAACCCTGTCTCAAAAAACAAAAAAAAAAGATGTCAAAATGTAGTTGGATTTTGATGCAGCTAAAATTGCTGTGAACATCCTGGACCATTTAAAAAGGCCATTCTATCTTAATCATCCTCTACTCCTTTACTAGGAGGTATAGCAGCCATAAGGAGCATGTGTATTGCTATGATTATTCCAGCTACTAGCAAGCTCTTAGTGGAAAGCTGATTCAGACAGAGCTGCATAGAGTTAAGCTCTGCACCCTCCTTTGCCAGAGGCTGGTAGTCAGAGAATGGTAAATTCTTCTTACCACCTGTCTACCTAAGACAGGGCACCCTTGGTGGTAAGTGTGTTTCAAAGATGGGTACGACTGGATGGTTGAAGAAGGTGACCTAAGACAGGCACAGTCATCTGAAGGGTCCAAGAAAAGGGGGAATATGTGGAGGCCCACAGAGACCCCAGCTTGTGGTTTGTTTTCGTCTTGACTCAAAATCAGCTTGTTTTCCCCTGCAAGGCTGCATAATAGGATGTTTTGGCCAAAGGCATGGTTACCAGGTATCTTATACTTCAAGGCCTATTTACAGGATGCTTTGCCTTAAGACATGGTCACCAGATGTCTTGAGTACTAAGGAGATGTTTACACATGACTGTACTTTGTACCTTGAACTGTGATGTCCTTGAAAGGGAGAGGTCTTTTGCCCCCCTTGCCTTGGGTATATAAAGGCTGTGAGTAATAAACTCAGGTGTCTGTGGTATTGACCCAGAGCCCTCCTGAAGCTATCCTGTGTCTCTGTCTTTTGCTTCATCTACGTCTATATCTCAGAGCTATCATTTCCCAATTCCACACTTCTCCCTTTAGAACCGTTCGACAGGTTGAGCGGGACACAACAGCCACTTCTGTCTCCTCTCTGTCCAGGGGCAGTCCTTTGTCACCTGGGACAAATATCCCTGCTGCTTCTCCCTGTTCCCTTCCCCTTCTTCCTCTGCCTCTATCTCCTGTCTTTGTCCCTTTGTCTGGGGCAAATAAATCTCCTTTGTGCTAAGAACTTGGTCTGTGAATTTGGTCTTGGAGATCCTGGGCTGATATTTTTCCTTTCAGTGGGGCCAGAAAGATGGCTCACTAGGTAAAGTCACCCTGACAACGTGAGTTTGATCCCTGTGACCTACATGGTAGAAGAAGAGAGCTCACTACTGCAAGTTGTCCTCTGACCTCCACATGTTCATTTTAGCATGTATGCACCCCCCACATACACACATAAATGCACAAATATAATAATGTGGGAGGTTTTTTGAGAAAAGGGGACTGGAGAGAGCTCAATGTGGGGGACCAGCCCCCACATTTTTTTTTACCCCAGGGACTCTTGAGGAATGAGGAATAAGAAACTTGGGGGCTGGAGAGATGGCTCAGCGGTTAAGAGCACTGGCTGTTCTTCCAGAGGTCCTGAGTTCAATTCCCAGCAACCACATGGTGGCTCACAACCATCTGTAATGAGATCTGGCGCCCTCTTCTGGCCTGCAGGCGTACACGTATACATAATTAATAAATAAATCTTTAAAAAAAAAAAAAGAAACTTAGTTAGAAAGAAAGAGGGGAGAGAAACAGAAAATACAGGATAGACTCGAGTGGGCCTGGATCCTTATCCACCGGCCCAGCATGCCAAGGGGTGGAGCAAAAGACCTCCCCCTTGCTAGTTACAAACACCTGGTACCCAGGCCCATGGTCCAATCAACCTGTTATGCAGTACTGCTTGGGACAGCCACTAGGAAACCTAGTGGGCTCCAACACCTCAGCATCTGAAAGCTCTGCCTACCCATTGCCACTGTTGCACACCAGAACAGGATGACAAACCCTTATTGCCCAAACACTATATCCTCTAGTTGCAGGGCACAGAGACTGGGGCAGAGCTGGAGGTCTCCTTCCTGATGGCTGGCATACATAGTACCAGAAGGCATGATGCAGACTGCCCAGAAAGAATTGTTGCTGTCAGTCCTGCTCAGTTCTGGATACCACTTATCACATTACCGACATGTGAGCAAGATATTTATTCTACTTGCAGTAGTGTCCTGACAGTTATAGGTACAACCAACTACTTTCTGGCTGGATTTAAGACTCCACCCACTCCAGAGGTGAAAACTCAAGTTTGATACTCTACGTACCAAACCCTGTGGCTGGCTAGTTGTAGGCACCAGGGGGAGGCTAAGGTTGTTCTTTTGGTAAGTAGACGCGTGTTTGTGTTTACATCCATATAGGACTTTTCAGCTGAGGTCCAGAAAATCTCTTTTCTGGTATGGGTGGAGGTAACCGTGGAGAGGTGACCACAGAGATTGATAACCAGTCAAGCTGGTGGGAATAAGCAAGCAGCTGTTGTTTTGGTATAATGTCCCAGTGCTTAGAAAAGAATCATATCTACACCACTCCTTCAAAGACTGAACTTGGCTGAAGAGGCGGTAGAAAGAATTTAAGAGCCGGAGGAAGGGGTGGAGGGTTGTGGTGTCACCGTTTCCTTCTCAAATGATGTGACTGTCATCAGGAAGCAGAAGTTGCGGAGGGGACCAAACAGTACTTGGGTCTTGCAGCCATGGAACAAAATCAGCAAAGCAATGACAGCCAGCTGTAATGTGGTAGTCATGGGTCTGGAGACAGGGTCACCAGACCCTCACCTGGGATTCCTGTCACCATTCCTCCCTGCACCCATCTGCTGATGATCTTGGGGAACGCTGGGTGCACAAGAAGAGGAAGGTTGAGGGGTCAAGACCTCGTGACACACGCCTCAACCATGTGTGGGTGACATGTTTCTCTAATGCAACTACTTTTGAGTCACCCAGGCTCCTGTAATTAACCCCAGTAAAATCAATGATCTACCAAGCTGGACTTGGATGGAACCATTTCTTTCCACAGGTCATCAGGCTTTCACAGCCTTAACCTGCTGCACCATCCCCCTGAACCCAAGAAAAATTTATTCTTGCACATTAAAATTTGAAGGAAGAAGCTGGGTGGTGGCAGCGGCACACACTTTTAAGCCCAGCACTCTGGAGGCAGAGCCAGGCAGACCTCTGAGTTCGAGACCAGCCTGGTCTACAAGGTGAGTTCTAGGACAACCAGGGCTACACAGAGAAATCCTGTCTTGTAAGAAAAAAAAAAAAATGAAGACTTTCAATCTATCTGGGCCCTAAGTAGAGCATACAATTATGAGCATGCAGCCAGTGTGCAAGTGAGGGGCTTAGAGACATCAGGTCTAGGGATGTCTATCTAAAGTGGCAGGTAACCCAAGCTAGCCTCTTATTTGTGACAATCTTCCTGCCTCAGTCCCTGGAGCGTTATGATTACAAGGGTGAGCTGCTGTGGGATGGCCTGTATGTCAAATTGCTCTGATTGGTCAATAAATAAAACACTGATTGGCCAGTGGCTAGGCAGGAAGTATAGGTGGGACTAACAGAGAGGAGAAAAGGAAGAACAGGAAGGCAGAAGAAGACACTGCCAGCTGCCACCAGGACAAGCAGTATGTAAAGATGCCAGTAAGCCACCAGCCACATGGCAAGGTATAGATTTATAGAAATGGATTAAGATATAAGAACAGTTAGCAGGAAGCCTGCCACGGTCATACAGTTTGCAAGCAATATAAGTCTCTGCGTTTATTTGGTTGGGTCTGAGCGGCTGTGGGACAGGCAGGTGAGAGAGATTTGTCCTGACTGTGGGCCAGGTAGGAAAACTCTAGCTACAAATGGCGCCCAACGTGTTGGCAAGAGTTTTTACCTAAAACCTGAGAAAAAAAGATTCTAAAATGGAGCTAAAAGCAGTTCCTAGTTGTCTCTTTCAAGTTAGTGGCAGCCTACATTTTAAGCTACTATGGCTGGTTCCTGGTGTTCCTGCTGGACCTGCAGTATAGCGGGAATGAGGCCTCTGCAAGTGGCACATTAAGCTGCATGGTGGATTTAGTCTTTGCTAGTACAAAACAAAAAAAAGAGGTTTCTGGGCTACACGCTGCTTTGATAGAAGCATAGACCCACTATTTCTGAAAGTTGATGGCTCCCAGAACTGACAGAAAATGTACCACCGCCATGTTGGGAAGCTGAAGTGGGCGGAGCCAGCAGCCACAACGCTGTTTCAGTCTTAGAATGTTGCAGTTTAAAGCAATAGGCTCAAGGTAATATAAAACATAAGCCACGTAAAGATGGCTACCACACAGAGAATCTGGATTATGTTCTCTTTGATATTCGTAACTGAAGAAAAATATTTGATTGCAAAAGCTGTTGAGTTATGCCAAAATGTATATTTTAAAGGTACCTTGACTTCAAAATTTGGATGTAAGGATATGTTGTTTTGGAAAGGAGGCTCTGCTTTTGTTCCCACAGAAAGCCAGAGGCTATGGATTTGTTCCAGATTAAGATACATCAGGTTTGACCAGCCAAGACCCCCTGAAAGGTCTCCGATGACACCATGGCCCAGATGATCCACATCCAGAACCGTTTCAAGGCAACTGGCTCAGACGATACACCCTCACAGACTACTCCATAATCCTAAAATTTTCTTTGTGTCCCCATAAGATACAGCACCCCCCTCCAGCAGGAAGTAGTAAGAGAAGCTACGCCCAAATTCCCAAATATACCAGGCTGGGTTTGGAGATGTGTAAAAGTTAAAACCTTCCTCTTTAAAAAAAAAAAAGGGGGCGGGGGAAGTGCTGTGGGATGGTCTGTATGTCAAATTGCTCTGATTGGTTAATAAATAAAACACTGATTGGCCAGTGGCTAGGCAGGAAGTATAGGTGGGACTAACAGAGAGGAGAAAAGAAAGAACAGGAAGGCAGAAGAAGACACTGCCAGCCGCCACCAGACAAGCAGTATGTAAAGATGCTGGTAAGCCATGAGCCACGTGGCAAGGTATAGATTTATAGAAATGGATTAATTTAAGCTGTAAGAACAGTTAGCAAGAAGCCTGCCACGGCCATACAGTTTGTAACCAATATAAGTCTCTGTGTTTACTTGGTCGGGTCTGAGCGGCTGTGGGACTGGTAGGTGAGAGAGATTTGTCCTGACTGTGGGCCAGGCAGGAAAACTCTAGCTACAGTGAGCCACCCCAATACCCCCAGTATAGAACTAACCGTAATTGTCAAACTGGAGGTCCAGGTGAGAAAATGGCATGAGGACTTTAAAGTCTCATATGTCAATAACATAATTTAATGACACATTTATTTATCAAAATAGAATGTGAGAGTGGACACAGTGGTACACACCCTTAATCTTAGCATTTGGGAGGCAGAGGCAGGCAGATCTCTGTAATTCAAGACTATGGTGATATGTTGTATGTGCTTTAACAAATAAAGTTTGTCTGAAGAGCAGAGAGCAGAGCCCGCCACAGAGTTAGCCACAGAGGCCAGGCAGTGGTGGCTCACACCTTTAATCCCAGCACTAGGAAGGTAGAGACAGGAAGTGATATGGCTGGGCAGAGAGAGGAATATAAGGCCAGAGGAGACAGGAGATGTGAGGGGGCTCTTTAGGCTGAGGGATCAGGGTCATTCAGTCTAAGTATTCATGGAGACAGGATCTTCCCCTTTTGGCTGAGGAGTTGGTGAGGTGGGAAATGGCTATGGCTCGTTTCCTCTGATCTTTCAGCATTTACCCCATATCTGACTCCAGGTTTTTATTATAAGACCAATTAGTATTGGTGCAACACAAGACCAGCCTGTTCTACATAGAGAGTTCCGGGGCAGCCAGAGCTACATAATAGAGACCCTGTCTTATAATGCCAAAACAACAACAAAAACTGTTGTAAGTTTGAGTACAGTCTGTACTACTTGAGATCCTGTTTTTAAAAGCTTAAATTAGGGGCTGGAGAGATGGCTCAGAGATTAAGAGCACTGGCTGCTCTTCCAGAGGACCTGGGTTCAATTCCCAGCAGCCACACGGTGACTCACAACTCACTCTTACACAGGCATACATATGCAGGCAAAACACCAATGCACATAAAAAGTAAATGAATAAATATTCTAAAAAAGGCCGGATTGTGGTGGCACATGGCTCTAATTCCAGAACTTGGGAGGCAGAGGCAGGTGGATCTCTGTGAGTTTGAGGCCAGCCTGGTCTATAGAGTGAGTTCCAGGACAGCCAAGACTGTTTCACAGAGAAACCCTGTCTCACCTCCCCCGCAAAAGAACGGTTTTATTTATTTATTCGTATATTACATGTATATAGTGTATATTTGTGTGTATATGTTCATGTATGTATTTGTGTGTGTCCATGTGTGTGTGCCATGATGTACATGTGGAGGTCAGAGGATAGTGAGAAGCTGTCTCAGAAAAATAAAAAATAAATAAATAAGAGAAAACAGAGAAATAAAGAAATGAACAAAATAGGGATTTAGGGGTATGGTCCAATAGTAGAGTACTTGCTTGGTATTAATGAGGACCACTGCAAAAATAAATAAAATAAATAAAAATGAAACAATGCCTGAAATAAATGAATATTGTTATAGATGACAACCCATTAAAGCTGGAAAACCTTGAGTATGTACATTTAATTCAACCTCACTTAAACCAGAGGTGGTGGCATGTGACTGTAATTCCAGCACTCAGGAGGCAGTAGACCAGAAGTTAACAGTGGGAAGTGCCGCTGTTCTTTCTCACCACTAAAATTCGAGGCAGCCTGAGGCTGGCAGTTCAAAATAACTTCCCCATAGCTGAGTCACACTTAGAATCCCTCAATAACCTAGCGCAGCGCTTCTCCAGCTTTAGCATGCACTGAAACTCAGAGCTGGGTCCTGTCCTAGAGTCTGTGTTTCGAGGACCCATTTCCCAAATTTGAGTGGCCTGGCCTGTGGACCACACCTTGTAAGCATCAGACCACGTGCTAGGGAGCGTTTACGGGGCGAGGCTTCTACTGCTGGGGGCAGTGGGGACTGGCTGTTTCCCTGCTCAGTCCTTTCTCGGTAGCCGGGACAGCCTGAAGGCCCCGGTGGATGACCAGCCCCTGCGCTTAATCAAGGCTGATTCAGGGGAACCGCCATTCCGGAGGGACGCGCAGATGCAGGCCATGATTAAACAGCAGCTGCTCCGGAGTCACGTGGCCGGGAGAGGCTGGGTCTCCGCTCGGAGCCCAGAGCCGCGGGGCGGGGTGGGGCGGGGCGGGAGGCGGGTCCTGCTGGGGCGGGTCCCGGCTGAGGGTCCTCAGGCCCGGAGGTGGAGCGGCTGGCCAGAGTGCCCACGGCCGAGTGGAGCGATTCCACCCGATCGCCGTCATGCTTCGGGTCCCGCTGTGCTCGCTGCTCCTGCTACTGGCGCCGCTCCGGCTGGGCGCTGCGCAAGGCGTCCATGTAAGTCTTCGGTGCCACCGCGCGGGGACGCTCCGCCGCTGGGAAGCGGCCAGAGGCCCAGGGAAGCCGCGGCTCTGCACAGCGGGAATCCGGGGAACCCTCAGTCACCCCTCGGAGCAAGCGGGCCGCCGAGGCGCAGGCAGTGGCCAGGCCTCCCTTAAGGGGCGGGCCGGCCGGCGGGGCGCGCGTCCTTCCTGGTTGCTGGCGCGCTAGGGTTCCGCTGCGGCGGTGCCCTGCGCGCAGACTTGTTTCCTCGTTTGTGCAGCGTGTTCGGGGGTTAGCTGAGGTGCGCCCGCACCTTTCCAGCTTCGGTTTCTGGGGAGAGGGGCTCCAGGCTGCGCGGGGTTGCGGAAGGGCTCCTCGGGCCGTGGCGTGGGGCGCGATCCTTGCGGAGTTCGGGCTTCACGGAGCGCTCCGGAAGGAGAAAAATGGGGTCAGGAGAGGCTCCTGCAGTGGGGTCACAGGAATATTTGTATTAGGGGACATCGCCCTTCTCAAACATCTTGTCCGCTTCTTGCTAGCCACCTGCTGGATGCTTTTAGTTTGGGGTGTTCATCGTCTTTCTGGAAGCCTTTCCTTTTAGAGTTGAGGGTGGGAAAAGGCAAACTGCCCCAGGCGAGATCTCCGGGGGCGGCGGGCGGGGAAGAGGGGGGCTGAGGCTCGTTGGACACGGCCGCTGGGGAGGTTCGCACCGAACCTGTGAAGGCGACAGTGCCTGGTGGAACACAGCTGCTGCTGCTTTGCATTTTGAGCGAATCAGCTTGGGGCCCTCCAGATGGACTGAGTCGGGGGTAAGTTAACGTACAAGTTAGTAGACTTGAAGCCTTACAACTTGCAAAAATTACTCTCTTGGAAATGGCACACGTTTATCTAAAACCAGAGTTGAAACTTTTAAGTTTTTGGAAAAGAGTTGCTGAGAATGCTTTCATTTAAGGAAAAAGTTATTGCAAATTGAGTGCCTGCTGCTCCGTGTGAGCTTGCCATCCTTGAGAACCAATGGGCAGAGGCTCATGGGAGCAGGTAGGGTAGAGGGCAGAAAGGAACCCATAATTCCTTCAGTATCAGTATGGACAGGAAGAGACTAGGGTTTATGGAGGTCATTGGCCTGGTGTAATTCCTTAGGTAAGAAGTAGGAGGGGCCCTGGGAGAGGCCTCTGCAGAGGTTGCTGTCTCATCGAGAATCTAAGTACCATCTTGAGCCCTTAGACTAGGGTCAAAGAGAGATACCAGTCGACTATAGCTTTCCATTGTTTTTTTGTTTGCATCTGCAGCATTAACTCTCAAACTTTAGGCCTAGATGAAAAGTTAAAATGCGTGCTTTCTTTTTTCTGTTTTTTTCAAGACAAGGTTTCTCTGTATAGACCTGGCTGTCCTGGAACTCACTCTGTAGAACAGGCTGGCCTCAAACTCAGAGATCTGCCTGGCTCCACCTCCCAGAGTGCTGGGATTAAAGAGGGCAACACCAGCAGCCAGCCATAATAAACCGGGCTGGAGAGATGGCCCAGCAGTTAAGAGCACTGGCTGCTCTTCCAGAGGACCCGGGTTCAATTCCCAGCAACCACATGGCAGCTCACAACTGTCTGAAATTCTAGTTCCAGGGGATTTGACACCTTCACACCAATGTATATAAAATAAAGTTTAAAAAAAAAAGAAAGAAAAAAAAGTCATAAACCAATTGCACAACATACATTGTATGAAAAAGAAATGTCTCAGAATTTTCAGAGTTGTAGTTACATTAAGATAAGTCCGTTCTTTTGTTTTTAATGACAAGGTCTCATGAAGCCCAAGGTGACCACCTCTAACTTAGTATGTAGTAAAACATAGCCTTGAACTTCTGACCCTCCTGCCTTTACCTCTCAGGTGCTGGGGATATAGTTGGGTACCGTTGTGCCTGTTTATGTAGTGCGGAGGGTGGAACCCAGGCCTTTGCTCATGCTAAGTACTCTACCAACTCAGCTATACCCCAGCCCCAGAAGTCAGCTTTTTATGTTGACCTTTGCAGTCTGCAGTGAACTCACGTGTTGGTAGTCTTTGAAAAACTCTATTGTACACTCACAGTAAGAGTGAGAATGGAAAGGCAGTGACATTTAATATTGGTACGAAAAGAGTTTTGACTTAGGGAGAGATTTTCCCTAGACTTCACGCTGACAGCTGGTAATTTAGAGTGTTTTTCCTATTATTAAAAAAAGGAAACAATTCATACCCATTGAGGGGAACCTTTAAACATACGAAACACTGTTAGGACGATGAGCACTGAGGCTGGAGATGTGGCCTGCCTGGTAGAGTGCCTGCCTAGCATTCATGAAGCCTGGGATTCCATCCTCAGAACCACGTAACCAACCACCCATGGCAGAGCACACCTGTAATCCCAGCACTTGTTAGGTGGAGGCAGGAGGATTGGCAATTCAAGATATACTTGGCTACATTGTGAATTCAAGGCCAGCCTGGCCTACGTGAGACCTGTCGTAAAAAAGAATAAAAAGAAGGAAAGAACAAAATAAAACTATCCGTCACGCATCACGCCATGATTGCAGTTATTTTAATAATAAAGCATAGCAACCAACTGATATTCTAGTGGCTTGGATTTGAGGCAGGTTGGAGCTGTGTAAGTGGTCTGTGGGCTTTTATTGGCTGGGGATGAGGATACTTTAATATCTATCCCACAAAGCTGATGCCAGTTCCTGGTTGCAGGCGGAGTTCATCTGGAAGTCTCTCATTGGCCACTGTCCTTTCTAAAGAAGTCACTTGCCTTCCCGAGTCTGCCTGCCCTGAGCTGCTGGGGACTCTCTGGGAGCTGAGAGAATGGTACTCTTCAGGCAGCTGTCCCCGGGTTCCAAGGCTGCCCTGGCTGCAGCCACTGTCTTCGTGTCCATGATCCTCTCCCGCTCCTTTCTGGCTGAGACCCTTGAGCTCCAGGCTTGGCGCTGGCTGTTCCGCCTGCAGATGGTCCTGTTTGTCAACTCCCTCATGCTCATTGGTTCCTTGTACATCTGGCGGAGCACAGATGGTCCTGTTTGTCAACTCCCTCATGCTCATTGGTTCCTTGTACATCTGGCGGAGCACAGTGAGCAACCTCAGCCATTCCCCTGCCGTGGAATCCACCTGTTTCCAGCTTTGGAAGCTGGTTGTCGTGGCATTTCTGGCCCTGGCACATTCCAGTTTCTTCACCATGCTCTTCTTGGTGGCCGAGGAACCCTATGTGTTTTCCTTAGCAGCCTACTCCTGCCTGGGTGCTTACATTATTATGGTTTTCTTCCTTTGTATCTTGAACGCCACGGAGCAGGCCTACCAGTTCTTAGCCTGGCGCACTGGTAGGGTGGTGGGCAGCCTTGACAAGACAAGGTACCTGGTGCTCAGGCCTGCCCTGGCGGTGGCGGTGACGGCCGTACTCAGTACCATTGGCCTTCTGAATGCTGCCCAGCCCCCAGTGGTGAAAACCGTGGAGGTACCCATCCATCAGCTACCCCCCTCTATGAATAACCTCAAGATTGTGCTCCTTTCGGACATTCACTTGGGGCCCACAGTGGGCAGAACCAAGATGGAGATGTTTGTGAGGATGGTGAACAGGCTAGAGCCGGACATCACCGTGATCGTGGGTGACCTCTCCGATTCGGAGGCCTCCACCCTGCAGACGGCAGTGGCCCCTTTGGGCCAGCTCCGTGCTCATCTTGGCACCTACTTCGTCACGGGTAATCACGAATACTACACGTCGGACGTCAGCAACTGGTTCGCACTGCTGGAATCCTTGCATGTCCGACCTCTGCATAATGAGAACGTGAAGATTTCTGCCCCCCGGGACCAGGACGGTGGTGGGGCTGATAAAGAGTGGGTCTGCTTGGCGGGCGTGGACGACATAGAAGCAGACATCCTCCACTACGCCGGCCACGGCATGGACCTGGACAAAGCTCTGGAGGGCTGCAGCCCGGATAGCGCCACCATCTTGCTGGCTCACCAGCCTCTGGCTGCCAAGAGAGCCCTCCAGGCTCGGCCAGATATCAACTTAATTCTTTCTGGGCACACTCACGCAGGGCAGATCTTCCCCTGGAATGTCGCAGCCTATCTCCTGAACCCTTTCTTTGCTGGACTCTACCAAGTAGGCCAGGCTACATTTGTGTATGTCAGTCCAGGCACAGCCTACTATGGGATACCGATGAGGTTGGGGAGCAGGGCGGAAATCACAGAACTCATCCTGTGGCGGGCTCCCTAAGCCTGCCCCAGTGGCCCTTGCCGCCTTGTCCTTACCCAACACCTTTGTCCATCTCCTGCTCCGGCCTAGCCCTGCCAGCACCCCTTTGGCCACAGCCTGCTGGGAGCAGCGATTTGCAAGGGAACCGGCTGCCTGACAAGTTCAGGCTGATTAAACTCTTCAGATAATCAGTTGCTTTTTGGTAGTACACCTGTGATTCCACTCGGCCACATAAATGCGAACACACGTTTGTTTTCCAGCCTGCTGTAGAGAAGAGGCTCTTTTGTAGAGGGTTGAGTGCTTGGAAAGGACACCTCAGGGAGAAGCAGGGACACTTGTCTCCTGTGGGTTTAACCCTGGTTAGGACTTGGGTGGGTTCTGAAATTTCTTGATCTAGAGACAGTTGGTCTGGGCATGGACCATGTTGAGAGGTCAATTGAGATGGGCGCCATCCCTCTGCTTGCTGGAGGACTGTATCCCTTTCCCCCTTGGTTCAGTCAAGGTCACCTTTATTGAGGACATCAGTAGAATCAATGAGAGCATGGGGCCCTTCCTGTCTTGACCTTGAGGGGTGCTGATTGCTGGGCTTGGTGGCTGGAGAAGAAATCATGGGAATCCTGGTAGGTGACGGCTCTAGTCTCTTCATATCTTGGCGGCTCTGAATCCTGGTTCTGTGTCGTCTTTGGATGTTTTCTGTGTTCAGGGGTGAGGAAAGGACACTGATGTGATGGGGTATGTCTCAAGGCTGAGAGTGTGGTGCAGAGACAGAGCTCTTGCCTAGGAGGTGCCCGACTTTGAGTTCCAACCCAGCATCACAAAACAAAACTGTAAGGTAGAGAGAGTGTGTGAGTGTGTGTATACACATACATGTGAAGGGATACTAAGTCCTTCTGAAAGGTCATTTTATGGCCTGATGGTTAAGTAGCTTTATTGGTCATGGTGAGTGCAGGATTCTTAATACAGATAAACATTAAACAAGGCCTTAGAAACCCATGTTCCCTTCAAAGTGGTTTGCTTGTTTGAGGCTGGCTTCAGTTCACTCATAGCTAGATGAAGTGAAGCCTCTGAGAGTTGCTAATGGCAGGAGGCCATCTGTCACAGTTGGATGACTCAGGAGATTAGAGCCCCCTTCCCATTACCCCAGGTTTGCGTCTGAGCTTCTGGTGAGAGGCTGCGGTTTCTTGTCTACCCATAGGAAAGCTGAAGTTGATATGACTGTGATCTACCTCTGCCCCTGCACGTTCCCCCAGGCCCTGGCTCTGAAATGACAGGACTGGCTTACCTGGCTAGGGGCGTGGGGGGAAGACGATGGACACGGATGGACTCTAATCCATCTACCTTGGCCTCTGGCAACAGAAGCATAGGGTCATCCCTAGGGCTTCTAGACCCACAAGAAAAACAAAGGGGAGCTGGAGAGATGGCTCAGGGGTTAAGAGCACTGGCTGCTCTTCCAGAGGACCCGAGTTCAATTCCCAGCAACCACATGGTGGTTCACAACCATCTGGTGTCCTCTTCTGGCCTGCAGGCAGAACACTATACATAATAAATACATCTGAAAGAAAGAAAGAAAGAAAAGCAAAAGGAGCTATCTTGTGCAATGTCTGCAGATTATTGGTCTAGCCTTTGCCAGAGGCGAGAGAGACTGTGCCCTTTTTATATCAGAAAGCTTCTCTTAGGAAAAGGCCTCATTGAGATGTGTTGAGGAACATCTGAGTAGCTTAGATTCAGGGCCTGGAGTTCTGTATAGGGAGGTGCAGGTGCCCTCTGCCTGGAGAGGGGCTTCCTGCTGCTTATGAGGGAGGGCTGATGTCTGGCAGTGACATGTCCTCCTTAGATCTCTGGCTTCCATCAGCCCCGAAATGGGTGTAATTCTTGAATATACCTCAAGGCTGCTTTGGCTGGGAAAATGTGACGACTGTACCCATAGTCGGCCCTTAGTGTTAGATTTACATCAGTGCTAATCAGAGACCTGCTAAGGAGTGTGCCTGGAGAGTCTCTGGAGCAGCCAGGCATGGGAATTGTCAGTGAGTGGTGGGATGCCCTCCAGCAGAGACCAGATGGCCATGTGATACCTGCTGAGAGCCTCCTTCCTGTGCCTGAGTTTCCTATGCGCACTCTGCTTTGTAGATGGGGGTTCTTCATCTTCTTGTCCTTCTGGTGTGATGGGGTCTGGGGGGTGCAGGAGACTACTCACACAGTCTTGTTTCCCAGTAGATAAGGTATTGGCAGAGGGCCATCCAGTTTAAAAAAAAAAAAAATACATGCCTGTCATCCCCAGCACTCAGCGAGTGGAGACAAGACATTCAGAGTTCAAAGCTACTGGTGAGTTAGTGAGTTTGAGGACATCCTGGGCTACATGAGACCCTGTCTTGAAAAAAAGAGAGAGAGAAATAGCTTTGTTTTGAAACTGTGGCATTCTCATCCCCTCTTACCTTGTACAGATTTCAGTGAACTGGGAGAGACTTTGTAGAAACCACGATGTATTGATGGGATTCTGGGAGAGACCACTACTCAGCCCCTAGCTTTCCCACACCCTCCTGGGTACCTCTCCCACCTGCCACCCTCTGGCCTCAGGAAGGTCACTTTCTCCAGTGTTCCCCATTTCTGGTTTCTCAATCCCTTTCAGGGTCCTGACTGGCCTTCCTGTTCTGCTTTGCTTTGGGTCTCCCCAGACGGAGTTGACATCTTTTCACTCCTGATGCCATGGGGAGCCCTTGGACTCCAGACTCCTGCCCCTCCGGTTATGTTTACTGGTTCCTTGACCTCTGGATCCGTCTCTTCAGGGCCCTGGGCTTGATGAAGTTGGCTTTGGCGTCCTGGGTCTCTTGTGTTTGATACTGTCATATTGTCATTCGTGTGCATGGCATTCATTCTGTTGTTTTTATTTTTGAGACGGGGTCTTGCTGTGTGTACCAGTTGGCCTTCAGCTTACAGTCATCCTCCCACCTCGGCCTCCCAAGTGCCGGATGCCAGGCGTGTGTCACGACGCCTGGCTCCTTCATCCTCTCTGAACTGTTTTACCAAATACTTTTCTATTAACGGGTGTGGGTTGGGTTACAACTCAGTGGTGGGGAACTTGCCTTGCAAGTGTGAGGCCCTAGGCTCAGTCTCAGGACCATGACAGAAAGGAAAAACAGTGATCAGAGGCAATGAGGTGGCCCAGCAGCTGACAGCCCCAGGGCCAGTGAGGTGGCTCTGGATGACAAGCCTGACTCCACAGAGCTGTCCTTGGACCTCCCCATGTGTGCGGCGCCAAGTGTGTGCCCACACTCACACACAGATCACATAGCACACACGCAATCATACGAATAGACTCTCTGAAGAGACGAGACTGCCTGCTCTTCTGAAATCGTGTATAGAAGGGAAACAGCTGTTCTGTTCTCGGCTGTCTCTCTCCTCCTACTTTGGTCTTAGTAGAGCAAGTTTGCTCCCTCACGCCTCCGGGTTATCCAGCCTGTTGGCATGGAGGTGTTCATGGAATTCCCTTCTCCTCCTTTCTTCCCTGACTGGGTCTCACTAAGGCGCCAGCTGCTCTGGAAGTCATACTCTTCCTGCCTCAGCCCCCTGACTCGGGATTGCAGACATGTGCCTCCATGTCCATCCCCTTACAGTCATCTTTATTTCTGTGGTACCAGTTGTAGTGGCCGCTCCTTCCTTCCTGAATTCGGTTGTTGGAGTGTAGCTAAGGGTCAGTTGATTGTGCCGTTGCCAAATATCTATTTTGCTTATTCTTTGTGCGTTTTTTTTTCTGGCTCCTATTTCATTGATCTCTGTTCTTTTGTTTTGGTTTCGTTGTTGTGATTGTTGTTTTTTGTTTGTTTGTTTTGGAGACAGGGTCTCAATATGTAGCCCTGGCTGGCCTGAAACTCACTACATAGACCAGGCTGGCCTGGAACTCAAGGAGAGCCTTCTGCCTCTGCCTCCTGAGTGCCGGGATCAAAGGTGTGCATTCCCAGTTCCTTCTCTAATTTCTCAAAAAGCTGTCTTTTTACAGTTTTCTTTGGTTTGAATCCAAGTCTGAAAAAGTTCCATATGCCGTGCGTGCTGTGTCTAAGTGTATGACATTCCCCGTACACACACATGCACAAAGAAGTAAGTGAAAATAATTAAGGACATCTTTCGTTAATGTGTATTTTAACGTGTGTGTGTGTGTGTGTGTGTGTGTGTGTGTGTGTGTGTAGTGCTAATATAGAGGTCAGAGGTCAGCTTGCAGGAGCTAGTTCTCTCCTACCATGTGGGTCTCTGGGATCGAACTCACATTGTACAGCTTGGTGCCAAGTGCCTTTACTCAGCTATTTTTTTTTTTAGATTTATTTTTATTTTTAATCATGTGTAGCTCTTTGTGTCTTACATGTGGGTGTGTTGTGTGCACATGCGTGCAGGTGCCTCAGGAAGCCAAAGGCCTGGAGCTGGACTTAGAGATGGTTGTGAGTTGCCTGACTTGGGTCCTCTGAACCACCGAGCCGTCTCTCCAGCTTCCTAGTTTTATTTTATTTTGGGTTTATCGAGACAGGGTTTCTCTGTGTAGCCCTGGCTGTTTTGGAACTTACTCTATAGACCAGGCTGGCCTCGAACTCACAGAGATCCACCTGCCTCTGCCTCCCCAGTGCTGGGATTAAAGGCGTCACCATAACCGCCCAGCTTTTTTTTTTTTTTTTTAAACTGTATGTTTGTCTTTTTATTTTTCCCTGAGATAAAGGGACAGAATTAAGCTGATTACTGGTCAGGAGTGCAGGAGGCTGAGGATCCAGACCCAAAGTGCTCACTGTTCTCCGTGTCCTCTGCTCGCCTCTGCCTGTCCCATGGCACTGCCCTCTTTTTAGCCAGACCTTTGAAATGTGAAAAAGAAAAAAAGTTTTTAACACAAGACATCTATGAATAAACAAAATTAATAAGCAGAGATGTGGGGCAGAGCAAGTATCCGTAAATCTGTCCCTCGGGGTATTAACTGTCACCATGACCTCAGTTGCTGTGTTTCTTCAGCCTGTCCAGACTGTACTGGCCACAGCAGCCTCTGGGTTTCTGGTCATCAGGAATCGCCCTTGGCTTTCTCTGTGATATGTGACCATAAGGGACTGAAGAGGCCTTAGCTGTGCAGAGCCCTCCCAGCCTCCTCCCCCTCTTTCCAGTGCCCTGGGTTGCTAGTGGACAGCTGGGTTTTTCCACCCTGGAGCTGGGGGGAGCTGACAGGGCTTTGTGGAGACCCATTGGATAGAAATTTTGCAGCTTTCTCCAAAAGTTCATAATGACCCTTAACCTGTGACATCACCACACTGCTTTTACTCTTTGTTCAAGTCCAGGAATGTGCATAAGGGATGTAGATATATTTATTTTTAGCACTGAGGACTAGAACTCTTAGGGGAGATGTTCAAGTTACCCATTGACGCCTGTACTGTTACAGTTAATGTTTTATTTTTTTAAGATTCTTAGAGCTGAAAAAAAATCACACTGGTCAGCATTAGACTCTTGGGAAGTACTTGGTCAAAGGGTATTTTGTGCTGCCTTTTTTTTTTTTTAAACCTCCAATATTATATGCATTGTGTGTATAGTGGGGGTGGGGACTGGAGGGTCCCTGAACATCCAGTACGGCTGCTCAGAATTAATGTTTTCTGTTCCTATGGCTATATACTTTGTAAACACTGATGCCACCACACCCTGCAAGTGTGAAATAAAAATGTATCGATCATGATGCCATTTCAGTGTCCAGTCATTCAGAAGGGCTTGAACTGTACACGGGGCAAGTCTGAGGGGTTTGTTAGTCACCAGAAGCTAGCTCCCTGTCTTTCCTCTTTTGCTTTCTTCCTCTTCCTCCTGCTCCTTCCTCCCCTTCCTCTCTCCTCCCCTTCCTCCTCCCTCCCCTCCCCCCTTCTGCCTCCTCTTTTAAGAAAGATTTTATTATTTATTTATTTGCATGTGCGTGTGCCTGTGTGAGTTCATGTGCACCTTGTGTGCAAGAGGCCAGAAGAAGGCGTCGGCTCCTCTAGAGCTGGAGTTACAGTTGTGAGCTGTATGATGTGGGTGCTGGGGACTGAACTGCGGCCTCTGGATGGGCGGAAGTGTTCTCTTTACCCCAGAACCACCTCCCCAGCCCTCCTACGATTTTCTGGAAACCTCATGGGTGTCGGTGGTACCATAGGCCAGGAAGTCCAGAGGGAGCTGGCTGCTGAGGGGGATTGCTTTGGAACCACAAGTGGGTTTTCTTTTCCGTGGCAGTGAAGGTTAAAAATGACTGTCTGGCCGGGCGGTGGTGGCGCACGCCTTTAATCCCAGCACTCGGGAGGCAGAGCCAGGCGGATCTCTGTGAGTTCGAGGCCAGCCTGGTCTCCAAAGCGAGTTCCAGGAAAGGCGCAAAGCTACACAGAGAAACCCTGTCTCGAAAAACCAAAAAAAAAAAATGACTGTCTGGAGGCTGGCCAGTGGTGGCGCATGCCTCTAATCTCAGCACAAAAAAACAAAAAAAAAAAAAAAGAAAAAGAAAAGAAAAGAAATGACTGTCCTTTGGATTCCCCACCTCTGCTGTTGGCATTACTGCTCCTTTGAGACCCCTTCTTGGACCCCTTCCCCGGGTCCGAATAACATGATGTTGTTCATGTATTGGATGAGCAGGACCGTCTGTGGATGTCGTGGGAGTTACTTTTCTTTTTCTTTTTGGTTTTCGAGACAGGGTCTCTCTGTGTAGCCCTGGCTGTCCTGGAACCCACTATGTAGACCAGGCGGGCCTTGAACTCTCAGATCCGCTGCCTCTGTCTCTGGAGCACTGAGATTAAAAAGGCAGGCGCTACCAAGCCTGGCTATGACAAAATGCCCTGACATTTATGTTTATGGGATGAAGGGCTTATCCTCACTTCTTTAAAATTACTACAGTTTTTTGTATGTGTATGCATGTATGTGCGTGTGCACATGCTATACACATGTGGAGATCACAGGACAACTTTTGGGAGTTCTTTCCACCCTGTGAGTCCTGGGGATCAAGCTCAGGTTGTCAGGCCTGGTGGCCAAGTGTCCACTCTCTGTGCCATCTCCCTGGTGCTGTCCTGGCTAATGGTTGAAGGAGATGCAGCCCATCCTGGCGGGGGAGGCATGGTGAGGCATGGTGAGGCATGGTGAGGCATGGTGAGGCATGGTGAGGCATGGTCATGCTGTGTAAGCAATCAGGAAGTAGAGTTGACCTACAAGACCTGCCCTCAGTGGCGGGCTTTCTCCAGCAAGGGTCTAAATGTTCCACAACCTTCTAAAACAGGATCGTCTGGAGACCAGATGTTTGGACTCTGTGCCCATGGGTGACATTTTACATTCAAATCGCAACAGGTGTACTCTAACAGTCATGCTCTCAGGTGACTGTAGCCTGTGGCAGGAGAGGGTGAACACTACTTCCTGTCCGCTCACACAGGCTGCTTTTCTGCCTCTTGAGGGACAGGGTTTGAAAAGATCCCCACGGGGGCAGCATGCCAAGTGCTGGAGGCATGTCCTCTGTTCTACGATACCCCACACCTGGGGTACCCGCTCTCGGAGCCATGCTTAGGTATAAATAGTCCACTGCTGCCCCCGTGGTGCTTCTGCTGTTAGCTGGGCCCCACAGGTGGGTCAGGTGGAATTCCATGGAGAGGGCCTTTAAACCTTGGTCGAGGACCATGTAGCTGTTCCAGGTTTATCTTAAGGAAGAGTAAAAAGTTCTAGAACTTTCACTGGATCCATAAAAGCCCTTGTACATGGCGAGGGCTCGCTGGATGTTGATAAGGAAAACCATTCCAGTTTGGTCCCAGTTTGTATTCCAACAAGAGAAATAACAGGAGGATGCTCTCTTTACTCCTGGGATCCACTGGGAGTGACAAGAGAGAATGATGGTGTGTCACATTTCCTAGTATAAATGTTGGCTTAAACTGTGCTGACAGTGTTCCTAAGGCCTGGACACACCTCTTTCCTGAGGACACAGGTAGGTACCCTAAGTCCCATTGTTGAGGGCTTGAGAATATTGCTTGTGCTGGCGGTGACACTGTAGGGTCCTTCCTTCAGGGGATCCATTCACCTCTCCCTTTAACCACTGTGTCGGGAAACTGACTCAAAGCTGAGAACTGGAAACAGGCATCTCAGTTTTCTAGTGGAAGACAGCCATTGCCTATCTATCTCACCACACGGGGATACTGTTGTAGCAGGAACCTTAAAAGTTCTTATTGATAATATCAAACCTGAGGCCAGGTATTGGGGTGAATACTGGAAGATCAGAGAAGCAGAACAAGCCACAGCTACCTCACCTTGCCAGTTCCTCAGCTGATCCTGTTTCCTCAGGACTCATCCAGAATGAATCTCAGCTGAACTGTTGCTCAGAGCCTAAAATCTTAACCAGCTAAACACTTCTAGTTTCTGGTCTTCACGCCTTATATATCTTTCTGTTTTTGCCATCACTCCCTGGGATTAAAGACTTGCTTTCTGGGATTAAAGGTATGTTTCACCATGCCTGACTGTTTCCAGTGTGGCCTTGAACTCGCAGAGATCCAGAGGGATTTCTGCCTCTGGAATGCTAGGATTAAAGGTGTGAGTACCACCATTTTCTAGCCTTTGTATCTAGTGGCTGTTCTGTCTCTGACCCCAGATAAGTTTATTAGGGTGCACAATATTTTGGGGAACACAATACCACCACATACTGTGATTTCCAAGACACTGCCTGGGATCACTGCTGGAAATTGGGTCCCTCAGCTTTTGATGTTTACAGTGGTCCCCTTGATAATGCTGGGATCTTGTCATCCCCAGCGATAGAGGGGCCAGTGTCACAGCCGTACCTTTGGTCATCACTCTCTCCCGAGGATACTGCCATGGAGAGGCTAAGGTTACCAAAGCCCTCCTCACTGATGTCCTCACTGAAGGTCCATCTCTGGGCCTCCTGAGGCCTGTGGTTTATATAGTCAGACAGTAGGTTCTCTCGTGTCCGTCTTTACCTTGCCCCCTCCCTGAACCATTGCTTCCTCAGGGTCGTAGGCAACGCCCGGCATCGTCTCTTCCTGCGGGCTGCTGTCATGTTTGTGTCCAAGAAACCATTCCATGAGTTTAGGGATCAGAGCCAGCACCAAGGTGAGACTCATGGGTCATGGCAGACACCCCACTCCAGTGTCCTCTCCCAGGACACTGTGCTTTGCCCCTCTAGATTCATTCCACTGTTCCACCATGGTTAGACCCTCCACCTTGCTCTCCTGGTAGGAGATGAGGGTCTCTGCAGACACCATCACAGAAGCGTGTACCACTCAAAGACTGCCCCGAACTCGTCAGTCTCTCTTCAGAGCTTCCAAACCTCCTAACCAAGCCAGCCAGCCTTGCAGTCTGTCCAGCTCCTGGTAAACCAAACGAGCTAAGTCACATGCCAACTCCCGCATGAGGAGATTCTTCAGTGGGTAGAGCACTTGCTGTGCAAGCCTAATGATCTGGGTTCAATCCCACAACCTGCAGAAAAGAGAGGGAACTGACTCCACAGTTGTCTGATCGCCTCATGTGTGCTGTGGCACATGTGCAACACCATACATGCTACATGTTCTCTCTCTCTCTCTCTCTCTCTCTCTCTCTCTCTCACACACACACACACACACACACACACACACACACACACAAAGTCACATGCCAAATCCTGCCCCCTTTAACCTCTTCTGTCCAGCATAGGTGAGGAGCATGGCATTCATTTTGGGGTATCCTTGCTCACCCACTAAACACTAGCTGTAAGGTCTGGTTGCTAGTCGACACCTCCCAAAACTCCAGATGCTGACCCACAACGCATGTTTAGATGTTTGTTACAGCTCTCATTGCTCTGGCAGAAGAAACTTAAGGGTTTATTTTTGCTCACGGTGTGAGGGTGCAGTCCACCATGATGGGGAAGGCATGATGGCAGGAGTGTGAAGCGGCTAGGCACATTGTGTCCACAGTGGAAAACAAGAAATGAATTTTGGTGCTCAGCTCAATTTCTCTTTTTCCTCAGCCAGGGACCCCAGCCCATGACATAGTGCCTCCCACAATCTGAGTGGGTCTCCCATACCCAGTTAAAACTTCCTGAAAACTCTCTCATAGACATACTGTGAAGAGACACCATGACTAAGGCAACTCATAAAAGAAAGCATTTAATTGGGGGCTTGCTTAGAGTTCCAGAGGGTTAAAGTTCATAATCATGGCAGGAGCGTGGCAACAGGTCGGCAGACACATGGCAACAGGTAGGCAGACATGGTGCTAGAGCAGTAGCCGAGAACTGACATCTGATCCACAAACAGCTAACTAGGAAGGCTCGGCTTTAGAAGCCTCAAAGATTACTCCTAGGGACACATCTCCTTCAACAAGGCCACACCTTTTCCTGGCACACCTCCTCTAAACAAGACCACACCTCACAATCCTTTCTAAACATTCTACCCGGAGGGCGGTGGCAGTGCACGCCTTTGATCCCAGCACTTGGGAGGCAGAGGCAGGTGGATCTCAGTGCATTAGAGGCCAGCCTGGTCTACAAAGTGAGTTCCAGGACAGCTAGGGCTTACACGGAGAAACCTTGTCTAGAAACACCAAAAAAGAAAAGAAAAGAAACAATTCTACCATTTGGGGACCAAGCACTCAAATATATGAGGCCATGAGGACTATTCTTATCCAAAATACATTTACCCTGGAGGTCTCTCTTGGTGATTCTAAATTCCATTAAACTGACAGTCAGGGTTACCCTTCTCATGAGGTGATTCCTGGTACCACTTGTCTTAATCTGGGTTCCTCTGAAAACTGAACCTGAAACAAGAGCTTGGGGGCAGGTAGCTTGAGAATCCAGACAAGAGCACAGGAATGAGGGGCAGGAGAAGAAGGGAAGCCCTGTGAATATACACCTCATTTTCTAGCCCAAATTATGGAGGTCAGCCAATCCATCTGCTGCTTAGGACCACGCTTCTGTAAGTCCTCAGTTAACTGCAGTCCTGGGTCCATCCACCTTTTTCTTCAGCCTCATGGCGCTTGTGACTAGGTCCTATAATACACCATGGATGAGCTTTTCCAGAACAAGTGCCCCTCTGCTCAATTTCAGCCTCAGTAGCGGTAAAGCACTCGTGGCTACGTCTCATTCTATGGTTCAGCATGAAGTGGGAAGTCCCACCGAGAAAGTGGTCCTAAGTCGTCATTGGTGGGGACATTTAGAGTCCAGCAATCCAACTGACAAACAGTGGAGCCCTGGACTCCCTAGGCTGATACCAGGCCACAGGTGAGATGTTTCCACATGGCTTCCAAAGCTGCCGTAGGCTATGATGCTAGTGAATCCTGGCATTTTGCCCTCTGAAAGCTGAAAGGTGCTTGTGGCAGCTTCCCAGTACTCTGGGATAGTAGGCTGCTGGCTTCTGGTAGCCCTGGCTGCAGGCGGGGGTGGTGGGGTGGTCCGTTCCGGTCGCCCTCGCCACCGTCTTTGTGTCCACCAGGGCGCAGTGTTGCACTTTGCCTAACAGCTCCTGAAGTGAACCCCAAACTGGTTTCCCTGAAACGTTGACTCCTTATTTGACATTACAGCCAGTGAAGGTGTATGTGTGTGACTCCACACGGTGTAACAGGCATTTCAGAGGGAATGCAGTGGATACTGTGTGCAGTGCCCTGTTTTCTGTTCTTGTGAAAAGGCGCTGATTGACTCCACCTACCCCCACCCCCCCATTCACTTCAACTCATCAACTGGATTGGGCCCTACAGCTTTAAAAATGTTGATTTAAAGTTCCTTTTCTCTGATACCCTGGTAGTTATGGCTAAGATGTAGAGTTGGAGCAGACACTTGCCCAGGCCACTCTGAGACTCAGAGCGGCAGCTAGCAGGGGCCTTCATGGATCTGTTGCTTTAATTGAGACAGGGTCTGATGTAGCCCAGGCTGGCCTCAAATTCAAAAATGTAGCCAAGAATCACTTTGAACTCCTCTTGGCGACACATCTCCAGCACCTGATTCATTGGTTTCTGCCCTGTGCTTTTTTTTTTTTTAAGATTTATTTATTTATTATATATACAGTGTTCTGCCTGCGTGCGAGATCTCATTACAAGTGGTTGTGAGCCACCATGTGGTTCCTGGGAATTGAACTCAGGACCTCTGGAAGAGCAGCCAGTGCTCTTAACCACTGAGCCATCTCTCCAGCCCTGCCCTGTGCTTTATTCTTAGACTTTTCTGAATGGGTCTTGGTGATCCCAGTGATATGGCTGTTTAGCTGATGTGTGTAGCATGAATCTTAAAGAGTCTTATTAATAAAAACAAACCCAGAGCCAGGTATTGGGGTGAATGCTGGAAGATCAGAGAAGCAGACAAGCCACAGCTTGCCAGTTCCTCAGCTGATTCTGTTTCCTGAGATTGGAAGCCTCTGAGTCCTTATCCAAATGGATCTCAGCTGAACTGCTGCTAAAAGCCTAAAAGCTTAACCAGGCTAAAAGCTTACCAAACTCTAGTTCCTGGTCCTCACGCCTTATATACCTTTCTGCTTTCTGCCATTACTTCCTGGGATTAAAAGCGTGAGTCACCATGCCTGGCTGTTTCCAGTGTGGCTTTGAACTCACAGAGATCTGATGGATCTCTGCCTCCCAAGTGATAGGATTAAAGGTGTGTGTGCCACCATTTTCTGGCCTCTGTATCTAGTGGCTGTTCTGTCCTCTGACCCCAGATAAGTTTATTAGGATGCACAATATATTGGGGGATACAATATATCACCACAGATGTGTCTCCATGCCTCACAAACAGTACAGTGGATATATAGTCACAGTTCCTAAGCATCTATGGGCTCCAGATTTTGGGAGCAGAGCCAAAGTAGTAGATGGCCTCCTCAATGGCTCTGTTAGCCAAGTCACCCTGTGTGCTGGGCTGAGCAGTAAACTTGTTTGGTACTCCAGAGACTGATAAAGTCTACTGATATATTATGTGACTTAAACAGAAAATCACCAGCCCCTACCCACAGCTTCACTTCTGAAGTAAAGGTCCACATTCTCACGGGGTCCCTTCCTCTCCCTCCAGAATGTCTCCCGGAGGACATTTGAGCTGGACTACAGCCAGGACCGCTTCCTCAAGGATGGGCTGCCATTCCGATACATCTCAGGAAGCATTCACTATTTCCGGATACCCCGCTTCTACTGGGAGGACCGACTGCTGAAGATGAAGATGGCTGGGCTGAACGCCATCCAGATGTAAGGAAGGGCACCTGGCTGAGACCCCTCCCCATGCTCACACCTAGTTCTATTGCTCCAATATCAGCTATTCCATTCCTCAGAGAAGTAGGAGAGCGCCCTGTGTGGATTTCTGAGGGGCTTGTCACAAGCTTGACGGGCCTTTCTTCAGGTAATGAACCACTTCTCACTTGAGCTTTGTCGTCAGAAATCATAAAATAGAAATCAACTTGATGAAAAGGCAACAGTAGGGGCCGGTGAGTGACTCGTTTGCTGCTGCCAGACTTGACAGCTGAGTTCCATCCTGGGGACCTACATGGTGGAAGAGAAGAACAGACTTCTGCAGGGCGTTGTCTGGTCTACACGTGTACACACACACACACACACACACACACACCAATAAAAGAAGGCAGGACCAGGCAGGTGGCGCACGCCTTTAATCCCAGCACTTGGGAGGCAGAGGCAGGTGGATCTCTGTGAGTTCGAGGCCAGCCTGGTCTAGAGAGCGAGATCCAGGAAAGGCGCAAAGCTGCACAGAGAAACCCTGTCTCGAAAAACCTAAAAAAAAAAAAAAAGGCAGGATATAGTGAACTCTTGGAACGTACAGGGCACTTTGGACAGAGTGGTTCTGCCTGTCTGAGATAGACATCATGTTCCTGTTTATAGCTCATGAAACTTACATTTCTGCCAAGGTCATTGGTTGTTGGTCCAGCGAGGCGCCAAAGGTGAGGGAGTTTGGAGGCAGCCGTGGCTGCTTGGGGGCGCTCGGGTGGAGGAGCCTTCTGCAGCGGCTCTGGTAGGGGAGCCTTGTGCTTAGGTTTTTGGAACCCAGCTTGCCTTACCGGGTCAGCTTTGAGCCCAGGCAGTAGGTTCCCACCCACGGGCAAGTCCCCACCCCCTCTGATACTGTGAGCTGACTGACTGGGAGGGAAGCTGAGGCAGCTGACCACTCTGGTTTTACAGAGCTGATGTGGATTACTGCTAGTGTCTTAAAAGATAAAGGGTGAGAAAGCTTTAGGTGCTTTAGTAGACCGCTAGGGGGATGTCCCACTTCTTACTCTGTTTCTGTGGCCCCTGGCAGAGTGAATCCGAATCCGGGTTCACTGACACTGGTAGATACACTGAGTTCTGTAGCCAGATTTCTATGTGGTCTTATTAAATAAAAACACAGAGCCAAATATAGGGGTGAAATTCTAGAACCGTGGGACTACAGGGGTGCAGGTGGACTCACCAACAATGGTTGTGTGCTAAGAATGAATGGCTCACGTGCAAATGTGTGTCTCTACCAGAATTGAGGGAGCTAGTTAAGTTTGGTTCACTTTATTTCCTGGCCCGGTATACCTGACAAAAATCCTTTGTCTTCTTGAAGTGATTGGAGAGTTTCCTGTGGTTCGGTTCCCAGTGCTGAGAGCCGAATTCAGACTTTGCACATGCTGAGCACTTTACCACTGGGCTACGTAGGTCTCTAGATGGGGTGGTTTTCTTGTGTTGTTTTGTTTGCTTGGTATGGATGTTTTGTATGCATGTATAGCTATGTACCTGTGCATGCAGTGCCCACAGAGGCCAGAAGAGGGCGTCGGATCCCCTGGAACTGTAGTTACAGATGGTTGTGGGAGGCCATGTGGGTGGGAACCAAGCCTAGATCCTCTGAAAGAGCAGGGAATGCCCTTAACCATTGAGCCATCTCACCACACACACACACACACACACACACACACACACACACACACACACACACACACACACACACACACTTTTAAAGATAGATCTCTCTATGTAGCTCAGGATAATCTAGAACTCAAAATCTGCCTCAACTTCCTGAGTACTAAGATTACAACAGGTAAGTACTACCCACCAAGCCTGACTTATTTTTACTTTTCTTAAAGTGTTTTTGTTTGTTTGTTTGTTTTGAGACAGGGTCTCTCTATGTAGTCCTGGCTGTCCTGGAACTTTCTATGATGGCTAGCCTTGAATTCACCTGCCTGTGCCTCCTGGGTCCTGGGATTAAAGGACAGTGCTATTTCTTTGTTTTTCAAGTAGAGTCTCATGTAGCCCAGGATACCCTCAAATTTATTGTGTACTCCAGGCTGGCCTTTATCCCCTTCTTCTTTTGCCTCCACTTCTCAAGTCCACTGTGCTCCACTCAACATTTATTTATTTGTTTGTTTGTTTATTCATTCATTTACTTATTTTATATATTTCTTGTGTTTTTTTCTTCTTCTTCTTCTTCTTCTTATTATTATTATTATTATTATTATTATTTTGGTTTTTCGAGACAGGGTTTCTCTGTAAAGTTTTGGAGCCTGTCCTGGAACTCACTCTGCAGACCAGGCTGGCTTCGAGCTCACAGAGATTTGCCTGCCTCTGCCTCCCGAGTGCTGGGATTAAAGGTGTATGCCACCCGGCCTTAACCTTTATGTTTTAAATAAATATAACTCATATTACTTTAGCATGATAATTAGGGTTCATGTATTTTTTTTTTCTTGTGGAATTTTTCAGTGTGCTGGAAGATCTTTCTGTCATAGTTTCTCTACAGATTGTTCTTGAGGGCTGGGTTGGGGCTCCATGTCAGAGCGTGTGTCTGGTATGCTTGAGGGTTGTATTCAGTCCTCGGGGTGATAAACTAACTAGCCAGGTACAAAGTGAATTCAAGGGAGAAGCTGATGAAGAGAGGTGTACAGAGCTGGCCAAGAAAGCCACCTGAAATAAATCTGTCTGGGCAGATAAAGGTGGTAAATATCATTCATGTCCCTCAGAGCGGTTCTCTCTGTGTGAAGATCATCCTTTGTAACCCTACCAAATCACCAACCAACAAAAATCTACAAATTAATCTCTATTTTCATGATCTTCCCTGATCACCAGTCAGTAAGCAAAAGAGAATAGAAGAGTCAGAAGTGGCCGGGCCAGACCATCTCCAGCGCTGTGTAGAGGGCATGCACCTGCCTCCTTCGAGTCAAGCTATGTGTCTCCCATCCAAGGACTAACCTGGCTTGGCTCTGCTTAGCTTCCAAGATTAGTGTGTTATTGCCACACACTGGGTATTAGTTCTCAACAACACTCCCACTCCTCTTTTAAAAAGATTTTTCTTTATTACACCTTATTTACTTTGTGTGTGTGTGCGTGTGCGTGCGTGTGTGTGTGTGTGTGTGTGTGTGTGTGTGTGTGTGTGCATGTGCATACCTGTGCAAGTGTGTGCTGCAACATGCATATGGAAGACAGGATAAAGTGTAGAAGCTGGCACTCTCCTTACATCATGCAGGTTCCAGGGTTGAACTCCTGGGGTCAGGCTTGGCGGCAACGCCTTTACCCATGAGCCTTTGCACCGGCCGGTGTTCCACCCTTGGCCTGTGTTTTCAAGTGGTCTTAGAGCTGAGCTCCCTTCTCTTCCCTCCGACTCAGCTACCATCTGTGAGGATTTTGGCTGTGTGTGTCTTCATAGGTACGTGCCCTGGAACTTTCATGAACCGCAGCCAGGACAGTATGAGTTTTCTGGGGACCATGATGTGGAGTATTTCATTCACCTGGCTCACGAGCTGGGGCTCCTGGTGATCCTGAGGCCTGGGCCCTACATCTGTGCAGAGTGGGACATGGTGAGTGTGTTAACACAGGCCTCTGCCTGCCTGGTGGGTGTGAGTTGAGGCAGGAGTGGTGGACAGCGATCGGTGTGGTGTCTGGGCAAAGCAGCTTAAAGTGATCTACGACTCAAAGTCTAGAGCATGTGGTGCTGTGCCTCCACGGGTGTCTGTTCCTTTAGCGAGGTGCCAGGCAGAGAGGAGCAGGCTTGAGCCAGAGCACCGGGGCTTCCTCTTGGCCATTCACATACGCACAGAGCCACACAGTCAAACCCAGTGTACAAAACCAAACCACAGCAAGAAAGTAGAAGGAAAGAAAGGGAGGGGGGAAAAAGAAAGAAAAAGAGGCTGGAGAGATGGCGCAGCAGTTAAGAGCACTATCTACTCTTTCAGAGGACCTGGGTTCGATTCCCAGCACCCACATGGTGACTCACAACCATCTGTGATTCTCATTCCAGGGGATACAACGTCCTCTTCTGGCCTCTGAGGGCACTGCATGCACATGGTGCACAGACATACATACAGGCAAAACATCCATACACATAAAAAGTAAATAAATAAATACATTTTTTTTTTGTTTTTTTATCGAGACAGGGTTTCTCTGTGTAGTAGCTTTGCGCCTTTCCTGGAACTCGCTTTGGAGACCAGGCTGGCCTCGAACTCACAGAGATCCGCCTGCCTCTGCCTCCCAAGTGCTGGGATTAAAGGCGTGCACTGCCACCACCGCCCGGCAATAAATAAATACATTTTTAAAGAGGAAGAGAAGGGGGAATGTTGCTGGGTGTGGTGGTCATGCCTGTAATCCAAGCCCTTAAGAGGTGAAGACAGGAAGATCAAAACTCTCGATGCCAGCCTGTGCCATATAGGGGTTCCAGCCTGAGACTTAGCTACATAGTGAGATTGTCTCAAAACTAAAGGAGAGGGGGTGTTGATTCTCAGAACACTACCAATAGAGTGATCTTAATTTTCCATTCTTCCAGAAGCCGAGGTCATTTTCCCCTCTCTTTCCCTCCCTGCTGACAAGACTCTCTCATCTGTTTTCATGAAGTGGACAGTGTAACAGCTGCTGTTTTCTGTCTCTTAGGGAGGCTTACCCGCTTGGCTACTAGAGAAAGAATCTATTGTTCTTCGATCTTCTGACCCAGGTGAGTTACTGATGCCTTTAAAGGATTCTAGCAGATTGGGTGGTTTATATAATTTAAAGGTAGGGCTCCTGTGTGTAGATACTGGTCAGTGGGTTGTCAGTCACCCCTCACCGGACGGTGAGCGTGCAGGGGATGCTGCCTCTCGTGGGCTTGAACAGATCTCTCTGATAAATGGGTCACTCTGCATTCAAAACCTGCTTAGCCAAGTGGGCGCAATACTTGTTTTCTCTTCCTACACACTGAGTGACACAGCCGGCTAATCAGAAAGGCAGGCCCGGTTCTGCATTGGCGTCACTCGGTTTCCTGGAGCCGCGTGTCTTCTGTGTGCTGGCATTTTTGGAATGATTTGTAAATGACAGCTTTTTGTCTTATCTTTTTAAACCACGAGAGATTGTTTCAGCTGTAAAACCCTAAACAGTCATTCAGTTGTGTGTGCGCGCGTGCGTGCGTGTGTGTGTGCGTGTGTATGCACGTGCGTGTGCGTGTGCGTGTGTGTGTGTGTGTGTGTGTGTGTGTGTGTGTGTGTGTGTTTCCCTCATACCATATGAGCTTCTCTTTTATACTCTGGCCATATTATTCTTGTTCTCACATGAGTCCCCATGACACCTTTATGAAGCATGTGCTTTTGTCTGTCTCTTGGGTTTGTAAATATATGGCTTATTAGATGTTAATTTTGTCTGGATGTAGAGGCACACACAAGTGTGCCTTGGAAAGTGGAGGTAGGAGAATCAGGATTTCAAGATCATCCTCAGCTACATATCAGGTTTTAGTCTAGCCTGAGCTATATGAGACCTTGTCTCAAAAACAAAAAACCTCTAAGTTATTTATTTGTTTTTTTGTTTTTTTTTTTGGTTTTTTTTTTTTTTTTTTTTTTTTTTTTTTTGGTTTTTCGAGACAGGGTTTCTCTGTGTAGCTTTGCGCCTTTCCTGGAACTCACTTGGTAGCCCAGGCTGGCCTCGAACTCACAGAGATCCGCCTGACTCTGCCTCCCGAGTGCTGGGATTAAAGGCGTGCGCCACCACCGCCCGGCTTTGTTTTGTTTTTGAGACAGGGTTTCTCTGTGTAGCCCTGAATGTTCTGGAACTCACTCTGTAGACCAGGCTGGCCTTAAACTCAGAGATCCTCCTGCCTCTACCTCCCAAGTGCTGGGAACATATATCACCATGCCTTTTCTTTTAATGTATATGGTTGCATATATGTTTATGCCATGTCAGAAGAGGGTGTTGGATGCTCTGGAACTGGAGTTAAAGACAGGCAACATGTGGGTGCTGGGGGTTCAACCTTACACTCTCTGTATAGTTGTAGATGATCCTGAAGTTCTCATCCTCCTGCCTCCAAAGTGTTGGGATTATAGGTGTGTGCTTCCATGCCCAGTGTATGCAGTGCTGGGGATCGGAAGCCAGGGACTGGTGCATGCTCGGCAGGCCCTCTACCAACTGAGCCACATCCTCTACCCCACTGTGACTGAGAGAACTTGGTCTTTGGCACCTCTATGCCTCTCATACCTTGCCTGGTAGGCCTGGCTTCTGGCTTTGAGCCCTACAGCAGGGTAAGTTGCCAGGGACTTAGCTGGATAACAGGACTACTAGCTTGCAGGACCATGTCCAGCTGCCTGTGGCTGCCTCGTTTTCCAAGACAGTTGTTGAAGGCGCAGGATGCACTGGTATCTCCTGGCTTTAAAAGTCAGCCAAGATAGCTTAGCTGACTTGATCCAGGAAGCCGTCTCTGAGACTTGCACTCATGCACACTCACACAGAAGCACGCATGCACATGCGCGCACACACACACACACACACACATACACACACACACACACACACACACACACACACACACACACACACACGAACACTAGAATAAACTAGTTGACAAAGGTGTGTAACACTGGCCATACCATCTTGTTTTGTAGATTACCTTGTAGCTGTGGATAAATGGCTGGCAGTCCTTCTGCCCAAGATGAAGCCTCTGCTCTACCAGAACGGAGGGCCAATTATAACCGTGCAGGTACCTGGGGCTGAGCCTGGACAGGGGGGAAGAGGGGAGCAGCTGTCCATCAACATTATGTAAATGATGCTGGTGACACCAGGGTGCAGTGCTAAAAACAACACTTTTACTGAAATTGAACTTGGGGCAATGTTGACTGCCTGTTTCTTCTCTCTTGTCTCTTCCCTCTCTCTCTGTCTCTCTGTCTCTGTCTCTCTCCCTCTGTCTCCCTCTCTCTGTCTCTCTCTCTCTCTCTCTGTGTATGTGTGTGTGTGTGTGTGTATGTGTGTGTGTATCTCAGACAGGGTCTCGTGTATCTCAAACTGATTTCAAACTGTGTACCTGAAGATGACCTTGAACTTCTGGTCCTTATGCCTCACCTCCAGAGTGCTAACAATACAGGCATGCACCACCATACCATTTTATGTGCTGCTGATCAAACCCAAGACCTTGAGCAGGCAAGCATTCTACCAGCTGAATCGCTACATCCACAGCCCAGGACCTACCTTACAGTATCAAGTACATTTTTACGTACTTAAGCCACCACCAAAATAAAAAAAATTCCATGACAGAATTAGAACTAGAAAAACAATCAACTTTTAAGTTTTTTATTTGATTGTTTTATTTTAAATTTTTAGATTATTATTTTCCTGTTACATGTATGAATGTTTTCCCTGCAGTATGTATGCATACTACCTGTGCACCCAGTGCCTGTGGAGGTCAGAAGTTGGCACTGAATTGTAGGCGGAGTTTTCCTGTCCTGAGCCCCTGCTTCCAAATAACCCACAGCTGCTTCCCAAATAACTGACTTGGAGACTTAATATAAATTATAAATGCTCAGCTGATAGCTCAGGCTTGTTACTAGCTGACTCTTACACTTAAATTAATCCATATTTCTTATCTATGCTTTGCCACATGGCTTGGTACATTTCTCAGTACGGCACACCCATCTTGCTCTCTCTGCGTCTGCCAGCGACTCCTCTGACTCCAGTGACTCTGCCCTTCTTCCTCCTAGCATCCTCTTAGTCTGGTTTTCCTGCCTAACCTCCTCCTGCCCAGCTATAGGCCAGTGAGCTCTTTATTAGCCTATGAGAGAAATACATATTTATGGTGTACAGGGTTATTCCACAACACTGGATCCCCTGGAACTGGTGATGAATGGTTGTCAGTTGCCATTGTGGGTACCGGGAACTGAACCCGGGTCCTCAGCAAGAGCAACAAGTGCTCTGAACTACTGAGACATCTCTCTAGCCATCAATTTTTTTTTTAAACTTTATGTGTATGTGTGTTTACTTATATGAGTTTATGTATACCACATGCCTTTGGGAATCTACAGAGTCCAGAAGAATGTGTCAGATCCCCTGAAACAAGTTATAGATAGTTGTGAGCTGCCCCACATGGGTGCTGGGAATCAAACCGAGGTCCTCTGGAAAGGGCAGCCAGTGTTCTTTGTTTAGGTGGGAGCTCCACCTCAACCCCTGGCACCCTGGCATCCCTATACCCAAAGAGTCTGGAATGTTCTGGTAGAAGATCCACCTCAACTCCCCTCCTCCATCTCTTTCCCTAAACCCGCCCCTTCAAAGCCCACCAAGCACAGCTCCTCCCCCAGAGAGGCTCAAGACCATTCTCACAAGGTATATAAGCTGCATCCCAGAAAACAGACACATGGTTTTCCAGTCTCGTCCCCGTCTCCCCTCTCGGGGGCCAGAGAATCACCCAGGAATGCTTTACCCATTAAACCAAGGCCTTTTCTAATTCAGTCTGATTTGGATTGCTGCGTCGGCAGAGGCCTGTCGGGGTGCAAAAACCTTTCACTCTTGACCACTGAGCCATCTCTCTGGCTCCTCATGCTACCTTTTTTTTTTTTTTCCTTCTCAAATATGGTTTCTCTACATAGCCCTGTCTGTCCTAGAATTCACCATATAGATAGACCTGGCTGGCCTCAAGCTCACAGAGGTCTTCTTGCCTCTGCCTCCCAAGTGCTGTGATCAAAGGCATATGCCACTATACCTGGCTCATGTTACTACTTTGTTAATGCCCATGAGTATCTGCTTCTGTCCTGAGTGTCCTGCCAATGCTGTTCAGTTCTTCCAGACATCTCCTTTTAAATGTAGAAGTTCAAAAAGAGAGCTGGAGAGATGTTCAGCAGTCAGGAGCACTGGCTGCTCTTCAGAGGACCTGGTTTGAGTCTCAGTATCCACATGGTGTCTCATAGCCATCTGTAACTTCGGTTCCAGGGGATCTGATGCCCTCTTCTGGCTTCTGTGGGCACTGCACGCACATGGTACACATACATGCAGGCAGGCAAAGCACCCATACACATAAAATAATAATAATAAAAAAGTTCCAAAAGATGAAGTGACGTGCCAAGGTTGCCTAGCTGCCTGGCATCAGAATTGCCACAGCGCACTTTGTCTGCTGACCCCACAGCACCTGTTGCAGTCTCTTTCCAGCTGCTCTAGGCCCTGCAAAGATGCATGGCTGTGGGTACATCCTGGGCACATAGACACTTGACTTTCAACAAGTGTTTGTAGTTTTACTCAGGTGAAGCATGAAGCCTGGTTTGGTGACCACTGGCCAAGCCTGTTTTTATTGAAATGAGCAAAGTGTGGAATTGCCTGGCTCCTGGGATGCCAAGGGGATGAGGTGTGACCCTCCCTGAGGAGTGTGGTTCATATCCTGCTCATGGCCTGCTCTATGGATGAGTCCTGATGGAGAGGGAGCATGACCATCAGGTGTTGTGGCCTGAGGTGATGGGAGGGCTGAGTAGGTCAGGCGTCCACTGTGAGAGGCTAGGTGGCTGCTCTGGAGAGACGGAGTTCGTGAACCTTAAGTGCCCCCTGTCACTTACTCAAGTAGGAGTCGGCACCAAGAGGCCACAGCTTCCTGTGTGAAGACAGTGAGTCTGAAACTTGGGCATGTCTTTGCTCTGTGCAACTGGATCGTGTGTGTGTGTGTGTGTGTGTGTGTGTGTGTGTGTGTGTGTGTAGTGTAGTGTACAGGCTTGTCTGTGGAGGCCAGAGGAGGATATTAGATGTCCTGCTCCATTACTCTTTACCTGATTCCTTCGAGACAGGGTCCTCACTGAACCTGGAGCTGGGTTGCAGCCAGAAAGCTGCAGGGACCCTGCTGTCACTGCCCTCCCCCAGCACTGAGGTCACATGTGCATGTGGACCTGCCTGGCTTTTCACGTGGGTCCTGACGGCATCTTGAGTCACTTTCAATTTCTGCTCACAACTTTCCAGCATCTTTTGGTTAGAGATCTACGATCAGAACTATGGTCAAATGCAGGACATGGTGACACACGCTTAAAATCCCAGCACTTGGGAGGCCAAAACAGGAAGATCAGGAGTTTGAGGCTAGCCTCAGCTGCCTATTGAGTTCTTGGCCAGCCTGGGCTACTTAAGACCCTGTCTCCAAAGTCAAGCCACAGGCTTTTATCAGGCAATCATTAAGAACGCAGCTATTGTTTTAAGCAGAGCAGAAGGATTGCTGCAAGGTGTGTGAGCCAGCTTGGTCTACCTAGGGCGTTCCAGGGCTACATAGTGCCAGGGCCTTGCTGCACAAAAAAGAAGGGAGAATGCAGAGAGATAGCGTAGAGGTAAAGGTGCTTCCCACACGGGTCTGGCCGCCTGAGTTCCATCCCAGAGACCATGCACAGGTGAAAGAGAGGGCTGGCTGCAGAGTTGGCCTCTGACCTCCAGGGCATCCCACGGCACTCTCGCTCCCCCAGCATGGATGTGCATACACACACACACACACACACACACACACACACACAAAATTAATACTTTAAAACCAAGAAGTAAACCGCCCATCTGTTTTAACTCTGCAGTAGAGAGCAAAGCCACCCATTTTGGGGACGTTTCCCTTGCCCATCTTGGCCACTGCTCCTACCTGGCCACTCTGCCCTCTCCTGGTCCCCCTCTTCATTCCCCTTCTCTCCAATTATGTCTCTGCATGCTACAGCTCCACCTGTTCATCCTCACAGGCAAAAAAATGTGTGTCTGTCACTCAGCCCTCAGGAGCCAGAAGCAGAGTTCGTCACATTTCGGGTGTTTTCTGGAAGATATTTCGTCCCCCTTTTCTCTTCCTTTCTGCAGTTTATATGATGTGACCCGTTTCCTGTGAGGCCTTTTCACTTCGTTCACATGTCAAAGGCCTCTTTCACATCTGCAGTTCTTTGCACTTAATTGGGTGTTTCCCTGCTTGTCTTTTGGGTGTTTTGTTTTGTTTGAGGCATAGTTACCCTGTGTAGCCCAGACTGGTCTCAGACCCAATGATCCTCCTGCCTCAACCTCCTTGGCACTAGGATTATGAGTGTGGTTCCCCATGCCCGGTCCCACCAGCCTCTAACTCAGTGTACCTGAGACTGATCTCGAACTCCTGACCCCCCGTCTGCCTCCAAATGTTGAGATTTCAGGTGTACACCTGGCCTGGTCTCTGCGAGGTTGGAAATCCACACCAGGCTCTTGTACCTACAAAAGCACTCTACCAGCTGAGCTACATCCAAGTCCCACCCCATTTACTTTTTGTTTTGTTTTGTTTTTCAAGACAGGGTTTCTCTGAGTAGCCCTGGCTGGCCTGGAACTAATTGTGTAGACCAGGCTGGTCTCAAATTTACAGAGATCTGCCTGCCTCCCGAGTGCTGGGATTAAAAGCACCACCACCACCTGGCTCCCATTTGCTTTTTTTTTAAAGGTTTATTTATTTATTATGTATACAGTGTTTTGCCTGCATGTATGCCTGCACACCAGAAGAGGGCACCAGATCTCATTATAGATGGTTGTGAGCCACCATGTGGGTGCTGGGAATTGAACTCAGGACCTCTGGAAGAGCAGTTAGTGCTCTTAACCTCTGGGCCATCTCTCCAGCCCCCCATTTGCTTTTTAAAGATAGGCTCTCACTGGGCCTGGAGAGATGGCTCAGCAGTTAAGAGCACTGATTGCTCTTCCCAGAGGACCTGGGTTCAATTCCCAGCACCCGCATGGCAGCACACAACTGTAACTCCAGTTCCAGGGATCAGCATTCTCAGACATACATGCAGGCAAAGCACCAATGCACATAAAATAAAAATAAATAAACTTTTTTTTTTAAAAAAGATAGGCTCTCACTGAGAGAGCTCGCAGAGTGACTAGGCTGGCTGCCCAGTCAGTGAGCCCTGGAGTCTACCGTCTCCTCATGGCAGCACTGCGGTTACAGACAGGTGCCACTGTGGTTCTGGGGATCCCAACTTGGGTCTTCAGGCATTTAATCTTAACCAAGAGGATGAGACTCATTCAGGTCCTCACTAAGGCTTGTCCCCATCCCCTGTTACTGTGCTGTGACAAAGGGTTTTGTATGTAGACTGAGCTAGCCTTGGACTTAACAGTGGTCCCCCTGCCTCTGCCCCTCAGGGGCTGGCTGGGGTCTCAGTCACACACCACTCCACCTAGCTGTGACAGTTGTTTTGACTCCTCCAAGTCAAGAGATAGTGAAGGCTTTACCCAGAACGTGACATTGGTGCTTCCCAGGGGAGCCCAGGGAGGTTGAGGGGCACTGCAGGAAAGGAGAGGCTGTGTCTGTAACCAGGGTGAAATGGGCCGTGCAGAAGCCTCCATCCTCGGCCCAAGGACATGCAGGCTTTTCCACCTTCGGCCTTCCAGATTTGCCCCATGTAAATGTTTATTTTCAGGAAAGGTAAGCCAGGCCGGGGCCACCTAGCATGGGTTTCACATGGAGTGTTAATCTTAGTTTTTACCTAAAAATGAGTGAAGCTAAAGTCAGGTGTGCTGGTTCATGCCTATAATCCCAGGACCCAGAAGGCTGATAGAGGAGGACTGCTGGGCATTCAAGGCCAGCCTGGGCTACATAGTGAGTCCTGTGCTGAGCCGCTGTGTGAAACACTGTCTCAAAACAATAACAACAAATGAATTTGGCAGTACCCATTTGTTTCTGGGGGGGTCACTTTCTCCCAGGTTCCTTGTGTCTTTTTCAGAAACCTAAGAACCACACAGTGACAGACAGCAGAGTGACCTCAAGGCCAGCACAGAATCAGAGCCATCGCACGGAGCGGTTGCTGCAAGAGAGCATTGGCTCCTGAAGTTAGAACAGTGGTTCTCAACCTGGGGGTCAGGTGACCCTTTCACATGGGTCACATATCAGATATCCTGCCTATCAGATATTGACATCACAATTCCTAACAGTAAAATTACAGTTATGAAGTAGCAATGAAAATAATTTTATGGTTGGGGTCAGCACAACATGAACTGTTGTATTAAAGGGTGGCAGCATCAGGAAGGTTGAGAACCACTGAGTTAGAGTAAAACTCACTAGTGTCTGGGGCCTCTGTCTCAGCTGGGGTTACTGTTGCTGTGATGAAACACCATGACCAAAAAAACTTGGGGAGGAAAGGGTTTGTTCAGTTTATGCTTTCGCATTCCTGTTCATCATTGGAGAAAGTCAGGGCAGGAACTCAAACAGGGCAGGAACCTGGAGGCAGAAGCCGATGCAGAGGCCATGGAGGAGTGCTGCTTACTGGCTTGTACCTCATGGCTTGCTCAGTCTGCTTTCTTATAGAACCCAGGACCACCAGCCCAGGGATGGCACCACCCACAATGGGCTGGGCCCTCCCCCATCAATCTCTAATTAAGAAAATACCTTACAAACTGGTTTGGAGCCTAATCTTACTGAGGCATTTTCTCAATTGAGGCTCCCTCCTCAGATGACTCTAGCCAGCACAGGCTCCTTCTGGGAGGGTCCTAGAGGAAGAGCTGGCTACTAAGGGGTTTACTGTGGATGTGGGTGGGTCTCTGGGCTTTTTTCCCCAGTTTGTTTCTTTTGTGTGTGTGTGTGTGTGTGTGTGTGCCACTGCACACATGTGGAGGTCAGAGGGCAAGGTCCAGTATGGCTTCATTGCATACTCCAGGTTAGTTGGTTCAGGAGCTTCTGGATGAGTCCCTTGTCTCTGCCCACCCCGACCCTATCCCCCTACCCCCATCCTGCCAGATTATAGATGCTCGCCAGCCACCATGTCCAGCTTTTTCCGTGTGTTCTGGTATCGACCTTGGGTTGTTGGACTTGTGCAAGCTAGCTCCTTTGCCCACCAAGCCATCTTCCCACCTGTTTTGATTGACAGACTTGGGATATGCAAGCTTTTCTCAACTGTATGTCTTTTCCCACAATGCACCTGGTATGTACAATGCATATGTACATCCAATTAGACGTAGGTATAAGATTGCAAATAGAGGATTCTTCCTAAAAAGCTCACACAGAGGGCATGGCTTGCTTCATTGTTCATGTACTCCAAGCCAGTTCAGGCTGGATCTGCCCCTGCCTCCCTTCCCGGATATGGGGTATGTTTTGGATGTATGATGTGAATTAGAGTTTCCAGGGATTGCTAAGGCTGCATTGGCATCTGGTGATTTCTCATTCTTCTTTCTAAATACCCAGGTTGAGAATGAATACGGCTCCTACTTCACCTGTGATTATGACTACCTGCGTTTCCTGGCACACCGCTTCCGTTACCATCTCGGTAATGACGTCCTTCTCTTCACCACCGATGGGGCGAATGAAAAATACTTACGATGTGGGACCCTGCAGGGCCTGTATGCCACAGTGGATTTTGGAGCAGGTTGGTATTTGTGGCAACTAAAAAACGCTGCTTAAAGTTGGTTTTCACTCACTGACTATAGGCACAGCTGTTGCTTAAGTGTTTGAGCAGATAGAATGAGGTGTCTCAGCATTTCCTTTACCAAGTGAGCTAGTCGGCTTTGCGTTACTGTGGCAAAATGCCTGAAGTAACCAACGTATAAAGGGAAAGTTCAATCCACAGTCTGTCTGTCTTGCACAGTCTGTAGCAAGAGAGAGTCCTTCTGGGAGCATATGATAAAGGAGACTGTTCACCTCAGGACCTGAAATCTCAAGAGCCAGAGAAGAGACTGCCACAGTCTTTCAGGAACATGTCCCCAGTGACCTAAAACCTAAGCCCTCCTCTTGAGACAGGGTTTCTTGTAGCTAGGCTGACTTCTCATTCATGGTCTAGCCAAGGATAGCCTTGAGTGTCTGACCCCCTTCCTTCCCTCTCCCAGGAGCTGGGGTTCTAGATGTGTGCCACCCCTGCCGTCAGCCTTTTCCTACTGTTCATCCACCTCCGTACAAGACTCAAGTGATGGGCCAGCAAGATGGTTAAGGGGGTTAAGGGGGATTGCTGTCAAGTGGGATGACCTGAGATTGATTCCTAGGACCCACATGGTGGAAGGAGAGAACTAACACCTACAGGTTATCCTCTGACCAAGCATTCCATGACTTGTATGCACTCATGCATGTATACATGGACACACACACACACAAAGCAACTAAATAAAAATGATGAAGAAACAGATTCGAATGGAGAGTAAAGGTTTTAAAACAGGACTGGAGAGACAGTGTAGTCGGACTTTTCTTTCCTGCCGCCAGTTCCCAGATAACCACAAAGAATTATTAATTATAAATGCTCAGTCAATTGCTCAGGCTTGTTACTAGCTAACTCTTACATTTTAAGTTAACCCATATTTCTTATCTACCCTCTGACACGTGGCTCAGTACCTTTTCTTGTTACATCAAGTTTTTCTCCTTCTCTCCACATCTCAAGATTCTGAGACTCCTCCCCTTCTTCCTCATGCTCTCTTTTTGTCTGCAAGTCCTGCCTAACCTCTATCTGTTCAGCTATTGGCCAGTCAGCTTCTTTTTTAACCCAATCACAGTGACACATATTCATACAGTGTAAAGGAATATTCCACAAAATGGTACAGCAGTTAAGAGTTCTTGTTGCTCTTTCAAAGAACCAGGGTTTGATTCTCAGCATCCACATGACAGCTCATACATACAAACAGACAAAATACTTTTTATAATAGAAACTATAAAACAGGCTGGAGGTATGTCTCAGTAAATAAGAGCGTTGGCTTCTCTTCCAGAGGACCCAGGTTTGATTTCCATCACCTACATGGAGGCTCACAATCATCTATGACTCCAGTTCAGGGGTGATACAGTGCCTTCTTCTGAACTCCATGGGCATCTACATGCAAGTACACAAACACATACATAAAAATATTTTTTTTAAATGTGAGTTCAAGGCTAATCTTGACTATTTAGCAAGTTCAAGGCCAGTCTAGGCTATATGAGACCCTGACTTTAAAAAAACAATACGCCGGGCGGTGGTGGCTCACGCCTTTAATCCCAGCACTCGGGAGGCACAGCCAGGCAGATCTCTGTGAGTTCGAGGCCAGCCTGGGCTACCAAGTGAGTTCCAGGAAAGGTGCAAAGCTACACAGAGAAACCCTGTCTCGAAAAACCAAAAAAAAAAAAAAAAAAAAAACAATACAACAACAACAAAAAAAAAACTTTTCAGGGCATAGTGTGCATAACTGTAATTCTGGTACTCTGGACATGGGGCAGGAGGCAGGAGGATTGCTTTGACTTAGAGGCCAGCCTGGACTACAATACACAACATAATAAATTCTAGGCTAGGAAGATCACATATTAAGACCCTGTTTTAAAAGATTAACACACAAGGGAACTGGCTCAGAGGTTAAGAGTATTTGCTGTTCTTGCAGAGGACATGAGTTCAGTTCCCAGCACCTACAGGCTCACAACCATAGTCCCGGGGGATCCAACACCCTCTTCTAGCCTTGGCGGGCACTGCATGCATGTGGTACTCAGGCACACACTCAAGCACACACATGTACACATAACATAATAAATAAGGGGCTGGAGAGATGGTTCAGTGGTTAAGAGCACCTACTGCTCTTCCAGAGACTCTGGTTCAATTCCCAGCACCCACGTGGTAGCTAACAACTGTCTATAACTCCAAAATCTGACATCCTCACACAGACGTACATGCAGGCAAAATGCCACCTCACATAAAATAAAAATAAATAAATAAATAAATCCTTTTTATAAAGAAGATACACACATAAAATGAGAAGCAGAGAAGGGAGGGGGAGGGAAAGGGGGGAGGACAGGGAAGTGGAGGGGAAGGCAGGAAATAGGTAGTTTGAATGGCTGAGGTGTACAGATTGACACTCAGAATAGTCTTAATTCATCACAGAATAACAGAGTGGCCTCATCTCCTTGAACCTGCTAATTAGCTCATAGATACCTGTGGCTCTCTTGTGTGGACAGAGCTATGGAGTCACAAGGAAGGTGTCTAGAGCAGGCCCATCCTGGAGGGGAGCAGCTAGGTCAGTGGTTGGCAAAAGGCAGGCATGTGTAGGGAAAGGGGGGTGCAGTTTTAAAGGCAGACCTGTGGGCATGTGTTCAGGCAAAGCCATGGAGGCCTGCTGAGGGAGACAGCTGTGTTGTGTGGTCCCCACACACCCCTCACATGGGTGGCCTGGGCTCTTCTAGAGCCAATTTACAGGTATTCCATGGGTCTTTCGGCCTTGAACCTCCTGTGGATTAGGAGAATGTCTATGATGTTCATGTCTGGAAATTACAAAAAGGAACAGAAGAGGTGTGGGGAAGGCAGGGGACTGTCTCACTTGGTTCAGGAGGTTTACCTTGACCTCTGGTATGCTTCCCGCCCCCTCCCTAGTGCTGGGGTCACACACACAGGCACGCATCACTCCCCCAGTTTATGTGTACTGGAGCCCGAGCCCAGCCTGGCACATGCTGGGTAAGCACCCTACCAATTGAGCTACACTCCAGCCCAGTTTAGATTATTGCAACAAATTAATGAGCCAGGTGTAATGGTACAATCCTGTTCTCTCTCTGAAGATTGAGGCAGGGGGATCATTGAGTTGAAGATCAGTCTGTGTTGCATGGTGAATTCCATGCCAGACTGAGCTTCACAGTGAGACCCTGTCTCAAGAAAAATTAAAAGAAATAAACAAAAAAATTACTGTATTGTTCACAGTTCTGGGCACTGCAAGGTCCAAGATCAGGGCTCCCAGGGGTGCCATGCTGAGTGAGGACCTCTTCTTCTGCTTCACATATCAGTTTCTTGTTGAATCCTTACATGGTAGAAAGGGGTGAGGGGTCACCTCAATTATAAAACATTAAATGTCATTTATTCATAATGGAGAGGGGAGGGACTGACTAAGTTACTTCCTGGAAACTCCACATCTATAAGACAAACATTTTTCATGTATTTATTTTTATTGAGGGGATGTTCAAGAGCTATGGAGCATGTGTAGAGGTTGGGATAACTGTGGGACTCATTTCTCTCTTTGTATTGTGTGGGTCCTGGGGATTGAACTCGGGTCATCAGCCTTGGTGGCAAGCACCTTTTTCCTCTGAGCCCTCTTGCTGGCCCTCCACTTCCTATACATTTTATATGGGATTAGAGTCCAACTTGTGAATTCTATACCAGTGACCATAGCAGGCTGGCTTATCTTCTTATGCCTATGACTGACTTTTCTTCTCCCTCTTGAAATTTCCAGTCAATAATGTCACAGAAGCTTTCCTAATCCAGAGGAAGTTTGAACCCAAAGGACCATTGGTAAGAACTGGGTGTGTGGTATAGACTGTGGGCTTGTACCAACTCATCACAGCTGCTCCCAGAGGAGGTGACAGGCTGCAGAAGAGAACATGTACATCTTTGATGTTATTTTTTATTTATGGCTCTGGGATGAGCAGCTGATGGGTCTTGGCGGTAGGGGATATAGATAGACTGGGTTTGGGGTGAGGGGTCACCTCAATTATAAACTCAGTGTGTAACCAAGGCTAACTGTAAACTCCTGAGCCTCCTGCTTCCTCCTTCCAGACACTGGGAATAATCGTGAACTGCCATGCCCAGCTTTATGTGGTGAATCAGACCCAGGGCTTCCTGCATACAAAGGATGGCGTTCTATGAACATCCACAGGGAACACGTCAGTGGCTCTGATTTGAGGGACCTAGGAGTGCCTGGGCCAGGATCTGTTTCACATGTGTATTTTTTTTTTTTTTTTTTCGAGACAGGGTTTCTCTGTGTAGCTTTGTGCCTTTTCCTGGAACTCACTTGGTAGCCCAGGCTGGCCTGGAACTCACAGAGATCCGCCTGGCTCTGCCTCCCGAGTGCTGGGATTAAAGGCGTGCACCACCACCGCCCGGCTCACATGTGTATTTTTTTAAGATTTATTTTATGTCTGTGTAGAATCCCCCTGGAGCTGCCTGATGTGGGGTCCCGGGAACTGAACTCCAGTTCTCTGGAGGAACCACAGTTGCTCTTAACCTCCAAGCCGTCTCTAGCTGAGAGACTTGTGTCTTAACTCTTTGAGCTTCTCCACCTCACTTGAGGATCCGGTCAAAACGCAGAATTCGTTCTGCTGGGCCTGGGTGGACCCGATGGTCTGAGGAAGCACCAAGGATGTAGTTTTGCTGAGCAGTTCTGGGGCTGCTGGGAGTTGTGAGGCGGGGGCTGGGCCGCCATCAGCCCCACACTCTCCGCTCTTCCCTCCTGGCTGTTGCAGCAGCTGGTGTTGGCTGCACAACAAGCCTTGTTTGCAAAAGAGCTCTGCCGGAGCTCTTCGGGTGGGGCCATTTCCTGGAACCTCTCCAGGTTTCCTTCTTCATTTCTGATGTTTGAGCTGATGTTAAGTTGCTTGTGGACAGATCGTCCTCATGTTAGCTGGTGAGTCTCAAGATCAATAGTCAGACAAAAGGAGTGAATTGTGTGTAAAGGCTGAATTTGGAGCTGTTTTTTGGTTTTTAGTTAAGGTGTTATGGGGAGCCCACCAGAGATGACCGCTCAGACACAGCTTATAGCCAGTTGAAAGTCTTTGGGGCCATGCTCAAGCACTGAGGACCTTGGTGTGGCCCCGACCATTTGAACCAAGGGGCTTTTAAAGGCAAAGACCATACCTCTTATCTAGCTCAAGAGCAGCAGGAGGGAGATTTGCTCAAGCATGAAGTTTAGCAGAAACTATGATAAGCTGTTAGCTGCAGGGGGATATTTGCTCAAGCAAGCAGTTTAACAGAAGCCAAGATAAGCAGTTATCTTAGGGGCTCTCTGTACAAGCAGGCAGTTTAACAGAAGCCAAGATAAGTTAGCTGGGGCATCTTGGCCTCAGGGCCTAGAGCAGAGCTGGATAATTTTCCACTGGATTGTCCGTCAAGGAGCTCAAGTTCTAGGTAATCCTGAAATGATCTCAGCAAAAGTACAAGATGGAGGAACCTCTACACTGTTTTGCCCTGTCACACAGGGATTGAATGCAGGGCTTACACATGTAAGCAATTTCTCTACTGACAAGATAAATCCCCAGCCCTTGGGTTTTTGTGTTTTCATTTCCAATAGTCTTGCTAGGTGGTCTGCAGTTGGTTTCAGATTGATTAACTATGTAACCCAGACTGATTTTGAACTCATAATCCTCCTGCCTCAGCTCACCAAGTGCTTGGGTTATATTTATGCACCACCATGCCTGACTGTATTAATTATTTATGAAAATATCATATTGGACTAAATGTTTTGGCGTTGGGAGAAGGGGGCATGGAACGTGGGAGCAGCTAACAAAACTGATGTAAGTAAAAAAAGGACCAGTTGTCCCCAGCCTGGAGAGATGCTCAGTAGTTAAGAGCACTGACTGCTTTTCCAGTGGACCTGGGTTCAATTCCCAGCACCCACAGGATGACTCAGTTGATTTTTTATTTTATAATTTATTTTTATTTTATGTTCATTGGTGTTTTGCCTGCATGTATATCTGTGTGAAGGTGTCAGAAGCCCTGGAAATGGAGTTACAGACAGGTATGAGCTGCCATGTGGGTGCTGGGAATTAAACCCACGTCCTCTGAAAAAGCACAGTGCTCTTAACTACTGAGCCATCTCTCCAGCCCCAGCTCTGTTGATTTTTAAGCCAGGTAGTGGTGGCACACACCTTTAATTCCAGCAATCCCAGTGCCCAGGGAGGCAAAGGCAGGTGGATTGCTATTGAGTTCAAGGTCAACCTGGTCTACAGAGTAAGTTCCAGGGAAGCTGAGGCTATCCAGAGAAACCCTGTCTCAAAAAAAGAGAGAGAAAGAAAAGAAAAAAGAATCAGCTGGGCGGTGGTAGCACATGCCTTTAATCCCAGGATTTGGGAGGCAGAGCCAAGTGGATCTCTGAGAGTTCGAGGCCAGCCTTGTCTACAGAGTGAGATCCAGGACAGGCACCAAAACTACACAGAGAAACCCTGTCTCAAAAAAAAAAAAAAAAAAAAAGAAAAGAAAAGAAAAAAGAATCAGTTGTCCCAAAATATTCATGGGGGATTGGATATTGGATGTGAGATTCTGAACCCTCAGATACTGGAATCAGTGGCTTCTCAGATCCCTTCCATAAAATGGTGCAGTTCTTGTAGACTTATATTGTATATTCTATCCTAGGCTTAAATCCTTTCAAGGTTGCTTAAACCTGATATAGCACAGATGCTCTGTGGATATTTTACTTCATTATTTGGGTAATAATGATGGGAAGGGGCAGAGTCTGTACATGCTCAGTACTGATACAAATTTTTTGTACAAAAAAGCCACTTTTTTTTTTAAATATAAAGTCTCATGTAGCCCAGGCTGGCCTCTGACTCACCATATAGCTAAAGATTGCCTTGAACTTGTAATCCTCCTGCCTCTACCACCTGAGTACTGGGATTACAGGTGGGTTATCACCATACCCAGTTTATTGCAATACTAGGGATGGAACCTAGGGCTTCATTCATGCTGGACAATCATTCTACCAATGCAGCTACATTCCCAAACATTTCTGACTGGCAGTGGGTTGGCTCTACAATGTAGAACTTGTATTGAGTAAGATGAGATGTCACAGTTGGCTGACACTCATGGGACAGGGTGTTAACCGCCCCCCCCTCCCAGCTCTAGGTTAAGCATGCATATCAATCTCCCTTACCACCTGTTCCTTGGAGAAGTGAACAGGACATTACAGGAACACCTCATCATTATTTGAAGGTCAAAGCATCTCTTAAGTGCCGCCCCCTTTTCCCTCCTCAGATCAATTCTGAGTTCTATACTGGCTGGCTAGACCACTGGGGTGAACCCCATTCCACAGTGAATACTGAAATAGTGGCTGCCTCCCTCTATGACCTGCTTGCCCGTGGGGCCAGTGTGAACTTGTGAGTATCCAGTGTGGGGAGAGGGAGTCCTTTAGCTGTGGCTCACAGTGAAGTCCATGTATTCTCTTATTTCTCTGTAGGTACATGTTTATAGGTGGGACCAATTTTGCCTATTGGAATGGTAAGATTCACTTAACATCCATTAGTAAAAGCTTGTTTTGTTTCTGATGCGTGATTTGGGAGACGGTACCTGTGGCCAGTTTCCATTTGTCTTCTAAATTTTCTAACACATAAGAATCATTTTAGTGTGTAAAAAAAAAAAAACTTTAGGGGACATAATTCGATCGTTAAAGGTCTTATTTTCAGCCAGGTCTCTCTGGCAGTCTAGTGTGGCTGTGTGTGTTTACATGTTCTGCTTTGGGGTGTGTGTGTGTGTGTTTATATGTTGTGCATGTGTATCTGTGGGTATCCATGTACGTGGAGGCCAGGGAATACCCTCAGGTGTCCGTCCTCAGGCACCAGCTATCTATTTTTTTTTTTTTTTAAACAAGGTCTCTCACTGATCTGGAACTTACCAAGTAGACTAAACCAGCCCCTGAGCCAAGGGATCCTCCTGTCTCCATGGCTCTGCCTCCCCTGATATTTCTCTCTCATTTTTCTGTCATTTTCTTGCTTCGAATCCCCACACACATGTGCCTTAAACACGCACCGCTCCCCTGTGGTGCTAATAACTTGCCATGCAAGACTGGGACTTGATTGAGTTCGAGCCCACATTCAGAAAAGCCGGGCAAGCCAGGAGTGGTAGTGCGCCCCTTTAATCCCAGCACTCCGGAGGCAGAGCATGTTGAGACCAGCCTAGCCTATAGAACAAGTCTCAGGACAGCTAGGGCTACACAGAGAAAACCTTGTCTCCAAAACAAAATGAAAGAAAAAGAAAAGCCAGGCATGGTGAGGTGAACTTCTGTAATCTTAGTGCTAGGGAGGGGAGACAGGCAGATTCCTGGGCTTGCTAGCCAGCCAATGTAACTGAATTGGGAGCTCCAGGCCGATGGGATACCCTGCCTCCCAAACCAGATTAAGGGCCAGGGAGACGGTGCAGTGGCTACTGCCAAGCCTAACAACCTGAGTTTGATCCTCAGGACCTACGTGGTGGAAGGGGGAAAAAAGGAAGGAAAGTGACCCCGGAAACTGACCTCCACATAAATGCCATGGTACATATACAAACAAAATTAATTTTAACTTAGTTTTTTCATCCATTTAAGACAAGATGGGTCGCTCCTAGCTTGTTTATGCATATGCCCACCCGTGCATGCCCACACATGTATGCCCACCTGGGCATACAATGCACCTGTGTGCATATGGGCCTGTGTGCACATGCATGCACTCACACACACATAAAGAACTAGGAAAAAGTCTCCAGTTGACCCATTAGTCCCCTGTTCATTTCACTCAGGCTGTTGCATTTGTGTCTGGAAGTTACACTTGTTGCATTCAACTACACACTACACACTACACACTGATCTCCCCACCCCCATGCCAGGCTCAGGCTGAGGACTCGAGGGTCAGCGTGGCCTGGTCTGCCTGTAAGGTGTATGAAGTTTAGTGCAGATGGAGTCAAATAAGAACCCCCCCTCGGAAGAGGAGCCACACAGAAGGTGAACTCCCTAGCTGAGGATGTGGTTTATAATCTCTGTGTCTCATGGGGAGGGATGTCTCTGAACCTGTGCTGCCCCTGGGGCAGGCAGACCTGATGGAGAGCTGTCTCTGAGAAGTAGGAAGTAGAGGAAGTCAATCCACCAATCTGTTGACTGAGTGGTCCAGGTCTTCCAAAGTGAGATTCTGTGTGGAGAATTAGTGAGAAAGCGAAGGTTAACCTGATCCCCCCAACAGTGGGTCCTCAGGCCCATCATTTGTGAACTTATCACTAAGGATTAGCAAGCTGTCATATTTTGTGCCTCATTTACTTACAAATTAAGCTCTTAAAAAGAGCCATCTCGAAATCACTTCGTTCTGACACACCTGCGTGGCGTCTCATCTGCGCTAGCAGGCACGGGCCTTGCTGGTTCACGGCAGGCTGCAGCGGCACTGCCTGTTAGAAACGCAGTCTCAAGGGCTGCAGATGTCACTTGCTTGGTAGAGTGCCAGCCCAGCCTGCAGGGGGCCTTTGAGAGGTAAGAGGTAGGAGATCAGAAGTTCAGGGTCATCCTTGGCTACGTAGTAGTTTGAAGCTAACCTGGACCTTGTCTAAAAAAAAAAAAAAGAAAAGGGAAGAAAGACAGTCTCTGCCCCACCCCCGCAGGAACCAGGCTCTCCATTTGCAGGGCTCAAACACTGTTTCTGCAGACTCCCCATATGTCTTTTATGCATGGGTAAATTTTCAGAGGACTGGCCAGTATGACAGGGAGCCTAAACCTGTGAGCATCATCTTTGACAAGCTTGGGAGATTCTGGTCTAGACTCTGCGCCTTGGACAATAATTTTTCTGGTCATTTTGTGTCCCCAGCCCCAGCTCTCCTCATTGGTCTTCGTCACAGGTTGAGCTCCAGGAAAGTTGTATTGATTATATTTCCCATCGCTGTGACAAGACTCCCAAAGCAAACTTGCGGAACTGGGCAGGAGCTTCAGGTGGCCACATCACACCCGAAGTCAGGAAGCAGTGAGAGATGAATTCTGGCGCTCAGCTGGCTTGGTCCTTAGTTCAGGACACCAGCCTATAGAACGGGAGCGGCTTCCATATTTAGGGCGGATCCCCTCACCTCAGTTAACTGAGTCTAGAAACTCCCTCACCGACACCGCAGAGGTTTGTCTTCTAGATGATTCTAAGTCCCCTAGAGTCAGTAATATCAGCCCTCACGGGAGCAGGCCCCAAGATAGCCAGACAAGCCGATCCCTGGGTGTGTTCTCAGGAGCAACACCTGTCACACAGAGAAATGACTGGGTGTAGAAGGTGGGGTTGATGTAACTCTGTGAGTGGCTTCAGTCTGTCCTGAGGAACTCTGGAGCAAGGAAGGTGGTTTGTATGTCCCCAGCCTGATTGGTTGGTAGATAAGGTCTTTCCCTGGAGGGATGTGAACTGAGGAAAAGCAGGTCAGAGAAACAGCTGCTCTTCCAGAGAACCTGGGTTTGATTCCCAGAATCCACACGGTTTCTCACGTCTGTCATCTCCACCATCTGTCACTCCAGTCCCAGGACATCTGACACCCCCTTCTGGCCTCTTTGGATCAAACATGGCATATATGCTGGAAAAACACATATACACATAAAATTACAATGAGAAAAGAGATGACCTTGAACTTATGATCTTCCTGCCCTACTTCCCAAGTGCTCAGTTACAGGTGTATGCCACCACATCCGGTGTGCTGTGCTGGGGAAGCACTTGACCAGCTGTATCCCAGCTCTGATGATTTGGGTGTTTTTGTCTCTGTTTGTTTATTGTTTGTTTTTTGTTTTTCGTGACAGGGTTTCTCAGTGTAGCCCTGGCTGTCCTGGAACTTGTTCTGTAGACCAGGCTGGCCTTGAATTCAGAGATCTACCTGCCTCTGCCTCCTGAGTGCTGGGATTAGTTTGGGCTACCACCACCTGGCTCCTTAAATGTGTCTTCAATTTTCCTCACCCTAACCTGAGACCCTGAGCAAAACCTTCATTAGTGACCAGTGACATATTTCTTGTCCTCTAGGTGCCAACACACCCTATGCAGCTCAGCCCACCAGCTATGACTACGATGCCCCACTGAGTGAGGCTGGGGACCTCACTGAGAAGTACTTTGCTCTTCGAAATGTCATCCAGAAGGTGGGTCCTTTGAACCCTTGGCAAGCTGGACTGGTGGGGAGCCTGCCATGAACTCCTTGTGGCTCTGTAGCTGACTTCCTGCCTGGAACCTTATTGACAGAGTGGATGAAGAGATGCATGGGTTTAGGGTGCAGCCGCACCCGATGAAGACTCCATGAGTTTATCAGGGATGCTATAGGCTCTGTGCCTCTCATGTGTAAGAGTGGGGTTAGGGTACCTAGTCATGCTGTAGGGAGAGCAAAGGACATGGATGCGCCATCCACGATGGTCTGTGACATAGTATGTCCAGCAAGTAGAAGCCAGAAGCTCAAGCATGTCGGGAGGGTAAGTGACAGGTGACACCGGTGTGCAGGGCTGCTGTGCACTGTGCTGAGAGAGATGCTGCTCTATCTGGCACAAGTGACTGCTATTTCCTCTAGCTGGCCCTGGAACCTTGGCCCTGCCAGCAGCCAGCCTTTGAAGCACTTCAGGTTCTCAGGTGGGGTTTCCTGTCTCTGCGGTGAGTTAAAAAAAAAAAAAAAAACCCACAGTTTTTCTGCTCAGTCACCTGAGTTTTGAAGTTTAAAAAAACATGGGTTTTCTGTCTATAAGTGGTAGGAATTAAGTATCGTGTAATGTCAATTTTAAACATGTGTTAAGATTTGTGTTAGGAAATATTTTCTTTCGTTTTTTGGAGGGTTTCTTTTGTTTGTGTTTTGAGACAGGGTCTCTCTATATAGAGGAGGTTGGTACTTTGAGTTTACAGAGATCGGCCTGCCTCTGCCTCTTGAGAGCTGGGATTAAAGATGGGCGCCACCATAGCTAGCTGGCATGTTATGGGAAAAGCATGCTATAAACCAGGTGTAGTACACACCTGTAATCTGGAGGTGGAGGAAGAGGATCAGGAGTTAAATCATTCTCAGTTATATAGTTCAAGGCCAACCTAGGCTACATAAGACCCTGCCACTGCCCTACCCACCCTGCCAAAAAAAAGAGAGAGAGAGAGAGAAAGGGAAAAATATATTCTCACCTAAAATTCCTTTTACCTTTTAAAAGTTTTATTTTTATTTTTTTATTTTTATTTTTTTTTGGTTTTTTTTCGAGACAGGGTTTCTCTGTGTAGCTTTGCGCCTTTCCTGGAACTCGCTTTGGAGACCAGGCTGGCCTCGAACTCACAGAGATCCGCCTGCCTCTGCCTCCCGAGTGCTGGGATTAAAGGCGTGCGCCACCACCGCCCGGCAAAAGTTTTATTTTTTTTAAGGGGTGTGTGTGTGTGTGTGTGTGTGTGTGTGGTATACGTGTGTGGGGGTACCTAAGGATGCCAGAAAAGGGCACTGAACCCCTGGAGCTGGAGTTACAGTTAGCTATAAGCTCCCCGGTGTGGGTTGGTACTGTGAACTGCACTAAAAGAGCAGCAAGCACCTTAGCCGCTGGAACACGAGCCCGCTGCCCCGCACCTTAGCAGCCGCTGGAGCATGAGCCCGCTGCACCGTAACACCGCGCACCAACTGGTTCTGTTTTGTACGTGTGCATGTCTGTGTTTGTACATATCCGTGTGTGCCTTCCTTGCTCCTTCCTCACCTTGTTCTTGAGGCAGAGGCTCTCACTGATTGAGTTGGGCTGGCTGGCTGGCGAGCAAGCCCCAGGAACCCTCCCACCGCCACCCCCATCTCTGGGATCACAGGCGCAGGCGCCCTGCCCAGCTTTTTGTGGGGCTGGGGGTTGAACTCCACCGCTCTTGCTGTGTGGCAAGTGCTTCAGTTAGCGTCAGAGCCGCCTCTGCAGCTGCACAGAGATCAAGTTCAGCTGATTTGTGTGTGTGTGTGTGTGTGTGTGTGTGTGTGTGTGTGTGTGTGTGTGTGTGTGTGTGTAATCTTGCCCTCCCTTCTTGTGTTTCTTCTCCTTATTACTTTCTCTTTGCCTTGTTTGAGGATGTTTTTTGTGTTCTTGTTTCCCCTTCTTCTGGTTGGGAAGGTTTTTTTTGCTGTATTTTTGTTTTCTTACCCATTCAAGTGTGTTATCTGTGCCCCTAGAAGAACCTGGTTCCCAAGGCTCTTGTATATGCAAAGTGAATAGAATGCAGCGACCAACGCCCAGTGGGAGCCTCCCTGGTGCCCCTTCCTCATCCTCAGCACCCACCCACCTGCTCTGAGCTGACCACTGCCCTAACTTCCGTTGCCACTTGTTAACTGTACTTGTTTTGACCTTGATATAAGCGGATTCATACAACACGCACACCTCCATGTCTGCTATCAGGAAGCTCCACACTCAGTTACGGTTTGTAGTAGCAAAGAAGTCGGTTGATAGAGTACTCAGCTGGCATGCAAGGAGCCCTGGATTTGATTCCTAGCACTGTGTAAAGGGTGTGTTGGTGACGCCTGTGATCCCAACATTCGGGAGCTGGAAGCGGGAGGATCCAGAGATTCAAAGTCATCCTTGGCTACACAGGGAATCTGAGGCCATCCTGGACTACACGAGACCCTACCTGAAAAAATAATTTTAAAATATAATAAGGAGCCGGGTGGCGGTGGCACACACCTTTAATCCCAGCACTCAGGAGGCAGAGCCAGGCGGATCTCTGTGAGTTCAAGGCCAGCCTGGTCTATAGAATGAGATCCAGGAGAGGCACCAAACCCAAAACTACACAGAGAAACTATGTCTTAAAAAAACAAAAAAGAAAAAAAAAAAGAAAGGAAGGAAGAAAAGAAAAAGTATAATAAGGAGCTGGTGAGATGGCTCAGCAGGTACAGGCACTTCCGGTGGACCTGAGTTCAGTACCCAGCCCCCACAAAACCTAGGCTGGACATGATGGCAAATGCGTGGAATCCCACTTGGGAGGTGGAGGCAGGAGGATCAGGAGTTTAAGGTCATCCTCAGCTACCTTGAGAATTTGCCGCTTGGAATCGTGTTTTAACTAATTACTTAACCTAGTGCCAGTTAATGATTTTATCCACGTCTCGTTCCTTCACAGATGGTTACACAGGTATGTGTCACGTACTGATTTGTGCTAGCTGGTTTTAGCTTCTTGGTACATACAGGCCTCCTGCAGAAAGTAAAATCTGAACCAAGACTTCCAGGCAGAGGTGAGAGAGCCGCGTGTTGGTGGCCAGGGCTGGAACATTGTCAGAACTCAGGCAGTGAGAGGAAGGCACCCTGCTTCTAGAGTGCATTGGAAGGAGCCGAGCCAGTGAAGGGTGGGATGAAGCCAGGGGAAAGTACAGGCCTGTTGCCTGCATCTCCTAGGCCAGACTGAGGCCGCTTTCCTCAGAGAAGGAGGATGAGTGGGAGAGTTGAACGTCACTGCCGAAGCGCTATGCAGGCTGCAGGAATTGACCAGGAGGAGGGCACAAGTTAGGGTCTGGTGGTGATTGTGGCGTGTGCATACACACCATCAGTCAGACTCAAACCGCAGTATGAAAGTGGAAAGCCGCGCGTGCTGTGGCTGAGACCCATAACCTCAGCCCTTGAGAAACTGAGGTAGGAGGGTCGCCGTGAGTTTGAGATCAATCTGAGCTGCACAGTGAGCTCTAGACTAGCCTCAGCTAGCCACAGTGTGATGGTTCATGAGTAAAGTGCTTCTCACCAAGGCTGAGGACCTGAGTTCGAGTCCCAGGATCCACAGAGAGAAAACTGACCCCTAAACGTTGTCCGCTGATCTCCACATGCAAGCTGTGGCAGTGTACACACACACACACACACACACACACACACACACACACACACACACACTAATAATAATAAAATTTTAGACATAAGAACCCAACAACATGCCAGGTAGTGGTGGCCAGCACTTGAGAGGCAGAGGCAGGTGGATCTTTGAGTTTGAGGCCAGCCTGGTCTACAAAGCAAGTTCCAGGACAGCCAGGGGAACACACAGAGAAACCTTGTCTTAAAAAACCAAAAAAAAACCCCAAAAAACAAAACAACAACAACAACAAAAAAAAACCAAAAACAACCAACAGCATAAACCCTATAATAACCAGAATCAAATGTCTCTCATTGGAGTTGTCACTTCTGTGTTGGAGATCGTGTGTGTGTGTGTGTGTGTGTGTGTGTGTGTGTGTGTGTGTGTGTGTATGTGTGTGTGTGTGTGTACTCGTGTACGCGCACGCTATGGTACTTGTGTGAAGATCAGAGACATCTCCATGACAGTCATCAGCAGAGGATGTCTGCAGTCCACACAGTGGCTGAGATTGCATGTGGAGTATGAGGGGGAGCAGACAGAGGACCGTGCAAAAGACCCACACAGGAGATCACATGGATCTAGCCGTCAGGCCAAGTAGGACAGACCTGGGAGGGGAACCATCTTCGCAGTGAATGTGACAGAGCCAGCAAGGCGGCCCGGGCAGGTGAAGGCCCTGGCCGGCAAGGCTGACAACCTGAGTTCACCTTCCAGGCCCCACGTGGTAGGAGAGAATTGACTCCCACAGTGGTCCTCTGACCTCCACGACTGCACGCCCACGTAATAATTTTTTAATTAATAAATAAAATTTTTTTTTAAAAAAAACAAATGTGATAGATTCCAGTTTAACATGTGGCCCTCTCGTTCCCTCCTTTCCTCTCTGCTCTCCCACCTCCTCGCCTCTTTTTCTCTTGATTCTTCTTTCTTTTGTGATATTTCAGGTCTAGAGGGCAGATGACTTGCTTTATGTTACCATCATCATCATCATCATCATCGTCAGGACTAGAGGATAGAAATGCCTTATTTTTTTTTCATTCATTCACTCATTTATTGATTGATTGGTTTTTCGAGACAGGGTTTCTCTGTGTAGCACTCGCTGTTCTAGAGTTCACTCTGTAGACCAGGCTGGTCTCGAACTCAGAGATTAGCCTGCCTCTACCCACCCACCGAGTGCTGGAATTAAAGGCCTGGCTCTGGAATGGCCTCTTTTAAAAGGCACAGTGGAGCCTTCTGTGTCCCCCAGTGCTGGGGTCACACCCAGGACTTTGCACACCAAGTAACGCCGCTGGCCCTTAGCGGTCTCTCTCATGGGATTTGCAGATGTGTGGGTAATGGATTTGTTAAAGTATTTGGAATGTTTGCTGGCATGAGAAAGGGAAATATCTAATGACAAGTGCCCCATGTAGACTCTGCCTGGCCCCTCTCTTCTCCAAAGACGTAGGGAGGAGTGGAAAGTCTCTCCCTGTGAATCAATGTTAAGGGTACCCAAATGGAGAGGTCTCCCTCCGCCTTGGACTCTGGAGAGAACGGCTTCCCAGCAGGCTGCATAAGCCTGTGCTCACTGATAAAGGTCACGTGTGACTCTTCAAGGCATCAAGGCTTGACAAACTTATGACATTTGCATCTTTTTTTGAGGTACTGTCTTTGGTGTGGGTAAAGCTGAACCAGACATGGTTAACACTTTGACCATAAAACTATAGTTCCTCCTTGTCCTGTCCTGATTAGGCAGTGGTGGCTCTATTTTTATGAGCTCTTGAATCAATTGGTAACGTGTTTTAATAATTCTATAATGTGTGTGTGTGTGTGTGTGTGTGTGTGTGCGTGCGCGCACTCCTGTGAGCTTGTCTGTGCATACATGTGTAAAGGACAAAGGCCAACTTCCTGTATCTTTCCCTGTCTCTCTCTGGTCTATTGTTGACATAAGGTCCCTCACTGGACTCTGGGCTTGATGTATCAGCTGGACTGACTGCCTAGCAAGCCTGGGGATCCCCCCTACCTCTGTGTCCCCTGGTGCTGGGTTACAGATGTGTGCCACCACACCCGGCTTTCCTGTGAGTCCTGAGGATCTGAACCCAGGTCCTCATGCTTCCATGGTGGGCAGACATTCCACCCACTCAGCCACCTCCCCAGCCCAGCCATTGGCCTCGGCCTTGTCTCCGCGCAGAGTACTCATGCCCATTTCTGGCTGTGTAATAATATGGGAATCTTTAACACACGACTTAGTATGAGGTTCACACAGCCTCTGCGGGTGTTCCTCACACTGGACAAGGACTGTTTATAGCTACAGCTACCAAGCGTCGCCACACAAAATGCTAAATAGAATGTGTTGGAGGGTGGGTGAGAACAGGAGACTGGAGCACGACAAGCCAGTTTCTGTGGAATCTGCTTGATTCCCTGGGTGGGAAAGCAAAGCTGCTCTCTGCTGAGTATGCCCCAAACGCTTTGGCAGGCCGTAGTGATGGCAGTCTGAAAGCCATGTTTCGAGCATGGATGATGATGGTGATAATGGAGAAATAAAGGATAAGAGATACAGCATTTGTGTGTATTTGCTTGTTTTCTGAAACATTAATTACCTGGAGAGGAGGTTATGATTTTGCTAAGTAATAGACTAGTATTACAATTAAACAGAGATGAGAGGTGGTGGTACACGATTTTAATCCCAGCACTCAGGAGGCAGCAGCAGATGAATCTCTTGAGTTCAAGGTCAGCCTGGTCGACAGAGTGAGTTTCAAAACAGACAGGGCTACCCAGAGAAATCCTGTCTTGAAAAAAGAAAGAAAAAAGACTTTACAGATATGTGTTTAAAGGGCTAACAGTTTTTCTCTTCTCTTCCCCACTCCCCTTTATAGTTTAAAGAAGTCCCAGAAGGTCCTATCCCTCCGTCTACACCCAAGTTCGCATATGGAAAAGTTGCTCTGAAAAAGGTAAGATGGCACAGGGTCGGGAGTGTGGCTCAGTGGGTAGAGCGCTTGCCTGGCATGCGTGGAGCCCTGGGTTCCATTCCCAGTACCTCATAAACCAGGTGTGCTGGCACACACCTGTCACCCCAGCATGCAAGAGGTAGAGACAGGAGGATCAGGAGTTCAAGATCATACTTGACTACATAGTGAGTTAGAGGCTAGCCTGGACTAGGTCAAATCTTCACTGAGAATCAGATGGGGAGACACAGTGAGTGAAAGTGTCTCAGGCCGGGGGTTTGCTGCTTTTCTCTGAACTTGTTTTCTGAGAGCTGGTGGTGATTGATGTTCTCAGGGAACGAGATGGAAGATAAGAAGATAGGGATGTAAACTGGCAGCATGCAGAGACACACCACAGGAGAGTGAGAGGTGTTCTTCGGCACTCGGGTCATTTTGGTCCAAGTCTTGGCTTTCAGAGGCAGTGCCGTGGGCTGCTGTGGAAATGACATCCTACTCTGTTACTCTGTCCAGTGAGGCTTTCTCCCATCGTTTACCTCTTTGATTTTTTCCTTTATTACATTTATTTTTGGGGTTGGGAGACATGCATACCCTGATGCTCCAATGGAGGCCAGTGGAGAACACGAAGGAGTCTCTTAGCTCTTTCTGCTGTGGGACTCTGCTGACTCGAACTCAGGTCATCAGACACGGTGACGAGAGCCCTTACCTGCTGAACCATCTTGCCAGCCCCATCCACCCCCTTTTTAATGAGTTCCTCCAAGTCCCAGGATTTTTGATATCTCTGCCCTTAAGTTAGATCCAAAAATCATATCCTAGTGGTTTATTGGATACTGGAATATCAGAGGAAAAATATAGAAATTAATCATTAATAAGAAGTGAGGTCCTTTTATTCTGGGAAAACAGGAGTTACTTAATGGTTGGGAGGAGGGATGTACCAAAATTGGTTTGTTTTGACTCTCTGGGTCTTCAGGTTTTCCCCTCGACCCATCCCTTACTCCTACATGTATTCGTTCACAAGAAAAAGAAGAAAACATGAACAGTCACTTATTTCTTAAGAATCTTGAAATTCTAAAATAGCAACATATGTTTTTATCTTTAAGCCAAACGCCAAACACCATAGTGTAGTTTTTCCATTCGAAGCCCTCTGGCTTCTGGTTGGCTGGCGGTGCTTCTGTAATAGTTTCCACCACCTAGTGTGGAATCCTGTGCCACATTCTACAAAGAATGTGGTCTCTGATAGGAATCTCTTCTTAGATTAATCATGCTTGAATCACGCTTGGACAGGGAAGCTTAGTCTTCTCTGTAGCTACCTAAGACAAAATAGTTGCTTGGTTTTAAAACAGTAAAAAGTTCTTTTATGTGATATAAAATAACCTCAAATGTTTAAAACAACAGCAATAATAAGCTGAAAAACATTTTTTAAAAAATACAGCTTAGTGCCATGAAGGAAATCAGCACACTGGGCATGATAGCTCATGCCTGTAATCCTAGCACTTTGGAGGCTAAGGCAGGAGGATTACTGTTATGTTCAAGACCAGCCTGTGCTATATAGTTGAGTTTGAGGCTAGCCTGGGCTATAGAGAAAGATTCTGTTTCCAAACAAAAAGATGAGGGGGAGCAGATGTGTTGGCACATGCTTGGGAGTGGGAGGTAGGAGGGCCAGATGTTCAGGGTCATCATTTTGGCTACATAGAGAGTTCCAGCCTGGGCTACAGGAGTCACTCACTGTCTAAAAAACTCAAAACAAAATACAAAAAGGGAGGGAGGGAGGGAGGGAGGGAGGGAGGGAGGAGAAATCAGCATGCAACTGTATTCAGTTTATACAAAACATAGTATATGAATTAAAGTTTTTCATTTATTTAAGATTTTGTGTGTGTGTGTGTGTGTGTGTGTGTGTGTGTGTTTGCACATGCACAGGAGAAAGAGAGAGAGAGACAGAGCGAGAGAGAGCTCATTTGTTCGCCCTCATACACACTTGTGGAGGTCTGAGGGCAACTTTCAGGAGGCTGAGAACACATGCCACATAAGCTTGGAAGACAGTGAAGCGACTGTGAACGAAGCATGTGACATGGTCGTGGCAGATCTAATCTTAGAGTTATTTGCCTCTAGCTACTATCTTTGCTTCAGAGCTCTTCCTCCCTTGAAAACCTGTTGTAATGCTTTGCAGAGGCGGCAGCCTCAGAATCTTGGCTGTCATTCATTTGGAAGCCTTTCTTAGATAGATAGCTCTGAGCTGTATTTCTGAATGGGTGCACTTCAAACTCTTTTTTTTAAAATAATTTATTTAACTTTATTTTATGTGAAATGATGTGAAGGTATCAGATCCCCTAGAACTGGAGTTATAGACAGTTGTAAGCTGCCATGTGGGTGCTAGGAATTGAACCCGAGTCCTCTGGAAGAACAGCCAGTGCTCCTAACTGCTGAGCCATCTCTCCAGCCCCGAAACTTTTTTTTTTGGGGGGGGGGTTTCGAAACAGGGTTTCCCTGTGTAGCTTTGCGCCTTTCCTGGAACTCACCACCGCCTGGACAAAACTCTTAAGACTACCATCATTTACATTTTCATCAAGAGTTAGGGGCGTAGCCGGGCGGTGGTGGCGCACGCCTTTAATCCCAGCACTTGGGAGGCAGAGGCAGGCGGATCTCTGTGAGTTCGAGGCCAGCCTGGTCTACAGAGTGAGTTCCAGGAAAGGCGCAAAGCTACACAGAGAAACCCTGTCTCGAAAAAACCAAAAAAAAAAAAAAAAAAAAGAGTTAGAAGCAAGGCCTAAAGAGATGGCTCAGCATTTAAGAACACTGACTGCTCTTTTTTTTTAAAGTTTAGTTTTGCTTTGTTTGAGATAGGTTTTGTCTATGCCGTCTTGGGTGTCCTGGGTCTCAATATCTAAATCAGGCTGGCCTCAAAGTCACATTTGCCTGCCTCCCAAGTTCTGGAATTAAAAGTGTGTGCCACCATGCCCAGATCTGACTTCTGTTCCAGAGGAGCCAGGTTCCATTCCCAGCACCTACATGGCAGCTCACAACCATCTGTGACTCCAGTTCCAGGATCCAACGCCCTCTTCTGGCCTCCTCGGGCACTGCACACACACAGTGCACAGACACACATGCAGGCAAAAACACACACACACACACACACACACACACACACACACACACACACACACACACACACACGAGAAAACAGGAAAGAGCTGGGAGCAGTTAGGGCACTAGTGAGGCAGAGGCTGGTGGATCTCTGAGTTCAAGGCCAGCCTGATCTACATAACAAGTTCCAGAACAGCCAGGGCTACATGGTAAGATCCTGTCTCTAAATAAATAAATAAATGTTAAGAGCGGGGCCTAGGGCTGCAGCTCAGTGGTAGAAATCTTGCTTGTCCACCTTGTGGGAAACCCTGGGTTCAGTCCCCACCACTGCAAAAGATAAAAATAGTAAATAAAGGCTCTGCATTAGCTCAGTTAGTGGAGGGCCTGCTTGGCATTCAGAAAGCCCTGAGTTTGAACCCCAGCATTCTGAAATAAGATGGGTGTGTAGCACGTTTACATAACCCCAGCGTTTGGTTCAGGGTCATCCTTGGTCACATAGCAAACTTGAACCCTGACTGGGACACATGAGACTGTCTCAGAAAGAAGGGGGTGGGGGAAGAGGGACAGAATGAGGGAAGAGGAGGAGTGGAATGAAATCAAAGGTGATTGTGAAGCAAATGGACTTGCACAGTTGAGGCTTAGGTCAGTGTCTTTGATAATTCTGAGTAACGTAACCCCCAGCGCTCTCAACCTACCCCACCCTGCTCACTGGGGACACCACGCTGAGTCTGTTTTTGCTTCTCTTCAGTTCAAGACGGTGACTGAAGCTCTGGACATCCTGTGTCCCAATGGACCTGTGAAAAGCTGGTATCCCTTGAAGTTCATCCAGGTGAAACAGGTAGGGTCCCCACAGACAGGGAACACGTTGTCTGTCTTCTCCTGGCAGCACGGGTGTCTCCTCATCACTTCCTGGGCATCGTCGGTATTTTAATACTGAGAAATGGCAGTTTAGAGCTGAGGACAGGGCTTCTTTGTAAGGTGTTTGCCTGGCATGAGCAAGGCCCTGGGTTCAATCCCCAGCACCGCATAAACCGGGTCTAGTGGCATGCCTATCATTCCAGCCCTTGGGAGGTGGAGGTAGGAGGATCCAAAGTTCTAGGTTTTTCTCAGCTACATAGTATTCAAGGCCAGCCTGGGCTACATGTGACCCTGTCTCAAAAAAAAAAAAAAATCAATTTAATTTTTCCTTCTTAGAAGTTCCTTTTCCTGCTTAGGAAAGAAGACCATGTGTGCTCTTGCTTATATGTGCTCCATTTCCTGGCACTCCCTTGTCTCCAGAAGTGTCTCTCAACTTTTTATTTTATTGTAGTCCACTTTTCATCTGATTCTTCAGTTAGCAGTAGTCCCTGCCTAGTGTGTGTGTAGGGGACTGCTTTTTCCCTTTAAGCATCTGTCTGTCTGTCTGTGGTGACCGATTCCTCAGAGGCTGTGGACAGCACCAACCTGGGCTTCCAGGAGGGGAGGAAAGCTAAGTGTTCTCTGCAGACTTGGCTCGGGCCGCCCTTGCAGGCACCCTGTGAGCGAGTGGGCCTCGCTTTTGCAGTTAAACTGGAAAGAAGCATTGTGTGGGCTCGTCCTAGACTGGAAACATGGAGGCTCAGGCACCCCACCCAGTTCCAGAGCAGTACACTGCCGGCCGGGGTCTGAAAGCACAGCTGAGACCAGTGGCCGCCGCGGGACTGCAGAGTGGCCCCTGTACAGCGTACTGAAAAGACTCAGCTCTCCTGGACCCAACTGTGAGACAGCTGTTGAAGCAAAATGAGTATAAAAATAGCAACTGGAAGCAAATGCCAAGCTAAGATTAGATGTGCTGTAGTGTCTCCACCTCCAGACTCCAGGAGGGTGACCTCCACCGAAAGCCAGGAAGGAAGACTCCGGTGGGTGACTTGACACTTCAGAAGTAGGGTTGAGATCCCAACCAAGTGGCCAAATGTGACAAGGGGCCCATGGCATCCCGATGACATCACCCCCGTACCACACGCGCCCCCCCAAGACATGTCTCCTCTTCTGTGTCCATATAAAAGGCATTTTAATGACTCCACGAAGGGAGGAATGGTCTAGGATCAGTCTGAACTCTTCAAAAACTATTGATATCAGTCTAGCTGAGGTGGCCACATAGGTAACTGCACATGAGAGAGGCAGAGGCAAAAAGATAGGAAAGGATGAAACGGCACTGGTGGGTCGGCGGAGCCATGGCAGAACCCAATATTAGTTTTCAGAGCTTTAATGGAGGGAAAGGCGGGGCCGGGGTGGGGGTGGGGATGGGGGAGGCAGGCCTGACAGAGAGAGAGGGTGGGGGTCCATTGCGGCTTTTTGAGGCGGAGATTGCGTGACCACGCAGCCATAGTCCCCCTGATGACGTAAGACGTTAGACCCAAACTGCGCATGTACAGAATCCTAACATGGCTGGAGGCCTCCATAGTAAGGTCCAGCTGTTGGAATTCGTGGCCACTGGCCACCCCCACCTCCCCAAGGTACATGACCACGCTGCGCTGGCAAAATGATTAGTCATCCCATGGCCTGAAGTCCTACTAATCCGTGCATAGCGTGACCACGCAATCTATGCTAATGCAGGCCGTAGCTAAGCCCAGATGCGCATGTACAGGGGAATCCGTAAGTGGGTCACAGACTCCCCCTTCTCCTCCTTCCTCTCTCTGCATGTCTTTTTTACTTTTTTTTTTTTCTTTTGGTTTTTCGAGACAGGGTTTCTCTGTGTAGTTTTGGTGCCTGTCCTGGATCTTGCTCTGTAGACCAGACTGACCTCGAACTCACAGAGATCCGACTGACTCTGCCTCCCAAGTGCTGGGATTAAGGGCATGCGCCGCCACCGCCACCATCACCGCCTGGCTCACACATGTCTTTCAAACAGGCCTGAGCACACCCTCTCCTGTCTGTCCTTCTCCTAATAAACTCTCATAGTGGGTTTTGTTGTGCCTCGCACCGTAAACAGTGCCACTTAGTAACACAGCACCACCGCATAAAACCAACACCAGCCTGGCCTTCATAGTGAGGTCCAGCCTGGCCTGAGAAACAGTGCAACCTTATCTCAAAACAAAAACAAAAATGAGAAAATACAATACATTAACCAAAATTCCAATGAGATCATGCATTAGAGACCAGACTTTAAAAAAAGAATTTAAGGGGCTGAAGAAATGGTTCAATAGTTAAGAGGACCTGGGTTCAGTTCCCAGCACCCACATATCAGCTCACAACTGCCCATAACTCCAGCGCGAAGGGATTCAAAGCCTCTAGCCTGCATTCAGCATTCATGACACATACCTGTACATGTGCACATATACATATGCCGAGCATGGCACCATTACCACGTGTAACCAGATGTGGTGGTACACATATGCACTCGAAGTTCAAGATTGTCCTTGGTTGCCTAGTAAATTTGAGGACAGCCTAGACTACCAGTCTTTGTCTCAAAAATCAATAAATATTACTCCTGGTTTGGTAACAACACCCGCCCCACAATTCTCTTTTCTCTTTGCTTCAAATGGTTTCAGATTGAGTCTTGTTTTGTTTTGTACCCTAAAGTAGATTTAGCCCAGGAACCTGGAGAATGTTTTACTGAGTAGAATTCAATGTGTGTCCTGTGTTTGGGGTTTTTCCTAGCTTAAAAAAAAAAAATGTGTACACGAACGAGTGCTTTGCCTGCTTGTATGTGCACTACCTACATGCCTGGTTCCTGCAGAGGCCGAAAGAGACCTTCAGATCCCCTGGAGCTGGAGTTACAGATTGTTGTGAACCAGGGCCTCTGCAAGAGCAGCAAGTGCTCTTAATTGCTGAGCCATCTCTCTCCAGACCACATTTATTTACTTACTCTGTTGGCGTGTATGTGTATGTGGGCCACAGCACATACATGAAGGCCAGAGGACAACTTCTGGGAATGGGTTCTCTCCTTCCACCATGTGGGTCCTGGGGATCGAACTCAGGTCCTCAGGCTTTGTGGCAGGCACCCTTACCCACTGAGCCATCCCACCAGCTCTTGACTGGTTTTTGAGTTAATACTAGTGACTTCTGACATATAGGGCGTGACTTCCCTAGGCCACTCTGGCAATGGCTTGACTTTTGTTTCCCCGTGTGGCAGAGAAGAGAGTCCCTGGCTATTCAGATAGTTCCACCAAGATCAAAAAAGTCAGCTTGAATGTGGCTGTGGGTGGGGGAAGTTTTTCATTCCCTACAGTTTTCAGAAAGTTGCTCTCATCCAGATCAAGGGCAGCCGAGTTCTTAGTACCTGAACTTGAGAATGAAGCATATTTCTTATATCCTTTTCTAGTTTTTTGGGTATGTGCTGTACCGAACAACACTTCCTCGGGACTGCAATGACTCGGTGCCCATTTTCTCTTCATCCATCGATGGTGTCCATGATCGGGCTTATGTCTCTGTGGACGGGGTAAGAATTATCTTTGAACTGTACATCTAAGCCTTGACGGGGGTGGGGGGTGGGGGGTGGGGGGAGGCATCTACACTTACTAACGTGGCATTTGAAGCTCTGGTCACATCTCCGGTTTCAGCCAGTGTCCCCTGGCAGTGACCTTGCTTGCTGATCCAGCTCACTTGCTGCAGACTCAGGGCTGTTTTCTAACACTCACACTCTAGGAAAAGCAGGGTCTCCTGAGCCCAAGGTCAGTCATCCTTCCCTGACTGAACTCAGCATGTCACCCAGGCTTGGTACCTGTCACCATACAAAGTGTGTTAAACAGGGTGTCTCCCCCTAAATGAGGCATCAGAGTTTAATGGGTTGTTCGTGACAGTTCTAACTAGAATGCACCAAGGACTTGATTTCACAGCAGAATGCAGATACATTTTTAAACACCCTTTCCAACATCTAGTTTGATAGCACGTGCCTGCAACCCCAGCTGTCAGAAGGTTGAGGCAGGAGAATTACAAAAAACCAGGCCAGCCTACCCCCACAGGATGAAACCCAGGGTCCAAAAATCATAAACCAGAACAAGAATAAAAGAGCCAGAGCCAGAGCTAGAGCCAGTGAGACAAGACAGCTCAGCAGGTGCAGGCACTTGCCACTGAGCCTGAGGATTGGAGTTTAGTCCCCTGGGACTGACGTGGCATAGAGCAGAGACTCCTGCAAGCTGTCCTGATGTCTGCCTGTGTGCCTCAGCACTTGGGTGTGCACACACAATAAATGAATAAATGTAATAATAAAAAAACTATCTGTAGCATCACCCCTCGTTGAAAGGTGTGGGAAAAGCTCATGGGCAGATTTTCCTCAGCAAGGAATTTTTTTCAGGAAAGTATTATAGTTTGGAAGGGTTTGGGGTTTGAGTTTTCAAACAGGGTCTTGTGCAGCCCAGGCTGGCCTCAGACTTGCTTTGTGTCCAGGATCAGCCTTGAACTCCTGGTCTTCCTTCCTTTTCCTCCCAAGTGCTGGTGATTACAGCTATGCACATTCAGAGTGGTTTAAAGTAAAATATTTCCATTCTCGGTTTAAAGTAAAATATTTCCAATCTCGGCTGGGACCATAGCTTGCCTTGGAAGCGTGTAAGGACCTGAGTTCAGCCATATATTCAAGCAAAACACTCAGACACATAAATAAAGGAAGAAGAAGATGAAGAAGAAAACCAGGAGTAGTGGCATGCAGCTGTGACCTCAGTTCCAGCAAGGTAGGGACCGGAGGGTCCCGTGGGAGCCTGCCAGCCAGCCTAGTCTCCTTGGCAAGTTCCAGGTGAGCAGGAGACCTTATCTCAAAAAGGAAGTTTCTGAGGAATGACACCTAACATTGTCCCTCTGTCCTCTACACACGTGTACACGTGCACTTTCATGTGAACACACACAATGGTGGTAATAACCAACAGATTAATTTCAGCGGGGACAAGCCCTGAGATGTGGCACTGTGCTTGTCATGTCCTGGCCTTCATTAAGAGTTGTGTTTTAAGCCGGGCGGTGGTGGCGCACACCTTTAATCCCAGCACTCGAGAGGCAGAGCCAGGCGGATCTCTGGGAGTTCGAGGCCAGCCTGGGCTACCAAGTGAGTTCCAGGAAAGGCGCAAAGCTACACAGAGAAACCCTGTCTCGAAAAACAAAAAACAAAACAAAACAGAAAAAAAAAAAGAGTTGTGTTTTAGTGATTTATGGTCAGTGTAACCAGTCTAAAAAATAACCTCTTAAGTTAGGGATGGGGTTGGGGATTTAGCTCAGTGAGAGAGCGCTTGCCCTGGGTTCAGTCCTCAGCTCTGGAAAATTAATTAACTAATATGATTCAAATAAAAAGTTAGGGATGTGTCGTTGAAAAAATACCTGTTGTTTTCCCTTGTTCTGTTACATAATCTCTGCGGTTAATGCATCCTACCAAGTGAGGGGAGCCGGCTCCACCTCACTCTGATTTTATCTGTGACCTGATGCTGTCTGTTCTCTCCGTGTGTTTAAAGGCTCTTTCTTTACACCTTACTTGGGCTGTGTGGTTGTTCAGTAATCCCTTCTCACAAGAACACACTCCTGGAATGTCTTGTGTGTTTTATCCCTTTAAAAACAGAAGTGTAGGAACGAAGCTTGGCATGTGAGATGTGGGGGCAGGAGAACCAGAAGTTAGTTCCAGGGAGGCTGAGTTCAATCCCTGGGACCCATGTGGTGGAAGGAGAGAACTGACTTCAAGTTGTCCTCTGACCTCCACATACAGCATGGTAGATGTGTGTCTACACATCTATGCATGTGCATACACACACCCCCACACAAATAAATGTAAAATATGTATATATACATACATACAAAGCAAAAGGATGCCTGAGCCAAGCATGGTGGTTCACACCTGTAAGGCATTTGTGAGGTGGAGTCAGGAAGGTCTCAAGTTCAAGGCCAGCCTGGGGTACGTTGTAAGACCTTGTTCCCATTAGAAAGGAATCTCACTTACCATAGCACATTCCCAGGCAGGGGAGTGTACCCTGAGCTGTGTGTAGCCAACCTCCCCTTTGGGAAGACAGTGAGTGTGGGAACTTGGTCTACTGTCCAGGGGCTCGGCCTGAACATATCTGGACTCTCGCTGTAAATCTGATGACACTTCAGGACAGGAAAAGTGTCAGATTAGCTGTGCACATTGCTCTGTTTCTCTGACCTTACCCTCCATTCAGCCTTTGGCTTCAACCCTCAGGTCCCCCAAGGAGTCCTTGAGCGAAACTATGTGCTGGTCCTGGACATACAGGGGAAAGCTGGAGCCGTTCTGGACATTCTGGTGGAGAACATGGGGCGTGTGAACTATGGCAGACACATCAATGATTTCAAGGTAGGACACTCATGTGAGGGATAGACCTATGCCTGAGTGGTTGGAAGGAGTTTTGTTTGTTTGTGCACACAATACTCACACATACATCTTTGTTCCCCTCTTCCATTTATATAGAAACAAATTTAAATACTTTTTCTTTTTTTTTTTTTTTTTTTTTTGGTTTCTCTGTGTAGCTTTGGCTGTCCTGGAACTCACTCTGTAGACCAGGCTGGCCTCCAACTCAGAGATCTATCTGCCTGCCTCTGCCTCCTGAGTGCTGGGATTAAAAGTGTGCACCACCATGCCTGTTGACTTTGAATTTTTGATCCTCTTGCCTCCACCTCCCAAGTGCTGGGATCACAGCTGTGTGCCACCATCCTGTTAATGAAATTCTGGGGATTGAATCCAGGGCCTCCCGCACATCAGGCAAACACTCTACCAGCTGAGCTACATTTCCCAGTCCTTAACATTTTAAGAGAGAGAGAAGTGTGTGTGTGTATGTTCGTGTTCTGAATGATCACCGCACACCTCTGTCACACATCACGGCAGCTCCCTTTCAGAGCCCACACACTTTGCTGAACCTGAGGAGTGAAGCGCTCTGATTGGTTTTGTAGCCTAGAAGACAGATTTCTTTGAAGGGCTCTTTTCCTGTGCAGACCATGAGAGCCCTGAGCTTTGCAAGCAGAACACTCCCCTTGTGCTTGAGCTCAGTAATCTTGTGGAGAGAAAACGGAAGCTGCTCCACCATGCTCTTCCTCTGCTTTGAAAACCCACCCAGCTCATCAGAGGTGCTCCGGACTCAACCGAGCCAGCGTGGTGTCTGGTGGGCTCAGGTGTGCAGGCTTGGACTGGTGTGCAGGCAAATCCGTGCTCTACAAAGTCCCTTCGCTGCTGCTCTGCCATTGGCCTGCTGATTCTCCTCTCTCCAGGCACAGTGTGGTGTTCTAACCAATCTTCCTAGATCATTAAGAAACTTGTTGTTTAACTTGGGTTTTTGTTTTGTTTAACTAACTCGTTTAGGGAAAAGTCTTTAAGCCCAGGCTGGGCTGGAACTCATTGTGTAGGCGAGGATGACCTCGACCTCCTGAGCCTCCTGCCTCTACCTTCTAAGTGCTGGGTTTATGTGGGGCTGGGAAGTAAACTCAGGACAAGTGAATCCTCTACCAACCAATCCCCAGCCCAGGAAACTTTTTTTTTTGGGCAGGGATGAGGGGTGGGGGGTGGGGTGGATAGCCAAGGATGGTCTGGAACTCACAGCAGTCCAGATTCTGAGATTACAGGTTCGACCACCACACTCAGGTCAAGAATCATTTGTTACAGTTCTGTAGTGTCCCCAAGGTGCTTTCGGGAACACAAAAATGGGGTACAGGCTGCTCTTTCCTGGAGAGAAGGCTCCAGGCACTGCCAAGCTTCAGACAGGACAGGGATATAGGCTCCTTCCTGACCCTGTTTTTATTTTATTTTATTTTTTTGACGTGTATGCGTGTGTGTGCTCACATACAAGTATATGTGTATTTATTATGTATGGGCATAGATGTGTGTTCGAGCACACATGCACATGTATGCCGTTAGTATAAGGAGCCAGGATTGACACTGGACTTCATCCTCAATCGACCTCCGCCCTGTACTGAGACAGGGCCTCTCAATGAGCCCAGAGCTCACATATTTGCCTGATCTAGCTGACCAGCTTGCCCTGGGGATTCTCTGTCTCCTCCTATGTGCTGGGATGACAGGCCGGCTGTCATTCCCAGCCAACATTTGTGTGGTGCTGGGACCAGAGCTCCAGGGCTCACTCTTGCACAGCGAACAGCCCCACTGAGCCTCCTCCCCCGCCCCCTTCAGGACCCTCTTGTGGGCAGGGGAGGAGCCATTGCGACACACTGCTCACTCACACTTGCCTCCCCTCCATGTCAATGTCTCTTACCATCCTCACGTTCAGGCTGTAATCCCAACCTTCGGCCTGACTCAAAGTGATTAGACCCTGCTGTGTGGTCTCTGGTCCCAGCACACAGCACCACAGTCAGACTGAATCTCTAAACTGACAGCCAAGACTGAATATCATATGGAACCCTTCAAAGATTCTGCTAGAGTGAAAAAAACTCCTCTTGTAAAAAGTGGAGAATGGGCTGGACAGTGGTGGGGCACACCTTTAATCCCAGCACTCGAGAGGCAGAGGCAGGTGGATCTCAGTGAGTTCGAGGCCAGCCTGGTCTACAAAGCGAGTTCCAGGACAGCCAGGACACAGAAAAATCCTGTCTCGGGGGTCGGGGAGAATGGAGAATGGGTGAGAAATGGCAGACAAACAGACAGACAGGCAGACACACACACACACACACACACACACACACACACACACACACACACACACACCTACCTAACTCCCTCAACCCCAGCACTTGTGAGGAGGCCAGCCTGGGCTACATAGCAAGAACCTGTCTCAACACACAAATAAAAAAAAAAAAAGCCCACAAGTAAGAAATTAGATGAGTTGCCAGGTGTATGTCTACAATCCCAATGCTTGAGAGGGAGGAAGCAGGAGAATTGGAGGATTTAGGAGCTCAAGGCTAGCCTAAGCTACGTAGTGGGTTCCAAGATAGCCTGGAACACATGGGCCCTTGTCTCAGTAACACTGAAAAAAGTTAGCTACATTGTGATTATAAGTTTCTATGTGATGGTTGTAGCCAGGGATACCTCAGCCCCTGGCCCCATGGGACAAATAGGGTAACTTCCAACCAGTTCTGCATTCTTCATCATCATCCTCCTCCCTTACATCCTCTCCTCAGTCCCACAGAACTCCACACGCAGGGTCCTTCCAGCTGGGCAGGTGCTCGGCTGCTCAGGATCAAGGTTAGTTCTCTGGTTGGTGTGAGGGCAGAGGCCGACCCCTGCCAACTGCACCCGGGTGAACGTCCCTAGATTCCCCTCCATCCTCAGTCTCCTTTTCCTTGGTCTTCTTTTTTCTTTTTCTTTTTCTTCCATTCTAGCAAATTCTGAAGGCAGGGGGATTCAGGCTCAAGGGCTCCCTCAGAGGCACCCACTTCCTGTAGAGGCAGAGGCCGGGGTGACTTTGTGGTGATTTGTGGTGAAGCCGAGTATAGGGATGTACCTCTTTCCGGATTGTTCCCGGAGTTGTTAGGGCAGGAGCCTGAGCTGCAGCTGCCTGGAAACCAGACGCTGGACACTGAGAAGCAGACAGATTTATTCCGTGTGGCTGTCTGGAAAGAGGAATACAGAGGTGACATCCCCACTCCCACACCACCCCAACACCAGTCCATCCTCGGAATCCTAATATGGGAGTTAGGTTTAAATAGAAGACTAGAAGGCAAGGGATGCTCTAAACCGTTCTGCTAAAGATGGCCCTGCCCACACTGACCCATCTCCAGCAGGGCGCTCTGATACTAGTCAGCCCCTGGTGACCTCTCTTCCTGGGAGATAGACTCCTGCTGATGCCAGGCTTTGGCTTTCTTTCTCCTAACAGATTGGGGAAATTCCACTTCCTAGGGTTCCGTTGTCTGAATTGTGTGAGGGCCAAAGGGAGGAGCACCGGTGTCTCTTGAGGATGTCTGCATTCTGAGCTGCAGGGGGCTCAGGGGCCGCTCACAACAGCCTGTAACTCCAGCTCCAGGGCATGCAATGCCAGAAGGTGCTCTCTTTTGGCCTCCTTGGGTACCCACACGCATGCACACACACAGCCCAAACACAGGCCACAAGTAGAAATAAATCTTTTTAGAGCTGGGTGGTAGTGGCACACACCTTTAATCCCAGCATTCCCCTTCAGAGGCAGGCGGATCTCTGAGTTCGAGGCCAGCCTAATCTACAGAGCGGGTTCCAGGTCAGCCAGGGCTACACAGAGAAACCCTGTCTCGAAAAACTTTTTAAAAAGGCTGTCTTCGCCAGGCGGTGGTGGCGCACGCCTTTAATCCCAGCACTCGGGAGGCAGAGCCAGGCGGATCTCTGTGAGTTCGAGGCCAGCCTGGACTACCAAGTGAGTTCCAGGAAAGGCACAAAGCTACACAGAGAGACCCTGTCTCGAAAAACCAAAAAAAAAAAAAAAAAAAAAAAAAGGCTGTCTTCATTCCTGCCAGGACAGTAGGTTGTGACTGAGCCTCCAGCCTGACCAGGGTCACCTGGCTGTACACACAGCTGAGCCTCATTTCCTACTCCTTCTCCCAGGGATTCAGTGACAGCCACGAGTCCCTTCCTTCCAGCCCGTGGTTCTGTGTTTTCCCCTTTACAGGGTTTGGTTTCTAACATGACCCTCAACTCCAGTATCCTCACCAACTGGACAATCTATCCACTGGACACTGAGGCCGCAGTACGCAGCCATCTAGGGGGCTGGGAGGCCCATGATGATGGCCGCCATGATGGACACATGACTTTCAGCTCTTCAAACTTCACAGTCCCCACGTTTTATGTGGGCAGCTTCTCCATTCCCTCGGGAATCCCAGACCTACCACAGGACACCTTCATTCAGTTTCCTGGATGGACCAAGGTATGTGTCTTCTTGGAAAGAGTTTGAATCAAGCCTCAAGCACTTGGTTCTTAGTATCTGAGAAGGAATCGGAAGACTGTTAGGATGCTGTGTGCCATTGGGAGGCTTTTCTGCTAGGTCACACTCAAGGATCAGGACCATGGCAGATCGAAAGGGACCAGTGTCCAGCGTACAGGTGTCCTTCTCTGCCCTGTTTTTTGGTTTTTTTTTTTTTACTAACAACTTGTTTCAGTGAACGGTAGCTCACTTGCTTCCTCCAGGAAGAACTAAGGCCTATTTATTTATTTGTTTGTTTGTTTTAATTTCATTTATTTATGGTGTGCATTTGCGTGTGTTGTTCATATGCACCTGCCACGGCACACGTGTGGAGGGCAGATCACAGCCCATGGGAGTCAGCTCTCTCCTTCCACCATGTGGGTCCTGGGGCTGAACTCAGGTCATTAGACTTGTTAGCAAGCACCCTCAGCCATGGAGTCATCACACCATCCCCAGGTCCTCTTTAGATGCTGCTTATGAAGGGAACAGTTTTTTTGTCTACATAGGTTCTCAAGTAGTCCAGGTTAGCCTTGGATTTGCTATGTAGCCAAGAATGTCCTTGAACTTCTGATGGTCCTGTCTCTACCTCAGGTGCACACCATCATACCTGGCTTTAAAATGTTTGCTTTTTCAGCCAGGCAGTAATATCATACAACTTTAGTCCCAGCACTTGGGAGGGCAGAGGCAGGTAGATCTCTGAGTTCAAGGTCAGCCTGGTCTACAAAGTGAGTTCCAGGACAGTCAGGGCTATGCAGAGAAACCCTGTAAAAAAAAAGCCACAAAAAAAAAAAAAAAAAAAAAAAAAAAAAGAGGAGGCTGGAGAAATAACTCAGCATCTAAGAGTGTGCACTGCCCTTGCAGAGGACCAAAGTTTGTTCCCAGCACCCACATGGTGCCTCTTCACTGTCTCTAACTCCAGTTCCAGGGGATCCGATGCCCTCTTCTGTCCTCCATGGGTGCAGCTTGCACAGACACATACGATACAATAAGTCTTGTGAAAATTATATAAAGAAATTGACTATTGCACAAAGAAAGTAATCAAGCTGGGGATAAATACATTAAAATATCTTAGTGATGCCAGGAAGTGGTGCATGCCTTTAATTCCAGCACTCAGGGAGGCAGAGGCAGGTGGATCTCTGAGTTTGAGGCCAGCCTGGTCTACAGAGAGAATTCCAGGACAGCCAGGACTACACAGAGAAATCCTGTCTTAGAAGACAAAAAAAGAAGAGAAAAAAATTCTTAGTGCTGAGGGGCGGTGGTGGGGAAAGATTCTTAGTGACAGATTAATTAATGATTGGAAAAATGCAGATTAAAACGTATAATAAAAAGCCAAGTGTGGTGACACACACTGGTACAAGCAGTCCTTGAGAGGTTGGAGGCAGGAGAATCAGAAATTCAAAGTTATCCTCTGGTGCAACATAGTGTTGGAAATGAGATAACAACAAACTGGGAGACTAGAGAAAACAAAGCAGTGATTAATAACAATTAACTAACAATAAAAATAATAACAATTAACAATTTAAAAACAGTTGTGCAGAGCGAGACTCAGGCACAGAGAAAAGGCAGATGGCTGGGGGCGGACTGGCTCATGACTGGTTTATGAAGTCCAGGACCGTGAGAAATCCCTGCCCTCTCTTCCCTTGGGCCAGGACGTCCTCCCCGCCTGTTGGTTTAGCACACCAAGCCTTATCTAATGAATACCCTGGATCTCAGGACGCCCCCGTTTTGGAATTGGGCTCAGGACGCCCCCGTTTTGGAATTGGGCTCAGGGTTCTGAGATAGCCAGTGCTAACTGCCAGCTACGGGGGAGGGGCCGGTGCTTCCTGCTGTTTGTCGCTCTGATGAACTCCAAGTGCACCTCACACTAAAAATGGACCGTAGCAATGTATTTCTTACAGTATCAAGTTCGAGGCCAGTCTGGGCTGCCCGAGGAACTCTCAAAACAAAACAAGAGCCATTGGTCCATTCGAGTTGCCCACCCCTCCCCCGCCCCGCCCCCCCCCCCCCCCCCATCCCAGCGCCCTGGGAGTGAGTCGCCATTGTCCTCTCGGCTGATTCACCGTGTACCAAGTGTAGCCAGGCTTCTTCTGTGTGTTGGTCCTCACCACGGTCTCCTCAGTCTAAGCTCTGCCTGCCCAGTAAGCTTGGCCCTTCTCTAGCCTGTCCCTGGGGACCCCTCCGTTCTGACTGCCACCAGGTGGGACTCCTGTTCCCTGGACTCCTGTGACTCCCTGCCCAGTGCTCTCTAGAAGAAAGGCTCACTTCTTCCTTCTTCCTGGGCACCAAACCCCTGTTGTCACACTTTGTCTGTCTGCGGCTCATCAACCTTTTCCTCCCTTTTTGCAGCAAAGACGCAATATCTGGGGCTCTAGGACCCGAGAACAGGACGTGCAGCCCTGGCTCTTCCCCCGCAGCTGGCAGGGACTCTGCCTCCCAAGCCACCTTTGGCTTCTCCCCCTCCAAGTAGAACCTACAGCGAGGAATGAAAGGGTGAAGGGCGCTTTGGGGAGGTGTGCAGGCTGCTGGGCCGGGGGCTGCTGGGCCGGGGGCTGCTGGGCCCTGCCGGTTTTGTGCTTGGCACTTTGACAACACTCTCTCAGCTGTCATGCTGCAGAATGTTCTCTTGTTACTTGAGCTTTAGCACAAAATACCAGCTTTGGCAGCCCAGCCCACCAGCCTTGGCTATTCACAGCTGACAATTAAAGAGACAACAGAGGGTGGGGGTATAGTTTGGTTGATAGAGGCTTGTTTTGTGTGTGTGGGCTCGGTCCTCAGCACCACATAAAACTAAGCAAAGTGGTGCAGTCCCAGGACTCAGACGGTGGAGAGGAGGATACTAAATTCAGGGTCATTTCAGCCACATAGCAAGTTCAAGGCCAGCCTGGGCTACATGGGACCTTGGTTTGACCTCTGGTTCCACCTTGATTTTGTTTTGTTTTGCTTGTTTGATGTTATTTCACTGTTTATTATTACTGTCAACATCTGGGTGATGTGTATGTGTGGATGCAGGAGTCACAGGTACTGTCAACGTGTGTGTGTGTGTGTGTGTGTCTGTGTGTGTCTGTGTGTCTGTGTCTGTGTCTGCTGGAGTCACAGGACAACTTCTTAGCATCAGTTCTTTTCTTTCACTTTAGATTTTAGGGATCAGACTGAGGTCTTCGGGTTTTCACAGCAAGCCCTTTTACTTGCTGAGCCAACTTCCCTGCCCCGCCTTGTTTTTTGAGGCAAGGTCTCTCTCTCACTGGGGACCTGGTTCAGATTCAGCTAGGCCTGCTGGCCAGTCGTCCCCTCCCCCACCCCCAGATCCTCTAGTCTCCATCCCCCCCAGCGCTGGCATTATAAGGAACTAACACTCTATTTAGTGAATGAAATCAGTGATCAACGTGATTCGTGAGATAAAAGCATCAGTTCTGATTACTCTGGCTTTTCTTGGGTCGGATGTGGCTTTCTGGTTAATCGAGCGTGCTCAGCGAATTCCAGTGGTAAGGGGTAAGGGTGCCTGCTCTGTCCACACAGGTCAACACCCTGTCTGCACCGTGTCCCAGCTGACTGTTAGACTCCCTCAAAGAGACATGTTCTCCAGGGCTTCGGTGATGGGTCAGAGTGTGTGAGTCATGCATGACGTGTCTTGTTGTGCTGAGGCAATGGCATTTATCCTGCTCATTTCCTTGGATGAACATTAAAATATTATGGCAAGCCATGCACGGTTATAATCCCTGCAAATGGGAAGCAGAGGCAGTCAGATCTCTGGAGTTCAAAGCCAGCCTGGTCTACATAGTGAGTTCTAGGATACCCAGGGCTATTTAGAGAGACTGTGTCTCAAACAACAACAACATAGCTATGTCATGAATCAGGTATGGTAATGCACACTTTTGATGCCAGCTCTCAGAAGCTGCATAATGAACTCCAGACCAGTCAAGGCTACATAGTGAGAATCTGTCTCAAAAGAAAAAAAAAAAGTCATGGGTAAAAATAGCTCAGTGGTAGAGCACTTGCCTAGTATGCATAAGGTCTTGGGTTCAGTTCCCTGCACCACAAAAAAAAGAAAAGAAAAAGAAAAACATTATTCAGTCTTCTCCCATTTCTATGCTTTTATACCAGGTGTGTGAGAAAACATGATGGACAGGGCAAGAAGGACCCGCTCTGGCCACCAAAGCTGTGCTTTGAAGAGCTGAGAGTGTAAATGAAACACTTTTCATTTGGGCATGGGTGGGGCAGTTTGCTGGTCATTAAACTCAGCAAATTAGACTCCCTGCATGTTAGGAAGGTACTCCACCAAACCTGCTGTTGTTGTTGTTGTTGTTGGAGAAAGGCTTTCTCTTTGTAGCCCTGGCTATTCTGGAACTTGCCTTCTTGCTCTGTAGACCAGACTGGCCTCAAACTCACAGAGATCTACCAGTCTCTGCCTCCTGAGTGCTGGGATCAAAGGCGTGCACCACCACTGCCTAGCCCAACCCTACATTTTAATTCATTTGTTTTGAGGAGGGGGCGGGCACAAGAGTGTCCCAGCATACACAAGGAGGTCAGAGGACAACTTGCAGGAGTCATCCCCCCCCCCCCCCCCCCCCCCCCCCCCCCCCGCCATGTGGGTCTCAGGGATCAAACTCCAGTCACCATTTGGTGGTAAGTGCTGACTCACTGAGCTGTCACACCAGCTTCAAGTATTTTTTTTTAAAAGAGAGTAATCTTATACTCAAGATGTTTAAGAGGGAGTGGCTGGAGTGCACCATATAAACCGAGCATACTGGCACATAATCCCAGCACTTAAGAGGAAGCCTGGTGGTGGTGGTGGTGGTGGTGCACACTTTTAATCCCAGCACTTGGGAGGCAGAGGCAGGTGGATCTCTGTGAGGTCAAGGCCAGCCTTGTCTACAAATCAAGCTCCAGGACAGCCAGAGCTATACAGAGAAACCCTGTCTCAAAAAAAAAACAAAAAAAAAAAAAACAAAAGTAGTGTAGGCAGACTTTTCTGTCCCACCAGACAGTTCCCAAATAACCACACAGAGACTTATTATTGATTATAAATGCTTAGCCATTAGCTTAGTCTTGTTACTAACTAGCTCGTACACTTTAAATTAACCCATTTTTATTCCTTTACTTACTGCCACATGGCTCATTGCATGTTACCACATTTTGTGCATGTCCTGCTTCCTCTGTAGCTTCCTGGCATCTCAGACTCTGCCATTCTTCCCAGTGTCCTCCTAGTCTGGCTCTCCCACCCAATCTCTTCCTGCCCAGCTATAAGCCAGTCAGCTCTTTATTAGCCAGTGAGAGTAACACATATTCACAGTGTACAAAGATTGTTCCACAGCAAAGTGGGGGAAGATGTATTAGAAGTTCAAGGTCATCCTCCAGGTACATATCAGGTTCAAGGCCAGCCCAGAATACATGAGATCCTGACTCAAAATTTTAAAAAAGGAACAAATATTGTAAAAGAATGTGGGGCCAGAAAAAAGAGTCAGAAGTTAAGAGCACTTACTGCTCTTGCAGAGGACCTAGGATCGATTCCTGGCACCCACCTGGTGGCTCACAGCTGTCTGTAACTCCAGTTCCAGGGAATTTGACACCCTTTTCTGGCCTCCATGAGTTCCTGCATGTACATGGCATATATAAACACACACACACATATAAATAAATCTTTTTTGTTTTTATTGATTGAATTTTACTTTTGTGAGACAGGGTCTTATTATGTAGCCTTGACTGACTAGGAACTCAATAAGATCTTCCCGAGTGTGTGCTGGGATTAAAGGCATGTGCCACCACACCTAGCCAAATATTTTTAAATGAATTAATAAGGTTAGAGAGCTACCTCTTTGGAAAAAGTGCTTGCTAGGCAAGCAGGAGGACATAGGTTCAAGCCCCAGCTCATGTGTCAGAAGCTGCATTTGGTGGTGGTGCTCGCTTGTAGTCTTAGCTGGGGAAGTGAAGAGAGGCAGGTCCCTGGCCAGTTTGCTAGCTGTCCTGGAGCTTGATTTGTAGACAAGGCTGGCCTTGACCTCACAGAGATCCAACCTGCCCGTCAGTCACTCGTGGACTGACACCGCCCAAACCTTTCTTTCTTCCAGTTGAATGTTTTGGGTGTTTGTTATGGTAACAGACAGTATCACAGAATACCTCCTAAAATACGCAGCAACCCAAAAGCTGTTTCACTTTACTACTAAGAGCTGGGCAGGTGTAATGCACACCACCTGCAGATAGCCGAGGTAGCTATGAAGGAAGCAAAGTTAATTTCCCTGTGTATTTCAGGGGATCTGTTACGTCTTATCTCTACGTGTGCCCCTTTACCTTATAAAATCGAGCTTTCTCTCACCACAGAGAGTCATGAGTGATGAGTGAGAATCTTTTAACCTTGGGAATTGGCCTCTGTTTCCCAGTTTGAACCCCCCAAGGACCTAGACTTCCTTTTAGTGTGACTTATTGGCCCTTAGTTTGTCGTTTTTGGTTTTGTTAGACAGGGCCTCACTATGCTGCCTGGCTGTCCTGGAACTGGCTGCATAGACCAGGCTGGCCTACAACTCAGAGATCCATCTGTCTCTGCCTGATGGGAGTGCTGGGATTAAGGGCTTGCACCACCACGCTAAGCCTATTTCCACTTTTTTAAGGAACTTCTGAAGATCTTAAAACAGTATTGAGGGCCAGGCGTGGTGATGCACACCTTTGCTGAGAACTCCAGAGGCAGAGGTAGGTGAATCTCTGAATTCTAGGCCAGCCTGGTCTACATAGTGAGACCCTGTCTCAACCAAAAACAAAACAAACAATGGTATTGAAAGTTTCACTCTAGGGTCTGGAGAGAGGGCTCAGAGGTTAAGATCACTGGCTGCTCTTTCAGAGGATCTGGGTTCAGTTCCCAGCACTCACATGACAGCTCACATCTGTCTGTAACTCCAGTTCCAGGGGACCTGACGCCCTCACACAGACAGACATGCAGGCAAAACACCAATGCATGTATGAAATAAACATTTTTTTAAAAAGGAAGCTGCATTCTAAATTCTCCTGAGAAGAGTGACCTTATCAAGGTAAGTTCACACACACACACACACACACACACACACACACACACACACACACACACACACACAGATCTATGTGATCAACTGAGAAGTAGGTCAGGCACTTCCAAGAACTTCAGCATTGCTGTTACCTTAGAGTTAATGGCAGAGGGCAGAAGTGTGTGCCGGGGTCAAGATGGTCAGAGATGGCCTTTTTCATGAACCCCAGAAGCTGGGGCTGCCATGGGGCACCCCCCAGCCACTGACTCTTCTGTTATTAGTGCTTGTCCCCAGCCCCCTGAAGTCACCTCATTAACATAAACCTTTGGGTTTATCAAGAATAATTTACCAAGAATAGCTTCAGCGTATTTCTTTCTTCTTGGTCTTTGGTGACAGGGTTTCACACTTAGCCTAGGCTAGCAAGAGTCCTTCCACTGGACTGTACTGAAGAAAGAGAACCGACTTCCACAGGTTTCCTCTGATGTCCATACTCATGACTGTGGCATGTATATTGCCCCCCCCAACAAGTAAATAAATCTTAAAAAAACCAACTCTGAATTGAGAGTAGAGGACCATGAAATAACCTGTTCAGTGGGGCTCTGAGTCACCTCTTCACCGTGTCTTTTCATTTGTTTTATTTTTAGACTTTTAATTTTTTATTCTATCTGTATGAGTGTTTTGCCTTCATGTATGTGCACCACACATGTGCCTGGTTCCCGTGGAGGTCAGAAGAGGCGAGAATAGGATCCCCTGGAACTGAAGTTACTGGTGGCTGTGAGCGACTGTGTGGGTGCTGGGAACAACCCAGGTCCCTTGTAGCCCCTCTTCACCGTGTCTTGTCTCGGGAAGAATTGTCAGCAGATATGACCTAATGAGTTGGCTGAGTAGATGCTGAACACATATGTAATTTATACAATAGTGTGTGTGTGTGTGTTCATGTGAGTATGTATTTTTTTCCATCTTTTTTATAGCGAGTCTGTGCTAGAGCCCCCAAATGGTTGACAGACCAGTCAACAAACAAACGACATACCCACCACTGGTAATAACTACAGGAGGAGGGAGGTTAACGGGCTGGTGAGTGGCCGAGATGAAGAGGTCGTGACGGTACCCTCTGAGGAGGTCAGGAACTGCAGCTGTGCACTGTGAGCTGCACATGGGGAGACAGTGCTCGGGTCTGAGGACGCTGAGGAAGATGAGCAAGTGTGGGTGTCAGTGTGATGGGGACAGGTGTGGTGCCTGCTGAGCGAGGACGCTGGGGAGGTGGGGAGGCCGGAGCACAGTGGGAGGGTGAAGACTGGCGTGTGAGCCCCCGGGGTTGCCTGCATGTGTTCGCACACATGTGTTCGCACAGCGGAAGAGACCGGGCTCTGCAGTTCACAGAGGACGTCAAGGCCTGAAAGGAGGGTACAGTCGTCTCAGACAGCGCTGACCAGGGCTCTGTATCAGTTATTTTCTCATAGCTCTGAATACATTCCTGATAAAACAAATCCACGAAAAGAAGGGTGTGCTCACCTTTAACCCCAGCACTCGGGGCAGAGGCAAGTGATCTCTGGTTAGAGGCCAGCTGGGCCTATATAGTAAGTTCCAGGCCAGCCAGAGCTGCAGAGTGAGGCCTTGTCTCAGTAAATAGATAGCAGGATTTCTTTGGCTCACAGTGTGAGTACAGTCCATCAGGTGGAGAAGGAGGAGGCAGCACAAGGCAGCCGGTCACACTGTGTCCACAGGAAGCAGATGTGACTGCTGTGCTCAGCACTTTCTCTTTTATACATTCGGGACCCCAGCCCGTGGGATGGTGCTGCCCACTTCAGGGTGGCTCTCCCTCCTCAGTTAAACATGTCTAGAAACTCCCTTATAGGTACATCCAGAGATGCGTGTCCATGGTGATTCTACATCCAGCCAAGTTGATGATGCAGCTGAAACATCACAGGCTCACTGTAGGGACTGGCCATGAGGATGGAGAGAGATAGGGGGATGGGTTCTGATGAAACCACTGTCTTCAGGGAGCCTGTTTATATTTAAATTTGATTCAAAGTGAAAATTGGGCCCATGACATGGCTCAGTGGGTAATCTGGCTGCCACCAAGCCGGAGGACCTCAGTTTGATCCCTAGGACCCACACGTAAAAGGAAAGAACCAATCCCTACAAGTTGTCTTCTGACCACAACATGTGTCATGACACACACACACACACACACACACACACACACACACACACCACATGTAATAAAACATTTTAAAGTAGACATTAGTTTATTGTCAAAGCTGAAAACCATTCTCCTTTGTACTCCTGCACTGGCTCCTGCTCTAACACACCATGAAGGCTGCACACATGCTCAGCCTGTGGCCTTGCAGCTCTGTTCTCCCATAAGATGAGTGTGTGTGACTCAGACTCAAGGTACAGAACAGACATGTAGGGTTTGGGGTGTGGCTCAGTTGGCCGAGTGCTTATCTAATCTGCTTAAAACCCTGGATTCAGTCTCCAGCACTCCTGACTTCCTAAGCCAGGTGGTCCATGCATGTAATCCTAGCACTCTGGAGGTAGGAGCCAGAGGATCAAGGTCATCCTCAACTATATCGTGTGTTTGAGGCCATTCTGGGCTGCATGAAACTGATCATGTGTCAAAAAAAAAAAAAAAAAAAAAACAATCTGGAAACATTTTCAGTAGCAAAGGAATACATAGGCATATTCTGGGTTTTTTGTTTTGTTTTGACAGGGTTTCTCTGTGTAGTTTTGGTGCCTGTCCTAGATCTCATTCTGTAGACCAGGCTGGCCTCGAACTCACAGAGATTTTCCTGGCTCTGCCTTCGAGTGCTGGAATTAAAGGCGTGCGCCACCACCGCCCGGCCTCATAGGCATATTCTGAATGTAGCTTGGTGGTAGCAATACACAGGCCCTGCTTTAATCCCTAGAACTGAAGGAAAATCAGGGAGCAGGGAATGATGTATTAGTCAGGCATGATAGCACATGCCTGTAATCATAATCGCAGCATACAAGAGGCTAAAGTAGAAGGATCATGAATTTGAGATTAGCCTGGGCTACAAAAAAGTCTCAAAAACTAATGGGTATATCCATACCATTGAATGGCATGTGCTATTTAAAATGACAATGCGTTTGTCCACTTATTTGCGTCTGTATATGTGTGAGTGTGTGGGGTACATGTGTGCACGTGCGTGCTCCTGCACAAGGGCGGAAGTCAGAGGAGTACAGATGTCCTGTTCTGTCTCTCTCCCCGCTTATTCCCTTGAGACAGGGTCTCTCACTGAGCCTGGAGCTAGGCTGACTGAGAGCAGGTCCCAGTGAACCTCTCGTCTCTGCCCCAACAGAACTGGGTTCCAGGCAGGGGGATGACCACACCTGACTCCTTTATGTGATAGCTGGGGATTTGAACTTGGGTCCTCATGCTTGCCCAGCAAGTGCTGTCACCCACTGGGCCATCTTCCCAGCCTGTTTATGTACAGTGATATGTAGCTAAAAATTAGTCAAAACGAATGCATGGCAAATGAAATCAGGAGCTGGTCTCTGACTGTGAAAACAAGGTTCTGGTAGAGATGGAGCTGATAAAGTCTGGGTGAAACTGTTTAGGGCTTATGCCTTTTAGGAAGACAGAGGAAGACAACAGATCCCATGGCAAAAACAAGAGTAAAGTAGTTCTGAGAACTTCGAAACTGCCACCTTCTCTAAATGACTTAATCCAACCGACAGGCCCTTATGAGTCGCTGACCTCCTTCTGTGGGCCGTGATGCCAAGAGCTTCGGTTTCAGGGTTGTAAGGGGCGCTCAGATCCGCCCGGGAGCACAGCCCCTGCACCAGGTGCTGGGGTGACCACCAGAAATGTGCTGTTGCCCCCTCGGCTGGCCTGAAATTCACAACAGTCCTCCTGCGGGAGCCTCCCAAGTGCTGAGATTACAGCACCCGCCCACACACCCTTACGTTCATCTTGGGATGTTTGGAGGACAGTTCTCAGACTGTGGGCTTTATGCACATCAGATAGCGTCTGTGGGGCAGAAAGAGCAGGGAGACTCACCTGCCGGCGCCTGTGGCAGCAGTGACTAGAGAGGACTGGTGTACAGACAGACAGGCAGTACCTGGGAGCCAGGGTAGAGCAGGAATGCACTGAGGTGTGCTCCAGGACTGAGATCGGCAGCATCTGGAGTCTGGGGCTCCATGTGCATTTTTCTTATAGTGGAAATTGGCATTTGGGGCAGGCTCTGCCGTTCTTCCCACCCATTTTCCACCCACCATGAGATAGCGGGATGCTGGACTAAGGGGACCTGATCCTCAGGCCATCTCTGAGGGGCATCTCTTGCCCCCTCTGTTACTAGTGTTTCCTTGGCTGATGGTCTCTCTCTCTCTCTCTCCAGGGTCAAGTGTGGATCAACGGCTTTAACCTTGGCCGATACTGGCCCAAACGGGGCCCACAGGTGACCTTGTTTGTGCCGAGGCATATCCTGACGACTTCAGCCCCAAACAACATCACGGTGCTGGAGCTGGAGCTGGCTCCCTGCGGTGATGGGACCACAGAGCTGTGTACAGTGGAGTTTGTTGACAGGCCAGTCATTGGCAGGTCCCTGGCCAACAGGTTTCCAGGTTGGTCTGATCAAGACTCATGGCTGAACCTCCTGTGATGACTGAGCCTCTAGGACCACAGCCCTGCACTGACTACATGGATCATCCTTTTCTGGCTACAGTGGAAGATAAATTTATGGGGTGTGTGTGTCCTTCTGGTGTCTCTGCAGCCTTACATTGCCTGACCACAAGAGTGGCCACCAGGAAGGCTGAAGGGAGTAGTCATCACAGGAACACACACAGTTGGAGTATTGTGCAGACTTGGATCAAAACTTGAATGATGTCTCTTCGTTTGATTTGAAACAATCATGTCGTCTTTCCGTTGAATAAAGTTTGTACTCAAGTGGCGATGGTGGTGTTGTTACTATCGGGCAGGTATTAAACTCCGTGGTCTGACTGAAATCTCAACTAGACTTGAGTGGGCTGGGTGAAGCCACTTCACTAGCTTGAGGTTCAAAGTGGGTAGCAGAGAATCCTGGTTTGGGCTAGCCAACGGTTGCTTTTCTGACCCTGATTTGACTGTTTCTGAATCTCTATACTATCTACTAGGTAGGAAATCTACAGAAACCATCTAAATGATTAACAGTTGCTCCAAGTAGGTGGTACGGTCCCTCTACACAATTGACTAGGGTTGTACCGTGTGTGTGTGTGTGTTTATGTATGCATGCAGATGCATGTGTATGCATATATGTGTGTAGGACTGAGGTTCATGTTGGGTGTCATTGCTCAGGAATGCCTTAGTGTCTAGGCACATGTAAGATTTATAAAATATAATACTGCTTGTGTTTGAGACCCTGCTAAGGTGGGGCTGGGATGTAGCTACATTGGCAAAACAACATGTTTACCATGCAGGAAACACCCTAGGACTCCACAAAACCAGGCATTCTAGTACACACCTGTAGCAGCATTCAAGAAGTGAGACAGGATCCAAGTTCAAAGTTTTTCTGAGCTACACAGTGGAGTCAAGGCCTTGAGGTACAAGTAATCATGTCTCAAAAAAAAAAAAATATGATTATATCTGAATGGTAAGCATTTGGGTAGTTGGTCCCTTTTTCTAACCTATACTTTAAAATGGGGGGGGGGGGTGTGTGCAACCACATCCATGTACAGATACTCATGCTATAGCATGCATGTGGAGGTCAGAGGACAATGTTGAGTGTTGAAACAGGATCTCCTATTCGACACTCACAGTGTACTGCGGACTAGCCTAGAAGCTTCGAGCCTTCTCCCAACTCCTCCTCTCCCCCCACAGGAACACTAGGATCACACTCTTGCACACTACTGCACCCAGCTGTTACACAGGTCCCAGAGGTTCAGACTCAAGTCTTCATGCTTGTTTGGCAAGTGCTTTTACCCACTGAGCCGTTTCCATAACCACCTTTTGTAAGATGAATTACTAAACGGTCTGATTAATAAAAACCCAGAGTCAGATATTGGGGTTAAATCTGAGAGATCAGAGGAATAAGACAAGCCACCGCCAACCTTACCTCACCGTCTCCTCAGTCTCCAAAGAGAGCTACTTCCTGTATACCCACACCTATATGCCTTTCTGTCCCTGCCATCTCACTTCCTCTCTCTGCCCAGCTACATCACTTCCTCTTCCTGCCCAAATCTGTCACTTCCTGTCTGTCTGTACAGACCTCCAGACCTTTATGGTTAACTAGTGTTGGAATTCAAGGTGTGTGCCATCACACCTGGCTCTGTTCCTAGTGTGGCTTTGAACTCACAGAGATCTGGATCTATCTCTGCCTCCTGAATGCTGGGATTAAAGGTGTGTGCTACCACTGCCTGACTTCTATGATTACTATAGTGGCTGACTTTTTCCTCTGATCCTCAGATAAGCTTTATTAGGGTGCACAATACATTGAGGGACACAATATATCACCATATTCTTTTGTTTTGTTTTTTTAAACAAAGTCCCATGTTGCCCAAGCTAGCCTTGAGTTCATCATGTAGCCAAGGATAACTGTTTTGTATTTGTTTTTTTCCTGTTTTTTGTTTGTTTGTTTGTTTGTTTTGTTTTGTTCCCCCAGAGACAGGATTTCTCTGTGTAACAACTCTGGCTGTCCTGGATCTCGCTCTGTAGACCAGGCTGGCCTCGAACTCACAGAGATACACCTGCCTCTGCCTCCCGAGTGCTGGGATTAAAGGTGGGCGCCACCACCGCCCAGCTGCCAGAGATAACCTTTAACTTCTTCTGATCCTCCTGACCTCCCTTCTTGATCACAAACATTTACCGCCATGCCATTTTTAGGCTACGCTGGGCATGGAACCCAGGGATTCAAGCGTGTTGGACAGACACTACTGACAGAACTACAGCTCCAGGCCTCTCCCCATGTCCAGTGCCATTTTCTGTTTGCCAGTCTGCCCATCTCTATTTTTTGATAATTCCAGTTTATTCTAAATGAAATTGCTTAGCACTGATCAGAGTCTGGGGGTCCACTTTTCCCCAACCAGCCTTGTGTCCTCTGTCAAGTGACAAGATCAGCAAACCGTTTCCTGTGATCTTTATTTCTTCCTTCTATGAAAAATCAAAGGTCATTTTCTGAGTCACAATGAGGATCTGTCTAGGCTATGGTACAATACCACACGTGGGCTGTAGGAACACCAGGTGACTGTCCAGGGTTAGGAGGGAACAAGCTGACTCTAGGTGACGGCGTCCCAGCCCCTGAAGGTCAGAGCAGCCCCTTGGCTTCCCTTGTCCCTCAGACTATCTGGAAATTTGCATTGAGAATTCTATACCATCCCCACTAGACACTTTTTTTTTGTTTTGAGACAGGGTTTCTCTGTGTAGTCCTGACTGCACTGGATCTCACTCTGTGGACCAGGCTGGACTGGAACTCACAGAGATCCACCTGCCTCTGCCTCCCAAGTGCTGGGATTAAAGGCATGCACCACCACAGGCTGAGGGGCTTACCCAAGTGTGAGGAAATGTCCCACAAACTTAGACCCTCCTGACTCCTAAAGGGACAGAATGTCCCCAAAAGCTAAAAACCAGGTCACTGGACCAAGGATGTGGCTTAGTTGCTTTGCCTAGCATGCATGAGGCCTGGGTTCCATCCCCATAACTGAAAAAAACAGGGTATTGTCGGGCACCCATGTAATCCTAAAACTCAGAAGTGGAGGCTGCAGGAGCCAAAGTTCAAGGTCATATCTGCATAGCAAGTTCAAGGTCAAAATAAAATTAGGGATAACACTAACAGGCCAGACTTTGTAATGGAAAACTCATGTTAGTCTCTCCCACCCCCCTTAATAACTGGCGTCAAGAAAGTGGTTCCCTTACATGCCGTGGTCTCCTCAAGTGTGGTCCCCACTTGGTAGGCTTTTTGGATTGCATCAATCCTGGAAGCATCTCAGCTCGCGCCTGCCACGGAGCATGTTGTTCTAGTTTCATTCTGTTGTGTTAGCACCTTGGCAAATAACAGCTGAAGAGAGAAAAGGTTTGTTTCAACTCACAATTCGCTTCCTTCAGGGCAGTTGAGGTGACAGGAGCTTGAAGCGAGTCACACACCCCACCGTCAAACGCAGACAGAGGTGAGTACATGAGTGCCTGCTTGCTTAAGCTTAGTTCAATTTTACCACATTGTGCTGTTTGAGACCCCTGCCCAGGGAATGGTGCCACCCACCGTGGGCTGGGTCTTCCCACATCAATTAATTAGACAGTCCATCATAGACATGCCCAAAGGCCACTGTAGTCAACTCCTCCTCACCAAGGCTCACGTCTCCCAAGTGAATCTACATTGTGTCTAGTTGACAAAGTTCAACAGCACACACATGTTCACTGGTTCTTTCCATCATGTTCTCCGCCTAAGCAGGGAAGCCTAAAGGTACCCGAGATGGTTCTCCACACGGCTCTGTTCAGTTCAGCAACATGGCGCTGCTCAGCCACTGTGCTAGGAAGAGCCTGCTAAGCAAAGGAGCCTGACTATGATGAGCCATGATATGAACCAAGGACTGGAGGTCGGGAAATGGCACCATCCAGAGAGACCATGGAACCATGACCTGGGACCGTGGTGGACACTCAGCCTATGGAGAAGGCTCCAGGCCCGGGCCTCCAGGGCTCCAGTGTGTCCCTCTTCAGGGTTCTGGTTCCTAAAACCACTGTGCTCTTGTTCTCAAGCAGCAAAGGTGACTTCCTGGCTCCAGTACAGTGACTTCCTGCCCACTGGGCATGTGTCACCATTACCTGCTGCTTTGATGGTGTCTGTGACTCTGTAGCAAGACACTGAAGGAAGCTGGAAGAGACATAAAGCAATTACTGTTCTTTCGTTTTTGAAACAGGGTCTCGTGCAGCCCAGGCTGGCCTCAAGTTCACTATGTAGCTGAGGATGACCTTGAACTTCTGATCCCCCTGCTTCTACCTGAATTACAAGTGTGATCCACCATGCTTGGTTTTATGCAATTCTGGGAGTCAAATCCAGGGTTTGTGTGCATGCTAGGTAAACTGTCTACCAGCAGAGAGCTACATGGAACAGACCAAATGGCCAGTCCAAGAGGGGCCTTTTGTCTTTCCTTTCTTTTTTCTTTCTTTTTTTTTTTTTTTTTTTTTTTGAGACAAGGTCTCTGTACATAGCGTTGGCTGTCCTAGAACTCACAGAGATCTGCCTGCCTCTGCCTTTAACCCTAACCCGAGTGCTGGGATTAAAGGCCTGCATCACAGCGCCCGGCAATAGAGGCTATTCTGAAAAACTGTTAACAGCATTCAGTTGCAATGTTTGTATCTGCCTGTCCGTTTCACTGACCGTTCAAGACTCTGACCAGAATTGAGTCCTATGATTTTGGGTCCGACCCCACTGGCAGAGGACAGGGCTTGGTCCAGACGAGGTTCACTTGGCCTCTGTTTTACAGCGAGCGTTCCTTGGGTCCCTTCAGCTTGCCTTGGCCCCTGGTGAACTCACCAGATGGGAAGTGATAAGGACAGAGACCATGAGCACAGGCTAGGAATGTGCCCCGCCAGCCGCACACTGGTGTGAGAAGCACCAAGCTAGGTTTCTTTGTTTCTTATCTGTTGGTAAAATCTTTCCGTCAGGGTTCTGACGGGCGGTGCTGTCTATCCTGTGTGCTTCCTCCTTGCTCTGAATTTTACTAAGCAAAGAGACTTTGTCTCTGGAGGCTTTGTTGTGTCTACCCTGCCCCCTTTCCTGTGGACTTTGGAATCATGAAATACCCCTAGGAGTAGCAGCCGAAGGGCTTAGGTCTTCCTCAGGAGCCTGTGTGATGGTACACACTTCTATTTCCAGCACTTGGGAAGTAAAGGCAGAAGGATCAGAAGTTCAGGGTCATCCTTAGCTACATAGGAAGTTCAAGGCCACCCTGGGCTACATCATGATATCTTGTCTAAGAAATGAATCCATAAAACAGTGTGGGGGTGGTTCACACCTGTGACCCAAACACTGGGGAGGCTGAGGCAAGAGGGTTGCGGAGGGTTCCCAATCCCTCATGTGATGTTCAGTTCCTACATTCGGGTACCTGGTAGAGCACATCTACCATAGCAGGTCCTCAGCCAGTGCCTCTGGCAGGGTAAGTGCCCCCCGTGCTTGCATGCCTGCATTCACACTGCGGGCTTAGCGGCCCCGGGATGCCGCTGCTCCTTCAGGTGTGTCTGACACCCCAGTGCCCAACCTCTCGAAAGAGCCAAGATTTCATTTAAAAGAAAAAATGTTAAGCCTTCCCAGAGAGGGCTCGCTTTCCTGCTGTTTCTTCTCACTAGACAGTCATCTGTCTGTTTCTTCCAAATAATTCAGTTCACGAAAGACAGCACCATCCTACACACTTCTTCTACCATGTCATGACTCAAATGGGGAGCAGCATGCCTTGAGTTCCATAACCCCTCACCCACACTGGGCCTTCTTAACCTGCAACACAGAAGCCTTGCAGCGGGAGAGGCCGTCCGCTCTGCGACTGCACAAACTCAGGAGCACTGAACAGGCAGGCGATACCAATTTTGTTCCCTTTTTCCCTGTGCAGTGTGTGTTTGTGTATATGTTTGTGACAGGCTGGCCTTGAACTCACTATGCAGCCAAGGATGACCTTGAACTTCTGGTTCGGCCTCTACCTCCAAATCCTAGAATTGTAGGTGTGGGCTATCATGCTTCTTTTGTGTGGAGGAATCCGGGGCCTCATGCACGTTAGGCAAGCACTCTACCAACAAGCTACGTTCCCAGCCTGGCACGCCAGTCTTGAGACGTCCTCCCACCCTCTGTATTGCTGGGCCATGCTTTTGTCTTCTTTGCCCTCTCTTACCTCCTCATTTCTGGTCGTTTTCAAACTAACCCTGTCCCGTCTGAGTTCCTGAAATGATACACGCTTGCTTTCTAGGTCCAGGGCCTCAGGATGAGGCCTTGGGAGGCAGGAAGGAGGCTTCTCAGGTCAAAGTGAGAGAGAAAGGGTCAGAAGGCAGCAGCAGCAGAGCGCCATGGCACGTGCCTGCAGGCCTAGCAGTGGGGAGACAGACAGACAGACAGACAGACCAGCCTACTCAGCAAGTTCTAGCCCGGCGAGAGACCCTGTCTCAGAGAACAAGGCAAGGCCAGTGACTCAGCAAAGACACTTGCCACCAGGCCTGACAGCCTGGGTTTGTTCTATGGGACACACATGGCAGAAGGAGACTCAGCTCCAGCACATCGTCCTCTGACCTTTACACGTGTGTGTGTGTGTGTGTGTGTGTGTGTGTGTGTGTGTGTGTGTGTAGCTAGAGTTTTCCTGCCTGGCCCACAGTCAGGACAAATCTCTCTCACCTGCCAGTCCCACAGCCGCTCAGACCCGACCAAGTAAACACAGAGACTTATATTGCTTACAAACTGTATGGCCGTGGCAGGCTTCTTACCAACTGTTCTTACAGCTTAAATTAATCAATTTCTATAAATCTATACCTTGCCACGTGGCTCGTGGCTTACCGGCATCTTCACATGCTGTTTGTCATGGAGGCCGCTGGCAGTGACTCCCTTTCCCTTCCTGTTCCCTTAATTCTCCTCTCTGTTAGTCCCACCTATACTTCCTGCCTGGCCACTGGCCAATCAGTGTTTTATTTATTGACCAATCAGAGCAACACATTTGCCATACAGACCATCCCACAGCATGTGTGTGTACACATAATTTATTTTAAAGATTCGAAACTTTTTATTTTCAAGTACGTGGTCGAGCTGTGGTGGCACACATCTTTAATCCCAGCACTCAGGAGGCAGAGCCAGGCGGATCTCTGTGAGTTTGAGGCCAGCCTGGTCTACAAAGTGAGTTCCAGGAAAGGCGCAAAACTACACAGAGAAACCCTGTCTCGAAAAACCAAAATAAATAAATAAATAAAGTATGTGTGAATATGTGCATGGGAGTGCAGGTACCCAAAGAGGCTAGATGAGGACTGGAGTTACAGGCAGTTGGGAGTCCCTGTGCTTGTTGGGAACCAAACTTGGGTAATCTGCATGAGCACCAAGTGCTCTTAAATCCTGAGCCACCTCCCCAGCCCCACTAGAAAATATGTGTGAAAGGGAAAGAACAGAAAGAGTTAATTTCTAAAAGGAAGATGGCTGACCTAAGGAACAGCTGAGGCTGGCCTCCAGCTCCCACACACATGGGCACGTACATGCCTTCACCATACTCACATATGCACTATGCACACGAGCACACAGTCAGGGGCCGGTGAGCATCACTAGGCTTCCCAGCCGTCTCCCCCTCCACGGTAAGACTCTTCAGGTGGGAGGACGCCGAACAGAGGCTCGGAGTCTGAGCAAGCAGGCTCGCAAAGGAACAGGACCCCTGAGCTCCCCTCATGTTTCAGGCTCAGAGGTAGTCAGTGCGGGTTGACTTCGTGTATGGGTCAGGTCACCTTCAAGTGCAAGTGGACTGGACAGAGAATGGGGAGAGGAGGGAGACTCCCCACCCCACCTAGAGCACAGCACAGCCTTGAGTAGCCCCATGACACCTTCTGAAGCCACAGAGCAGACCAGGAGAAATCTAAGCATTTCCCAGGTCTCAAGGCTGCAGAGGACCTGAGTAAGATGTGGCCCTGTGGGCTGGGGAGAGGGCTCACTTGGTAAAGTGCTTGTCAGGCAAGCAATCGAACCTGAGCTTCAGCCCCAGAACCCACATAAAAAGCCAGGCATGGTAGCCTGCTCCTCATCCCCAGTCGTGGGAAGCCAGAGACAGGCAGACCCCTGGGGCTCTCCAGCCAACTAGCCTGCTTGGTGGGTTCCAGGCCAATGAGAGACCTGTCTCAAAAAACAACAGCCAAGATTGTCCTAGGGTGTCCTTCTCTGTCCACACATCCGCGCGCGCACACAGGCGTATGCCCAAAGTGGCCCGGTGGAAGGCCTGCGTTCGAGAGTGGGTCTATTCCGCAACCCAGCAGGTGGGGACATCAACAAGTGACAAGTGTCAAGGTCACTCTTCAAAGTCGCAGTGTTTGTAGAGGACCGTTAAGTCCCCGCCTTCGGAAGGACTGGAGGCACAAACTAGAAACTGAGTTCAGCTTTAGACGGAAGTTTACCACTGACACCTGCACACCTCTTCTGACACCTTGGGTATCAGGAGACATGCTCTCAACTTCTGCCCGTTCTCGAACGGGCAGAAGATTTCCTTAAGTCAGCCTACCCACAGAAAGCGTTTCCCACACTATTCTATTTACATGAATTCACGTTTTCATCGCTGATCTTGTCGATTGCTGTATAGTTATGTTTCTTCCCTGGGCTGTGAGCTTTGGGTTGGATGCCTCTTTTGCATGCAAGATTTCCTAGTATTTGTCAATATCTCTTTCCTTCTCTTTCTCCTTCTCCATCACCCTCTCATCCCCTGCACAGCAGTTTCTCAGTGGCCCCTGAATTGGATGTTCTTATGGAGAATCTGCATCATTAATTTGTCTAAAGTTAGAGCCCCTGTGGAAACACAACTCTGGGTATATCTATGCGTGTGTTTTCAGGGAGGCTTGTCTGAAGACCCCTGATCCTGAGTGTGGGCAGCACCATCTAGTGGGCTGGAGTCCCAGCATTCATCTGTTTCCTGACTGCATGTGCACTAGGATCAGCCGCCTCGCGCTCCTGCGGTGGTGACTCCCCGCCATGGAGAACTGTACCCGCACACTGCGAGTGAACATAAACCCTTCCTTGTTTGCGTCAGTAATTTTGACACATCAAAACGAAAAGTAACTAATACAATGTGCTACCTAGAAAACTTGACGAGTAGGTGCACCCTCTTCGAGTGCCTAAAAAGATAGCTCCTCCGTTCCTCACACAGTTACTCCTTTCACTCCTGCCGTGCCTGCCCCGGGAGGCTGAGGCAGGAGGATCACCTCCAATTCAAGACCAGAGTAAGTGCAAGGTCAGCCTGGGCTGTTGCATCAGTGAGAACATGTCTCAAAAATCAAAACCAGGGGCTGATGAGATGGCTCAGCAGGGAAAGGTGCTTGCTGCCAAGCCCGAGGACCTGAGTTCAATTCCCAGTTCTCACATGGAGAGAACCAACCCCCTTAAGTTGTCCTCTGACCTCTACACATGCTCTGTGACGCATGTGTCCCACAAAAAAATAAATAAATGTAATTTTTAATTTTTTATATTAAAAAAATCAAGAACATTAAAAAAAAAAACAAAAAACACCTGGGCAAGGTGACACACATCATTAATCCCAGCACTTGGGAAGCAGAGACAGGAAGATTTCTGAGTTCAAGGCCAGCCTGGTCTACATAGCGACAGGACAGTGGAGCTACATACAGAGACACTGTCTCAAAACAAAACAAAACTGTTGGCTCACTGACGGGGAGGAGGCTCTGCTGGCGTGAACACATGAAAGGTCAGGGATCCCCTGCTGTCCAGAACCAGCTACAGAGGAGATCCTGGCTCAGTATCTTCCCCTTTCTGTGTTAACTTTTCCATCCTCCTCGGATCCCCCGAGGAGCAGCCTGGAAATTCCTCAGACTGTGCAGTAGTTACTTTGCTCTTGGTGACAAGAGGCACAACTTGCAGCTGGAGATGTGGCTCAGGGGTGGCGTGCTGGTCTAGCATGCAGAAGACCTTAGATTTGATCCCTGGAACTGCGAGGAAATTCAGCGGGGAAGAAGGCAACTAAACGTGGGAAGAATTCATCTTGGCTCAGGAAGTGAACGTCTAGAGCCCATCTTGGTAGGAGAAAGGGCAGTGAGTGGTTGACTGTGGTCTCCTCACCTCTCAGTGACACAGGATGCAGAGCGAGCCAGGACTGGGTTAAAACCCCACTCCATTGATTCTCAGACCAGACCCCACCTCCTACAGACACCTCCAAGACTTAGCCAGACAGAGTGGCATCTGTCCTTAATCTCAGCATTCAGAAGGCAGAGGCAGGTGAATCGCTAAGATTTCAAGACCTGGTCTGCCCAGAGGGTACCAGGACAGCCAGAGGTATTTAGTGAGGCCCTATCAAAAACAAAACAAAAACAGTTTCTCAAACAGCACCACCAGGGAACAAGTGTTCAAGTCAAGTGTCTACAGGAAGCATCTCCCATTCAGACCTAAACACTGGACTTCCTGGCTAGGGTCTGCCTCTAGAAACGCACCCTAAATCCCTCGCAGCCTGCAGCCTGGAGCCCGTGCGACTTCGCTGGTTTGGCTTGGTGTTAAGTGTGAGTTTGCGTTTATTCCCTGTTGTAAAAGGCCAGTGTCTCACAAACAGTTCTTCAGCAATGAGAAGGTCATGGACCTGCCCAAGCTTCTAACTTCAAGGTTCCTCATCTGATGTGGTCTGCTACTTTCTGCTTCAGGAAGCTCTGCTTCTCCTTTCTAGGTCTCAAAGACGCTTTTTTTTTTTTTTTATGAAATGTAAGTAATATTCACACCAAAGCGTACACGTTTTTGCTTTACATTTTTATTTATTAATTGTGTGTGTGTGTGTGTGTGTGTGTGTGTGTGTGTGTGTGTGTAAACCCGTGTGCCATGGTGCCAAGGTGGAGGTCAGAGGACAACTCTCCTTCTCTTTTGTGAGTACCAGAGCTTGAACACAAAGTCATCAGGCTTGGCAGCTAGTGCCTTTACTCACTACGCCATCTCCCCGGCCCTGTTTTTTATTTGGTTTTGTTTGTTTGTTGGGGGGGGTGATATGGGTTTTCATACAGCTGAGGCTGGCCTCAAACAAATTATATAGATGAGGATGACCTTGAACTCCTGACCTTCCTGCCTCTAGCTGCCAACTAATGGGTTTACAGGTGTATGCTGCCATCCTAACTCAAGCATGCCTATTTTGAGCATGTGATATAATAAGGATGCTAATGAATGTGCATACCCAGGTCTCCCATGTGCGATGAAATACAGCAAAATTCTAGTGAGCTCCGTTAGTTTTTTCTCCATGGATTATTTTTCCTGTTTTGTAATTTCATGTGGATATATGACTACACAAAGACCTGTGCACTTCCTCTGCTTCTGTGTCTTTGGAGCTACGTGAAGGTTCAGCTCAGGATGGAGGGTTTGTCTACAAGCATGAGGTCCTTACTTCAAAAATAAAATAACTTGGGGCCTTATTAGTCAGGTATGGTGGATGGCACCTCTAATCTCGGCATGTGGGAGGCTGAGGTAACAGGGTCTTGAGTTCAAGGCTAACCTTATCCATTAGTGAGATGCTGTCTCAAAAAATAAAACGGGAATTTATGGCTTTTAAATGTATTCTTCTTGATGTTATTTTACAGTTTCCCAGAGGGGAAACTACAGACTCAACTCTCGCACATCTGTTCATATCAAAAGTCTCGATGAAGTAATTTTTTTAACCCAAACCCACCTACTGCTTCTGGAACAATTCGGTCAGTCTTTGAACCTGGTCACATAAAGTTTTATTAGAAACATACTTGGGGGATTTTGGAGATAAGTCCGTGACTCTGTGTACTTAAACCGAAACTGGCCTTACTAGAGCAGAGGCCTTAGGCAGACAAGGGAGCCCATCCACAGAGTAAGGAATAACCAGCAACCGTTTGGTTTATATGTTTCACTATACCTGGACATGGTGGCTACTGTTGGTGGAGTTAGTTAAAGTCATGTTATAACATTGTTTCCCTGAACCTCAATTTATTTATTTATTTATTTATTTGTTTATTTTCTGTCATCTCATGTAGCCCAGGCTGGCCTTGAACTCAATATGTAGGTGTCTATGACCTTGAACTCCTGACCATTGGGCCAGTGAGACGGCTCAGTTGGTAAAGGTGTGCTGCCAAGCTAAAGACCTGAGTTCCATCCCTGGGACATGGTCGAAACAGAGAGCAGACTCCTACAAATTCTCCTCTGAATTCCACATGTACACCATGCACAGACACACACAGACACACACACACACACATACAGACACACACACACAGACACACACAGACACAGACACACACACACAGACACAGACACATACAGACACACACACACAAAGAGACACACACAGAGACACAGACACACACACACAGAGACACAAACACATACAGAGAGACACACACAGACACAGACACACACACAGAGACACACACACACACAGAGACACAGACACACACACACAGAGACATACACACACAGACATACACACACACAGACATACACACACACAGAGACACACACACACAGACATACACACACACAGAGACACACACACACACAGAGACATACACACACAGAGATACACACACACAGAGAGACACAGACACACACACACACAGAGACACACACAGAGACACACACACACAGACACATACACACAAAGACACAGACACACACACACAGACACACACAGAGAGAGAGACACACACACCGATACACACACACAACAAATAAATGTAACAAAAGGTTTTGTTTTGTCATTTTAAACTGATTCCCCTGCCTCCACCTCCCCAGTGCTGAGCCTCACAGGCATCTGCTCCCATGCCCCTTTTCATGTAGAGCTGTCGCCAAACCCAAGGCTTCCCTCATGCTATCAAGCACCCTGCCAACTGAGCTACATGCCCAGGCCCCTGAACCTTAATTCTTGGAATCACAAAAGTGACCATATCTCCTTTTTGAAAGTCTGAAATGAGTTTCAACTTGTGAAAGTACTCGGTGGATTCTGGTGTTCTGAACGGGGAATTTGGAACTGTCAGAAACTTGTAAGCAGTAAACTGTTGTGGGTTGGGGACATGGCTAAGTCAGACAACCTGAGTCTGGTCCCAGGACCCACAGAGAGGAGGAGAGATGTGACTCCTACAAGTCACCCTCTGATCGTCATGTACACACTGCGGCAAGCAGATGCTGCCACACCCACTAAATAACAACAAATGTCATTTTCAAAAACAAGTCAAGTGCTGTGAATACAAAAGGGAGTCGGCTCATTTTGTTGAGGGAGGCTGCCGAGGGAGCAGACCCTGTTGAGCACAGTGGCAGAGTGAGTCTGATGGCAGAGGAGTGCTGTATGGAAAAAGCCCCAGGGCCTAAGCGGGTCACCTGTGACATGAGAGTACAGGAGCCAGGACCAAGTGTGGCAGATGTTTGGGGCTGACGAAGGGCGGATGCTCCTGGTGTAGGACTTCTGGCCTGGTGTCGTGTTAGGCCCTCACCTCTCCTGGAAACAGCCTGAGATTCTGAAAGCAGCATGCAGGGAGCCGCGAGCCTTCTTGGAAACACCTGTATGGGAATGAGCGACACCAGTTTGGGCAGAAAGAAAGGCTCACCATGATGGGGTCACCACAGCAGCCTCAGATCATCTTAGGGGAGCTCACAAGCTGCTAGGATCCTTCAGAGTTGTCCCAAAGATGGGTGGGGAGAAAATGCTTGTCTCCACTAATAATGCAGTCACTGGATACAAACTGCCCCCAGGAGATGACAATTCATGAAGAGTGACTGAGAGCTGTCGGCCGCCAATCTCCTAGTAAGTACTAGAGTAAATGCTTCTGTCCTGAGCAGGGGTGGAGGAGACAGACAGGTGTCCCATCTCTGAGGCCACTGCAGGAGGGTAGCTTGTGGGTAACTCCACACAGCTGTCTCCTTTATGAGTGAGTGGAGATGACAAGAGACGCGCCTCTGGTGAGAAATCCTACACCCTCTGTACAAGCTTGGAACATGGATGCTGGGCAGGAGTCCTCTTACTGATTTCTTTCAATCATCTAGAAATACATTTCATGGGCTGGACAGTGGTGGCACACGTCTTTAATCCCAGCACTTGGGAAACAGAGGCAGGCAGATTTCTGAGTTCAAGGCCAACCTGTTCTACAGAGAGAGTTCTAAGACAGCCGGGGCTACATAGAGAGACTCTGGCTAGAAAAACCAAAAGGAAAAAAGAAAAACCTGGACAGAGCCTACACCCTTCTGTTACAGTTCAGATTGGTGCAGGATGCATGTGCACATTTATGGAGTACAGTATGAGTATGACAATCCAATATATGACTACAGTGTGTAATGAATCATATCTGAGGATGCAAAGGCTGAGTGTTGCCTATCCTTTCCTAGAGGGAGAAAGCAATATTCCACACTAGATACACACAAAGTTAGGAGTCACTCCCACCTCTGTGTCCCCTCATCCAAGGCCTCCCAGAGACCCAGCTGGGGTGTTAGGTTTCCATCCCCCCCCCCCCGTCTCTCTCATGTGTGTGTGTGAGTGTGCACACACATGCGCACACTCAAACGGCACAGACAAGGAGGTCAGAGAACAACTCTTGGGAGCCATTTCTCTCCTTCCTCCCACCATGTGGGTCCCAAGGATTAAACTCAGCTCACCAGCCGGCCACCTTGCCAGCCCCCATGTGGAGAAGTTAACAGCTAGCTCACCCACTCTTTCTTTGGACTTACACCATGTGGCTAAACCTCGGGTGGGTCAGCAACTCCGACTCCCACCCACACCAGGTCACACACACATACATGATCAGGAATGAAGGCTTAGTGCAGCTAAATAAGCAACTTTATTTTGTTTTCTATAAAGGCAATATCAAATTTTCCTCTTAAAGCCACTCTTCAGAAAATAAACTTCTAGCAAGGCATTCTTTATAAAGGCAGCAAGGATTACAATGTACAAACTTAATGGGAGATTCGAACTCAGTATCTCTCCAGATTGGTTCTCACTCTGGGAGGGATTTGCTCTCACAAACTTTATTGGAGTTTTGCTTAATTCTGAGCAATCAAAGCTTTGGAGCCAGATATGGGGCTCACACCTACAATTCCAGCACAGGAGAGGCTGAAGCAAGAGGCCCGGGGAAAGGCCAAGTCCTAGGGCACACCGAGTCCTAGGGCAGGCAGTCTGTGCTACCAGTGAGACCATCTCAAAAACAAAACAAGGGGCTGCAGAGGTGGCTCAGTGGTTAAGAGCACTGGCTGCTCTTCCAGAGGTCCTAGGTTCAAGTCCCAGGTCTACGGGACAGCTCACAACCATCTTTAACTCCAGTTCTAGGGGATCCAATACCTTCTTCTGGCCTCTGCAGGCCCACATGTGAGGCACAGATACACATGCAGGCAAACACCTATACACGGAAAGTAACTTCTAAAAATTTAAATGGCTCGAGTAAAAACAGATATAGCAAGTTATCTTAATGATATAACATGATAAATTATTAAAATATCATAAGAATAATTGTTCTAATCCTGGCTGTCCTGGAGCTTGCTCTGCAGACCAGGCTGGCCTCAAACTCAGATCTGCCTGCCTGCTTCTACCTCCCAAGTGCTGGAATTAAAGACATGCACCACCACCGCCCAGCTCATATAGCTCATGGTTTTGGGGTTTTGTTTTTGTTTTTTGAGACTGGGTTTCTCTGTATAGCCCCGGCTATCCTGGAACTAGATTCATAGACCAGGCTGGTCTCAAACTCAGAGAGATCCTCCTGCCTCTGCCTCCCAAGTGTTGGGATTAAAGACACTTGCCACCATGCCCAGTAACAGCTCACATAAAAAAAATTTTTTTTTTAAATGAACTTAGGGTACTCACAAGAGCCTTTCAGAGCTTTGGGGTTTTGCTTGGTATTGATTTTGGTATTATCTAGGTAATCCTTGAATCTAAGATCCCTTGGTCTCAGCCCCAGAGTAGCTAGGATTACAAGGGTGTTTCACCCTTCTCTGCCCTGATTCATTTCTTCTACAATTTCTTCTATGTGAATAACCACCTGTTATAATTAAAACATATGTTAGCAAGCCAAGCCGCAAGTGCATTTCCACAGGCATGTTCTAAATGCCTGTTTCAAGTGGAGACAGGCTTGTCCAAATGCCTCATCATCCACACTGTCGCCAGGCTTCAATGAACAGCTCTCTAGTGACAAAAGAATCAAGACCTAAGATCCTCATTTCTCTCAACATCTGGCTTCATGGAATACCACTGGAAAAACACTAGGACAAGAGCATGCCAAAGTCTTCTAGAGAGTTCCACAAAGACCAGAGACTCATTCCATGGTGAAGGAGTGATTTCCTCCACCCATCAGGGCTCTGAAACTCTCTGGAGAGTCCCTGGGGAGGCTGGGAAGAGAGGAGGTGTCTTCAGTGCAATCAAGACACCCACTGAGAGTCTGCTCACAGGCTCCCCAGGTTCCTCTCTCCCGGTAGACAGACCTGGTGTGTGAACGAACTCAGTCCAGCTAAACACATTTCGGACTGCACTTCTCTATGGAAAGAGAAAGAGCCAGCTGCAGGGTGAGAAGCCATCTTTCCATATTTTTTGTTGTTTTCACCCTTAATGAAAACAAGGTGAGCATGTGCTGGCTGTGGGGAGCTTGTTAACACCACGTTACCCTGTTCACGTGTTACAAAGCGTCACGGAGGTCATGGTCCACAGTGGACTGTGTGTAAGAGGAGCTGGGGGTGTCAGCCAAGTAGACCTGAAGGAAGTCACAGTGTACAAGAGGACCCCAGCATGTTCTGAAGAGTTTGGCGATGTACTTCCGGAATTTCTCCCCAAGAAAGAAGTAAATGACAGGGTTGAGGCAGCAGTGAATGAAGGCCAGGGTTTCTGTGGCCTGGATGGCATAGTCTAGGTACCTCTCCAAGGTGCAGTCCTGAAGAACTTCAAGCTCCACCAGGGTCTCCAGGAAAAGCACCACGTTGTACGGCGTCCAGAAGCCAAGGAAGAGGACCACCACAGCGAAGATCATCCTAACCGCCCGGTTCTTCTTCTCATTCTTACAATGCTGCAGGGTCCTAATGATCATGGAATAACAAAACAGCATGATCCCCAGGGGGATGACCAGCCCCAGGACGTTGATCTCCAGGGAGCTGAGGACCTTCCATGTCGTCGAGTTGACTGAGTACTTGGTTTTGCAGTATGTGTGGTTGTGCTCTGAATAGCAAGTGCTGAACAAGAGGCCTGGAAGGGAGGCGAACACAGCCACTGACCACGTGACCAAGCTGGTTATGACCCCATAGGTCAGAGTCCTCGCTTTCAAGGAAAACACTGCATGCACTATGGCCAGGTATCTATCTATGCTCATGAGCATAATGAAGAAGATGCCACTGTAAAAGCCCACCAAGTACATCCATGAAACAATCTTGCACAGACCTAGTCCAAAAACCCACTGGTCGGCGGCATAGTAGGCCCAGAACGGGAGAGAAAGTACAAAGAGCAGATCTGAGATGGCAAGGTTCAACAGGTACACGTCGGTCATGGACTTGAGTCTTTTGTATTTGAACAGCACCAGAACCACAACAGAATTCCCAAACAGACCCAACAGAAAGACCAAGGAATAGAGAGGAGGCAGGAAGAGCTGCCCAAATGCCTTGATGCCTTCCTTGGTGCAAGGCTTGGGCATGCTTTCGTAGGCATAGTAATTATTGTATGCGTTTTCATCCTGTGTGGTGTCTGCTACATCCGTGGGGTTCATCTTGTTGATTCCCCAGGCCCTGGGTCCAAGCAGAAGCCAATGGAAAGAGCAAATGAGATGCCTGTAAGAATGAAATAAATTGAAAGATCACTAAATGCAAGGAATAGCTGCACATGATGCTGCCCCAAACTATTACATCTGTCCCTGTTCAGAAGGGACGTAAAGTCAGAAAAATCATCTCAGCCTTGGGAGTCCACAGATGCGTCCACATCCCAGACTTCTCCCTCTCTGCTGGGAAGCTCGTTTCTCTCACCGATAGGTGAGGACTGCACTCCTCCCTCAAGGTGGTACAGCTTAAAATGGCCTCTGTGGCCAGTGGGATGTCCCAGCAGGTAAAGGCACTTGCCACTGAGCCTCACAACCCGAGTCTGACTCCTGAGAACCACACAGGAGAAGGAGAGACCTGACTCCCAAGAAAGCTGTCCTTCTGGCACAAGTGCCCCCCACACACACACAATAAATGTAAAAGAATAAAAAAGCTGAGCATGGTGACGCTTGCATTTAATTCCAGCACTCAGGAGGCAGAGATAGAGCTCTGCAAATTCAAGGTCAGTCTTGTCTACATCGAGAGTTCCAGGCCAACCAGGGCTCCATAGATAGACCTTGTCTCAAAAAATAAACATGAGGCTGGAGAGGTGGCTTAGTGGTTAAGAATTCTGGCTGCTCTTCCAGAGGACCCAAGTTTGATTCCCAGCTCCTACATGGTGACTCACAACCAAGGGTCTGACGCCCTCTTCTGGCCTCTGTGGGCACCAGGCACAAATATGGTACCCAGACATAAAAGTAGGCAAAACAAGCATACACATAAAATTAAATTAAAACAAACAAAAAACCCAGGGCCGATGAAATATTTCATCGGGTTAGGGTACTTGTTACTATGCCTGTCAACCTGGTTCAATCCCTTGGAGCCATGGGATAGAAGGCAGGAACCAATGGCCACAGTTGTCACCTGACTTCCACACTGGTAATGTAGCGTGCACACACACACACACACACACACACACACACACACACACACACACGATACCATTTTTGTAAGTTAAAAAAAATAGCTAGGGATGATGCCCCACACCTTTAACCCCAGCACTCGGGAGGCAGAGGCAGGCATAAGTTTGAGGTCATCCTGGTCTACAGAGCTAGTCCCAGGACAGTCAGGGCTACACAGCGAAACCCTTTCAAACAAATAAATAAAGCTCTAAAATGACTAAATGAATTGGTGGCTACAGAGGATAAAATATTTTTTAGTTATTCACACAAAATACTCACCTGAGCACGGTGGGACTGAGTAGCTTTTCTGGACCACCCCCGTGCTTCCTGATCTGTGTCTCGGTGGCACCCTGGCAGTCTATATTAAATCTTCTCATTTTGTTCAGTAATTCACATCTACTACATGCCTGAACACTCTAGTGTTCCGACGTGTATGTGTGACGGGGTAAACATATGCGTACATACCTGTGAGCATGTGCAGTCATCTCTACCTGCACTTATGGGGAGAGAGGTGTCTTTCTCTGTCACCTTCTGTTTTGAGACACAGTCTCATCTCTGAACCCAACTCTCCCCCCCAGGATGTGCCCATCTCCACCCTCAAGGCTAGGGCTACAGGCATGTGCCACCACACCTGGCTTTGGCTTGCCTGCTGGAGACCTGAACTCAGGTCCTTGTGCATAAGCCACAAGGCACTTTGCCCACGGAGCCATCTCCCCAGCCCCTGCCCCGGTGTTTCTCAACAGAGATTTTGTTCATTTGTTTTTCTTGGAAAGGTGTGCTGATGACTTGGTGCACGACACGGTCTCCGAAGAAGTTTGTCAATGACTAACAACTATAGTGTATCACTGTCATTTTACTAGTGAGAACTAAAGGAAAAACCAAACAGAGGAGTGGAGAGAGTCTCAGAAGAGCAAACAGGTTAGCCCAGCACAGTGGCTCATGCCTACATGCCAGCTCTTGAGAGGCAAAGGCAGGAAGACCAGGAGTTCAGGGCCAGCCTCAGCGACACAATGAGTTTGAGGCCAGCCAACACTACATCAGACTCTCAAAAACAAATGGGCAGAACCGATGGCTCAGCAAATGTAGACATCTGCCATCAAGCCTGAGTTTAATCCGCTGGTTCCACGAGGTAAAAGAGACCAGACCTCTGAAGGTCATCCTTGACCTCCACACAAGCACCCTGACATGCATGTACACACATATACATATACCCACAATACACAGGGAGATGTAAGAAATACATCGTAAAAGAAAATTAATAAAGAGGCAAATAAACTGCTTACAATTCTGTAATTCCTACATATGTAGAAGTCCTTGGCTCGAAAAACTTGTTAGAAGAAGCAGAAAAGTTATCAATCCTAGTGAAAGTTGACGGTTTGGGGGCAGAGCTGAGTCTGCATGGATGCCTGGCCGATGAAGCCATGAAAGCAGGCAAAAAGTGTGAACACTCCAAACAGGCCAGGGAGCACCAGCAAGATCAAGAAGCCTGAGTGTGGGGCTGGAGGAAAGGCTCAGTGACTAAGATCACTGGCTGCTCTTGCAGAGGACCTGAGTTCAATTTCTAGCATCCGCATGGTGCCTCACAGTAACTCCAATTCCAGGAGAGCCAAGGCCCTCCCTCATCTGATGACCTCCACAGGCACCAGGCGCACTCATGGGGCACTACACATATGCAGGCAAAACACTCTTACCCAAAGAACAGATCTAAAAGAAAAGACAAAAAAGCCGCTGAATGCTGGGCTGGGGCAGGTGGCCAGCTACCTGTCCGTGCTGCCTCAGGTACCTGCAACAACAAGCCACAGGTCCCACACATGCCCCGTCTCCACTTACCTGGCCCTTTTGAAAGTGTCCTGAGGACAGTCTGTGAGGCAGTGCCAGGATCCCTGAAGTAGCACAGGTGCTTTGAAGGGTATGACTTCCTGTGACATACCGGCTCTTCCCTTACCCATATGAGACTTCTTGACAAAAGGAAGAAGAAGAAAGAAAAGAAAAAAAAAGCCCTGAGTGACTCATTTCCCCAAACTCAAAGGTTGCGTGGCATGGTTTCTTCTGTGGGAAGGGAGAAAAATTAAGAGCTGGGGGCCGTGGTGCGTGCCTGTAATCCAGCTCTCTGGAGGTGGAGGCAGGAGGGTGAGGAGGCCGAGGTTATCTTTGGTTATATAGCACATTTAAGGCTAACCTGAGCTACATGTGACCATGCCTCAACAAAGAAGGGGAGGGAGGGAGGGAGGGAGGGAGGATAAAAAGAAAACTTTTAAAGCTTTTTAAATTTGTAAAAATGTATTTGTGGTTGGTTAGGGAGGTGGAGAATTGGCATAGTGTGATCACGGCCCTGGGTTCGATCCCCAGTACCACACAGAGTCAGCTCTTTAAAAAAATAATATTAAAAAAAAACATTTTGGGGGTTGGAGAGTCAGCTCAGTGGTGGAGCATTGGCCTAACAAGTGCAAGGCCTGGATTCAGTCCTCAGCTCTGGGAGGGTTGAGGGTGGACAACAAAACAAAACTTTAAGTTTTCCTCTTGACTGATCACATCATAGAAAGGTTCTTTCTTTCTTCTTTCTCTTTTTTTTTTTCTGGTTTTTCCAGACAGGAGCAGTCCTGGCTGTCCTAGAACTTGTTCACTCTGTTAACCAGACTAGCCTTGAACTCACAGAGATCCTCCTGCCTCTGCCTCCTGAGTGCTGGGATTAAAAGCGTGCACCACCGCTGCCCGGTGTCCCTTACATTTTTGGTAAGTGGCCTGTTCGCCAGTCCCCTCTTGCAAACACGCAAGGCAGGCAGGCTGCACTTGGAAAGCAGAGACAGGTGGATCTCCGTGAATTCAACGCCAGCCTCCATCTACATAGCAAGTTCCAGTGTTGTTCTAATCTTAGATGGTCTTTAATATAATAAAAACCCAGAGCCAGATATCAGAGTAAAAGCTGAAAGATCAGAGAAGCAGAACAGCCAGCCACTAGTTCTTTTTGTTGTTGTTGTTGTTTTGTTTTTCGAGACAGGGTTTCTCTGTGTAGCTTTGGCGCCTTTCCTGGAAATCGCTCTGTAGACCAGGCTGGCCTCGAACTCACAGAGATGATCTGCCTGCCTCTGCCTCCCAAGTGCTGGGATTAAAGGCATGAGTTGCCACCACCCAGCTCAGCCACTACTTCTTACCTCTATGAAATCCTCAGCCTAAAGAGAGTGAGTTCCTGTTTCCTCACGCCTTATATAACTTTCTCTGCCCTGCCATCTTACTTCCTGGGATTAAAGGTGTGTGTGCTTCCCAAACAAAGGCATGAGATCTCAAGTGCTGGGATTAAAGGTATGTGCCATCACTGCCTGGCTCTGTGTCTAATCTAGTGGCTGGCTCTGTCCTCTGATCCTCAGGCAAGTTTATTAGGGTACACAATATATCACCACATTCCAGGACAGCCAGGTCTACATAGAGAGACCATGTTTCAAAAAATTATAAATAGGGCTGGAGAGATAGCTTAGAGGTTAAGAGCACCGACTGCTCTTCCAGAGGTCCTGAGTTCAGTTCCCAGCACCCACATGGTGGCTCACAACCATCTGTGATGAGATCTGGCACCCTCTTCTGTATATGTAATCAATAAATAAATCTTTAAAAAATTATAAATATATCTTTTTTAATGCTAGACAGGCACTCAACTGTGTGAGGCTCTCCAAATGACTTGGCATCAGTTCCCAGATACTGTCCAGATCTGCAAAGGCCAGAACAAGAACAGGGAAGAGACTCAAGAAAAGAGGCACTCGCATGTGGAGCAGGACAAAGCTGGTCTAACAGTGTCTGTCTGACCCCGAAGGTGACTTTGTAGGCCTCTTTAATTCAATAAAGAGGCTGGCTGTCCTGGATAAGGGGGTCAAATTGTAGTGGTAACTCCAATTCCAGAGGCTCTGATGCCCCCTCCTGGCCTCTGTGAGCATGTACATGGAGGCAAAATATCCATCCATGTAAAAAAAAAATAGAAATGGAAATGGCTGAGCCTGGCATGTCCCCCTTAGCCATTCCTGTATCCCAGCAACTGTTTCAGTGAACCGTGAGCTGGTCTTGAGATCCAGGGCAGCTTTCAGCCTTCAAGATAGCACAGTTATCACCCCAGAGATAAGCAGCTGTGAGGCTGGCAAGCAACATCACAGTCGGAAGATATATAAGATAAATAGGCTTTCCTTCGGGAGGGATTTCAAGCTGGACACCAGGGGCTGCAGAGGTGGCTCCGTGACCAAGAGCACTGGCTGCTCTTCCAGAGGACCTGGGACTACTTCTCAGCCCCCAAGTGTCTGTAACTCCAGTTCTAGGGGATCTGGCACTCTTTTGATCCTGTGACCACCGTACACATACGGTACACTTACATACATGCTGGCAAAACCCTCATACATGTAAAATGAAAATAAATAAATTTTTTTTCAGGGGCAGGGGTCCTGGAGTTTGAGACAAGGTCTCACTACATAGCCTTGGCTACCCTGAAATTCACAGAGGTCTGTTTTGCCTGCAGAGGTAAAACAAGTGCTGGCATTAAAGGCATATTCCACTAAACCCGACTAAAAATAAATAAACCTTTAAAAACAACGACAATAATAAACTAAAAATCAAAAATAGGATTGAGCAGGTAACTAGGATGCATTGTGTACATGTATGAAATTGCCAAAGAATAAAATTTAGTAGCCGGGCGGTGGTGGCGCACGTCTTTAATCCCAGCACTCGGGAGGCAGAGCCAGGTGGATCTCTCTGAGTTCAAGGCCAGCCTGGTCTCCAAAGCGAGTTCCAGGAAAGGCGCAAAGCTACACAGAGAAACCCTGTCTCGAAAAACCAAAAAAAAAAAAAAAAATTAAAATAAAATTTAGTAATAAGTATAAAAATAGGATCAATTTTTCACCATGTCCAGATCATATGTGAAGAAACAGGAAGTCAGGGAGGGACGATGGTAGGTCCCGAGCCAGAGGGACACAGTTAGGCCTACAGTCGTGCTCTTGACATCTCCATAGCCTCTGTAGGCTTGATTTCTGAGAAAGGAGCACATGGAAAGAACAGAATTCAATGGAAAGCCTGCCCAGACACGGCCACACCAGGCCGGTGTCCAACATGGAGCTGCAGCGACCCCTAGTGGACCAAGTCTGATTCCAACACCAAAGACTTGAAAACACTTCAGGCTACCATGGGAGCAGCATATCTGAAACAGGAAGCCCACCCCCTCACGCCCCCGGTGGAGCCCCCTGGGACTGCGGCAGAACCAACCGCAGTGGCTTAGCCCAGTGGCTAGGCAGCCAGAAACAGCTAGAAAGGCGTGTAGGGAGGACTTCCAGGTGAGGTTAGTTAGGCGCCTGCTGATGGGCAAATTGGAGTAACTTGGACTGGAGCACAGGGGCTAACCCCAGCTGTCTAATCCCTGCTCGGCGGGAATGAGGCTGCTCACAGTGGCTCCGGAGCAGGAGAACCCGCCTAAGGAAGAGATTTAAAATCTGAATTTTGCTGCTGAGGTCAAGCTGACTGGATCAAGTCAGGGACTCAAAACTGAGTCCAAATTGGACATGGTGGCACATGGCACACTATCATTTGACACTTGGGAAGTAGAGACAAAGGGATCAGGAGTTCAAGGTCATCCTCAGCCATATACTCCAGGCTAGTGAGGTTCAGTCTCAAGAACAAACAAAATAGCAAGCAAAAATAAACACGTTGTAAATGAAAAGCTTAGTGAGTCAAAATATATAATGAGAGACTGGAGAGATGGTCCACATGTTCTCAACATTTATTGCCTTTAAGGACCCAGGTTCAGTTCGCAGCACTCCCATGGTGGTTGCCAACCCTCTGGAACTCTAGTCCTAGGGGATCCAATGTCCTATTTTGAGAGCACCAGCCACGCAGGTGGTACACAGACATACATGCATGAACAACACGTATCTGCATAAAAGAAATCTAATTTTTTTTTTTTAAACAGATCTCACTATGTAGCTCTAGCTGTTCTGGAACTCGATATGTAGATCATTCTGGCCTCGAACTAACAGAGATCCTCCTGCCTCTGCCACCTAAGCGCTGGGATTAAAGGCAGGTGCCACCACTCCTGGCTTTAAGGGGGAAAAAATTAACACAATGAAAAACAGGTATCAGCTGTGGGCCTACAGTCTGGGAACTAGGTCAGCATGGGGCGGGGTCCGATCAGTGAAACCGTCACCGAGATTAGCAGCGTTGAGGGGAGAATCAACACATTCACAAATCAAATGTTTGCGTTCGCCCTGTTGGTGGACAGATGCAACGAAGGCTGAGGACCACTGTGTCGCCTCAGCTCGGTTATAATCTTGGGCTGAAGAATGCGGAGACCGGGTGACTGATCTTTTTTGTTTGGTTGGTTTTCGTTTGTGTTTCTGAGGCGTCTCTGTGTAGCCCTGGCTGTCCTCGAACTCACTACCTCCCTTCGCCTCCCTCCCGAGGACTGGAATCGGAACCGAGGTGGCTGCTGGGAGAAGCAGTAGACGCAAGTGCTGCCGGGAAGCACAGGAAAGATGGCTTCTCCTTCCCTTTACTCCGGGCCCGCCCTCATTTCCGGCGTGCTTCCAGGGACACGTGGGCTTCCAGATCCCATCACCCAGAACTCAGCACTTGCCCACCCCGGGGAAGGTGTCTGGGAGTCTCCGGGACCATGTTTAGATAGCTGCGGCCAGTTACCGAAGGTCCCAGACGAGGACTCGGAAAGCCAGCTTGGTTCAGCTGCCTGGCCGCGCTTCCGCACCACCTCGGCTCGGCGCACGCCTGGGCTCTGCCGTGGCCCGGACATGGGTCGGTTGGCCCTTCAGCCCAAAACTGGCTGTGACACAGAAACTGTATTGGCCAGCAGATGGCAGCACTGCCCAGTTTACACTGACCATCATTTAGGAAGTGGGCTTCATTGTTGAAGAGCCGGAAACGGAGCTGGGTGTGGTGGCACGCTTTTCATTCCAGCACTCGTGAGACAGAAGCAGGCAAGTCTCCATGGGCTCAAATCCAGCCTGGTCTACCTAGGAAAACCCTATCTCAAGAACACACTTTTTAAAAATAATGGGTGTGCGTCGGTGTGGTAGCCTGCGCTAGCCATGGTACACGTGTAGAGGTCAGATCCGGAAATCAAACTTAGGTTGTCTGGCTTGGCGGCAGGCACCTTACCTGCAGGGCCATCTTGCCTGCCCTCTCTTTCCTTCACAGAATGGTGCTGGGGCAGAGCTGAATGGCAAAGCACATGCCTGGCAGGCTCAAATCCCTGGGTTCGGTGCACACCAGAGGACAAACAGCGGTCCGTGTTCATGATCCCTACTCCCTTGCCTCTGTTGTCTTTACCTCCTCCACTCCATGGATTCCTGGCTTTAGCGATGACTCGGCAGTGAAGAGCTGTTCTTCCAGAGGACCTGAGGTGGGTGGGCTCACTTCAGCTCCGGGAGCGGGTGGAGTAGGGGGATCCGATTCCCCCTCTGGCCTCCATGGGACCCACATAAATGTGCATGCGCGCGCGCACAAACACACACACACACACACACCCCTAAAATTTTTTTTTAATATGATGACTTTTTCAAAGATGATTCCTGATAGGGAAGGGTACCTCTGTAACCTCAGCAGCACTCCAGGAAGGATCCTGAGGTGAACTCTAGCCAGAGCTACACAAGGTAAAAAGACTGCCTTACGGAAGGGAAGTGGGTAGGCCCACTGCTCGGGAGATGTCCATGACCAGCACCTTAAGCCAGACTTGCTTTTCCTTAGCCAGGCACCCAACATTGTCACTAGGGCTATCGTCCCCCACTTTGCAATGGAAGAGCTGCTAGTGGTCACCCTTCCCCCCACCCCCCAGACAGGGTGTCTCTGGGTAGCTTTGTGCCTTTCCTGGATCTCGCTCTGTAGACCAGGCTGGCCTCGAACTCACAGAGATCCACTTGGCTCTGCCTCCACAGTGCTGGGATTAAAGGTATGTACCACCACTGCCCTGCCCCAGTGGCCATCTTTAGGGGAGGTTGCAGATTGGATTGCATGAACTCTTATCACAGCAAGCCAGGGCAGGGTTTAGTGACATGGGCAAAGTCTTGTGGTTTACTTAGAAGATAAGAAATTTAAACCCCAAATGCAGACAGGTTTAGATATAGTGGGAGGAAGGCTCCAGGACCTGAAACCTGGGTTTCTGCATCAAGCCCACAGAGTGAGGAACACATCTAGGGTGAGAAACACTCTCCCTTGATTCTGCAGAACTGGATCAAGAAGTGAGGAACACAGCTGTGATCAGGCCCTGTCTGACCTAAGGCAAGCTACTGACCTACAAATTCGAACCCGAATCTTCTGACTGGATCTTCAGCTCCACCTGGTCCCTACCAAAGATCTGGTCTCAGGATGTCTCTCCTGGAACTCTCTGCACCTGTCCACAGTCTCCCCTCTGCCTTCCCATCCATCACACTGGGTTCCTGCATCTGACACAGACCACCCTGCTCTGTAATTATTCCATACCTCGAAGCCCACAGGCTAAGCAAAGTTTCAACCCCAAATCCTTGAATTCAGAACTGTACGGGCTCCTGACGCCCAGTGAAGAGCCTCCCCGACTCGGCCACACAATGGACTCAGGACACTCCAGAATCTTCTCTCAATGCACAACCTCAGCAAAGGGCTTTAGAATCAGTCCTAGGCTTGGATCCTCTGTGTTCTGGGCTAAGCTATGACAGTTACCCTGGAGGATTGATGTGAAGACAAAAGTAAAGGGGAAAGTTGCGTGTAAGTCTCAAGAGTGCTGTGTGGGGCCACTGAGATAAAGGAGCTGGCCATGTGCAAGCCAGATGATCTGGGCTTGATCCTCAGAACCCATGGGGTAAAGAATACAGATTTAAGTTGTCCTCTGCCCTCCACACATGGGTACACACACACACACACACTAAAAGCTGCACTGAAAAGATAATTTTATGACTCCTTTCTTGAAAGTAATGGGATAACACACCTCAAGAGGTGGTTTCTCACCAGGCAGTGGTGGCACCTGCCTTTAACTCCAGCATTCAGGAGGCTGAGGCAGGTGGATCTCTTTGAGTTCGAGGCCAGTCTGGTTCATAGAGCGAGTTCCAGGACAGGCACCAAAGCTACACAGAGAAACCCCGTCGAGGCAAAAAAAGAGGTGGTCTTCTCTTGGGCACTTCTGCTTCACCTCTAGAGCTGGGCTAACACACTAGTACCACACTTGTCCAGCATGGGTGAGGCCCCGGGTTAACCGGCTACACTGAAGACTGGGCAGAAAAACCTGATTTATCCATTTGTTTTGAGTCAGGGTCTCACTGTGTAGCCCAGGCTGGGACTCAGGGTGCACCACTAACACTCCTGGTCCCCATTTTTTTTTCTTCAATATGCAGAGACTTCTTTTGTTCAGGGGTTTTTATTGTGACACCTTCATACATCTCTCGTCTTTGCAGCCCCACATCTGAGGCCTGATGGCTGTGCATCCTTACGAAGTGTTGCAGTCTCCAAATCCAAACTTTCCACCCTGCAGGGGAGTTCCTAAAGCAGGGAGGTACACACCAAAGTAGCTTCAGAAACGCCCCCAAAACTGACCAATTCACCAGGCCCCTCCCTGACAGAGTAAACAGAGCCCAGTTCGGAGAGCTGAGGGGCCAAGACAGAAAAGTCCCAGGAAAACCGTGAGAACGGAAAGCAGCAGCCTGAAGACACCAGCCAGGCCGTCTGGAAGAGAGAGAATCACCTGCGGCACCTGGAAAGGACACTCTCCAACCTGCTGAGCTGCCCACAGGCTGTGCAGGGTGCTCCAGGTTTCTCCGTTTTGTTGGCTCTCACCCACGGGCCTTCGTGGGATGCAGCTGTCACAGTCATTTCTGTTCTTGTAAGGAACCCCTCACCCATATTCCTGTAAGTAATGCAATAAAACTCATTGCTTTACTAAGTTGGACTTTGGTGGTATCTGGACTTTGGTCTGTCGTGGGTTCCCTATCTGGAAAGTTTTGTCACATAAGAGGAAGTAACCGGAACCTCAACATGCCTTGACCTGCCCTACAATTGCACAAGGAGCAGACACACTCATGTTTGAGATGATCTCATTCCCTTCTCATCTCTTTCCTGTTGGTCCTTATAGGCTGTGGGCCCAAACTCCCAAATCAAAGAGGAATATCCCAGTCCAGCCCCTACAAACCCTACCCAGTTCTTACCACGCTCATTTCCACCACCTATGGGTGCAGAGCTCTTCTATTCATCTTGCTTTATGCAGAAAGGTTTTCTAATACAAAACTACAATCTGCAGGCTAACACCAGCTCATTTAGAAAGGTCTTCCAATACAAAACTACAATCTGCAGGCTAACACCAGCTCATTTAGAAAGGTCTTCCAATACAAAACTACAATTTGCAGGCTAACACCAGCTCATTTAGTCCTAAAGTTTAGGCCCACTCTCTTAGCAGGTGTTCTACGTTCTGGCCACATTAGAAAAGTGACAAATTACTGTTGCTACGATTGATTGATAAGTAAAACGCTGATTGGCCGGTAGCCAGGCAGGAAGGATAGGGTAGGCAGGATGAGGATAATTCTGGGAGGCAGAAGGCTGAGGCAGAGAGGCTGCCAGCCGCCGCCATGACAAGCGAGATGTAAGGTACCGGTAAGCCATGAGCCACGTGGCAACTTATAGACTAATAGATATGGGTTAATTTGAGATACAGGAACTAGATAGCAAGAAGCCTGAGCCATTATGCCAAACAGCTTAAATAATGTAAGTGTCTGTATTTTTATAAGTGGGCTGTGGCGGGGCTGGAGAGATGGCTCAGCGGTTAAGAGCACTGCCTGTTCTTCCAGAGGTCCTGAGTTCAATTCCCAGCAACCACATGGTGGCTCACAACCATCCATAATGAGACCTGGTGCCCTCTTCTGGCCTGCAAGCATGCATGTAGGCAGAACACTGTGTACATAATAAATAAATAAATAAATAAAAATAAAAATAAGTGGGCTGTGGGACTGTCGGGGCTTGGCAGGAGCTGGAGAGAAATTCTCCAGCTACAAATTACATCAGTTTTAGGAAAAACGTAGAATTCAAGTCAAGTGGGTGACCTCCAGTCTCCAAGAACCTACACTCAAACCCAAGGCTACCTGCTTTGAGAAACAATCAGGTTAAGATTTAGCTCTATTTAAATTCCAAAGGAAGCTGACAACAGGCAGGGCTTGCTTGCCTTCAATCTTTAAAAAAAAAAAATTGATCTATGGGTGTTTTACCTCCACCACGTATGTCTGTGCTTCATGATGTGCCAGGGACCCAGAGGCCAGAAAAGGGCATTGGATCCTCTGGAGCTGGAGTTGGGAACTCAATCTGGGTCCTCTACAAGCACTCTTAACTGCTGAGCCATCTTCCAGCCCGAAAACCTGAGCCCCACACTACATAGCACATGCTGGCCTCAATTGCATGGTCCTCCTGGGATTACAGGCATGTGTCCACCATGTAGAACTCAAAGGTCTGCTAGAGGCTGCTCCCCTGCCCCCACAAGCCACAACTGACAGGAGGGAAGAGTCCTCACTTTCCTTGGGCCACAGCTCAGCTGTGGATCCTTCCCCATCATCCCAAGCTGAGGATAAAAGGCCAGTATCCACCAGGAAAAAAAAAAGAAAGCAGTGGCAGCTGGTGAGTCACACCCAACACTCACCCCTCTGGAGAAACATCTGTTACTCTTCTCCTTTGGGAGAAGGAAGGACAGGGATATAAAGCCCGCTTGTAGTTTTAATTTAAATACGAACACACAGCCGGAGTGGGGGTGGGGGGGTGGCACATGTCATGGTGTGAATGTGGAGGTCAGAGGACAAATTGTGGGAGTTGGTCCTCTGGCTCTATCACTGAGTCCTGGGCTTGGTGACAAGCACCTTACCAGCCAAGCTGTCTGTGCCTAGCCTGTTGTGTGTTAAAACAAACAAACCAACCTACCAACACCCAGTTTAGCATATGTGCCCATGCACAGTCCCGAAGCAGTCATACTAGGGGGTCGTGTGCGACCCCCAAACACACACACACACACACACACACACACACACACACACACACACACACCTCATCCAGATGGAAAGATCACAGACACAGTTTTCACAGTAAGACCCTCTGTTTATTTGATTAAACAAAAATAAAATAAGCTGCATAGGAACAATTTTAAAGTCCAAAGAGACACCGGCTTTGTTTTAAGGCTGCAGTAGCTGATACTGCCTTTGCTACTTCTCCAGCCTCCTCTGTGGAGCACAGAGATACATTCAGAAGCCTGTTAGCTCACAGGAGGTTTGGAACGCTTCTCCACTGGCTCTTCACCTGCTCATTGCCCATCATGCCTGCGGCTGGCAATAATAACATTTAAGGTTTTAAAGGTAAAAGTCCAAAATTGGGAAAAGGGACTTGCCCCAAAAAAAAGAGAAAAAGAAAAATGTCTTTTGCTTTGAGGTTTGGGAAATTCCCCTAACCACCCACTGCCTTGACGAGCTCTGAAACACCCCAGCTGTTCCAGAGGTGGCAGAGGCAGCTGGAACCCCAGGAGGGCTGGCAGTGAGGGACCTGCTGCCAGGGGAGGCATGCTGGCAGTGTGTTCCTGCAATCAGCTTGTGTGACAACAGAGACTTAAGTCACTCTAACATTAGGCAACATGCCTCTGTGAATTCCACCCAGATCTGTATTCACTTCTTTAAAAAAAACAAAACAAAACAAAGAGACCCAAATGAGTTATGTAGTCTCTAGTTACTTAAAAATTAAAGTTTTTCTTTTCTTTTCTTTTTTTTTGGCTGACCAGGCATGAGAGCTAATGGATAGTATTAAACAAGATCCATTAAAACAATAACCAAACAACCCTCCCACCCACAACTACTTGTAACATGCTAGTTAAACATCGCTAAACCACCCACCCTCACCAGCATCAACATTAAGGGAAAAGACATTTTACCACCCTAAAAACAAGAAAGCCCCATACATATGAACAGTCTCCCTCTAAAGGAGCCAACTACAGACGCTAGAAACACGAAGAACCATCGCAAAGCTGGTTACAAAGTAACCGTGGCGGTGCTGCCACGGGCGCCAACATTCAGCCAGTGTGCTCTGAGATAGCCTTAAGATACGACCTGAGCTCGTAAGTTAATACAATCATTAAAAGGAGGTCTAAGACCATGCGGATACACAAAAACATTTAGAACCATTGCTGGTTGAATGACGATGGAAAACAGCCCACCAGGCTGGATCTGTTAACCCGTAAGACCAGTTCTAAAAATAGACATTATTGAGGTATTTCTTCACGGTGACACTTATTCATAAACCCAAAACCCAGTTACTCTGGTGGCCTTCAGGATGCTCTCACCCGGGTAGACCAGAAGGTTACCGGGATGTACAGAGGTAGGTTAACAGTACAGCATTTCCTGATAATGTGCTTCTCAAATTTATCAAGTATTTAACAAACAAGGAAAAAAAGGGGGGAGGGGGCGCACAACAAACGTCAAAGTGTTGCCTTTGGTAGGAAGAACAAATCAAAACAAAGAGCAGTGTACACGTCACCAGTCACTGTAGAGGGGGCTGCACCGTGGCAACAGATATCCTGCTGGGTGCAGACAGCTGCAAATACAATCATGACGTCAGAGATTCTCAATGCCTTCAAACACCTGATGCTCCCCACCAGACCTTCAGGGCTCCCACTAAAAGGGCATGTGTTCAGACACTCCTACCAGATAACACAGCTTTCTCTTGAAGAGGAGACCTAAAGGCCTTTTTCTAGTCAAGTTCTCCATTAGGTCAGAAGCAGTTCCTAATACTGTATGCAGAATTGGGTTTGTGGCAGGCAGGGGAAGCAAGATTGATGGAGAACTACTTGAATGAAGGACCACACCGACCGAACACCTCTTGTTCAAGGTCAAATGTTCTGTATTGGAAGTCAATCCTGGATTCCTAAACGTTGTCCCTCGCCTGCCCATCTCCACCAGATTAATACTATTCCTTTTGAGACCCATCAGGTGCCCACGTGAGGTAGATGACTTTGCCAAAAGTGAGGTAGAAAATCTAATAAGCCAACCCGTGTGGAAAGAGGTGCTGTGTCCTGTGACCCTGGTCCACACGAAGACAGAGAAAGCCCTTGGGTGTCAGGAGGTCCAACCTTACCTAATGTGCACAGGTGACAATGTCACCTTCCTTACAGCCCCAGACCGTTAGAACCTCAGCAGGAGATACTCTAAACAAATAATTTTGGCACCAGTGTGTGTGTGTGTGTGTTTGTGTGTGTGTGTGTGTGTGTACACATACTTCTTAAACAACAGGGAAAGCCAGCCTAAGAACTTTGGCATACCTTTTACTACCTACCAGAACACAGCAACTCTGCAGTCTTCCAAACACGAAGACAACACACCAACGGTACTGTGCTGCTTCAAGCCTAAGACTCCCCAGCTCAAATAACTAAGCTTTGGCGTAACGACGATGATTCAGTGAAGCAGACTGAGCCATCCACCTCAGAGTGCCTTCATCTTGGCAACTTCTTTGGCCCAACACCAAGTCCAGTTCTGTTTAGGGTACCCTTTTATGTTTCCCCAGATAAGTTAGACTTAAAACGGGTATTGATTAAGGAATTTAGTGCACTTGGGGGACAGCCCAGACAAGACAACTGGGCTCCAAGCCAACTTTAGGAGTCACCTGCCAGCCACAGAGAACACAGGTGTGGAGGCGGACAGGGTGGCTTCAGGAACAAACTGAGAGATTAGTGATGACTTTTAGATTATACTTTTGGAATGTTAGGCAGGTGGCAACCAGGTGTTCAATATTCAAGTTTAGATATATTCACTTCCAATAGGGATATCCTGATGCCCACACCCTCCAGCTCCTGCCACCTGACCAGGGCAGATCTACATGTGTCTACATCCACTGCCTGCCTGTCTCTCACTGGTGACAAAGCTTCCTTTCACAGCACTCAGGACCTGATCTCTTCCTGCCGTTCCCATCCATCACCTCGGATTGGGCAGCAGGTGTGCACATGAATGCACATAGCAACGTCACACTAGGGTGCACCAAACATGGCTTACATCATGATATGGAACAGTCCACATTATCACACTTTCCAAAGTGCTTAGCACTGATTCCCCCACAGGCCAGGAGCAATCTCAGGCGGCTGCAAATGGCCACTTGTTTTAAAAACAAAAGTTCTCCAAGTGTGACCACATATGTTCCTTAGAAGCCAGCCATAAACCAATTCTGGACACAGAAAGGTAAAGAGCCACATACCTCTAAGGACACTTTGCTCTAAGCCTTCACTGGCCTATCCAACTTACTCTTTAAGACCTGACCATTTCAGCCACAAAGTGGAAACCTGGGCTGAGCAATCAAATCCTAAGTAAAATATCAAGTATTTTTATCTGTCATAATTCACCAGAAAAATTTCCCACTGAAAAGCCAACATTCTTGTCATAGGTAAGCTGTGAAGAGGAACAGAAAAAAAAAAAAAAAACAACAAAAACTAAAATAGCTTTTCCCTGGCCACAATTAAAATCAGGTTTCTGAGAACTGAAATCATTGTTAAGGATGTAAAGCCAGGTGTGTTGAGCGTTTAAGGGCAGTCTGTTGGAGGGGGGACCTGCCTCCCAGTTACTCTGTCCTATAAAAGTTAGTTTAACACTTAGGGGGCATAATAAGGCTAAGGAATGTGAACGGGGGGAGGATCCACTACTAAATTTCAAAAAAGGAGCTTGTACCGAGTACGATCTCTTTCGCAGTGGTCCTTCCACCACCCCCAGGATCCTGGAAAGGAGGACTTGGCAGCTGGAAGCTACCTTCGGGGGTCCTTGATTGTGTACCATTCTCCTTAACAAAGTGACTCCAGTACCTGCTTCCCCATCTGGGTCACTCAGAAATCCTGAAATTAAAGTCATGTGAATGAACATCATAGTTCACACTGGCAAGTTAAATGGCCCAAAGCAATGTGACTGACCCAACACAGGCTTTCCACCACCACCTTCTTCTTGGGATGACAGGGGGTAAATTGCTCCATTTATTAACTTTGTCTTTTAAAACCAAATCCATTTCTGGGCAGAAACTGATCTTTTGGTCTGTTTCAGGCAGGAGCTTCCTGTCCTCAGTCAGCGATGTGAGAGCCCCTTTCAAATCCAATCTGATTTCAGTAGTGAGGAGTAGACGCTCGACGGGGTCCCCATCCTCAGACAGACGACAACGTCGAGACCCAATGTGTAGTTTATCAGTCCTTTAGTGGCATGGGAGCCACATACCCCCACAATCCTATTCTTTGGTACAGGTTTAAAAAAGGATATATATTGTGTCCTGCACTTCGGGTCAGGGGGGATTTGGTCTACAAATACTTTACATTCAAAGGCCTTTGGGGGAGGGAGTGGGGTTCAGTTAACCTTGAGGTCTGACTCCACTCAGGGACAAGGATCCTGAGAAAGAGACCTGAGCCAAGGGGGTGGGGATGGGATACTCCTACTTGTCATTCAAACATACTTCTATATTCCCTGAACTTCCAAAGCAGGAAAAAAAAAATTGTGCTTTTTCAAATAAAAGTTTATCCCTTTGCCTACTATACACTCTTGCAGACGTTCACTCTTGGGACGGGATCCCACCTTCTGAACAGTCCCTGATGTGGGGTGCCTCACTTGTCCAACACCCCCCACTTCTGTGGCACCCTGGTAAACATCACATCCAAAAAGCCCCTCTCTGAGAACAAGGTTAACTTATTTGCTTATACCTAAGTCTTTAGAAACAACAAAAACGGAAACTTAACTTGAGAACACTTTCAACTGAGAGTCCTGAGCTAAATCTATTTCTTAGAGAGCAAACTGGGAAGAAAAGGTTCCCTGGGACGCCGTGTGTCAAGTCCAGCTTTTCCCCCAGGCGAAGATGGCTTTGAAAACACACACACACACACACACACACACACACACACACACACACACACACACACACACACACACACACACACACACACACACCCTTCCTAAGCAGAAACAAAGACCAGACACCTAAAATATGAATGGTCTGCTTTTCTTGGCTAGCAAGCCACAGGCATCCTAGGGATGAAGATGTTAGACACTGAGGTAACCCAAGAACAGAGGAAAGCTCTGTTGCAGCACTTAAAAAGAAAAAAATTTTTCCCCAAAAGATCAAACCCAACAACCTAACCCCCCCCACACAGTATTGAAGAACACAAATACACTAGAATTATGAATTTTAAATCCTATCTTTCCAACATCTTATACTTTTCTTTTTTACTTAGTAGTTATTTTTGGGTTTCCTTGGCTCAATCCACAAAATGCACCCCACCATAATGCTTCCAGTGCCCTCGAGGGCGCAGGAGCGCTGGCCCGTGCATTCCATACCCTCAAGAGAAAAGGGAACGTGAGCTCCGTGGAGGGGCAAAGAGGGCTGCTGGAGAAGGTATGAAAGACTTGAGGTAGATAGAAATTATCACTTCACAGGCCCAATCCCTGCACCAAGAGAATTACATTCATCTGTAAAGAAAAAAAAAAAAAAAAGCTGAGGTAGGACTTATGCAATGTTGTACTTTTGTTCTCTTTTAAAAAATAAAAAAGGGGAGAAAAAGAAAAAGAAATATCCCTGAGATGATTTCTTCTTTGAAATTCAGAAAACGAGAGACGCACACATGCACACCCTAAACACAGAAACCCAGAAGATTCTGGATGAGAATTCTGGATTAGAAGATGAGGATTCGATTGTTGCCAAAGTCCACCACGACGATCAATCCATCTGGGGTGACCGCAATACCTGAGGGGCGGTCCATCTGCCCAAAGCCGCTGCCTTGAGCACCAAACTTGCACAGGAAGCTGCCGTTGGCCTCAAACATCTGCACCCGGTGATTTCTGGAATCGGCCACAATGATTCGCCCTTCTTGGTCCACGGCTACACCCTGTGGTCGGAGAAACTGTCCATTGTTGCTGCCCTCTGAGCCCAAGAAGCGTGCTGACTGACAATCAGGGTGAATGACCAGAAGCCGGTGGTTGTTGAAATCGGTGACTACCAGGTGACCCTCGTGGTTAAAAGCCACACCCCGTGGAGAGTCAAAATGCTTCCAGAGAGACCCCTCGAAGCCATACTTATTCAGGAAGACCCCATCAGGCCCAAACAGCTGTATGCGGTGGTTTCGGGTGTCTGAAACCAGGATCTTGCCCTCAGAATTCACTGCTACATCCCAAGGGTAGTTAAACTGCCCATTCTTGGTTCCTTTCTCACCAAACTTGAGGAGGAACTGGCCCTCAAAGGTGAAGATCTGAATGCGATGATTGTCTTTGTCGGCCACTACGATCCTGCGGGAGGCATCGCAGGCCACCCCAGCTGGTCGGTCAAACTGCCCAGGCCGGGAACCTAGGGTACCAAATTTGTGGTGGAAGGAGCCGCAGGGCTTGAACACCTGGATGCGGTTATTGCTGCGGTCGGCCACAATGATGTAGCCCTCCTTATCCACACTCACGCCCCAGGGCCTGCAGAGCTTGCCTTCACTGTCCCCTTCGCTGCCGAAGCTCAGCCCGGGGAGCCCGATGCCTACGTAGCTGCGGCCCGATTTGACCACTACCTTGAAGGGGCTGTTCTCGATATGCTGGTTGCACAGGGTCACCGACACCAGGTGCTCACCCTCAAGCTGGGGCCTGTAGCTCACCACGTAAGTCCCATTCTGCTGATCACTCACTTCTGCACCAAACAGGTTGCCATCGGGGCCCAGGACCACAGCGGACATCAGGTCGCCTCCGGAGAGGCGAGGCTCACCATCATGATCATAGCCCATCACGGTGAAGGAGGCTACTTTGCCCTGAAGGGCTCGCTTAATGCCATCTCCTGTGGCCTTTGTGAGCGGGGCAAACGCTCCGCTGCTGACAAAGCCAAAGGACTTGAGGGCCAGGTACAAGGCCTGGTCAGGGGGTGTGAACATAACTCGGTCATCTTCCTGCGGCTGCAGGAGGCTCCGGATGGCCTTGAGCTCTTGCACTTGGGCCAGCATCCGGTCTCGGGCCAGCAGGATGTCCAGGGCCCGGCCCTCTTCCAGGACCTGCTGGACGGCACTGACGGTGCTATCTAGCTTGTTGAGGTTTTGACGAAGCTTCTCCACCTGCAGGTACAGAGATTTAGCCTTCACCTGCCGTATCTTCTCCACCTGGAGACAGGAGAAGAAACAGGACAGACTTAGAACCAAGCACAGACAGAGTGTGGGCACAAAAGGCTAAAAACTACTGGAAACAGATTTTATCTGACCAACGAAACAGAACTATGTCCTCCTTTCTCTTTCCTTTTGCACGCAATTCTCAACGGTTCCTAGTTCTAAGCAAGTTGCCCCTCCCCCACCACCGGAAGTAACTCATTCCACAGGTCTGCCTGGCCACCGAGACTTTCCAGTGCTCTCCGGGCTGAAAGCTATGAAAGGCCAATGCCAACTTTTCTGAGGTCTAGATTTAAAAATAAATAAATGCTGTTGTTTTAATGAGGTGTGTCTGTGCGTGTGAGGGCAGGTGCCCAGAGGCCAGAGGTCCCAGAGGCCAGAGGTGCTGCATTCCCTGGCGTCGGTGGTGGTGGATTCACTCTGTAAACCAGGATGGACCTGAACTCCTAGAAATCTGACTGCTTGGTGTTCCTCCAGTGCAGGTACTGAAAGGCATGTGCTGCTATCACACATGGCTTGACTGCTCTTAACTGTCAATCTGATAAAACTAGGGTCACTTGAGACGTGTCTCCATGGGATTGCCTAGGTCACTGTAGCCTAGCTTTATGGTGAGGGATCTTTCTGAATTGGATAAAGAGAAGGAAGACCCACGCTAAAAGCTAGCTGAGCACTACCACACACATGCATCTCTCTGCTCTGGAATGTGTGTGTCATGTGAGCGGACGCTTCAAGTCATGCTGCTTTTACTTCCCCACGATAACAGACTATATAACATAGAATAAACTCTTTTGTCGGGGTATTTTATTGCACCAACAGAAATGAAATGCAAATAAGAAAAAACAAGCAAATGAAAAAGATGGATGAGATGGAGGTGTTTATCAAACAGCAAGTTTATTTAGGAACAGGGATTCTGCCGGGCAGTGGTGGCGCACACCTTTAATCACAGCACTCAGGAGGCAGAGCCTGTGAGTTCAAGGCCAGCCTGGTCTACAGAGCAAGATCCAGGACAGGCACCAAAACTACACAGAGAAACCAACTGTGTCTTAAAAAACAAAAACAAACAAAAAGGAAAAGAACAGGGATTCCAGGCAAGTAGAAATTGTCTAATAGTACACAGGAGGAGATGGCATCTTCCAGTGCCGCTGAAAAACGAACCCCTGTAGGGCTGGGCATGGAGACACCCACCTTCAGTCCCAGCACTCGGGAGGCAGAAGAAGGTGCATCTGAGTCTCCAGTGAGTTCCAGGACAATAAGGGGGCGATAGAGAGACTCCCAACTCCAAAGAGAAGAACTACAGAGAGCTGGTAAGGAAGGCAAACCACCAAACGCGGCCCCCAGAAAGGGGAGGCCGGCTAAAGCAGCTCCGACGCTCTGACAGAACATTTCAGGGTGTGACAGCAAGGTGACAGCTGCAGAGATGTCGCACTGTTAGGACCACGTACTCTTGTGGTACACCAGTTCAGGCCACATGGCATCCCTATCGAGAGGCCTCCAACTACCTGTGACCCCAGCTCCAGAAGATTCCTCCTCCTCCTCCTCCTCTGGCCTCTGCGCACCTGCACGCATGTGCAAAGCCACACTCAACATCCATACATAAACCCAAGGTTAAACAAGTAAGGGCTGGAGGGCTGGCTCAGCAGTCAGGAGTGCAACGTGGAATGCTTTGCCAAGGACCAGAGTTCGGTTCCCAGCACCCAGCTCAGATTGCTCACCAGAAACTCCATCTCTAGGGGGATCCTGTGTCTCCACAGGCACCCACACTCACATACATACCTAACACAATTTTTAAAATGAAAAGTGTTAATTTTAAGGATTTTTTTTTTGGGGGGGGAGACTTAGATGTTATCCCTACCATAGTAATGGGGCAAACAAGACATCCAACAGAGGAGTCTCTTAGAAGTCAGTTTTGCAGCCCTGTGTTCAGGACAACCAAAGAATCGGGGTTGAATACCAGCCCACAGGTAGCTACAGGTGGCCTCAGCTGACCTTCCCTCTCCAGTGGGGGACACACAATCCAACAGCTAAGGTGCTGATGAAGGTGAGCCGATGGGAATCTTCCCAGCCCACCAGTGTGCTCAAAGCTCTTCCCTCCTTCAACAGGAAACATTCCTCCATTCCTCCCCAAGTGGAGGCTTTCCACCCGGGGCCAGACGTACAGCCAACCAAGACACCAAAAATAAGGACCGTTTCCTATCCGCCCCCTGGAAACAAGCAGAGTTTTGACCGTCTCCCTCTTGTCTGCCTCCTCACCAGGGTAAGCAACAGAAAACCTGAGCCCCATCCTGCCTACCGGGCACTTCTGAAAGATCTGAAATGAGGTGAATGTTCTGCACAGGCCGGCTTGGGGGAGCGGGCTAGGGGGAGACATGCACCCCACATTACCTTCCACAACAGCTCGCACTCACGCTCCTCCAGGGCTTTCTTATGGCGGGCTGTCACAGCCTTGACCTCCGACTGGACCACCTTCGCCTTCATCTCCACCTGTTCTGCCACCGTCTGGGCCTGCTCGATGCTCAGCTGGAAAAGCAAACAGAACCTTTAGGTGCTAGAAGGGACCTCACTCCTCACCCGGGACAGAAGCCCGCAGGGCTTATGCTTGGGTGATGTTGCTGGCACCTGCTGGGTCTCTGTCTCAGAAGTGGCACCTGACAGCAACCACTGTAGCTGGGTTTTGTGTTGAATACTGGGAATGAGCGTCGGATGGAACAGCTCTGGGCTCGCTACAGACTTCAGATCTCTTGGACTTCCTCCCTGAACCTGAAGGAAATCTTGCGTGTCAGGGAGGTCCCTCATGTGTGGGGGTGGGGGGTGGGGGTGGCAGGTTAGTGGTTTCTCCACATTTGTATCTCCCCTAACGCAACAGGAACCAAAACAATGTGCACTCTGGGAGGATCATCTGATCTAACCTAAAAAATCATAAATCACGTCCTGCAGTCAGGGGCCCTTCATCTTACATGACCAGCCCCAGTATATCAGCTGGCTAAATCGGACATATTGTTCATAAAAAATTAATCCAGGAGGCCTGGTGTGTTCGTTAATATTACATGAAGTGTCTCAAAAAAGCCGCAAGGATTGAGACACTAAGTAAGAAACTGAATCAGGGTTTTGACCTGACTGTCAGAGGAGCCATTTTAGAGCAGATGATCAACCAGGTGGGTAGAGAGAGCATAAGGTGTACAGCCAAACTGACGGGGAGGCGGCGGACGGACACCTGCTTGGGCAGAGGGGTCTCAGAGTAAGAGGTGGGAGGTGCTGCAACTGGTAGGTGTTCTTCAGCACCTCAGGCCGGTGAGGTGGATTATTAAGGTAACCCAGGTTCAAATCCCAGCTCCTATTAATTCTAAGCAGCCATTTACCAAAATCCTCTCCAACCCTGGTCGATGGCTAACATGAGAGAAACCCAAGACACAACATGCTGAGAACCAAGGCCCGCCAGAGTCTAACGCCGCTGTTACTCAGGGTTCAGCTCTGGGCTGATAAATGAGGTATGTAAGAAACTGCAGTGTGGACCACGTTCTTCGTTGTCAATGACACTCATTTACCTATTTCCTTACAGATGTGGTGTATGCACAGGCACGCACCACGGCGCCCACGTGGAGGTCTGAGGACAACCTGCCCAGGTCAGCCTCTCCCTCCGCCACGGTGGGTCCCGGTGATGGAACTCATGTCACTGGGCTTGGCAAAAAGCCCTTCCCCCCCGAGCCACCTCACCTGCCTCCAACTCACACGTCTTCTTATTTTGTGTCTACCAATTGTGGCAAGATCCCCAGAACAGAAACTACCACTAGTGACATTTTGTGCCCTCACCCCCGACTCCCTCCGGTCACTGCAACCTAGAATTCTCATCCTCTGAAACAAAGCTCTGCATGTAGTAGGCAGCACCCTGCAACCCCCTTTCCCATGGAAACTACTCAGTGCTGTCGCTACAGATCTACCCATGCTCTCTGCTTCATCTATGTGGACAATATCCAGCCTGCCTTATTTTGACAAACACGCTTGTCATGTATGATGACTGGGACTCCTACATGCTACCCCTGGCCTGGCTCCAGAGCATATCACCTAGCCCTAACCCATTTTCTGTTTAACCCACACCTTTTGTTCCTCTTGTTGCCTATGTGAATCCTGTCTCAAGAGTCTCCCAAGGATATAAAGGCCCCTACAAAACTTGGCTCAGGAAACCCGGAAAACCGTGGTATCTGATGATGAGGGATTTGCACTTGGCATTGTATTTTGGGGAGCTTCTTTCAGTTTGTTTTGAGCATATGGAAATCAACTGGCCAAACTGTAAATACAAAGAAAAATAAAAATGCCCTGGGTGAAGGGAAAGTGTTTCAGTCCTGAGAGACCGAATCCCCCTGCAGCCTTGAAAGGCTAGATTTAATTATGTATACAGTATTCTGCCCGCATGTATGCATGCAGGCCAGAAGAGGGCATCAGATCTCATTGTAGATGGTTGTGAGCCAGCATGTGGTTGCTGGGAATTGAGCTCAGGACCTCCAGAAGAGCGGCCAGTGCTCTTAACCTCTGAGCCATTTCTCCAGGTTCATTTTTTTGTTTGTTTGTTTTGTTTTGTTTTTCAAGACAGGGTTTCTCTGTGTAGTTTTGGTGCCTGTCCTGGATCTAGCTCTGTAGCCCAGGCTGGTCTTGAACTCACAGAGATCCGCCTGGCTCTGCCTCCTGAGTGCTGGGATTACAGGCGTGCGGCGCCACCGCCGCCGCCGCCACCACCCAGCCAGATTCATTCTTAAGGTTCCAGATTCTCCCTAGATTCATTCTTAAGGTGCCTCTGAGTCTTCTTTCCATGGGTCCGTGTGAACCCACACACTCATGCCTTGACACTTCATGACACACCTCCAATACTCACTGGCTTTTAAATGGCTGCCTGTCAGCCCCAAACTCTGTGAGGTGCTACGTCACAGCTGGCTGAGAGGATTGGGTGCTTACAGAGCGTCCAGAGTGCCAAGCAGTCTCTCTTTAACTAACTCTGTCGACCAGGCTGGCCTTGAACTCGGAGATCTACCTGCCTCTGCCTCCGCAGTGCTGGGATCAAAGGTGTGCGCCACCACTGCAAGCCTTGGTTTTTTTTTAAACAAAAGGTTTTATTTTTAAGATTCATTTCATGTAGGAGTGTTTTGCCTGCACGTATGTATATGAATCATGTGTGTGCCTAATGCTGGCAAGTCAAAAGAGGGCACTGGATCCCCAGACCTGGACTTTTAGATGCCTGTGAAACACCACATGGCTTCTAGGACTTGAACCCAGATCCTCCTCAAGAACAACAAGAACTCTTAACCACCAAGCCATCTGTCTAGCCATTCCATCTTTTAAAGGAATTTGTTCTTATTATTTTTAACTGTATATGTTTGTGCACATGCATATGTACAAGCATATTGAGTGCAAGTGCCTTCCGAATTATCCTGACTAACTGACCTCTATGGAATCTGTATTTCTAAAGAAGTTACCTTCCAAGGGGTCCCCTTTTCCAAGATGTGTGATTTGAAGCTGGGAGGCCCAAGCCATACACAGCGGTACAAACCTTCAATCCCTAAGCTAAGAAGGTGGAGGTGGAGGCAGGTGGATCTGAGTCCAAGGGCAGCCTGAGTTACATACAGATCCCCTTTTCAGATGGGTCACTAACACCTACAGAGCCAACAAGCTGATCCAGCTATAGTTTTTTCCATTTCTTTTTCAGGACAGGACAGTGTCTCTGTGTTGCCCTGACTGTCCTGGAACAAGAATGAGAAGAACAAGAAGGAACAGGAGGAGCAGAAGAATACAAGCAAGGAAGACAACCTACTCTCCAAATGAGGGTCTCCAAATGCGCAAATGAGGGGTCAACAAGTTAGCTTGGGTGCTTGCTGTAAGCTGACAACATGCTCTTGAACCCTGGGACCCAAGTGGTGACAGAAGACTCCCATAAAGTTCTCTGACCTTTACATGAACTTCCATGTTCAGGCATTCCCCGTATACAGTTATCTAATAAAATGTACCAAAACTATACAGATTTTAAACTCCTGCCACGAGCTTACTTTACGTTAACGGGATACCATCCATATACCAATCATCATCCTCTTTAAAGTGATTTTCAAACATGCAACAACTGTGTCTCGGGGAAAGGAGAAGAGGGCTTGTTTCAGCTTACAGCTGTCATCCACCAGAAAATACACCACAGGCTGGCCAGGTTGGCCAGGCTGACGGGCATTTTCTCAGTTAAGTTTACCTCTTCTTAAATGACTAGTTTGTGTTAAATTGACATGAAGCTAGTCAACACACTACGCAAATGTCACCTTAAGGGACAAACTGACTCTCCTGCCAAGCAAGGGCCAGTGGAATATGCGGGAGCAATGACCACTTCTTTCATATGGGGTGGACAAGCATGCCCTCTCTTGACGAATTGTATTCATTTGTGTGTCCTGCCAAGTCCCCAGAGACCTGTGTTTATGGATCACCGAGTTGTAGCGGAAGATCTGTATCTTTCACAGGTAGAAAGCTTTGATGGCACCCACACAATCGAAAAACATTCAAGTCAGGGTCACAGCATTCCTAAGGGTGATAAAAAGGATTTTGTGGAGAGGTGGAAGGGGTCCGTCCTGAACACACTCCAGCAGGCTCGGACTGGATCTGCAGGGCGCTGGAATGTGGCCAGAAAAATAACAGGGAGACAAGGGACTCGGTGGCGGCCTCTGCAGCTAGATCTCCGCTCCAAAGCACGTGCTCTGTGGCTTTATTTTAACTGTGTCTGAGTTTGTCTGCATGTATGTCTGTGCACCATGTGTTTGCAGTGGCCGGAGGCCAGAAGAGGGCCTGGAGCTGGAGTTACAGACAGTTCTAACTGGGGTGAGAGGAAGGAACTGGTCTTCTGAAAAAGCAGCCCTGTTCCAACTGTTAGATGGCGACAGAGCTAACCTCACGGCAGAAAAGATACGGGGCCATGACAGGTCAACTGTGCATACCAGCTAACTCCCGTGTGCCAGCCGCTTCATGTGGGGTAGGTTGGGATCAAACCTGTTTCCAAGGTACAGCCAGGAACTAGTGACACTGGCCAAGGAGAGCGAGAACTGGAAACAGGACACAGAACACTCTTCAAACATCTCACCACATTAAACATCAGCGACAATCATATATGACTCCAGTTCCAGGGTTCAGGGCCGCCTTCGGCTTCTATGGACACCAGACACCCACGACATATGTTAGTTTTGCAGGCAAAACAGCCATATGCATAATAATGATTTTTCAAAATTTTAAACTTTTAAAGACGGCTTTAAAAATATTTTTATTTATAATTCGTTTTTATTTTATGTGCACTGGTGTTCTGCCTACTACATGTATGTTTGTGTGAAGATGTGAAATCCCCTGGGACTGGAGTTACAGTTTGTAAAGATGCCTTGTGGGTGCTGGGAATTGAACCCAGGTCTGGGGAGAGCAACCAGTGCTCTTAACTGATTGCTGAGCCATCTCTCCAGCCCCCGTCTGGAGACAGAAAACTATGTTCAATGGGCAAAGGTGCAAGCCAACAAGCCTCACGACCTGTGTTCAATGCCTGGGACCCACATGGTTTAACGAGAGAACTGACCCTTACAACTTGCACACACACACACACACACACACACACACACACACACACACACACACACACACACACACATATTCAACCACATGTGACTAAAATATTACACTTCCAGGAAAGAGACCCCCCAAAAAAAAAAAAGAGGCAATGAAATGCTGTAAAAGCTTTGAATGCATCAATGCACTGGTAAGCCCCCTCCAAATGGTGGGTGTGGGGGTGTGGGTGTGGGGGTGTGTGTGTTGTCTTTACAGGGACATCTAATATTTAAGGACTTATTGTGCATCTCTCAAGGCGGCTGCCAGCTTGGTGTAACTCAGGGACTCTGCCTGGCAGTCAGTGGACAAAGATGTAATTTAATCAGATAAAAACCAGATGCTTGTGGAGAAAGATTTAAGCACCTCAACAATACCTGAAAGTGTCAGACAGGGGGCTGGAGAGATGGTTCAGAGGTTAAGAGCACTGACTGCTCTTCCAGAGGTCCTGAGTTCAATTCCCAGCACCCACATGGTGGCTCACAACCATCTGTAATGAGATGGCACCCTCTTCTGTATACATAATAAATAAATAAATCTTAAAAAAAAAAAAAAAAAAGAAAGTGTCAGACAGGAAGGCTGGTGGGAAATGAGGAATTGGGGTACCCTCAAGTCCCTCGGAGAAAAAGGCCAACCAGGCTTCGAATGCCATGTTTTACAACAGAATGGAAACCCAGCTGTGAGTCCAGGCCCTGGCAGCAACTCAATCACAGAAACATGATCCATGATTGTGGCAGAGACTCTAACAGTGACCAAGTGTTGATTATTACCAACAAGTGTTTGATTATTACCTCCAGGGTGGGGGTGGGGGAGGGACGCACCAGGAAGTGTAGAACAGACCAATCTCGGTAAAGGGGATGAAGTTGCTCAGAAAATCTTTTTTTCTAAATAAAGCTAGAGGGCTCAAAAGGTGTAATTCAATAGAAAAATTTAACGTTCCTAGCAAATGGGAGGCCCTGGCTACTCAGCACACCTTTAATCCCAGTACTCCGAAGCAGAGGCAGGAGCACCAGGAGTTTGAGGCCAGACTGGCATCTAGAAGCTTGTGTTAGCCAATCACAAACTTTGCTTGCTGAGACCCTAAATTTTAAAAGGGGGGAGGGTTGCTGTAAAGATGAAGATCAGTGGTGGTAAGTGGGTATCGAAGCCTCCGCCCAAGCACTACACCCGACTATAAAACTCAGCAACACTCAAACAGCAGTGTAAACTTCTTTCGTGAGGATGAACGCAATTTTTCTATATTTAGATTAAGACACTTAAAAAAAAGATATGAATTAATAAAGGGACCAATTCTATATACTATTTTAAGATGAATGCCTTCCCTTTCTCTCATATTAGGAACAGTAGGTTATCTCTGGGTAAATCTTTTTAAAAACTTATTTATGTGTATCTGGCGTGTGTGTGTGCTGCATGTGTATGCAGATGTCTGTGAAGGACAGTTACAAGAGCTGTCCGATGTGGTGTTGGAATCTGAAGTTCCTGATAAGCATTAGTATCCTTAACCATTGAGCTGTTTTATTTATGTGTAGCACATGCTTGTAGTGCCTACAGAGACCAGAAGATGGAGCTGGATCCCATGGAACTGCGTAGGTGGTGGGAACCAAGTCCTCTGGAAGCAGCAAGAACCCTCAAGCATTCAACACTTCAACATCTGGTTGGCGTCCTGTGAGTGGACTCTTCACTACTGCATCAGAGCCTGACCTGCAGGATACACACACTCAGTGTGCAAATATAAATAAACGTTTCTCACTGAAAAAACAAAAGACATGGCACACCGATACTCCTGGCCCTGAGGACGTACACAAGGAGAATGCTCCATGGCATCCTGGACTGCACACCAAGTAAGACTCTGTCTAAAAACAAAAATCTGTTGTACTATGGCTACTTTCCCCAGTGCCTTCATGATGTATGTAAGCTCATGTGGCTTTAAATTACATGCGCCCTGAGACAGGGACTCTGCCCTGCATCGTCATATTGCCTGCATCTCTCAGTATGACCTCTCCCTGGGCCCAACCCAATGCAGGCACCCACCTGCCACCCTGCTCCTCTACCATGCAACACTGGACACTGACCACCACCACACACTTGGCCCTGTGGTCTATGCTTGAGTTTTGTGCTTAGACAGCTGAGCAAGACACAAAATCTCCTCCATCTCTCTTGGTTTCTCTTCATCTAGAGCTCAATCATCTACAGATGTGAGATTTCTCCGTTATAACCGCTCCCTTTAGGCCCACAACAAATTTTTAAAGCTTAGACTTTTTAGTCAATTGTATGTGTATGACTGTTGTCCTTTATGTGTACCATGTGGGGTGTCGGATACCTGGGACTGGAGTTACAGATGGTTTAACCACTGAGTCCCTCTCTGCAGCCTCGCCATCCAATCTCGACAACTCATTTCTCTCCCCAGAGCGGCTGAGCCCACAAAGGGCAAAGAATATACAGCATTAATTCTATCGTGTCCATTGGCCTGCCTGGGTGTTCTCGGTCTCTATGGGAAGAAAATGGAGGGCCAGATACGGTAGCATCCACCTTTAATCCTAGCACTTGGGCAGAGGCAGGAGAATCTCCTTGAGTTCAAAGCCAGCCTGGTCTAGAAATCAAGTTCCAGAACAGGTCAGTCGACAGGAAGACCCTGTCTTGATTTAAAAACAAAACGCCACGGGCAGAAAGGGGATATTTAAGATTGTACAAAGACCTCAGAAGGCAGGTGATCATGTGGCATGCTCGGTAGAGGAACAAGGTGGCAGGTGGGTGTCTGCATTGGGCTGGACCCAGGAAGAGGTCATACTGTGTGTGCCCCCACCCGAATGCAGCTCTTAGTCCTGGGTCAGGGGCAGCAACCAGGAACACAGTATCAAGGGGACGGAGCAAAATAGTTCTTAGGGAATTCTAATTCTATCAGTACAAAAAAAGACAATTGGCACTTTACCTGTGAAGACACAGACATGGGGCCGCTCTGTGGAGATACAATAACTTAAGAAGCAATGAAGGAGCACTACACACCTTTTGTTGTTTTGTGTCTTGGGATGTGGCCTCATGTAGCCAAGGCTTGCCTGGAATTCTACAGTTTTAGGTTAAGAGACACCAGGCCCCGCAGCTGTACAGGCATTTTTTTAAAAAGATGGAGAGGGGGCTCATTGTGTAAGAGCACTGGCTACTCTTGCAGAGAACCCAGATGTGGTTCTCAGTGCCTGCGTGGCAACTTCCAACCATCTGTAACTCGCAGTTCCAGGGGGAATCTGACGCCCCCTTCTGGCTTCCAAGGGCTCTGCATACACAGAGACGAATACACATGTGTTCGTCTGGAGAGATGGCTCAGCGGTTAAGAGCACTGGCTGTTCTTTCAGGGGTCCTGAGTTCAATTCCCAGCAACCACATGGTGGCTCATAACCATCCTTAATGAGATCTGGTGCCCTCTTCTGGCCTGCAGGCGTACATGCAGACAGAACACTGTTTACATAATCAATAAATAAATCTTAAAAAAAAATCTTTTCAAAAACAAACTGATAAAAAAAAAAAAGTACCAATCCTGGTGGCAGGACCTGTCTGTCATTCCAGAAATATATTCTGTAACCCGTATTTGAACATCAGGCTTGAGGGGGAAAAAAAAACATAATTAATCAGAAAAGACTCCTCCAACGTCACACAAACCTGACGGTTACTTATTCAGGAAGACCTGCCAACTCAGTCAGGGGTGACAGTGCACATCTGTAACCCAACACTTGAAAGAATGAGGCAAAACAAAACCCTGCCAAACAGTCAACAGAGCGCTCTCAATTCTGGAGTATTCCCCCCCCCCAAAAAAAAATGGCTTCTAAAAAAAATTTAGCCAACTATTTCAAAAAGGTAAAGAACGAGTTTCCTATACAATTTCTGCTGGAAATTTTGCAACCATTTCCTGTCTTTCAAACTTATCTTGTAATTCATGGAAGACATGTCATAATTTCCTAAATGCTTGTCACGTAGAATAATAGGCAGAAAGAATCAACATCAATCAACTACGCATAATACACCACTGCTTAACAATGTAGGAGAACTAAGCCAATTCTCAAAATGTCACACATGTCCCTCCCCAACCATAAAAGGAATGATGGGAATTCAAGGACAAGTGTTTAATCACAAGGGCTAGGGACAGTTCAAAACTCATGTTCAGGTCTCAGCTTTCAGTAAGTAAATCTGTGTATCCAATACTTGTGCCTAAAGAGCGTCGGGCACACAGTCTCTGCAGTCCCAATGAGAACCAATGCTTGCTAAACTTGGAAAAGCTGAAACAAACCTCTACAAAGCTAACCCAAGCCAGTAACTCAGACCACGCGTCTGCCATCTTCTGGACGCTGCTAGAAGCCCTCCAGAGACCTCAGCAGCCTGGGTGTCACACCAGCCCCTCTGCTCTCTAGTCCATGACCTAAGCAGTGCAATCTGCCCTCCAGAAGGGACGAGGAAGGCTTGAGTAGATAACTCACCTGGATGGCTTGGCGGCCTTGCTGGGCATCAGCCAGCAGCTGGATGGTGAGTGCCCGTGAGTCCTGGAGGGCGTCCTGGAGGTAGGCAAAGCTGTGGCCCCCATGACGTCCCAGCGTGCACTCTCTGCAGATGGGAACAGAGCAGGTGTCGCAGTAAAGATGCAGGACCTGGGGACCAGAAACACAGGTGTGAACAGAGGGAGACAGCACAGCCCTAACTCTAGATCCAAACATTGTGTGCCCCCTCCCTTGTCAAGGCAGACAAGACTGCCATAGATGCAGACACCTGATGCCCATTGTCCATTCCCGATGCCCAATGCCCCCAAACCAGGGGGGACCCCACCCAGGTGCCATCAGCTGCAGTGTGATGTAGAATCACAACTGACCGCAAAGTCGGAGGAGACTGTACAGGGCAGCCCTGCTGGCATGGGGGTGGGTTCCCTGCGTCTCAAGAGAATGATCTAGAAATAGAAAGTTCTGGTCTGGGACTGGTGGTCTGAAAGAACGAATGAAGTTTCTGTAGCCACTCCTGTATGTGATGAAAGGTCAAGGGGCAGTACAGATCCCTCTCAGCCCTCAGACAGGGTGGTCAGCACTTGTCTGTCTCCTGGGCACTCCAGCAAGCTACAGGATGAAGCTTTCGGAATTAAGGCCAAAAGCTAACGGGAAGACTGGCCTGCCTCTTGGCTTTCTTCTCTCGGCCAAATTACTCCAAATGGTTGAACCTGGGGGGCAGCCAGCCAGCGAAGAGCTAGCTCCCCTATGAACCCGTGTGCTGGGGAAGAGAAGCACTGGACACCTCTCACCTGCTGGCAGGCAAGAGGCTCTCAGGAGAGAGGGCTCTGCATGGAAACCAGCCTCTCACTCTCCTCTCTCGGTAAATGTCTGCTGGATTGATTTCAAGAGCAGCTGGGGGAGGGGGCAGCTGACACGCGACACAAGGAATCAATGCGTAAGCTGCATTCTTTGCCACACGCAGCAACACACTTAAATCTGCACGTGAAGACAGGAGGTGGTGTGGTGCTCCAGACCACACAGCGGGGACACTCCAAGCCAAGCACCGGGCTGGCTACCCCACCCGTGACAAAACATCGCATCTTGTTCGGATCCTGGAAAGGCCAGGATCTAATTTTTTACCCAGAAGGCAGGGAAAGCTGAGAAACAGCTTTTAAGGCTAGAGGGAACCCCGCCCCTGGGGAAGAGAGGGGCTAGAACATAATTTAGGTGGAGGTCCCGGAGTGGAGCTGAGAAAGAGCCACCGTGAGAGGCTGCTGTCTCCTGTGCCATGTGTCACCCCCACAGGGGCTTGGTAGGGTGAAATGTGCCTGCACCCCAGGATAGAAGAAAGATTTGAATATTCTTCTTAATCTCAGAGGAATGGAGAGATCTTTTGTGGAATCTGTACAAGAAAATATGGTTGTGGCCTGTTAATCAAAACAGTTAAAAAGTAATCAAACTAGGCGGCAATGGTCCCCCTCGTCTGCTAAATCTAAAACTTCCCAGGAGAACTTTAAACGACCAACCAAAGGAAGGTGGGCTGAATAACGCAGAGCATTCCCTCACAAGTTTCCGTGTGGTGCAAAAAGAAGCATTTCTACTGGGTTTGGCAACCCTGCTACACTCCTTCCCCCAGCTCCCTCCTCCATCTGCCACCAGAGGGAATAAAGGGATCACTCCCTCCTAAAGTGAGGTGTGAAAACCTCCCACCAGAGGTCCCTTTTAAATTAAAATAAATGGTCGTCTTCCCTCTTCTCCCTTCTCCGCTAAGCAACTCTGGGGCGGCTATGTGGTGGACTGACCAAAGGACCCTTGCTTTCACCAGATGTGAGTGAAAGCAAATGGCCAGTCTACAGGGCTCTGCCCGACCAGGCTCCTGAGGCTGGACCACCTGCCCAGCGGCTTCCTCTGACGGGCCGAGCTTCCGTCTAATCTGGGAAACAAATGGGGTCTGACTAGGTCCCTCGGGAGAGAGACCCTTTCCAACCTTCAAAATCCCAGGAACCAGCCTGTCTGGGGCTGGACAACAGGAAGCAAAGGGTTTTCAAGTAATTCTGGACTGAGATAAGAAACTGGGTTCCCGCTGCAATTGTCCAAGTGTTAGGAAACTCCCAGGCCTTTGGGCTTGTCAACCCTACAGCGGAGCTTACAAGAGGCCAGGCACGGGAGATCCCCTGAGGCCTTACAGTAAGGGAAGAGAAATCCTGGTCAGAACAGGCAGTGGTGTCAGGAGAATAGATGTGAAGAGCCCAAAGGCTTCCCTTCCAATGAGTCCAGGAGTCCCACATGAAACACGGCCCGGAATCCTGTCACAAGTGGATGGGAGCAAGTCCAAGGAAGCGGCATGCAGACAAACCAGTGAGGAGAGGCAGCAGCGGCACCCAAATGTCGGCTAAGAGAACCTACACATCCAGAACAGCCCCAGCACGCTTAGAACTAATAAAACTACAATTTTAAAGACGATGCATTGTTGTGAAACCATAAAACAAAATCAGTATTTAAGTCTTCAAGTTATGAGTTGGGGTTAAAACTTGATAGCATTCCAGGCTTGCTCACCATTTCTAAGACAGGGGAAGCCGAATTTTACAACTACAGACACACAATCAATAAGCAAGGAAGAACACCGGGAACCTCTCTCTCTTTGCAACAGTTGGACGATTAAAGGAGCAGACCTGGGGCTGGGGAGATGACGTGGTGGGTCAAAGTGCCTGCTGCCCGACAAGCTGAGTCTGTTCCCAGGACCCACGCATGGTGGAGAGATCAGACCCTACCAAGTTAATCCTGCTCTACATACAGTCTGCCTCTAAAATAAATAATGTAATTTAAAAATCTATGGGGGGATATCCTTGGAGCCAATGTTTAAGAAAAAAAGCAAGGACTAGACTAGGCTGGGTAAGAGCCCATGGCCCCAAAAGTGGCAGCCACTACTAGGGAGCAGGAAGGGAAGGGGTGGAGTCCGCTGGTGGCAGGAATTCCAGGGCCTACGTGCCGCCTGTTTGGGGCTCCCCTGGCAGATGCATGGACACGCCCCCTCAGGCCTGGCGACAATCTGGCTGCTCTAGCTAAATGGAGCTGGCCTGACCTCTGACCCTCCAAGTGACCACCCCCTTCCCTGCCCCCAGCTTCTAGAACGTCCCACCCCTCCCAGCCTTCCTCTCCCAAAATTTCTAAAATACCAAGCAGAGACAAAGACCTAGGAATGCAGGCCCAGCAGGAAAGGAACAGGGGGATGGGGGAGGCCAAAGAAAAAATAAATAAATAACAACACAAGGTAGGGAGGCTGGCCAGGGCACGCACTGAAAGAAAACGCTCTTTTGAACAGGATACTGTGTGCGTAGCTCTTTTTTTTGTTTGTTTGTTTGCGGCCCTCCATCCAGCACCAGCTGGGACACACACATCCGGGGACACGTTGGGAAAACCTGGGCAATGGTTCTAACCACAGTGACCCATATCAGTGAGAAAGGGGAAGGGCAGTCGCGATCACCACGTGGTTTCCAAGTGTGTCAAAATGCCTTAGCTAAAGTACAATACCAACCACTGTTTATCGTTTTATTTACTTAAAAATTAAGTACAGTATTCCTTAAAATGACCTCACAGAGAAAAGCCAGAAGCCCAATCCTTGGCCGCACATGGACAACAGGGACTCACTTTAAAAATGCTCAGCCGAGCTCGGGAGCCATGAAAAACATCTGAGGACCATCAAAACCACGCTTTACGGCCGGGTGGGCTGGGGAGGTGGCTCAGGGTAAAGGTGAAGGAGTTAGAGCTCAGGGACCCACCGACCCTGGCAACTTGTCTTCTGAGGGATGCACACACACGACAAACACGTGTTTACAAAAAGAAGAGCTGGAGGGGAAGTCAGAACTCTCAAAGCCAAAGAGCAGGCAAGCCGGCTGGGGCAGGAGGCCTGGGGACTCGGGGGAAGCCCTGAAACCCACGAACACGTCTTTGACACAAAGAGAAGAGCAATTCACCAACTTCTTTAAACGTAGGTACCATGGTGGGGTGTGGTGGCACATGCTTTTAGTCCCCACACTTGAGAGAGAGGCAGGAGAATCTCACATAGCATGTGCCAGGGCAGCCAGGGCTAGAGACCCTGTCTCCAAAATAACTTAAAAAAAAAAAAAGTCAAAGTAAGTAAATGTAGCATTTACTCAACACCAATGGTTTGGGTTTTTTCTTATTTTTATTTTATGTGTATGGGTGTTTTGCATGCAATGCCCTCAGAGGCCAGAAGAGGGGGTCAGACTACCTGGAAGAACAGCCACGGCCCTTAATGGCTGGGCCATCTCTCCAGCCAGCCAGGTTTGTTTGTTTAGTTTACTTATTGAGAGTTTTCATGTAGCCCAGACAGATACCCACCTCCCCTGTGCTGGGGTTGCCAAAGTCCTCCACTGCCCTCAACAAGCCTTCTGCCCCCAACTCTCCCCTATTCAGAACTCACTGTGCCCGCGGCTGTCCAGAGACTCGGTACCGGGCTAGAAAAGGATGGTTTAGTGCCACAGTTGGAAGCCAGCACCGGCAGGCAGCGCAGTGAGGTTAGTCTTTCTTCTTTGTTTGTGTTTATTGAGACAGGGTTTCTCTGTGGAGCCCTGCGCTGTCCTGGAACTCACTCTGTAGACCAGGCTGGCCTTGAACCTCCCAAGAGCTGGGATTAAAGGCATAAACCACCACCGCCTGGCTAGGACCAACTTTTCACACAAACAAACCACCCCTCCAGGCTCTGCTTGATTTCTAACGACAACTCCAAGTATCCTGCACTCTAAGCACATTAGAATGTTTTGACATATTGCTAGGAATGGAACCCGGGGCCTTACACACTGGGCCAGCTCCCTCCTGCTGTCAGACTCCCCCAACTCGGATCAGAAGTATTCAGTATGGTTTGGTGGTTGAAGCACAGTCTCAACTGTAGCCCAGGCTAGCCTGCAACCTGCCACCATCATCATCATCATCCTATTTCTGTCTGCAAAGTGCTGGAATTTAGTGGCAAATACCAGTGCCTGGGTCTTCACTTACTAATCCTTCTAGAATGCTCTGGAACACTCCTTCATTGCTGAATAGTTGCAGAGTGTCATATGAATAAATTATAGCTAATGTAATCAGTATCTGATAATAAGAATTTTAAACTGGAAGTTTTTAAAAACCACCACCAAGATGGAGAGATGGACAAGAGAAGAGAGATGGCTCAGTGGTTAAGTCTCTGTACTGCTCTTCCAACAGACCCAGCAAACTTGTTTATTTCTGGGATGGGGACAGGCTGAGACAGAGTGCCTCCTGGAATTCGTTGTGTAGATTAGGCTAGCACCAAATACAGAGGTTCTGGGACTTGCCATCAGCCCCAACCCCACCAATTTATTTACATAAACAACATGGTTGAGTGTTTTATAAACACAAATAGGGTCGTGAGGTGCCTCAGTGGATATGGGCTGCTTACCGCCTGCCATCTCTGACTTCAGTAGAGACATGAGGACCCCAAGTTCCAGGCCAGCCTGGGTGAGTGAAACATCGTCTCAAAAATACAAACTGTGAGCCTGGACACCTTTGGTCCCAGCAGCAAACTTGAGCTCACAACCATCCCTAACACCAGCTCCAGGGGATCCAGTGCCTTCTTCCGAACCTCGGCAGGCACTAGGCACGCACATGGTGTGCAGACATACATGCAAGCAAAATACCTTACTCCTACATCTAAAAAAATAAAGAAACCTAAAAAATTAATAACAAAACAACCCCCCCAAAACTCTAATTGTATACCTACACCCCAACACCACCAGGAAGGCATCCAACAACATGATAGGGTGACACTCAGAACCAGACTCCTCTGTGGCACTCTAAATAAGGAACCGTGGAAGGGTTAGCTCTGGCGGCCCCACACCACTGCTGACAATGGCTGTCACCGCTGTTTCCACAATGTCCCTCCCTCCCATTAGCTATTACTTTTGTCTTGCCCTCACTTTAAATACTATCTTAAGTTCTATCTCACCCAAGGCAGGCAAGGACCAACTTCCTGGAGGCTTGGGAGGAAAATTTGGGACCAGTCAGATTTCCAGCACCTTTGGCGGGAGCGGGGGGGGGGGGGGGGGGGGGGGGGGTGTCACACAAAGCCTATGACATCATTAGTGTCCCAGCTGCCGCCCGCCTGGCATGCATCTGACCTCTGGTGTTCTAATGAGCAGTTTCTGCTGCTTCTAGGCGGAAATAAGAGAGATCTGTGCAAACACAGAGATCGTCCCTCATGGAAATTACAGATTTTCAAACCAGACCCACCTAAGAGGAGGGATATTTGAGTCTCGGTTCCTGCTGCCTCCAAAGAGGCCGTAAGAGCAGCGTGCAGTTTTAGTCAACTGAATTCTAGGCAAGTGGGAATGCTTGGGGACTTGACTTTAGAATGGGGTGGACCCAATAGGTGGCCTGGAACTCAGCCCCCTCCCCTTCCTCCTAACAGGACACTGTACACCTAAAACACTCAAGTAGCCGAGGCTCCCTTCTGATGCCTACTGCCTGCCTGGTGGGGGCCATGGAGATGGTTGGTTTTAAAAGCAAGAGAACGCACACAAACTGGCCAAGATGAGGAGAAAGAAAAACTCAGATACCAACAGACTCTTATCAAGAGGGCTTGGGACAAAGCTTACCGAGTTACCACACATGCACGCAAATGCAATTCGGTTTTGTTTTGTTTTTTTTTTGAAGAAGCCAGCCAGTACTGCTCTTGCATTGTTCAATTGGGAACTCAGGTCCTGTAATTCCATTTCCAACAACTCTGACTTCCCAGGACACCTGCACATACCCCCCCCCCCGCGCCCCCCCACACACAGAGGGACAGAGACGGGGGGGGTAGCACTAATAACACAAAGTTTTACATTCAGAAACCCAGGCTTCCTATTGTCAAATGTAACAGAACCATCTCTTTCCACTGAGTTCCACATCCTGGCAGCTGGGCTCTTCCTTACTCAGCGGCCTCTGGCTGGTGTTAGTGGATCAGGATGCTGAGGTACTGAGGGTCCAACTCTGGCCTTCCCTGAGATCCCCCAGTTCCTAGTTACAGGTCACAGCCACTGGCAGTGTTAGGAGCTGGCTGCCTCCAAGGAAGGTTAATATTCATCTAAATCCAGGTGTTTACAGGACTGTGTGTAACTTGTGAAGGGGACTGTTTCAGGAGCAGACTCCTGTAACCTCTCAGCTCTGTTAATGCCAGAACATGTCCTAGTAAACAGGACTGAGACATACCCCAAACTCAAGAAGAACAAGAACAGGAACCAAGGAGAGCACTCCCGTCTGGAACCGGAGCACTCAGAACACTAAGGCAGGAGGGTTGCTGTTGGGTTCGGCCAACCTCAGCTACACAAGTCAGTCTCAGGCCATCCTGTCCTACAGCATGAGACACTATCACACACGAAACAGAAACACAACCGGAAGCCAACCATGCTCCAGCAGCACCTTCTCATCTACCCCCAGAAAGTAACATCCACACGGGGGCGGGGGGGGGGGGGGGGGGGGGGGGGGGGGGCGCACTGCAATGCTGGGTCTTTGGAATTCTTGGTTCCTGGCACCACCGCATTCTACCCTGGCTGTCCTTAAACTTGTAGTGATCCTCCTGCCTCAACTTCCCAAATGCTGGGATTACTGTTTTACACCTTTATTGGCTTGTTTTCCCTTTACTGGGAAAATAAAGAATGAATGTCATGTCTCAGATGAATACCCTTCTCAGTGATGGACCACAGGTCTGTGCATATAATGCTCAGATGAAGAGCCTCCTCCAATGGCTTGGTGCTAATTAACATAACTGAGCAAGAGGCCACTTGAGGACCCCCTGCTCAGTCACAGGGGTGGTGACAGAACCTCTCTCTCCCCTCTCTACTTTCCCTGATACCATCAGATCACCTAAGAGGGGGGAGGAGAGGGGGGAAGGAAGGACAGGAAGGGAGAAGAGAAAAAGAAAAATCAAGTCTTCTGGGCTGGGGTAAAAAGCTAAACCAGAGCTGGGCGGTGGTGGCACACTCAGGAAGAAGCTGGGGATTGATCTCTTGAGTTAGAAGCCAGCCTGGTCTACAGAGGAAGTCCCAAGACAGCTAGGGCTACTTACACAGAGAAATCCTGTCTCGAAAAAACAAACAAAACAAAAGCTAAGCTAGAAAACTAGATGGATCAGTCCCACAACCTGCGGCTTCGGAAGAAAAACAACTAAGCATGACAACCTTCAGATAGGTTTCTGGGGGTTCCTGGACCCCCACATTTGGTCCTGTACTGATGAATGTTACTAGAGGAAAGGGCAAGGTAGAAGACACAAGACAGGGCTGGAGATGCAGCTCAGCTGACAGCATGTGAAGCATACAAGAAAAGAAGCCCTGGGTTTGATCCCCAGCACCGGAGGAAACTGAGGTGGTGTACATATCCCAGCACTTGAGAAGTGTAAGCAGGGGGACCAAAGCTTCAAGGTCATCCTCAGCTACAAAGGGAATTGAAGGCCAGCCTGGACCACACATACATGCCCGCATGCGTGCATGCATACAAACAAACAGATAAACAGAACTCTGAGGCTGGGAGTGTAACTCAGTTGGAAGAGAGCTTGTGTCCCACAACTTGTAAGAACTGGCAAGCCTGACTGTGTCCGACAGACCAGGAGTGGGAACCATGAGCCCACCCCAAGGCCAGAGGTGCAGCTCCACTGGTACACACACAAAGCCCTGGCTAGGCTCGACTGACCCCCAGTATCCCATCAACTAGACGTGGTATAGCACATGCCTGTAATCCCAACACTCAGAAAGCGAAGGCTGGAGGATCAGAGGTTTACAAGCAGACTCAAGGCCAGCCTGGGCTACGGGGAGACTTTGTCTGGGAAAGGAGGTACCCACAAGACCTTTCGGCAACCATTCCCTGCTGAAAAGAATGCTGAAAGATTCCAGGAGCTGTAACTAGAAGAGGTGTGCTGAATGACACCCTGACGCCGCTGTGGCCCGACTTCCTGTGCAGGCCAGCAGCTGCCCATCTCCACCGAGGAACCATGCAGCCAGCGGCCGGCTCTTCCGGATGGCAGATTCTAACACCGCGCATTTCCTCACTGTGGTCCTGCCACATGCGTGCCCGGTCACAGTCCAGCAAACCACCAGTAAGGGAGAAAACCCAGCAAGTCCTGGGCATGGGGGATCATGCCAACAGACTCCTGGGGGCAGGGGGGCAGGGGGGGCAGCGGGGTCGGCCGTTAGTCACATGTGCAAGCAGAGATGAAGGGGGCAGAGACTGTCCCAGAACATCAAAAGGCAGGATTTTGTTTTGCTGTTTTGGCCCCTGAAATCTCTCCCCACACAGAGGACAGAGCCCTTTGACCTAAGCATACCCCTAGGCTTTGCAAAAAGCAAGTTAGCGCCAGAGCTCAACAGGCCCTGCTTGGAAGGGGACCGTGAGATGCGACCCCACTGCCTTTGGGATTCTCTCCCTTACCCTGTGTACACTGTGACCACCTGCTTAAATCCTCCTGCTTCATCTGCTTGAGGGTCACACCCAGCAGCTGTTTACACGGACGCCTGGCTCCCATCCAAACACTTCCTCAAACTTTGTGAGGGGGTCTCTCTGGGTTGCCTGGGCTGGCCTTTAACTCAAGTAATCATCCCACTGAGGCATCATTAGCTGGGGGACAGGTGTGTGCCACCTTGCCCCATAGTTCTTTCTTAGCAGCCTTCACTCCTGAGCGCGCGCGCGCGCGCGCGCGTGTGTGTTGTTTGCGCCCTAGAATTTAAACATGGCTGTTTTGTTCATTGTGGAACTGTCGCCCCAGAAACCATCTGGTAGTTCCACACTCAATAAATACTTGAGGAACAGAATGAAGGAAAACCCTGGTTTTCAGTACACAACAATTCAATTTAGCAGAATGGACCGGGATCTTACCAGAGTGAAACTGTGACGGAAAAGAGTCAATGTCCCCTTAACCTATATCTTTTTTTTTTTTTTTCTTGGTTTTTCGAGACAGGGTTTCTCTGTGTAGCTTTGCGCCTTTCCTGGATCTCACTCCGTAGACCAGGCTGGCCTCGAACTCACAGAGATCCGCCTGTCTCTGCCTCCTGAGTGCTGGGATTAAAGGCGTGCACGCCGCCGCCACCACCACCCGGCTGTATCAACAATTTGATGGGGAACATCCAGAGTGATGGGGGACTCTACTATCTGTGACTGAAATGCACAGGTGACCCCTACAAACAACAAAAGCCAAGAGAAGGGTGAGGGGCGAGCCTGAAAGAAAGTGACATCACAGCTGGCCCACTAGGAAGCGTGAGTGACGATGAAGGCTGTAGCCAGGTGGGGGTGGCGCAGGCCTTTAATCCCAGAGACAGCGAGGCAGGCAGATCTCTGTGAGTTCGAGGCCAGCCTGGTCCACAGAGCAAGTTCCAGGACAGGCTCCAAAGCTACAGAGAGACCATCTCAACAAACAAACAAACGTAGGCCATGTTAGGGGACTTTAGGTTCAGTGAATGTTCAGGCTTTCTAGGTCTCTCCTCCCCTTGAATGTGGGCAGGCCTTGCCGTCTGTCTTCCCACAGCTGTCAAGTGGTACAGTACAGGAAACTCAGCATGGGTGGGCATCTGAGGAAGCAGCCGGCAGGTATGTGAGTGCCGTGCCTCACACCTTCCTGTCAGGCTGACCATCTGTGGAATGGCTGCAGTCATGTCAGAAACAGGAGGGCAGGAGACTCTGGATGAAGTTCCTACCAAACGCTAAGAAAACCATTTACTTGTTACCGACCACAAAGGGACTTCGGCTGGGGCGGAGCCCTCCAGAGCCATCTCCGACGGCAACTGAATAATTTTTGATACTGTCCTGACACATAAACACCTAAAAGCAGGTTTTCAAAGGTTATTTGCACACTAAAAGAGGAATTAAGGAAACGAACTTGCATGCCTAAAGTCATTTTTTCAATATTCTACAAAGAACTGCGGCCTCATTATGAGATTGCTTACAGACAATATTTAGCTATGTTAAACCCGACTGGCAAACACACGCTCAAAATGAATTAGGCTGAACGGACCTAAGAAAGTAGATCCAATGCCTAATAAAAATTTCTTCTGGGGCTTGGGGACCAGCCAACTTGCCCAAAAGGAGAGAAGTCCTTGTCTGCTACCTCAGAGGCTTGGGGGATGAGGACACTCAAAGCTCCTTCCTAGCTCGGATAATTCCACCCCCACCCCAGCCTCAGTGGAGAAGACAGCAAAAATGTCCCGAGTTCCCAATGCCTGAGTGCCAAGCACAGCTTCCCAGGTTAGTAAAATGTAGTAAACTGAGGCAGGCAAAGACCCACACCAACACTTCCTCTTCACATAGCTTAGTTAATGCGCAAAGAATTGAACCCAGGCCTGGACACACTGCGCAAGTAGTCCGCCACTGATTGAGCAATATCCTCCAAGGCTGTGACCCGAGAGCTGAAAGGGGGGAGGGGAGGGGCTCTGAACCCAGAGCATTGGTTGTGCTCACTAACACCCACAGCCTCTTTTCATTTTATAGTTTTGAGGCTGAGTCTCAATAAGTTACCCAGGCTGTTGGCCTGGACTTCCATCCTCCTGTCTAGCTATTCCTAATAGCCAGAATCACAGACCTGGGACATTACAAGTCACCATTTTCTCCTCTTTTTTAAGGCAGGGGGAGAACCGCCGCGCCCCCCCCCCCACTCAGGAAACAGGTGGTGGATCTCTGTGGGTTGGGGGCCAGCCTAGTCTATATATTAACGTCAAGTACAGCCAAGCCAGGGTTACACAATATCACCTTATCTCACCAATCTCAGTCTCCCAGTCTCTCTCCCTCCCTCCCTCCCTCTTTCTCTCTCTCTCTGTCTCTGTCTCTTTGTCTCTCTCTCTCTCTCAGGGACTAGAGAGACGACTCAGTGGTTAAGAGCATTTGTTGCTCTTGCAGAGGACCTGGGTTTGGTTCTCAGCACCCATGTGATGTCTCACAATTTTTTATATCTGTAGTTCAAGAGGATCCACTACCCTCTTCTGCCCTCTTCTGCCCTCTAGGGGCTCCAGGTGCACATGCGGTGCCCATACGTACATGCAGGCAAAAATATGCATGAAATAAACCTGAAACAGTAACACCAGATGTTAATGTGGTTCAACACCAAGGGAAAACATCAGACTATGGGTGACCCATGTGATCCTAAGTAAAGCATGAGAAAGTCACTTCTTTTTATCAATCCCTAAGAGTTGGAACAATTAATCATATACCATGTTGGACTACCGAGTTTCTGTATTTTCCCGTAAAACACATACAGAAACTTTTAATAAGGATAGAGGCACTGTTTATCCAACCAAGCTTTATCAGAGCCAGGAGTTTACATTTAACGGCAGGCAGGTGGTCTGTATAGCTGGTGTGGCAGGCTGAGGCCTGGCAGTGTCTTGTTCTAGTCAGTAACTACTCTGTGGGATGACTCCTTTCATTCCCATCGTTTTATGGAGGAGGAATGGGCACACATGACTTGGTCTGCTCAAGGACACAAGTGGTTCCAGATCAGTGTGGAAACCAGTAAGCTTCCCTGCCTCAGCAAGCTGTAACATGACTCCTCTCCAGACCATCGATCCAGTTGGGCTCCTGCAGTCCACCATGGCATGGCTCTAATCAGTGATCCCTTCTTTGCTGAAGCCTCACAATCCAGTGGCTCCCCATTACGTCACAAACAGGCCTGACAGGAATGGCATATCTCCAGAGAGCTTGCAGGGTGAGATCTCTGGCCAGATGCTGGTCATGCCTTGTCCCATTCCCAAGTCCTTGGCTGGCTCCTCTCTTATCATGCTGCATTCTTACCTCCTCGAAATACTGCTCCCAATATCTCAGATTTCTCCACAACCCCCTCAGGGGGAAAACCCGGCAGCAGAAAGGCGGATGCTGGAGAGACCCAACCCCCACACTCCCTCTGGCCAGAGACAAGTGTCTTTTTCGAAGAGGTGCCCAGATGCTCCAGCCCAGGCCACACCACTATTCTACCCCTAGAATCAAAAGGGGCCCCACCCCCGGGAATAAATGATCAATTTATAGTCCAGGGCAGGAGATCTTGATGCAACAACTGGGTCCAAGACGGCAGCTGGTGCCTTTGTTCCTAGCTCCTCACTTGACAAAGAGTTCCAGGCACACTCTCAGACCAGCCGGGAAGTGAACACCAAGACTGGACAGTGCCGGCAACACACTCTCCTGTCTGCATTCACCTCCGGTCCCTATTTTCTGGCACTCTAGAGTCTCCGGTGCACACCTATCATTCGACACCAACCACCACCAGGTCAGCTCTATCGAGCCCCCACGACCCTTTCATTAATGGTAGCTGGAAATTTAGACCAACAACGGAATGTGAATCAGAGGTTGAGAACACTCGCTGCTTGTGTTCTGGGGACCTGGCTGGTCCCCAGAGCTGCTCACAACCATCTCAGTCCAGTTCTAAGGGATCTGACACCCTCTTCCAGACACGCACATATTTATGCAGGAAAATACACACACTAAAAAAAAAAAAACCATAAATAAATCTAGCTGGCTGCAGTGGCACACACATTTAATCCCAGCACTTGAAGCAGAGGCGGGCATCTCTATACGTAGGTTCCAGGCCAGTCTGGTCTACATATGTTCCAGGCTGGCCGGCCAGGACTACACAGCTTAAAAAATAAAAATGCATCTGTGGGAGTGGTCTTATAGTGGGCTATGAATTCAACTAACTTTCTATGTATTTCAACAAGAATCATTTCTGTAAAAACAAAAAAAAAATCCATGTGTTTTGCTTCCGTGTATCCATATGCACCATGTGGGTATCTGGTGCGCAGAGGCCTTTGGAATCCAGTTGTGAGACACTGTGGGTGCTGGGAATCAAACCTGGATCTTCTGAAAGCAGAGTGCTCTTAATCACTGCACTCAAGAGGCAGAGGCAGGTGGGTCTCTGTGAGTTTGAGGCCAGCCTGGGCTACAGAGTGAGTTAGATCTAGGGCAGCCAGAGCTACAGAAAGAAACAAAAAAACCCAAACCAAACCAAACCAAAATGAAGAGCTGCTGGGGGAGGGAGCTGCTTGGGGGGAGGGAGGCACACACAGACAGACAGACAGGCAGGCAGGCAGGCAGGCAGGCAGGCAGGCAGACAGAGATAGACAGAGACATCAATGTCGGGCCTGTGGTTTTGCTCCACTTTTGATGGCTACCTTGCTTTAAGAACACTGAAGTCCCCAGATTACCAAAAGTTTACCATCTAGCTAGATGGGCCCCCACCTTTAAATGTGTGTGCACAGCACAGCCCTTCCCTTTGGGATGGAACATGCCTTTAATCCCAACACTAGAGAGGCAGAGGCAGGCAGTTCTCTGAGTTCGAGGCCAACATGGTCTACATAGTGAGTTCCAAACTAGCCAGGGCCTGTCTCAAAATCAGGCCGTCAAACAAAATGTATGCACGAGTTTCTGATAATCTCAGGGCCTGACACCCCCTGAATGTGCTGCTTCCCAGCTATGCACAAGTCTTTGAGTTTCGGGCTAGCCTGGGGCTAGAGACTCTGTCTATCAGTATTAAGATACTCAACTACATTCCACAGAAGGCCACTGGACTTGGGTGGGGGGACAGCGAAAGGCTAATTAGGAGTAATTTCTTGCTTACTAGGTCCTATCCAGGATCCTTTCTCTAATCTATGGTTCTCAACCTTCCTAATAATAACGTGACCCTTTGTTACTCCTTCATAACTGTAAAGATTGGCAATGTAAGTATCTGTGTTTTTGAAGGTCTTAGAGGTGACCCCTGTGAAGGGTCACCCCCCCCTCCAAAGGGGTTGGGACCCACAGGTTGAGAACCAGTGCTCTATAATCTTACAACCATAACCTTTCCAGTCAGGCAGCGTGTGCCCAGCAGTTAGGAGGCCAATGTAGCAGAAACAGAATTCCAGGCCAGCTGGGGCTACATAATGGAGTTTAGACTGAGTCAACGTCTTAAACGTCCTAGGTGGCCTTGTGCTTGCTGAGTTAGAGTACAGTGACAGGGGCTTGGTGTGTTCAAGGCCCTATGTTCAACCACACAACCCAAACAAAAAACAACAACCCACACCCAGTTATTCGAGGGAAATTGTAGCCAGGCTGACAATCTGAAACAAACAAACAAACAAACAAAAAAAAAAAACCAAGCATGTGCTGCCTCCATAGGATCTGCTAAGAGCTTCCCCATACTCCTTCACTCCTCTGGTTCAAGACCTGCTTCCCCAACCCAAGATCCCTTTCTCCAACATTCTTAGCTTTGCCAGGTGTGATGGTGCACACCCTGAATGCCCGTACTTGGAAACAGAGGTAAGGATTATCTCTGAGTTCAAGGCCAGCCTGGTCTACTTCGTCGTCTAGAACAGCCAAGGCTTAGTAGTGTCTCAAAAAAATCAAAGAGGGTGGGGCTGGAGAGATGGCTCAGAGGTTAAGAGCACTGACTGCTCTTCCAGAGGACCTGACTTCAATTCTCAGCAACCACATGGTGGTTCACAACCATCTGTAATGAGATCTGGCTCCTTCTTCTGACTTGAAGGGATACACGCAAACAGAACACTGTATACATAATAAATAAATCTTCTAGAAAAAAAAAAATCAAAGGGGGTGATTGATGGCAGGGGATGAAAAGATTAACTGGCAGCCAGGCAGTGGTGGCACCCGCCTTAGGGCCAGGAGGATCTCTGTGAGTTCGAGGCCAGCCTGGTCTACAGAGTGAGGTCCAGGACAGGCACCAAAACTACACAGAGAAACTCTATCCTGAAAAATCAAAAAAAAAAAAAATAAATAAATAAATAAAAAATGTTTAAAGAAAAGTAACTGTCATTGGCATGCTGCCCGGAACAAAGCTCCGTGAGCTTCCAGGCATCACCGTCCAAATATCAATATGAGAAGAACTGTGTTTGTTCGGCTGTGTGAGTGCTAAAGAGTAAAGAATCAGCAAGTGTCCTTGCCTTTCTTAGGTGGGGCCTGCCCCAGCAGCACAGCATGGCCCGGTGACTCAGCCTCCCACCCTCGGCGGGCGGGCGGGCGGGCAGGGCTGA